>NC_045551.1:30449309-31649309 GCF_009769535.1 Thamnophis elegans
ACTTGTCCATTCAGGCTCTCCCAGATTGTTGTAGTGGAGATGACATTAAGGAAAGCTCTCTTGTAAACTGCTTCAAGTAAACTGCTTCAAGTCCAAGGAATGGAGGAGGAGGAGGAGGAGGAGGAGGAGGAGGAGGAGGAGGAGGAGGAGGAGGAGGAATGTAATGCAGTATATGCTACTTGAGTCTTCATATATAATATAGCAAATGTGATGCCAAGTATTCCAACTTGGTTCAAGATAAGTAGATTCTGCTGGCTCTTTGTTCATAAAATTTCTAATAGAGGACAGTTCACAGGTGTAACTCAGGGCACATGATTGTGAAAAATGGATTATGCAAACATTTTGAAGCATCTTTAATGAAGATGTAGTGCTCTTACTTGCTTCATTCTAAAAGCCAATAAAAGCATAATCATTCTCTCTCACTGAATACCATACAATCTGGGAAATTTTACAGCAGAAAGACAACCCCAGACCATCCTGGTAAGATTCCATGGGTAGAGTCTTCCTTTACATGAGGAGCATTATATGAATAACTTTCCACCTTCTACTGTATTATGGTTTGTCACACACTCAGCCACATGTTGTTATTATTTTTGGTTGTTTTGCAAGTACACTGAAAAGTTGCACATTTTCTCCAATTTCATTTCTAGTCCATGGGCTTCTAATATTTCTTAAGATGGAAGGAAAAAAAATCACTTCTCAGAGGCACAACATAACGGATATCTTTAATGGCTGAAATTAAATTGTTGTTTGGACAGAGTAGTTATTTCAGAACTCTGAGAAGAAAAATAGATTCATTCTAAGGGACACATGTCATTACCATCTCAACATTACACTTTTAATTTCACTCTTTCTCTCTCCACACACAAATATAGATACACTTCTCCTACTTCCACCATGTTTCAGTACTGGTTTTGTTTTTATTTTGGTGAAATCAATAGCAAAACAACACTTAAAATTAACTCTGGCCTAGTATTGAAGATTTTATACATGGTTCAATCCAGAAAGGTGTAGTTTATAACACAGATCAAAATAGAAAGTTAATTGATAGATTAATTTCCTATTTGTTCCTTAGTGAAGAAGTCCAATTGGGACAATTGTCAAGCACAAGATATGTCTCTAGGCCTAAAGAAAAATGTTTGATTAGAAGGGGAGAATAGAAAACACCTTTCAAGAAGAAAGACATTTCTTTAGCATCAAGCAAATATTTTCCTAGTTTCAGTTATATGATGTAGCTGTACTTTCTGTTACAAAGTCTATGTGAACTGAGCACATAGGAGACCCCTTCCCAATGTCAATCTTTAAGCCAAGCATGGTTGTTAACCATTCAGAACTCATCATTCGTGAAGCTTTAGTGGCTCAACCCTGTTAGATTGGTTACTATAATGGGAGAAGTTGGAAGTGTGCAAAAGATCTGCCTCCTATAGGGCATGGAAGTCAATTCCCTCCCTCCCTCCCTCCCCCCCCTCTCTCAAATGGTTTTGGCTTATGAGGATATTACAAGTGGTGCAGTCAAAAAGGGTAAGGTAATGTATAGATAGTCCTAATTTACAACAGTTGATATAGGGACTGTTTGAGATTACAACAGTATTGAAAAGAGTGATTTACAACCGTTTTTCAATTCATGACCATTGCAGTATCTCCAGGGTCACGTGATCAAAATTAATCTTTTGCAACTTTCTGACAAACGGGGGGAAGCCAGATTCACTTAACTATCATGTTACCAACCTAACAACTGCAGTGATTCACTTAACAATGGTGATAAGAGAGGTTGTAAAATGGGACAAAACTCACTTAACAACTGTCTTGATTAATAACAGAAATTTTGGGCTCGATTATGGTTGCAAGTCAAAGTCAAGCTACCTATCACTTGTTGCTTCTCATGAACCTTCCAATGTATTACATTCTCCCCTCTGTTCTTCTTGCCCAAGGAATCTAAAATACATTCCACTTTGCATTCTTTCACATGAGTGGCAAGGTATGCAAGATGCAACACCTTGAAGGATGATTAAAACCATGTTTTCAGCATGGTAGAAGAAAGGCAACAGAACTATCAGTGGATGTGCAGGAAATGATCTAATAAAGTTAGCACCTACCTTTTTAAATGTCATGCTGAAATTTGATAAAAAAAACCAGTCTCCAATATTAATGGAGGTGATCTTCTTGGTGATGATAGCTATCCAAATGCTTATATGACTTCTTTGCATGATTCAGTTGATCCTTTAGTGGGCATGGAATTGCTTGCAGTTCCTATGGAAAACAAAAAAGACCTGTGGAATGAGAGAGAACTGGAAACATTTGGCAGCACAAGTTCATTATAGATAGCCTCAAGTGATAACGCCTGAATACAGGTATGAACTGATTTATTGTAAATAAACTCAGTCATAAATTTTAAAAAAATAGATCTCTTATTTTGTAGCCATTTACATAGCAGAATTGATGGTGCTCATCATCTTCATTTCTCCATATGACTTCAAGCAATAGAGACTAGGAATAGAGAATAGAGAAATAAATAGCATTTTGGAAGATTTCCTAAAGGGAATTTCCTTTCTGGCAACTCAGCTGTAAGTTCATTCAGAGACAAAATTTGTTCCAGAAAGGGACATTCTCAAACAGTTGAAGGGAAATGGGCAAAGAAAATCTACAAACACAGAGAAAGAATTAAAACGTATCTTTTGATCATAACTCCCACCATCCCTTGCTAGCATGAATCATATTATCCTGGATGAGAATAATAGAATTCAGGCCTAATGCATATGGAGGACATCAAGTCGGGAAAAATGGACATTTCAATCCTCATAAAAGACGAATACTTATAAAATGAAAGCATTAATTTGTTTTATACCAAATAGTCCTCTTGTCTGTGATGTCAATTTGAGTCATTAAAACAATCTTGCTCTTTATTCACAGGACAGTCATCAGCCACCTCACCATCAAGACATTGGTTGTATGCAAATAGCTGCCAAATAAATCATTGCCTATTGTAGCGTAGCCCCTGAGGGGGTTTGTACTTACGGCACATACTACTGTCACTCCACTTCCACATGTACCTTAATTGTGTTATTCATTTGGCAAGAAGGATGTGCAAGAGTCTTTCATCCTTCATTGCTGATGATCTGCCTGCAAAAGAGGACGTGAGAGCAGAAAACCTGGGGTGGGGAATAGCTTTTAGGCAAGATTAAAAGACTATGACTTCTCTATATTTTTAAAAGGTAAAGGCTTCATTACCAGATAATTATATGAACTTCCTGAACTTCTTCAGAAGACATAAGAATAAATCAGCATAAAATATTTGCAAAATTGAGAACTTTTAAACTGTTGGCCCACTTGCAGTTTGCATCAACACATTCATAACCCCACGATGCCTCCTTGATCACAGAGTATTGATTGCAACTTGCTTCCAGCCCAAACAATGGTCTTAAACCAATTGAAGCCCAGGAAAACAGTCTTGAGCTAGTCCTTTCTGCTCCTGACAGCAACAAGTTCTTTATGAAGCTGACCAAAAGCCATAAGGCTTCGCCACTCCTTTTTAAGGAGGCAAAATTGGACAACCTGTTGCAGGGATCTCTTGGTGAATAGAAAAATGTGAAAACATTCTTCCCTTAGCTCACTAGCTGGCAGGATATACCAGCTATGTCACTAATCTGATTTTAACCAAAGGTTGGTCTGAAAATGTTGGCATCCTGACATCCATTGTGTTAACAGAGAATGGAACCACAGAGAAGACAACCCAAATTATCATTTTTACATCTACACAATGAAGACTGGCTTGCACATTAAATGGCTAGTGAAGAAAAAGAAGTGCTCTGGGTTTGCAAGATTGTAGATGCTAATCACATTCCACACAGTTTCTGAAATAATTGGTATTTTTAGTGACCCATTACAGATTGCTCATTGGCTGGAATCTAAAATTACATAGAAAGAAAGTCCATCCGTGCAGACTTTGCCCATTTTTCCTCTCCTCACTGAATATTCTTTTATGCCTTCAAAACCTGGGTTGATGTGCAGGGGGGTGGGGGAGAAAATCATCTTTTAGTAAAGACTCTGAATTATATATTTGTACCATATTTTATTTGCTTTCAATATATTATACACGACTGAACAAAAAAATCTACATTCTGTCACTTTTGAATAAAATGAGAAGGTGGATCTGAGTAGAAAATTGCTGGAATTTCATATGTTAGAAGTTCTGAATATCAGCCTATACTCAGAGAGTGAATGATTAGTTTGCCAATCAATACAATTTGTATTATTTACTTCATTAAAATCAAATTTAGCACATTCAAGCATTTTATTGTTTTACCTTACCATAAAACAAGAAGAAAACCATCAAATTATGGCAAGTGAAAATCGATCAAAAGAAGAGTTACGGTTATTCATGAAGTCATATTTGGAAGTTATTCTCAGTTATTCATGTAAACCTGTACCTGGAAAGACCTGACATACTCAGGCAATAGCTCTTAAGGCATTTCAGAGCATTGTACAATTTGCATTTGCCATCAATGACAAAGACTATGGTAGCTCAGATAGCAGCCATGCAATTTGCAGTCAGTTTCAATCCTGGCTGTAGGATTTTTGAGCACTTAGGACTTTTTGGATGAAATATCCTTACCTACAAATATTTTCAATATTCCTCTTAAGGAGAGAATTGGCATCTCTCTCTCTCTCTCTCTCTCTCTCTCTCTCTCTCTCTCTCTCTCTCTCTCACTCACTCTCACTCTCTCTCTCTCTCTCTCTCTCTCTCTCTCTCTCTCACTCACTCTCTCTCTCTCACTCTCTCACTCTCTCACTCTCTCACTCTCTCTCACTCTGTGTGTGTGTGTATGTAGATATCAAATAGTTAATTAGTTATTAATCAATATGCTCTCCTCAATCCATCCCAACTGGGAGTAAGTCTTATTCCAAATGTTTTGCTTTCTGGTCTTTCAATTAAAGCTTAAGGACATGGAGGAAAGCAATATCTGGAGGACCATATGCAGTTTACAGGCAATATTGCTAGGTAATCATACCTAATTAGCTATGAGACTTTAGTGAAAATCTTACTGAACTGTATTGAACAGTATTGAACAGTAATATTGAGTAAGGTATTGGGCTAGTATCAGGAAGATCTAGATTCTACTCCATTCTCAGCTACAATCAAGTTATGTTAGCTCAAACTACTTCAAGTTGTGGGGATTAATAGAATGGGTTCTATGTACACTGCATTGATTTCCCCTACAAAATTTAAAATTAAAATCTATTAAATCAACACTGCTGATTTTAGCTTATGTGTTGCATGAGTTAAAAAAGTGAATTGTGGCTTATTGAACAAACCAGGATTAAATAACTAATCGGTGTGTGAACCCATCCTGTCTGTAATCATCAAGCAACTATGTCATATAGTTTTAAATGGAGTTACAACAGAAAGTTCATGTTCTTAAATTGTCTCCAAACTGCAGATTTTAGAAAGCAAGACCAAAAAAAGAAAAAATTAAGCAGGATATGGAAAATTTATATAACACGGAGAATCAGAAACTTTCTGTCTCCCATCTAAACTTTAATTTTAAAGCAACATTAAAATTGGATAAACTTCAAATACCGTATATACTCGAGTATAGGCCGACCCGAATATAAGCCGAGGCACCTAATTTTACCACAAAAAACTGGAAAAGTTATTGACTCGAGTATAAGCCTAGGGTGGGAAATGCAGCAGCTACCGGTAAATTTCAAAAATAAAAATAGATACCAATAATGTTTTTGAATATTTATTTCAAAGAAAAACAGTAAACTAGCGGTGTATTCAATGAAATACTTCACTCACCTCATGATGCTGATGTCCTGCTGTGATGATGATGTCCCGTGCAGCCGCGGGAGCGATGTCCCGCCTCCTATGACACACGGCATAGTGATTCCTATCCTTGGATCACTGTACCAGAGGAGGTGGGACATCGCTATGTGGCTGCTTGCCATAACAAGGAGGAGGTGGGACATCGTTGCAGAGCGGCAGGAGGGGGAGGAAGGGGAATCGTAAGACAGCCCTGCATTACATTAGAACGTGAGGAGGGGGGATGGTGCGGTGCGCGCTGCGCGGCAAACTGACACAGAGGGAGGGGAAACTCACAGGGGCACCGGGCCATTCACGACCGTCACCCAGCGGCATGGCCCCGCCCCTTTTTCTCCTCCATTTCGGGCAAATTTTTCACTGACTCGAGTATAAGCCGAGGCGGCTTTTTTCAGCCCAAAAAGTGGGCTGAAAAACTAGGCTTATACTCGAGTATATACAGTAGGCCTAATTATCTAAAATCAGTCTTCTGATAAAAGTAACCATCAGGATAGCATGAATAACAATATCTGATTCAAGAAAACTGAGCACTTCTTTTTCACTAATAGTCAAAGTCTGAACAATTTTTAGTACAATTTAACTGTTGTTATCATTCACGCTATAGCTATTTAATTTCAGTAATTAATAGCAGCAAATCAGAAGTGGGGCTGACATTAACATGATGCTCCCATTACCACCAATTCTAAGACCATAAGACAACCAAGCACTTTCTACTCTACCAATTGTTCAAGCATCTTTCAGTATCTGCTCAAAAGCGAATCCTCCATCCAGACTCCAATGACAAAGCAATAGACATTGGCTCAGTATCCAAGTGAATTCCCTCAATGGAATTGGTTTACTATGTCACTATTCATTCTTCCATGAGGAAAACACGTGATAGTTACATTTATTTTTCCATCAATAGTTTCACTTTATGTATGAAAAGGGGCTACATGCCTCTACCTTCCACACATCTAAGGAGCAATCTTCACCCAAAGGGGTCAACCTCCCCTGCTCACTCTAGCAGAAGAGGTCTCCTGTGAATCCTATCAGCCAAGGAATTTCAGCTAGTGGCATCTAGAAGAATCTTTTCTGCTTTAGTTGTTGCCTTAGTTTGGAACATTTTGTCACCGGAAGTGAGATCCATCCTTTCTCTTCTGATCTTTAAGGAAAAGCCTTAAAACCTGGCTATACCACCTGGCATGGGACCCTGAAGGAAAAGATCCAGGCTGAAGATGGTTGGTGCAGTAACAGTGAAGGCACCACTGCTGTTCCATTCCAATTTTTTAAGACCGCTCCTAATCCTTTTTAATTTTAGTCTGTCCTTATATTTATAATTGCTTCCATGGAGTGCTACATGGAATACTGTGGTTTGCATGATTCTGTATAGACATGCCAGAGCATTTGAATACCTTTTCCAAATACCTGATAGTTGCTCTACCAAGCATTAGTCTGTGGCATATTGGTTGACTACTTGATAATTGATCCTAAAAAAACACATTACTTCAGTGTCTTCATTGTCAGTTCTATGTACAATTATTCTACCTGTTGCCATTAGCTTGGTCTTCTTTCAGTGGTGGGTCGCAGCCTGGTTGGACCAGTTCAGGTGAACTGGTAGTTGTGGTCACTGGCTGGGTCTGCCCACCCACCCCTGCGCTATCCTTTCCATTTATAACTAATTTTCTGGCTCATTCCCCGTGTCCACTCTGCCCAGCTGAGTTCCTTGCTGCGTCTGCTGTACTCACCGGAGCTGCCTGAGTTGATAAGCTGCATGTGTGAAGTTCCCAGAAGGTGACCTAATTAATTTATGAGCCTCAAGACAAAGTTCAAAAGAAATCCATTCATTTATTAAGATCAACATTCTGGCATGTACTCCTGAGGAGCCAAAACTGGCTTCCACTTAATTGTGTTTGAATTTAGGGATGTGTTCCTCCCTCAGGCTTGCCTGGATTTTCTGCATGGAATTTTGCTATAAGGCGATCAGCCTGGATATTCCAGTTTTTACCCAAGATGCCTCTGATAAAGGGTAGCCCTTCCACTTGATTAAGTATTGGGGTTGTCTCCAGTGTCACCTCGAATCAAGGACTCGTTGAACTTCATAATGGGTTTGGCCCCCTATGACCACAGGGCCTGGGGGCTCCCAGGGTAGTGATCTCAGAGTGGATCTGATCACAGGTTTTAAGAGGCTACTATGAAACGCCGGGTGTATCTTCCCAAGCAATCGAGGCAGTTACAATTGCACTGTGACTGGATTGATGATCTTTACTATGGGGAATGGTCCCATAAACTTTGGCCCCAGTTCCTTGTTAGGTAGTTTTAATCTCAAATATTTTGTGGACAGGTAAACCTTCTCTCCCACCCGGAATGGCCATTGCAGAGCCCAGTGTTTATCTGCCTGTTTCTTATAGGTTTGTGCTGCTTTAGCCAATGCCTTTTTGACATTTTTCCAGGTTGCTTTCAGCATCGACATCCAATCAGTCAAGCTGACTGAGGAGAGGAGGTCCCTTGGATACTCAGGCATTGGGACAAAGTCCATGCCGCTCACTAACTTGAACGGTGTGAGTCCTGTGCTACTGTGAACAGCATTATTGTACACAACCTCAGCAAAAGATAAAAGGTCTGCCCAATTGGACTGCTGATAGTTCACGTAGCACCTCAGGTACTGCTCTACCATGGCATTCAGTCTCTCTGCTGCCCCATTGGTGCTCAGATGAAAAGCTGAACTAAGACCCTGAGATGACCTAATGGACTGCAGGAACTCCCTCCAGAACTTAGCCATGAACTGGACCCCTCTGCCTGAAATAGGTACTCCATGCAGTCAGTAGATATGCTTCACGAACAGTTTAGCCAGCTTGTGAACTGAGGATATGAAGTGTGCCTGTTTGGAGAACAGGTCTATTACAGTCCAAATCACCATGTTTCTCCCACTTTTTGGCAATTCTACTATAAAGTCCATTGCGATCTCCTCCCACGGCCTCGTTGGTTCTGCTACTGTTTGCAGCAGTCTGGGGGGTTTTCCCGGTCATCTCTTCATTGTGGCACAGAAGGTGCAACTTTTCACATAACTATCCACATCTTTCTTTATGCCCGGCTACCAGAATTGCCTCCGGGCTAAGTGTAAAGTCTTTAGGAACCCAAAGTGGCCTGCCGGTTTGGCATTGTGGCTCCTCTGGAGAATTAGGGTACATAGGGATTCTGGGATGTAGAGTTTTGTTTTGTCCCCTTCCATGCAAGGTCATCTCTTTACGTCAGGATGTGTTGGTTGTTTTGGAACCAGGGGTCTGCTAGCAGTTCGGTTTTTAGCCTTGTGGTTAGGTGGCTTGTGGGTTGGTTTTGCCGGTCATGGCATTGCCACCTGGTGGTCACTTGGGCAGCAGTTTGAGTAGAGGGAATGATGGGGTCCACTACGTGCTCCCGTTCGCATTTGTACTGGGGCATGCAGGAGAGGGCATCAGCTAGAAAGTTCCTCCCCCCTGGAATGTGCTTTAAAACAAAATCAAAATGGTTGGAGTATTGAGTCCATCTGACATGTTTGGGTGATAGTTTCCGTGGGGTCCTAAGCACCTCCAGATTTTTATGGTCAGTCCAGACTTCGAACAGTTTTTGGCCCCCTTCCAACAGCTGTCTCCAGGTTAGCAGTGCCCATCTCACTGCAAAAGCCTCCTTTTCCTATGCAGCCCATTGTCTCTCTGTGTCTGTGAGCTTGCGGGAGGTGTAGGCACAGGGTTGTATGTTTCCTTGGTTCCTCAGTACCTGAGGTGCCTGGATAATGAAGTGTTGCTTGAGGTCAGGATGGTTCAGCACCGGCTTCTTTGCAAACATCTCTTTTAGTGTTTTGAACACCTCTTGACAGGTTAGGTCCCACTGTAGCAGTTGTCCCAGATAAGGTTTCGTTCTTGGGCTCCCTGTCTTCAGGAGGTCTGTTAGGGGTTTGGTAATTTTCACAAAGGAGGGGATGAATTGCTTGTAGAGGTTCGTGAACCCTAGGAAGCTTTGTAACTGTCTGCGGGTGTGAGGAGGTTGCCAGCCTAAGACGGCTTGTACTTTGGCTGAGTCCATCTCTATTCCCTCATTTGGCACTCAGTAACCCAACCATGCATGGTGGAATTCGCATTTTGATACCTTGACATACAGGTTGGCTGACGGAAGTTTTTCCAATACTTGGCAGACCAGAGATATATGGTCATCCATGGTCTCAGTGTAGATAAAAATGTCTCCAGGTAGACAAGGACCCCTTGTAGAGGTGCTCGTGCAGCACCTCATTTATTAACTGCATGAATACCACTGGGGCCCCCTGCAGTCCAAAAGGCATCACTTTGTTTTGAAAGCTCCCTAGAGGGCAGGTGAACGCTGTTTTCCATTCATCTCCCTCTCTGATACGTACTCGGTAGTATGCTTCTCTGAGGTCTAGTTTGGTGAAGACTTTTCCCTTGGCCAGATGGGATAGTATGTCCTTCATGAGGGGGAGAGGGTGTAGGTTGTGTACGGACACCCAATTTATCCCTCGAAAGTCCACACACAATCCCATCTTTTTTCTCTTTGAAGAGGACTGGTGCTGTGACTCATCGCTTGGCTGGCTCAATGAACCCCCTTGCTAGGTTTTTGTCTATGTATTTGCACATCTCTTGCATTTCCCGGGGCATCATGGCATACAGTTTGGGCTTGGGTAGTTTTGCCCAGGGGATGATTTCGATGGCACAGTCTGTCTCATGGTGAGGAGGCAGACCATCACACTCGGCCTCGCTGAATACTTCTGCGAGGTCCTGATATTCTATCGGAATCAGTTTGGCCTCTGGGGTTTTGTCAGATGTGGTTGCCAGTTGTTCTTATGGGCTCTTTTGGGGGGTTTCTGTGTGGGTCGCATTTCTGCTAGCTGGTATGGGAGGGGTTGGGGGCCCCTTGATATCCTAAGTCTGTGGGTACCCCCTTTCCACCAGATGGTCAGTCCCCACTTGTCTAGCCAGGAAAGTCCCAGTATGATTGTGTCTGTCATTTTGGGGGCTATTATGAATTGAATTACTTCCCAATGATCCGCTAGCTCTAGCCTCACTGGTTCAGTCAGGTGGGTGGCATAGGCTCCCCCCATTAGGGACCCATCAACCTGCTCGAACCAGATCAGGTGAGCAAGTCTTTTTGCTCTGATCCCCAGTTTCAGGACTGTAGTTAGGTTGATCAAGCACCTTGTGCAACGTGAGTCTATTAGGATTTGAAATCCCCCTGGTTTCTTGTTTTTGGGGCTGTGAGGCATATTGGAAAAAGGAAAGGGGGAATTGGTTCACTCACCATTGGGTCATTTTCTCCCTCGTCCTCACTGTCATATGATTCGGGTGACTGGTTGTCATTGTCTAGTGTTCCACCACTTTCGCCTGAGGGGGAAGGGGCCTCTGCAGCCTGGAGGACTTTCCCAGACATGTTGGTGGTCCGTTTGGGGCCTCGTTCTGGTCATGCCCTGGGCAGTGGATCTGGCCTTGGTTTTGGGGCTGGGGTTGGACATGCAGCTGCCATGTGGCCCATCCCCCCGCATCTGTAGTATTTCAGTGGACTTCAAGGAAGGGCTGGTCTCAGGGCCTGCTGTGGTGCTGTGGTTCCCCACCAGCTGGGTGGTTTCAGGTCAGGTTTACCTCTCTCTTTTGTGTCCGGTTGCTTTCTCATGTTGTTGGCGCATAACCCGCAGTCGATTCTTGTCGCTACTCGGAACCACTCAGAGAGTCGATTTGGGATGTCGCAGTATGCGGTTACCTGGGCAATTTGCTTATCCAGACTTGTTCTGAAAAAATGCACCAGCAGCCGCTCTGGTAAAGGGGGTAGTCTTCCTATGACCCTCCTAAATTCACAGATGTGCTCTTTGATGGGGCGACCCCTCTGCTTTAGGTTGCTGAGTTCCTCTTCTGCATATGGGTCCTTCTCCCCCTCCTCAAACCTGGCCTCTAGCAGTTGCAGGAAGTCATCTATGTCTTGCAGTTGGGGGCCTCTGCTCCTGTGGAGGGTTGCTAGCCATTCCCTTGCTTCCCCCTCTAGACCCTCTGCAATGGTATTCACCATGGCCCTGGGGGATGGGTAGAGGTGCCCATAGCATTTTAGGTCGATATCAGCTGAATCAAGGAATAAAGCTAGCTGGTCTGAGTCTCCGTCAAACTTTCCCCTGAATTGAGGTGGGTCATTCAGCCCTACTTCTCCAACCTCCTGTCAGCCTCTGTATGCTTGTGCCTGATATGGCTGATCATCTTCTTCACATTGATTTGTTGGTATAACATGGTTAGAACTTTGATTGATTTTCTTCTTTTATTGAATCAGTTCCTGTAGCCTCCTGACTGGATAATGACCAGTACTAATCTAACTTTATCTTCCAAGTACTAGAAGTTCTTTTAAGTAAGGAATATCTTTTAAGGATGACTCTTTTAAGTATGTGACTCATTGTATTGTGTTTCAGTATACTCCTAACTATATATTCCTTCCATCTTCCATTGATCTCCTTTGAATCAGTTACTATCTGTCCATTGACATTCTTCAGCATACCTATTTGAGACTGAAACCTCCTTCTTAGTTAAGATAAACTTGTGAAAACCTTTCCTTGTTTTTCCATGCCTGTCTCCATATTCAACATTTATACAGATGTTGTACCATTGTTTCTTTTCTCTTCAAGCAGAAACTCCTTTCTGAGATTTTTGTTTTTCTTGGCAATTTCCATCATTTGTTCATGATCTGTTCCAATACCATGTCTTTGATAATACTGAGCACCCCCATCTCCTTTTAAGAATCAGATAGTCAATTTGATTTTTATATACCCATCTGGTGATGTCCATGCATAGAGGCATTATTGTTTGAAGATAGTGTTACCTACAAAGAAATCATTGGAGTGGCAGAAATTAATAAATTGCTCTCCTGGTTTCTTTTGGTTTCCTAAACCAAATAATCCAACTAAATTTTCTTTTTTCATGTTTCCAAATTGGGCACTCCAGTCTTCCTCACATCTTCCATTCATTTCAAATTGAATCTGCTAATAGAAGTTATCAACTCCCTCTTCTGCATCAGTGATTGGAGCATAAACTTGAATTATCATCATATTAAAGGCCATGAAGTCTAATCAATGTTATTCATGCATTGATTGCATTTCCTAACTATAAAAGCAACACTTATTCTTTGTTTTTTATTTTTCCAAATAATAAGTGGTGTGATCTTCTGACTAAAAGTGTCCAGTCCCAGTCTACCCCAATTCACTCAATTCACTGCCTAAGAAGTCATTTTTTAGTCATTTCTTTTTCACCTTTGAGTATGTTGAGCTTTCTTATGTTCATGCTTCTTACATTCTACCTTTTACTATAATTCTACCTTTGCAGCTTCTGATATTCTTTTCCAGTATGGTAACAGCAGGAACTTGATATCCTGAAGTCTTTGATCTTAATTAGTATTCCTAAAGATCCTCAGCTCTTCCTTAGCTACATACTGAGTGCCATCAAACCTGAAGGCCATCCAACTCTATGTCATCAATCACTTTATATTTTACAAACAGGAGTTCTTTGCTATTGCTTCTCCTGCACAGTATGAATTGATGCTTTTACCGCTGTCATTAAAGTAATTTTGGCATCTTCCTATATAGTTGCTGCCTAGTATAGATGCCTGCTTCTTTTAGCTGGGTAGCTGGGATGACCTTCATATATTGGGTGATCCTGCTGGGAATATACACTATTGACATATACCGTATTTTTCAGAGTATAAGACGCACCTTTTGTTCCTCAAAAAAGAAGCTGAAAATCTGGGTGCGTCTTATACATCAAATACAGCATTTTTGCTTCCTGAAGCACTACCCCCTTCACCAAAATGGCTGTGCATACCCTTATGGAGGCTTTCAGAGAGCTCCTGGGGGACAGGGAAGGTAGAAATGAGCAAAAGATGTGCTGTTTTTTGTCCCCCCCAGCCCCCAGCAGCACTCTATAAGTCTCCATAAGGTTATGCATCAATTTTTTTGTTTGCAAAAAAACAGGCAATTTTTTGCTCTTTTGTGGGGGCCCATCCCCCAAGGAGCACTCTGCAAGCCCCTGCAAGTCTAGTAATGCCTTTTTTAATGAAAAAAATGAGCATGTTTTCATGAAAAATTGGCTGTTTTGCAGAGGTTTGCAGAGTGCAAAACCTTTTTTTCCCTTTTTAACTGATTGATGAGAATTACATTGATCAAGTGCTGTGCCAGCAGAAAAAAAGTCTTAGGTGCTACAGATAGTCAGCGATTTCCTTCTCCAGCACATAGATAAATACACTTGGAAACATCTACCTACCTACCTACTCTCTCTCCCTACCTAACTACTGTATTTCTCTCTCTCTCCCTCCCTCCCTCCCTCCCTCCCTCTATCTACCTAATCTCTCTCTCTCCCTACCTATCTACTGTATTTCTCTCCCTCTCTCTATTTCTCTCTCTCTATCCCTCTATCTACCAACCTACCTACTCTCTGTCTCTCTCCCTACCTATCTACTGTATTTCTCTATCTCTTTCTATTTCTCTCTATCCCTCTATCTACCAACCTACCTACTCTCTGTCTCTCTCCCTACCTATCTACTGTATTTCTCTATCTCTTTCTATTTCTCTCTCTATCCCTCTACCTAATTACTCTTTCTCTCTCCCTACCTACCTATTGTATTTCTCTCTTTTTCTTTCCCTCTCTATCCCTGTATCTACCTACCCTGTATTTTTTTTTAATTTGCCTCTTCAAAACCTTGGTGCGTCTTATACTCGGAAAAATACAGTATTCCTGACATTCCTCATTTATCTCTCCCATTAATACACAGAGAGATATGCCACAATAAGGCAGCATAGCAATATGGGGGGGGGGGGGGCTTTGCATCAAATAGTTTACAAATTTATTTTTAAAAGGGCAAAAATAAGTGCTACCTTAAATTACTTACATATTATTGTATCACTTTAAAATTATATCATATTGAATTTCTCAATTCTGCTTCAAAATGCCTATTCTTTTTATTGTTTTCAAAATATTAAAATTTTATTCACATTCAGATGTTCAAGTTGGGGGAAATAAAAATAAAGTAAAATAAACACACAGTTTTTAATCACTTATTGGTCTCTGGAGATCCGTTCTCTGTCTCAGAGTTTTAGTTTAACACAGAGAGAAAAATAAAAGGAAAAGCTAAAGCTATTCCTCTGGAGTTCTTTATGTTATGCTATCATTATTTAGTTCTGATAGCTGTATTCTCTCTCCCAATCTCATGTTTTGTCCATAATACTTCCAGTCACCTCTATCCAGAAATTGTTGCAAAATCTCGGTAGCACATCATTGCTACAGCCGCAAATTTAGTTCAACCCCCAGTAACTTTTCCAAAATGAAAAAAGTGCCATGCAACATTACAACTTTAGTTTATTTTACAGGATGATGTTAAGAGAAAAAAAAGATCAAGAAACACAATTGAGAAGAAGGGTCCTTGCAATAAAGCTCATCTCTTTTGAGAAGTTGTTCGCCCATCATTTTTCCATTTCTCCAGTGAAACTATAAGAAAAGTGGAAATTTACATGATCACTCCTGACAGATCTTGGCAACTAGGAAGACGAAGAATGGAAAGGATCACTCCCTTCCAATCCAAGAGTATATTTGGACTTCAGCACAAGGCTCATTTAGACAGCAATTAAAGAACTACAAAGATTGGGAGAAAATTAAATGATCAATGCAAAGAGGCTTATTTAATGGGGATATTAAGTAAACTGCTGCTACAAATGCCCATTTATCATCTACTGATTTCTAATTGGTTTCCTGTTCTGCCAGCATGCAGCATTTTCAGAAGGGATTACCTTCCCTTAGTACAACTCTTGGAAATGCAATAAATCAAATCTATAGCTTTGGATAGAAGCTATACCAGAGCCAAATTATTTGATAGCACTCAAAATTAATGCCTGTTATAAGTTTTAGTTTGGAATACAAAACACATCTGGCCTGGTACAGCCACAATGTAGAAAGTAAAAAGTTATTTTGAAAAATGCAGCAAGAGAATTTGTAAGATATCTATTCAAAGTGCCATGTCTATGTCACTGTTAGTGTCCTTCAACTCACCAACTTCTTTGCCTGGCGGTGTTCAATTCCATCAACTTTATTTTTAAAGTCCTAGGTTGCATTAACCAAGAAATATAATCAAGGTCACATGAAGTGTTAATACCACTTTATAATGCCTTGGTAAGACCACACTTGGAATACCGCATCCAATTTTGGTCGCCACAATATACAAAAATGTTGAGACACTTGAAAGAGTGAAAATAAGAGCAACAAAGTGATTAGGGTACTGAAGGCTAAAACATATAAAGAATGGTTTCAGGAACTGGGTATGTCTAGTTTAATTAAAAGAAGAACTGGGGTGACATGATAGCAGTGTTCCAATATCTAAGGGGCTGCCACAAAGAAGAAGGGGCCAACCTATTCTTCAAAGCAATTGAAGGCAAGACAAGGAGCAATGGGTGGAAACTAACCAAGAAAAGAACCAACCTAGAACTAAGGAGAAATTTCCTGGCAATTATAGTAGAACAATTAATCAGTGGAATGACTTGCCTCCAGAAGCTGTGAATGCTCTAATACTGGAGATTTTAAAGAAGAGATTGGACAACCATTTGTTTGAAATGGTATAGGGTTAGGATTAGAAGTCCTCCAAAATCTCTCCAATTATGTTATTCTGTTAATTGTTCATTTTATTAATAATATTTACAACTACGCAAAGAAAAGAAAACATAGCTAAAAAGCCAACAGAGCTAGAATTACTCATCAATAAATGTTTTTTTTAAACTTACAATTGAGTTACCAGAGATCTATCTGAATATTAAGATATCAATAGCATATTAAATATTGAATACATCCTTACAGATCTTCACTTTTTAAAAATATTTTAAGATCAAAGAAGTACCGTATAGTAACCTTCCCTTATCCATTTCTTCAATTCCCTGTTTGTTCTACAGATCATAACTCCTTCAAAGTTTAACTATTTTTCTTAATAATAGTGAAGATGCCATTATTGTAAGCCTGATTATGGATTATTTGCTGTAAAAATGTTTGTTTGTAATAAACAATAGGTGTCTGCTTTATGGTTTTTAGAATGCAAAAATGTGCCTTGCAGCCTATGAGTCATGAGTGTCACTTCCTCTCATGCACAACTCCTGAAAGTAGCTGTATCTTTCCCCTCTATAACTGCCACAGAACACAGGAAAAAGTATCTTTTGTTTAAGACATTACCAATAAACACAGCCTTTATACTCAGAAACCCTAGATACTTAAAAGCACCCTCTTGCTTTTGAATCCAAAGTCCTGCACAATTGTAATAATCAAATACTTTCAATGTTTCAGAAACAGTTTGTGAAAAAAAGATGATAAAGATACAGACAGCAAGCCAATGATACTAGCTCATCTTTTAAAGCTTAGAATTAGCAGATGCTTCCATTTTCTTAATAAAAAATGTTTTGGAGGTGTTTCCAGCTATATATTAAAATACCAAAAAACAAATTACTTACATTACTTGCAGGAGTTAAATATAGATTTAAAGGGGGGAAACCTCTAAATTCCATGTGGTCCTATGACCAATATGCAATTAATGTGCCCATTTAGGCATTTACTTAGTGTGTGAAGAATACAGGGCAATACATTAACAGTAATGTTCTTTTAGCAGTGAGAAAGCTCTAAACAATAGAACATATATTACAGATTTGCAACCATTTACTTATTGGAGGCAACTTAAAAGTATAATGTAAGGAAGAATATGTTGTGTTTTTAATAAGAGTGATCAACCAAGAGCGCAACCATTCAAAAGGCAGAACATTTTCCTTTGATGCAATTTCCAATAATCATTCATAATATTCTCCAAAAGTGCATCAATTATATATGAGGTGTGATATTTATTTATTTGCAGTAGCTCACAACAAGCAAATAGCTGTGAGGCAAACCAGTTCTTGTTTCTGTTTTTAACTGGCATAGTAGTTTTGAGGTACAAGGCTTAATCATTTACTTTTCCTGCTGGCCATTTTCCAGTTAAATTTACTCCTAATCTGTTCCCAAATGACCCTTATCCAAAATCTGAATAATTCAAGGGACTGAATTACCTAAGGAGGAAATTTTTAGCAGAAAATTGGTCAGGAAAAGCTGCAGGTCTCTAACTAATCAAAATAAAACACACATTTTGTCCCATACATGTATGTGTAATATGTCGGTTACTCTTTTTCTTTAGAAGTTTTTAAAGAAGACTAAACATGTTTTGATAAGAGGTAGATTCAAAATTGGATAGAGGCAAAGTTTAATGAGAGCCAGTTCGTAACTTGCCAATATTCCTGGAGAGACCATCTTTTAAGTATGTGGGATTTCCAGAATGTGGAATATGAATCCTTAGTCCCACTTCTCTCTTCATGTATTTAGACTAGATTATAATAAAGATTTTACAATTACGCTGCAAATATATATATATTCTTTTTTTCCTCTTTTATCAGAATGTAAGATTTAATATCAAAGAAAAATATTTGCACGGTGTCAAGTTAGTTAAAATACTTTCAGTTCAGCATGGATAAAGTCAAAGAATAAAATAAACCCTTAGTTGAAACAGTTGTGTTTTATCCTTTCCCTTTTTATTTTATAAACTGCACTCCAGGAGATAAAATTAAAACTAGACTAAATTAACATTTCTAAAACTCAGGAGCAAATGTTAACACTACACACAATCCAACCATAATATTTTTTACTATTATAGTGTTAGGACTATTTTCTTTCTTTATTTCTCACAGTATCAGTGCTAGAAATTAATAACATTTCCACAAGGGCTCATTTTTCTTCATATTAGATTATTCAGTAGAGCCAGTCAGAAGGAAGAAAAACATTTCTCAGTGTGATCGGGCTGTTACTATATCAGCTGGAACTACGCAAAAAGAGGTAGAGAAAGAAGAAAAAAGAGAAGGAAAAAAAGTCCCATATTGTCCCCAAAGCAATGCAATATTCATATCAAATATTTACCATACATTTACACATTTTGAAAATATCTGCCTTTAAAATACATTCACAGTAAAAACATGCTGCTTGGGAGTATCATAAGGAGCTGTTTCCCTGCCAATACAAAGAAATCATATTAAAAACAATTCACCATGCCCCAAATTAGTTGTAATAAATACATTTGCACCTTATCCCATCTTATTGCTTTTTAAAAATCTATGAGCATAATACATTTCCAATCTGTAAATCCAAAGTTTGACAGACAAATTCCCCGTAAGCTAAAAAAAAAATAAGGAAATGCACAGGGAATAATTAGAACGAGTTATCCAAAATAGCTACCAGTTATTGGAGGAAAGGATTTCTAAAATACCCAGGTGGAGAAGGAAAGCACAATATAATAAAAGAATCCCTGGTCTGCCTGTGCACATCCCGCTGACATGTCGCTTGCTTTCAGAAACGTAAATGATTTAAAGGGAAGAGATAAGCAAAAATGTACATCAGGTTTGCCACAGTTTTACAACCTGCTTTAATCACATGGGGCTTTCTCCAAAGGTTTTGGGAGGGTGGTTGTTACAGATGAGATTTCAGTAGGGCGATTAGGGATGCCGAACATATGTGGTGAGCAAAAAGAAAGAGAGGGAGGGGAAAAATGTAGTGATGGTTAAAGCATAGTTTAATGACTCCAATCTCCATCACTTTTTCGAATGTATTGTATGTGCAAGTCCATAGTACAGCATAATGTGTCATAATTTGGCCTCCAATTCTGACAGCAGCGCCTGACTTGGGCATTAAATCATTGCCCCAAGGAATTCACATTCTGGCAATTCCTGATGGGTAGGGCTGTCATCTCCTCCCACACATTACCTATCACTTTTGACATGATTGAATCAAAATTAGTCACTACATTTAGATGTAAATTAGAGACATCCAAGAATAATAATGAGCGCAAAAATATAGCTCTGTGAAATTGACACAGCAACAGCTCACTACAGTTTCCCACTGTGTCCTAGAAATTATTTAAGCCATGATAATGAAAGTATTGTATCAAAAAAAAAGGAGGAAAACTTTTTTTTGGAGGGGTGTATTTAATCCTCAAATCCAAATGATGCTTTGTAATATTAACTTTTCTTGCAATTACTAAACATTAAGCAAATACTGAGTGTCTGGGTGCATGTGCGTGTGTGCCATGGAAAGGGAGGCAGCAAAAGAGATAACTGCCTGCCTATGAACTACACAGGAGCAAGGCTTAGTGCCTGGCAGATGTTTCCCATTTAAATTTTACTTTTAAAAATGCTGTAAAACCATTATTACAAGATCCCTGGATGACAGCAATTATCATTTTCACTTTGCAGATTGAGGATTGAAGATAGCTGAGTGCATGCTAGAAAAAAAAAGAGGAAATCTCAGAGAATGATGAATCTGATCTGCACTAAGCTCACATGTGACCATTCAGGATTTCATTAACTAGCTGAAGCAACTTCCTTTCGTTGTACACTTTATACAAGCTCTTCCCTTATAGAGAAGTTATGATTAGCTATGATGCTTTGAGCTGACCTTGGCTAGAAGCCGGTGTCTCAAGATCTTCCATTGGGTTGCTAAGGCTGTGACATCCCCTTTCTTCAGATGCCCTTTTCTATGCTTTTAGCAAAATGAAAATAGTGGGTCCCAGGGTCTGGTAACAGATTGGGGAGGATTCAGTTGAGAGCAGTGACTGATAAACTTTGAGTAACCCGATGGCTCTGCAACAGCCTACTTCATTGGTTTCTTGATATTCTTTTCATCCAAGTTGATCCTCGACTCAAGTCTAATTAAAACTGTTGGTTCCAATGAATGACTGCCTGCTGCGTCTAGGCAGTCCCCCTCATTCTTTCATGTATAAAGGACTTTGTCCAACTTCATATCTCATTAAGATCCATGTCTCCAAGATTTCCTAGAAAACAATGAATATTTTACAGGAAAAAATTGTGACTCGTCTCTAGGATTCTATGAAGACACTGTATAGAGCTGTGATGGTGAACCTATGGCACATGTGCCAGAGGTGGCACACAGAGCCATCTCTCCAGGCATGTCAGCTGTCACCCATTGCTCTTCTGGGTTCCGATGCACATGTGCTGGTCTTTGTGTGCGAGGGAGCACCAGAAACCGGAAGAGCAGTTCCCTGGCATGCATGTGCATGCCGGAAAACTGAGCTTCCAGTTTCTGGCGTGTGCATGTGCATTGGCCAGCTGCTCTTTGTGCGTACATGCATGGCATGCCATCACTATTTTCACTCCCCAAATCAT
The DNA here is from genome assembly GCF_009769535.1 of Thamnophis elegans. Taxonomy (NCBI): domain Eukaryota; kingdom Metazoa; phylum Chordata; class Lepidosauria; order Squamata; family Natricidae; genus Thamnophis; species Thamnophis elegans. The sequence continues at coordinate 30,470,339 of NC_045551.1, forward strand.
CAGAGACAGTTTCAAGGTAACTCGTGGCTGTCGTCACCTCTATGAACCTTGAAATGTGTAGGAACAAAGAGCAAAGAACAAGCAGAAAATGTCTACTCATGATGTCATCTGTCACAATCTCTGAAGTAAATATAAACCTGTTACCCTCAATTAAGAGAAGGAGGAAATGAAATGTATGTGTATCTATCTATCTTTCTATCTACCTATCTCAGGGGTGGGTTTCAACCGGTACGTCTGAGAAAGAGGGAAGAGGCAGAGGGGCTAGAAGTGTATGTGCTGTGCACAGGCTGTGAGTTTTAAAAATGTCTGAGTGAATCCAGGATGAGGGAAGAGGCAGAGGGGCTGGAAGTGTGTGTGTAAAGTGGTCAGTAATGTTGAAGACTGGCAAGGACAGCCATATTTCCTCTGCAAGTAGCTATTTTATTGCTTTGTATACTTATTTTATTCTTATTTAAGTAGTAAGTGCACAAAATAATAAATTTCCTTTTTTTATATCTTCTTTTTGTAGGTCATTCTTTGGGGCAAAGAATTCAGTGACATCGACTTGGCCACTCCCACCTGGTCACATGACCACCAAGCCATTCCCACAAAACAGGCCACACCTACAGAATAGGTCCTAAAATTTTTTGAAACCCACCACTGATGCATGCCAAAAATCAGAAGACCAGGTAACTGGCATGCATGCACACACCAAAAACTGGAAGCTTAGCTTGTGTGCCAGGGAACTGCTCTTCCAATTTCTGGCACTGGGGAGCTGCTCTTCCAGTTTCTGGTCCTTCCCCGACACACACGCAGGTGTGCTCCAATTTCAGCACTCAGTGCCGAAAAGGTTCACCAATTGTGGTTTAGAGCCACTAAGATAAGAGAAACAGCTGCTTTATTTCAAAGGTCTCCAAGTGTTTAATAGCTACAAGTACCAATTCCTGGATAGATTGTATTGTATTGTATTGTAGCAATAGCAGTAGACTTATATACCGCTTCATAGGCCTTTCAGCCCTCTCTAAGCAGTTTACAGAGAGTCAGCATATTGCCCCCAACAATCTGGGTCCTCATTTTACCCACCTCGGAAGGATGGAAGGCTGAGTTAACCCTGAGCCGGTGAGATTTGAACCGCTGAACTGCTGATCTAGCAGTAGCCTGCAGTGCTGCATTTAACCACTGCGCCACCTTGGCTCTTATTGTATTGTATTGTATTGTATTGTATTGTATTGTATTGTATTGTATTGTATTGTATTGTATTGTATTGTGTTTGGTTTATTTGTATGCCGCCCTTCTCCAGGAGGGACTCAGGGCGGCGAACAACTCAGGGGGGAAAGGGAACATAAACAACAGTACACATAATTAAAATACACGAAAATCACACAGCCAGTCGAGAGGGGAGGGGAACTCATCAACCCCAGGCCTGCCGGCACAGCCAGGTTTTGACAGCTTTTCGGAAGGCCTGGAGAGAGATGAGGGTCTGGATCTCCGCGGGGAGTTCATTCCAAAGGGCCGGAGCTGCTACAGAGAAGGCCCTCCCCCGGGTAGTAGCCAGATGGCATTGGCTGGTGGATGGAACCCGGAGGAGGCCAACCCTGTGAGATCTGACGGGTCATTGGGAGGTAATTGGCAGCAGGCGGTCTCTCAAGTACCCAGGTCCAATACCATGAAGGGCTTTATAAGTTACGACTAGCACTTTGAAGCGTATCCAGAGACCGATCGGTAGCCAGTGCAGCTCGTGGAGGATAGGTGTAACGTGGGTGTACCGAGGTGCACCCACAATCGCTCGTGTGGCTGCATTCTGGACGAGTTGAAGTCTCCGAATACTCTTCAAAGGCTGCCCCATGTAGAGCACATTGCAGTAGTTCAGTCTTGAGGTCATGAGGGCGTGAGTGACTGTTGCGAGTGCCTCCCGGTTCAGGTAGGGGCGCAACTGGTGCACCAGGTGAACCTGGGCAAATGCCCCCCTGGTCACAGCCGACAGGTGATGTTCTAAAGTCAGCTGTGGGTCCAGGAGGACTCCCAAGTTGCGCGCCCTGTCTGAGGGGCGTAAATTTTCACCCCCCAGCCTGAGTGATGGAATACTGGCCAAATTCTTGGGAGGAAAACACAACAGCCACTCGGCCTTGTCTGGATTGAGTACAAGCTTATTAACCCCCATCCAGACCCTGACAGCCTCCAGGCACTGGCACATCATGTCAACCGCTTCACTGAGTTGGCACGGGGCGGACAGATACAGCTGAGTATCGTCCGCATATTGATGGTATTTGATCCCGTGCCGTCGAATGATCTCACCCAGTGGCTTCATGTAGATATTAAACAGAAGGGGGGATAGGACCAAACCCTGAGGAACCCCATATTTCAGGGGCCTAGGGTTCGACCTCTCTCCCCCAACTAACACTGACTGCGACCTGTCCGAGAGGTAGGAGGAGAACCACCGAAAAACAGTGCCGCCCACTCCCACCTCTCGTAACCGTCGCAGAAAGATACCATGGTCGATGGTATCGAAGGCCGCTGAGAGGTCAAGGAGCACCAGGATGGAGGAATGACCTCCATCCCTGGCTCTCCAGAGATCATCGGTCAGTGCGACCAAAGCGGTTTCTGTGCTGTAGCCAGGCTTGAATCCAGACTGAAAGGTGTCCAGATAATCGGCTTCATCCAAGGACCGTCGGAGTTGAGAGGCTACCACTTTCTCAACTACCTTCCCAATGAAGGGAAGGTTGGAGACTGGACGGTAGTTGTTCAAACTAGTTGGGTCCAACGATGGCTTCTTCAGGAGGGGTCTCACCACCGCTATCTTCAATGCCGGTGGGAAGAAGCCCTCCCGAAGAGAAGCATCCACCATCGCCTGGACCCAGCTCCGCGTCACCTCCTTGCTGTTCGCGACCAGCCAGGAGGGGCATGGGTCCAGTACACACGTGGCAGCACTCACCGCTCCCATGGCCTTGTCCACTTCATCAGGAGCAACAGGTTGAAAGTCAGTCCAGAGGTGGTGTTCAAGACCTTCCCCCAGTACCCCGGCTGGCTCTGCACAATTGGAGTCCAGGTCCATCCGAAGCCGAGCAACTTTGTCCGCGAGAAACTGGACATATTCCTCTGCTCTACCTTGTAAAGGGTTATCCACAACCCTCATATTTAGAAGGGAGCGGGTCCCCCCCCCCCTCTTTGAACTGTGAGCCGCCCTGAGTCCCCCCAGGGAAAAGGGCGGCATACAAATAAAGTGAAACTGAAACTGAAACTAAACAAGGCGGCAGGGCGAGACTCAGCGGACGCTATCAGAGCGGCAATGTGATTGTTCTTAGCTGTCCGTATTGCCGATAGATATGCTCCGATGCAGGTTTTCAGAAGTGCTCGGTCTGACTCGGATTTACTGGCCCTCCAGCGGCGCTCTAGGCGTCTCTTTTGGTGCTTCATCTCCCGGAGGTCCTCGGTAAACCAAGGAGCCCTCCTGGATCCACTGCTGCGGATCGGCCGTAAAGGCGCAATTCTGTGGAGAGCCTCAGACGCTACCGAGTTCCAAGTAGGAACTAAGGTCTCCACTGAACTGCGGGTGAGAGTATCAGGCATAATGCCAAGCGCCATCTGGAAACCCTGAGGATCCATAAGACGCCTGGGGTGGAACCACCTAATCGGTTCCTCCTCCCTACAGCGGGGGATTGGTCTCTGAAAGTCAAGCCTCAGTAGGAAGTGGTCTGACCATGACAGGGGCAAGATCTCACTACCCCTCAAACCAAGATCACAACTCCACTGCTCCGAGAGAAATACGAGGTCGAGTGTGTGACCCGCTGAGTGGGTCGGGCCCTGAATTACTTGGGTCAAGCCCATGGCTGTCATGGAAGCCATGAACTCCTGTGCTCCATCAGAGTGTTCGCCGAGCGAAGGCAAGTTGAAGTCCCCCAGTATCATAAGTCTGGGGAACTCAACCGCCAGCTCGGCTACTGACTCGAGGAGCAAGGGGAGGGCTGTTGTCACGCTGTTGGGAGGCAGGTATGTCAACAACAAGCCCACTTGACCCGCAAGGTCCAACTTCACCAGCAAGGACTCACACCCGACAAGCTCTGGAGCATCTACGTGTGAAATAAACCCCCATTCATCTTGCTTACTACTTCCTTATTATGCACTCTTGAAACTGAACTTCTTCCTTAGTCTTCCCTCACAGTCTAAAAATAACTATTTTTGACATGCAAAGAAGGAAATACTGTAGGTGATGTCTTCCTAACACTTAAGAGAAATGGCTGTGGTAAGCCTCTCTTGTGCCTTTACCATAGATTTCATAAAATGCAGAAATCAGCAGTTGAAATTTGCAATCTCATGCAACTAAAACTATTAATCAACTACTACAACTCAAAGTTTTGTTCAGAGAGAGAGTTATAGACCACTAGTTTAAAACTATGTTTCATATATTATATCATGCCTACAAGTGGCTTGTTTGGTTTTTGGCTAGTATAATACAGTGGTGGGATTCAAAAAAAAATTACTACCGGTTCTATGGTCATGGCTTGGTGGGTGTGGCAGGGGAAGTATACTGTAAAATCTACATTCCCACCCCACTCCAGAGGAAGGATATTGCAAAATCTCAATTCCCTCCCTATCAGCTGGGACTTGGGAGGCAGAGAATAGATGGGAGTGGGGCCAGTCAGAGGTGATATTTACTGGTTCTCTGAACTACTCAAAATTTCCACTACTGGTTCTCCAGAACTGGTCAGAACTTGATGAATACCACCTCTGATATAATGTGTAAATTCAGACATTGTGATTTATAAAGCTTGGATTATGGGATTAATATATTTTACGAACCTATCCAATTGTAATTATTCAGTAAACAAATGATTTGTGATTTAAGATCAAAACTCTAGTTATGTTTCACAGAATTCCTAAAAAGAGATAAATGCAAAAAGTATACACCGCAGGGGAAGGAAATATTTGCTTCAACTTTGAGCGTTGACAATGGATAAGCCAACATGCATCTCACAGAAACTTCAATTGTGCTCATATCTTGCAGTATCCTTACACAATTTGCATGAATTACAGTATATAATTTGTCAGTTATGTTTGATATGACACTAATTAATCCAGTATACACTTTGCCACATTTGCACAATGAGGTCAAGATGTGCATGACGTTACTTATCTTCCTTGCACATTTCCAATTTTTCCAATTTTAATAGATTTGTATGCTGCCCAATCCCGAAGGACTCCGGGCAGCTTACATAAAAACAGTTTAAAAATGTTTTAAAAAGTTAAAATACAAGACAGAAAGGAGTTAAAAGAAGGACACAACATGCACTCGATCTTAATGGGGCTGAAGGTCAATCTAGATCAACAGCCCCAGGCCTGCCGGAACAGCCAGGTCTTAACAGACTTACAGAAGGCCGAGAGAGTGGGGAGGGTCCGGATCTCATGGGGTAGATCGTTCCAAAGGGCCGGGGCAGCTACAGAGAAGGCTCTCCCCCGAGGAGCCGCCAGACGACATTGCGTAGTCGATGGTACTTGGAGAAGGCCCGCCCTGTGCGATCTTATTGGGCGCTGGGAGGTATGTTGCAGGAGGCGGTCACGAAGATATCCAGGTCCTAGGCCATGTAGGGTTTTAAAGGTAATAACCAGCACCTTGAAGCGTGTTCAGAGACCAATAGGGAGCCAGTGCAGCTCGCGGAGGATAGGTGTAATGTGGGTGTACCTAGGTACACCCAATATCACTCACGCGGCTGCATTCTGGACCAATTGTAGTCTCCGAACACTCTTCAGGGGCAGCCCCAAGTAGAGCGTGTTACAGTAGTCGAGACTTGAGATGACAAGGGTATGAGTGATCATTTGGAGTGCCTCCCGGTCCAGGTAGGGCCGCAACTGGTGCACCAGGCGAACCCGGGAAAAAGCTCCCCTGGTCACAGCTGACAAATGATGTTCTAATGTCAGCTGCGGGTCCAGGAGAACACCCAAGTTGGGGGCCCTCTCTGAGGGGTGTAAGATTTCACCCCCCAGGTTTAAAGGTGGAATATCTGGACTATTTTTGGGAGGCAGCATCCAAAGCCACTCAGTCTTGTCAGGGTTGAGCGCAAGCTTGTTCATTCCCATCCAGACCCTGACTGCTTCCAGGCACTGGCACATTACTTCTACCGCTTCACTGAGTTGGCACAGGGCAGACAGATACAGCTGGGTATCATCCGCATACTGATGGTATTTAATCCCGTACCGACGAATGATCTCACCCAGCGGCTTCATGTAGATGTTAAATAGGAAGGGAGATAGGACCGAGCCCTGCGGCACCCCGTATTCCAGGGGCCTAGGGGTCGACCTCTATCCTCTGACCAACACCGACTGTGACCTGCCAGAGAGGTAAGAGGAGAACCACCGTAAAATAGTGCCTCCCATTCCCACCTCTTCCAGCCGCCGCAGAAGGATACCATGGTCAATGGTATCGAAGGCTGCTGAGAGGTCAAGAAGCACCAGGATAGAGGAATGCCCTCTATCCCTGGCTCAATGGTCAGTGCGACCAAAGCGATTTCAGTGCAGTAACCAGGCCTGAAACCAGACTGAAAGGGATCTAGATAATCCATTTCGTCCAAGGTCCTCTGGAGTTGGGAGGCCACCACCTTCTCAACAACCTTCCCCAGGAATGGGAGGTTGGAGACTGGACGGTAGTTTTTAAGGACAGCTGGGTCCAGAGCAGGCTTCTTAAGGAGGGGTCTCACCATTGCTTCCTTCAAAGGTTGTGGGAAAGACCCCTCCAGAAGCGAGGTGTTTACAATCCTCTGGATCCAGCCTCGTGTCACCTCTCTGCTGTTGAAACCAACCAGGAGGGATAAGGGTCCAGTAGACAGGTGGAGGTACTCATTGCTCCAACGGCCTTGTCCACTTCCTTAGGAGTGGCAAGCTGGAACTCACTCCAAAAAATTTGATCAAGGCTCTCCCTCGGCATCTCTGCTGGCACTGTCCAAATGGAGTCCAGGTCCGTCCGAATCTGAGTGACTTTGTCCGACAGAAACTGAACAAATTCCTCAGCTCTTCCCTGTAAGGGTTCACTCGCATCCCTCTCTTTCAGGATGGAGCAGGTTATCCTAAACAGGGTGGCCGGGTGAGTTTCTGTGGACACAATAAGGGCGGGAAAATGGGCACATTTTGCCATCTGTATCGCCACTAAATAAGACCTAATAAAGGTTCTTAGTAGTGTTCGGTTGGATTCGGAGTTACTAGCCCTCCAGCATTGCTCTAGGTGTCTCTTTTGTCGCTTCATCTCCCGGAGTTCCTCAGTAAACCAAGGCGCCCTCCTGGATCCACTGCCGTGGAGGGCCGCAAAGACACAATCCGATCTAGTGTCCCGGCAGCTGCAGTATTCCAGGCAGCGACCAAGGACTCCGTCAAATTGTGGGCAAGGGAGTCAGGTATCTCCCCAAGCTCCATCTGAAATCCCGATGGGTCCATCAGGCGCCTGGAGTGGAACCATTTAATCAGTTCCACCTCCCTACAGTGGGGGAGTAGCTTCTGGAAATCAAGCCTCAACAGGAAGTGATCTGTCCATGACAAGGGCAAGATCTCAATCCCCTTTAATTCCAGATCACGTCTCCACTGCCCCGAGAGAAACACAAGGTCAAGCGTGCGTCCCACCACATGAGTCGGACCCTGAATTACCTGGGTCAAGTCCATGGTTGCCATGGAAGCCATGAACTCCTGGGCCCCATCAGTGCATTCGCCAAGAGATGGCAGGTTGAAATCCCCCAGTACTATAAGTCTGGGGAACTCAACCGCCAGTCTGGCTACTGACTCTAGGAGCGCAGGTAGGGCTGTTGTGACGCAGCTGGGAGGTAGGTACATCAGCAACAAGCCCACTTGACCCCCTAGGTCCAACCTCACAAGGAGGGACTCACACCCGACATTCTCTGGAGCAGGGATCCTGTGAGGAACTAATGATTCCTGGATTATAACTGTGGCTCCTCCACCCCTTCTCTGGTGTCATGGCTGGTGGAGCACCTGAAACCCTTCTGGGCACATTTCTGAGAGGGGGACTCCTCCCTTGTGGCCCAGCCAGGTTTCAGTAATACATGCCAGGTCTGCCCCCTCATCTAATAGTAAGTCCTGGATGAGGGGAGCTTATGGACCACAGACCTGGCATTTAGCAGCAGCAGCCTGACACTAGGGGCCTGATTTCCCATGCCACCTGGTTCCCGAGTTGAGCTATCAGGGCTGGAACAAGGAATCACTGTGACGTAGCGAACCCTCCTTCCCCGGTAATGGCTAGCCCTGAAGCTCCTGTCGTACCTGCCCCTCCCAGTCGTGACCATAATGTTCCGGCCTGCCCCCATGCCTGTAGATCCCCCTCTATCTCTCAAGGCCCTCGCTCTACTCGGCAGACCATTCAAATCAGACACTCTGGGATGAGAGAGAGATCCGGGCCCCCATCCACTTCTGCTTCTGCACTCAGTGGAGGGGGCTCCAGGCCGCGCTCTCACATTCCTAACAGACACTTGTACATAAGACCCTATTTTTCATAGCAGTTCAAATGTCTATGTTCTGGACATCAATTCTATTGATGTTTGGCATCCCTCCTGTTTTGTTAGGTTTTCACAATTAATCAAGATTATTATAATTTTTTTATTTTTCTTATTTAGCATACACTTGCTGTTAGTAGATTATACACATATACAAAATACATTAAAAAGAAAAAGAAAAATGCAAGAACAGCAACACAAATGTGCAAAAGAAGAAAAAGAGAAAACAAGTAGAAAAATGGGGGTAGGGAGAGAAGGACTTGTTATACATACAGTTGTAATCAAACCATTCTCCAATTTCATCATAATTATTTTATTTCTATAACCTGGTCTTTCATTTTCATTTTCTTTCTCACACAGAAATACATAAGAGATCTTCTGTCACTGATGAATGATACAATGCAGAGGTGGGTTGCTCCCAGTTCGGCCTGAATTGGGTGAACCAATAGTAGCGGCGACTGGAGGTTCCACCCACCCGCCCGGACGTTTCTGCGCACGCACAGAAGTATCATGCGAGTGAGCGAGCACGCAGGAGAGAAACAGTAGTAAATAATTTGGAAACCCACCACTGACACAATAACATTTCTTTAATTCAAGAAGTCAATTTGTCCATCTAGCACAGGGCTGTCAAACCCGCAGTGTCATCTTGTCGTCATGTGATGTATCACAACTTTTTTCCCCTTTGCTAAATCAGGAGTGTGCGTAGCCAGCGTGTGATGCATCCAGCCAGCGGGCTGCAAGTTTGACACCCCTTATCTCACAGTTTCTGTCAATTTCACCAATCTTTCCTCCATGGTAGGTAATGCTAAATTTTTCTTTCTTTGTTCATATAGAACTCTCATCACAATAATCATATTGTTTTTGGTCAGCTTTGCCTTCAATACTTTGCAAGTATTGGCCATGCATAGCTTTGCTTTTCCAATCTTCAGCTCGCTTCTCAATTACTTCTTTCTTATATTCAGCTTTTAACTTAGTTGTCTTCAAAAGGCCTCCTTTATTTACTTCCTTAATCATTGGTTGTTGTTGTTGTTGTTATGTGGTTAATCTTTGGTGAGATACACAGCCTTTGGGGCTGGTTGGTAGCTCAACAGCTCGAGTCCTAACCAAGGACCTAGGAACTGTTAAGGTAACATCGGAGGATATAAGCTGTTCCAAGTAGGGCAGTTTTTTGTAGAATCAGAATGTTCAAGTCTGATAAATTTAAAATTTCCAAATAGCGAAATAGCCCTTTAGGTATTGCTCCAAGGGCTCCAATTACAATCAGGACAACACACGATTTCTTTTTCCACAGTCGCTCAACTTCAATTTGCAAGTCCCAGTGCTTTGTGATTTTTTTTCTTGCTGTTTATCTTCAATTCATGCATCTCCAGGTATTGCAATGTCAATGAACCATACTTTTTTCTTTTCAACTATTGTTATGTCAGGTTTGTTGTGGGCCTGTCAGTCTGAATTCTGAAATCCCACAAGATTTTGACTTTCTCATTCTCTAAAATCTTCTGAATCTGATGTTCCAGTGGTTTTTGCTGTATTCAAATCCAAACTTTTGGCACAATTTCCAGTGAATGATCTTAGCAACACGGTCATGGCAGGTAGTCAGTTTGTGAAATTTTGCTGCACCCACTGATCAAGTGGTCGACTGTCTCGTCTTTCTCATTACAGAGGTGACATTTGCTGTTGGTGGTAACATGTTGAATTTTTGCCTTCATATAGTTTGTGGCTAAGGTTTGTTCTTGAGCTGCCAAAATAAAGCCTTCTGGTTTTTTTTCAGTGCTCCTGATCTTAACCAGTTCCAAGTTAGCTTTTGGTCAGCTTTGCCTTCAATATTTTTCAAGTATTGGCTATGCATAGCTTTGTTTTTCCAATTTTCAGCTCGCTTCTCAATTACTTCTTTCTTATATTCAGCTTTTGACTTAGTTGTCTTTAAAAGGCCTCCTTTATTTACTTCCTTAATCATTGGTTCTTCACTTTTCTGGATGTAATCATTCAAGCTGTGTTTTTCTTCTTCCACAGTCTGTTTTACTTGTAGGAGTCCTACAACAACAACAACAACAACAACAACAATTCTTATGGGATTTTCATATACAAACAGATAAAATACTGGCGCATAATACAGCAGACATCACACTGGTTGAGAAAAATAAGGTTACAATCATGGACATCGCAATATCAGATGATAGCAGGGTCGCCGAGAAGGAACATGAAAAAATCGCAAAATACCAGGATTTAAAAATTGAAATTCAACTATTATGGCACAAACCAGCAGTGGTAATTCCAGTGGTAATCAGCACACTGGGTACTATTCCAAAAGCACTGGAATTACATTTAAAAGTTAAAAATTGACAAAATCACCATCAGTCAAATGCAAAAAGCCACACCGCTTGGATCCGCACACATATTATGAAAATACGTTACAATGTCCTAGGCCCCTGGGTAGGGCGCAACTAGTAATCAATGCCAAATCGGGTGAAACAACTGGCCGCTGTGATACAATTCTGTTGTTGCGATAATAATAATAATAGGCTTGTTCAAGAACAAGCCTTAGCCACAAATTACATGAAGCATGTTACCATCAATAGTAAATGTTGCCTCTGTAACGAGAAACATGAGACAGTCGACCATTTGATCAGTGGGTGCAGCAAAAGTTCACAAACTGACTACCTACAATGTCATGACCAGTTACTAAGATCATTCATTGGAAATTGTGCCAGAAGTTTGGATTGGAGTACAACAAAAACCACTGGGAACATCAGGTAGACAAGGTTTTAGAGAATGAAAAAGTCAAGATCTTGTGGGATTTCAGAATTCAGACTGACAGGCACTTGGCCTACAATACACCTGACATAACAATAGTTGAAAAGAAAAATGTTTGGTTCATTGACATTGCAATACCTGGTGATGCATGAATTGAAGATAAACAGCAAGAAAAAATCACAAAGTACCGGGACTTGCAAATTGAAAAAACTGAGCTACTCAGAACATCTTATATTTTAAGAAGGTACTTGGCTGATACCTAGGATGCTGGCAGCAAACTGTATCAATCATTAGCACCAGTCACTGGTATTTGTAATGCATTTTTGAATGTTCAGTTGGCTGAGTTTCATGTTTAATGAATAAAGTATATTATAATATAACATGAAACTCAGTCAACTGAACATTTAAAAATGTATCAGAAATATCATTGACTGGTGGTTGAAATGGGTTGCTGCCAGCATCATTGGTATCAACTAAGTATCTTCTTAAAATGTACGATGTTCCGAGTAGCACAGTTTTTTGCAGTTCCGCTGGTGTTATTGCTGGTGTTGTTGTTGTTATTATTAGCATTAGCATTATTTGAAATTTTGCAGTCAGCAACCTGAATAAACCAGCTATGTATATCTCATTTAAAGGAAGCCAAAAATTACCCTGAAATCTTGCCAGTACATAACTCTTCATGTAATATATCCATAAATCATTTGATACATTTTGCTAAAAGGAGAAGGAAATCATCTGGAACAATTATCTGTGTTATTTGGCGTGTTGCAAGCTACAAGGCCAAAGGGTTGTTAATTTGATCACATGCTTACTGTTCATCCAACAAAGTCATTAAATGATGTCCAAGTAGGTAGTCAGAGGATTAAGCATTTTTACTAGAATAACTTAGCAAGTCAAAGAATTTCAGAAGAAATGATAGAATGATTCTTACAAAAGCTTTCTCCCAAAATCTGAAATAGTTTTCCTCATCAATTTATTGTACTTTGGCTGTGTTGAGTGGGAAAGCTACTTCAGACAATATTTAGAGGATTACAAATGAAGTACCAATTGCCAATGTTAAGAGAACACATTAATATGGGATTGATATACACACACCCTTCATGAATTACTGCCTTGTCGTGGCGAAGCGGCTTGCATAGCTCAATGAAGCTATGAGCTATGCCATGCAGAGCCACCCAAGATGAACAGGTTATAGCAGAGAGATCTGACAGAACGTGATCCACTGGAGAAAGAAATAGCAATCTACTCCAGTATCTTTGCCATGAAAATCCCATGGACAGTACCAAAGATGAATGTTGTCCATGAAGTCGTGATGGATCAGACACGACTTCACAACTAACAACAATATACACATAGAAAAACACATAATAGGTTCATTGCCAATTTTAAAGAGAACCATGGTCCTGGAAATATTTATGTATGACTGGACAACCTGTGATTCATTGGGTCATCCTTTCAGAGATATTTCCTTAGCTAAACAGAGAAACAGAATGACCACAGGCAAATTGCTATTGTTTTGTTTTTAAAATTAAAGAAAAAAACAAAAATTTATTAAAGAAGAAAGGTGCCTATGAAGACAACTATAGATGAGTTTTATTTAACAAAGGTCAGTTTTGATTTAAAAACTGTTTGTGGTTGATCTGCCATTCTTTCAGAATACCCTAAAGTTTTCACTTCTTTTTCCTTGGTTTAAAGCAACATATAGTTGATCATGCTGGAATACTGGTTTCACCATCAGCATATTCTTCAGGATTTGTTGTTGTTGTGTACTATGCTCACTCCTTCTCTGTTGGGGTTTTGTTGTGTTGGTCATGTTGAGGCACTCTTACAGTAATTGAAAGCTTTCTTTTGTTATGAATTACAGGAGTAAGACAGAAATTAAAAAGAGGAAACTTTTAAATATAAAATTGAATATATTTTAAAATGTTCTCAGAACATCTGAACTTACATTGTTAAAGCTAAGCAGGCATTGGTTATACATCTGTGTGTCAGAAATCCTGAAAAGTCATCATGTAAGAAATGAAAGTTGCTACTATGAAATTGGACATAACTTTGTTGTGGCCCAGCAGAATCCGGTTCAGCTGCTGATGGACTCGGATAGCGAGGAACCATATGAGTCTGCCATGGAAGATGTGGAGGATCCTGTGCAGGGTTCAGACTCAGAGCAGGGACCAGAGAGGCTGGTTGGCCACCAGGAGGTGCCTGAGGCATGGAGCAGTGGGGAGGATCAAAGGCAGTTTGTCCCTGATGCTAGATTGAGAAGGGCTGAGAAATGGAAGAAGCAACTCTGTAGGCAGACTCATAGAAGATAATTAAGCATAGGTGGTTGTGGATTGGCCCCTTCCAAGAGTTTATAAGTGAGGCGTTGGGAGGGGGCATTTGCAGGAAACAACCGTTTGAATTAGTAGTGAAGAAAATCTGTCTGTATTCTAGCCGTGTCTGTTCATTTGGATTATCTGCATTGCTTCATTTGAACTATCTGGGTTGCTGCCAAGCTATTCTATTGAATGTGAGTTGTCTGGGCCCTCAGCCAAAGGATTCGTTATCTCAGTAATTAAATAATGGCAAATAGCCAAGCCTGTGTTCTGGTTTATTTACAGGGCGGGGGTGGTGGTCAGAACAACTTTGTAAATTGATATTTCTACTTCTGGTTAATCCTATTGATCATGTCCTTTTGTTCTGTTAGAAGTATAAAATATATATTACTAAAGTTAAGAAAAACTGTGATGCAACTTTTATTGATCCAATTGTTGGTGCTTTGTATCAGTGACATTGAACTAGGGCAAGGTGAATATCTGCCTCTACACAGGCAGGAAGGCAGAATGTAAGTTTATGATCACTCTGGCAAATAGAAATCTATAATCTAAATACCTGCTTGCATTATTATAAATATAAATTCATTGAGTGGAGACCACCAGCGGCTTCAGATAGTGTAATCCAAGTTAAGTTGCTTTAATATAATAAACAAAAGACAAAGGAAAAGCAATTGCTTTGGACCTTCAGTTCTTTATGCATCAGCTGCTTTTGGTGCCGCCCCCCCCCTTTGTGTAAATAGATAGACTGTTTTGTCCTAAGTTCTGGGGGCATTTACATGTAATTTTCTCAATGAGACAGGAGTTTCCAATTGTAGCAAATTTAAACAATGTTATTTATGTGCTGGATCTGTGCACCACTCCAGCGTTTTCCCAGTATTTGCATCTCACATTTAAATACATCAGTTTTGTAATATTTCATAAAGGAAAAATGAAACGTCTTTAAAAAATATGAGCAATTTTTAAAAGAGCCAAATAGCTAATATAACAATTTCCCAATTGCTTCTATGTGAGCAGAAAGTTTAAAATTGTTAAATGTGAATGACTGAGATTCAATAGGATAACTTCCTATGAATATTATGTATAGTTTTAACTACTTCAATGTATTTAGTTAATAACATTAGCTGTGAGTATTGCTTTTAAATATTTTTAACAGGATTATGTTAGATCAGTGGCAGTAATTAAACGGAGGCGCCTGAGGTAACCGTAACCTTTTATTCAAGCAAGAACGTAGTAGAACATCAACAGTAAGTAGACCAGCCAGTCTCCGTCATTTGACAGCCTTTTATACCCAGCTGTCAAACGGTTCAACCAATTGCCTCGCGTATGACAGCAACCGGCAGGCGCGTCTGATTGGCTAAGATGCGCCTGGCTGCTGCCGAGCTGTCATTCGTAAGTCTGAGGACTTACGAGGCTGCAACAGATTAGTCACCTGAGCACATCAACACCAAAGCAAACCAAAGCAAATCAAAGCACACTAAATCCCTCATTCCTTTTTCTCCACTGCCAATGAATCCAAGATGTCCTCAGAGAAACATGGATACAGGGCAAGATGTTGAAATGGGCAGCTGATCCTGCAACGTGGGTAAGATGGGCAGGAAGACCAGGGTGAGTGCAAGCATGTTCCTTCCAGCCATGAATCAAACTCTGAATCAAAAAATAAGCTGTTTCTCAGAAGAAGCCAGCATTCACATTTTAGTCAACTGGACAATATGTTGACAAACTATATCTCTGGTGGTGTAACAGTACCAGGTATTTCTTGAGCAGGAAATGCATAGTGTTCCTTGCATGTGGAAATAGAAATTAAAAAAACATCACAACTGAAGCTGAATCATCTAGGTGTTGCATAAGCTTTGCATAGGTGCACGACAGTTTTCCATGTTAGTGCAAGAGTGTGTTTAACATATTATGATAGACAAGTATACAACCAATTTTTGAAATCTTTCATAGATTATCCCCCCTATTCAGCAGCAAACCACTAGAAAAAGGCAATGCAATTCTCAGTTATTAGAACACATTATTATTGCACGCTAATTCTGCTGATTGCCGACTGCCAGCAGTTCAGCAGTTTGAATCTCACCAGTTCAAGGTTGACTCAGCCTTCCATCCTTCCAAGGTCAGTAAAATGAGGACCCAGATTGTTGGCGGCAACATTCTGCCTCTAAACTGCTTAGAAAGGGGTTCTGACCCCCCACCTCCATACGGTGAGTCACGCCAACACAAGATTACTGTTAGCAAATTTATTCACAGTAATTACTCACAGACAAGACTTTGGCAGCAACCCAGATTCCCACAGATAAGAAATACACACAAGAGTTTCTCCAGCTTTAGTAAAACTGTTGTGTCCTGCAAAAGGTCTCCTTCCAAAGTCTCTTCTTATATACTCTCTTGGGAGGAGCCTAATCACGACCACCTGGGCCCGATTATCTTCTATGTCTCCGTAATTGCTGCCCGTCTCTGCCTGGTGTCCAGAACCAAATCCCTTTGTTCCTCCCCACTGCTCCAGGGCCTGATGTCTTCATCACTGCTCCAGGGCCTGACGTCAGGGACAAACTCCCTTTGGCTTTCATTGCTGCTCCATGCCCCAGGCCCCTCCTGGTGGCCAACCAGCCTCTCTGACCCCTGCTTGGAGTCTGAACCCTACCCAGGGTCCTCCACATCGTCCAGAGCTGACTCATAGGGTCCCTCGCTATCTGCGTCTGTTGGCAGCTCCAACGGCTCCTGCTGGGCCACAACAGAGAGGTATATGTCTAAGTGGTATTGCTATTGTAATTAAATAAGAAATGAAATGCAGTGTACTTCAAAATTAACAGAACCTCAAAATATAGTTTTTCCTTACTACCCCCCCCCCACTTCCTGCAATACAAATAAAGGAAACAAGACAAAGATTACAGTGACAGCCCTCTTATGGTGTGTTTTGCATTACTGCCATTTCCATTTTATGCAAGGACAACATGGTAATAGATTTTAATTCATGTGCATCCCGTCCCTACAAGATAATGGTTCCAAGATGATCAAACAATCAATAGAATGGACCAAACCTTAGTTTAGTTTAAAAGAAGCCAGTGCACCATAAATCATATTTCAGACATAGCCAACACACCATGAAACATTGTCTACCCTGGAAGATTTATTTCTAAAAAATTATGATCCATTTTCAGGCAAGCAGACTGGTGTACTAAGTGAACATAAAACAACATTTCAGGTATCCTCAGAATGTTCAATACCAGAAATTCAGAGTTTCTCTTTCCTTGATTCAGTTACATCAAAAAAGCAAATGCTGAAAGAAAGTCACATCACCTCCCACCTACATTCACAGAGACACCAATATGCTATTAACATATATAGTAAGTAAGTTGAGCTTATATCACTATATAAAACTGCAATTTTGAATTGGTTACCTGGCAGAAGATAACCCAAGAAGTTTTCATTTTCTTTATTGATTGACAAATACTCTAGAAAACCTGGTGAAGAGGTGTTTCTATTAACAGTGTTATCTGGAAGTATCAGATATCAAAATGGCTGTCATCTTCATAGCAGTGTACATGGCTGAGCCAGAGAAGCTGTTTTAAACTATAGATAGATAGATAGATAGATAGATAGATAGATAGATAGATAGATAGATAGATAGATAGATAGATAGATAGATAGACAGACATATACATATACACACACACACACATACATATATATACACACACACACATACATATATATATACACACACACACACATACATATATACATATATACATATACATATACACATACACATACACATATACACACATACACACATACACACATTCCAGCCAAACTGTATTAGGTTGGACTATACGTAATGGAGAAAATGAACTAGACCGTACTCAGTGCTTACATCGTCCTTTATTTTTTGGCACACTCTTGAATTACCTCACTCATTTTTTCTCCCCACTTAAAAATGAGTGCCTTTTTCCTTTATTTTATCATGATTCAAATGTACTTCTTGCACTCATCCTCATTTGCTCAATATCGGCTTTTTTATCCTGAACAGCAAAAATTGCATGTCAGGATTCCCCTCTCCATTTTTGCCTCTTGATATATGTTGCTCATCTCCTACAGTCATTAAACCTTTAGAACCTACAATTATTCTCCCCATTAAAAACTTGTTGCCAATTCTTTGCCTTAAAAACCAACACCATTGCACCAGAAGACTGGATCTGCATCTGGCAACCCTTAAGATCACTGGAGTTGTAAAATTAAAAAGGTTTTAAATGGTCATTGTTGTCACAGCATGGTTTCTCCCAGTGTTTGAGCTCATCATAATGCAGACTGTTGACATGCACAAAAATCTAATGCAGCGCAGCAAGATTTTTGGCTCAGTTCGTACTAGAGAGGTCTGTCACTGTGTTAACATCCAGTTGTGATATATTTGGGGAAATGTCACCACATATCCAGTCTTCAGGCTTTTTCCAGAGGAAGCATAATGAAGCTCAAACATGGTAGCTTTTACACTGAGCCATCTAGGAAGCAATTACCCAGACTTTGCTTGGTCAATTCATACCACTTATCACACAGAAGGGCCTAAAAATACATTAATACGAGCGATCACAATGATTGACAGAATGAGGATATAGCATAGATTTCTTTACAGAAATTCTATCAAGGCTGAATTACTATAAATGTCCTCTTTTAACAGGTTCTTTTTTAAAAAAAACCATGTTTCTTAACTAAATGCAGCCTTGCATATAGGATAAGCATCATACATTGCATCTTTCTGCAAAAACTGATTCCTGGAATAATTAATATATTTAAGACAGCTTGACAATATTTCTGTTGGTTTTGATATTTCTAGCCATCTTTTTAGTTTCTGTAATTTGATTCTTTTTCTTGATTCTTGCTAGCATCAAGTACTTTATTTAGCGCATAAGTAATAAGACATAAACCCAAAAAGTTGCTTTCCTTTTAATTTGCTATTGCTGTCCTATCTGCCTAACATAGTGATAAGAATCCAAGCCAAATTGTTATTCTAATAAAAGGGCATATTCTTTAACACACTGTACACTTTGTAAAGTTAATATCAATACATTTCAATGCTTTCTACCAACAATTTTATACACTGTTAAAATAATGGCTCATTCATGGTTTCCTGAAGTCTGAATCATGTAATGGTAAAGACGCAGAGTCAAGTTTTTATAGAACAGAATTTCACAATGAATTTTTATCTCATTTTTCATTACCTTTCCACTAATGGTCCAATGTACAAAATATCAAAAGAGGTACTTTTTTCATAGGATAGAGCTCTAAAGCTGTGATGCACAGAACAAAAAATTAGGTAGATCATTCATCTACTACAACAATCTAGCATGATTGTTCATAAAGAGAGATTTAAGCACACCTAAAAGACATAGATTAATATGTACACAGTCCTTAATATTTTAAAGGAATGCTCTGTTATTTGGATATTGTTGGCTACTCCTTTTATTCATAGCTTCAGTTTCTGTATATTTTGTCCAGTTTCTTGGGAGTTTAAAAAAAATCATTGCAGTCTATACAAATCCTCCAAGTAATTTTTCTTTAGCTTTAATAGATATACCAAAGGAGAAGTTCTTAAAGTGTAATTGTTATATTTTGAAAAGATTTAAAAAGTAAAGGAAGGTGTTTCTTATAATAACCAAACAAATTATGAAATCTGATTTCTGAAAATGTTTTAGCCAAATTATATCATAACTTTTTTCCTTCCTTTTTTGATATAATTTCATTGTACTGTGTTTCCCCAAAAATAAGACAGGGTCCTATTTTTTTGACCCTGAAATAAGCACTTGGCCTTATTTTTGGGGAGATCTTATTATTTTTGAGGTGCAGGAGGCGGCGAACATGGTCACCTCATGGCTGCTGCTGTGTTGCAATATTTTTGGGGAGGGCTTATTTTGGGGGGAGGGCTTATTTTGGGGGAGGGCTTATTTTAGCGCATGCGCTCAAAAGCCCAATTGGCCTTATTATCCAGTGAGGTCTTATTTTCAGGGAAACAGGGTATACGATGCACAATGACCGTAAAGATTATACTATACTATACTATACTATACTATACTATACTATACTATACTATACTATACTATACTATACTATACTATACTATACTATACTATACTATACTATACTATAATGTTAACGGAGCCCAATGTGAACCAAAGCCTGACCTGTGTTTTTAAGAGTCTCTGCATATTTTTCACAAAATAAATATTTCATCTCATTTTTTTTAAAAAAATCGTATACAAGTGGTATGAGTACTACTGTTATCTGTCTAATGTAGATTTACGGTTCATTTTAAAATAAGAAACCAAAAGTTTTATATACAGACCAGATTTATTTGAGGTCAGTCAGTTGAATTAAGGGTGGGTGATATCCTTGAGGCAGCAGGAATATAAACCTAAATATGCTTGGGAAAGGTTCCTATAATCAGAATGCAAGAATACAAATCTAGAGAATAAATTGTAATTACCACACTGCCACCTGCCGGGCAAGTGGATGACAAAAATTTAAAAATGGGACCTGTAAATTCAGTTTTACTACTTTTTGCCCCAACTAGCTTGTTGATATGTACAATTAGGATTTATTTCATACTTGCCAATGTTATACTGCTTATGAAGCTCATATTTAACTCCTACCTTTACCAGAATTTTTTAAAAAAAACCTATTTCACATTAGGTTAGATTTCAGGAAGGACCAACTCTAATTTTTCTGCTGGATGTCCTATCCAGAAAAATGGGTAATGTTGTTGGCATTCATAGAATACTAAAATTCCTGGATTCTTAAATGGTATATATGAATGTCCTTGGTAAATAGGAGAAAGAGCTGCAGCCTGGACAACTGGCATGTAAAAAATATCTCTGTCCACAGAAGAAGGGAGAGTGCAGGAAACTACTTCCCTAGTTTTCCAGAGAGTAAAAGGAGAGGAAATTTACAGAATTCTATTAACACAACTTGCAAGGCAAAAAGTATTTCTTCCTCCTCTCCATTTACTCTCTGGAAAACTAGGAAGGGGCCCTTCTGAAACATTTCACTCACCTTCCCTTCATTTGTGGGTAGAGCTCTATATTTTACATGCAAGTTGTCCAGACTGCCTTTTATCAGCCACCAGTTTAGATTATACAAATTATGTTGCCCACATTAGGGAGCTATAGAATGTACTGTATTCTCTTGGGTAGAAATGAAATAAAATAATCTCTTTGGATAAAATGAAATAAAATAATAGTGATGAAGTAGTTTACAATTAAACGTGAAGAGAAATTACTACAGCAATGATTGTGAATGGTGGCAGATGCAATGGAAGGAAATGGAAGATCTTTATATAACTCATTGTTAAAGAATGTAATAATTTTTCTCAGTTTCAAGAAACAATTGAAAAGTTATTGGGGAAAGGCTGCTAAATAAATTAATGTCATGACATCTATTATATTCTATATCCAATATCAAAGGCAAAGTGGACCCAATACCAATAACCTGGATAAAATAAACTGAGAAGGACACTACTGCTGTCAAAGGCATAAATTTGATTGTTATGAAAAACAGAAAGAAATTATTTTAAATATAAGCAATTATATTTTTTTAGTTGTCAATTGCCTTAAATGGCAAATGCAGCCAATAGTTACACTTGACAAATGTGTATAGTGAGACATGCTAAAGGGATTTGCATCTAAAGAAGAAACATAAATCCTTAATTGAACATCAGATGTTTTGTGATGTCTCCTGCTGGTTGATTTCCTAAACATTCATACAACCACCCCACTAGATATTTTGGCTTACATGAGCATCTTATTGCAAGTGATTGATTTTCAATTTTTTAAAGATCAAAACCATAAAAGAAGCCTTGATTAAGCTAAAGCAATGATTCCCTTAACTTATGAAATGCAGATTGAAAACACTCTTTATTTCTGATGGAATATGGAAACAGGGCAAAGAGAATCTCAAGATGGTGACCTTTCTCCTGTGTTAATATTCAATCAGACACTTGACCTCCTGGATTACAAATTAACAATAATTGGGCCCCAAAAGATTTTCCCTTCCCTGCATTAGATTTTTTTTTCTGATATTCAAACATGTTGCCAGATTTGTTTGCTCTTTTTCTGAAAGAAATAATTTGTTTTTCATTCAGATGTGCACAGCTACTTGTTTTTCAATTAGCAAAAAAAGAAAATAAATGCCACTCAATAGCTTGACAGTGACATGAGCCTTTTTATTTCAGTGGGGTTTTTAAAGCTATCACTACCATTTTAATTGAGCTTCTGCATCAGTGACGCCTACCTTAGGTCAATAGTTTTGTCTCACTGTTTCTTTACCTGCACTCAGATCATCCAGCAAAAACAGTATAAAAATACAGTAGAAGAAAGAAGGCAAGATTGATACTTATATAGGAAGATCCCTAGATCATCCAACATCCCACTCAAAACTAGTGTGCAGTTTGGGAGTTATCCTAGTCTCACAATTCCTGTTTGAAGAATAGGTGGCAGCTGTAGCCAGGAGCGCCACTGCACAATATCTAGTGGACTGTAGCCTCTGCTTGCAGTCATTCATGCTTTAGTCATCTCCTGTTTGGATTTCCGCAAAACAGTCTACATGGGGTTGCTCTTGAAGACCACATTTTAGCTAGAATTGGTTCAGATGCAGTAGTGCATGTAGTTCTAATTGAACCTTAGTACACCGACGTAATATGATTATTCTCCAAACTGTACTGACTGCCAGTAGGCTTTTAGGTAAAGTTCAAGGGTTGATTATGGTACAAGACTGGATTATTTGCAGGACCACATGTCCAAATGTTGCCGATACCATGTCCAATGGTATCTGCCTTTATGTTGATAGGCATATAGTGGCCATCAACTGGCCAATAGGAAGGGACACTTCTGGTTCCTTCCTTAAATGTATGCCATTTGGTAGGTGCCAGTAAACATGCTTTTCACATTACAGCACCTGCCCATGGAAATGATTTCCACCCTGAGTATATAGTTGGCCCTGATTCTGCTGGCCTCTAGTAAGCCTTTAAAACATAGTTCTTCCTCAGGAATTGGGACTGAGAGGATTTAGAGTACCCATCTGGAGAGTTGTAATGTAAATTTAGTTCTCTATTCAGCTATTATTATTTTTGTTGTTATTAAATTTAACTGTGTTTATTCATGTGTTTTGGAAATGTGTATGTTCTATGTACTGCCCAGGATCACAATTGTTTGATTTCAGGATTTTTATAAAACTAAAAATGTTATATATAAATAAATGTCACTTCCATCTAACCATATTAAAAAAATTACAAGAAATCCATTGAAATCAAAGTGAATATTTTAATCATTAGTAACATAACCCCCACTGATTTTTAGACTTTTTTTATAATTTTATTTGCTAAAGTACAAAGAAAAAAATGGCTAGATAAGAGAGAGATGATAGATGATAGATGATAGATGATAGATGATAGATAGATAGATAGATAGATAGATAGATAGATAGATAGATAGATAGATAATAGATAGATGATAGATAGATAGATAGATAGATAGATAGATAGATAGATAGATAGATAGATAGATAGATAGATAGATGATAGACAGACAGACACAACATAAATCACAGCAAAATTATAAAGTACAATCACATTATAAAATATAGAGACAAAAATATTATCTGTCTATTTTACAATGTGATCCTTTAATTGTACTTTATAATAAGTGGCAGATTGAAACTGGACCTCAGAGAGCAGCAGATTGACACTTGACCCCACAGAGTTATACTGATTAATGTTTCTGCTATGTCAATAAAGAACCAGTTCAAAGGCTGAAAGTGAACACAATTCTTCATTCCAAGATTTTACACTCTAGGAGGTTATGGTTCTTTTCCAGTCACACATGATTATCTTCTTTGCTACATCCCAACTCCAATAAACCAAAGTTTTTTCTTAAAAACGAATTCAGTACATAATTTAGTGTTATATTCCCCTAGTTATACTTAATTGGACAACAATCAGCAAGTCCAAACTATACATGTTAAAGTTCCTTCAAATTTCTTATGGTTTCAGTATAAAAAAAAAAGTGAAAGAAAAAAAGTGACAGCCAATCTTTTGTGAACATTAGCAGAGTATCCACCTCACACATTTTTTATACATTCATTTCCACTTAAACTCATAGCACACAAGTTTCACGATCACTAGAACATGAGCTCACTAATTTGGTAAAATTAGGATATTCTAACTCTGAATAGTTTTGCAAACAAAATAGGAGAAGCCTTAGCTCATCTGAACAGCTGTTCTGTGTACGAATAGTCCCAGGCATCTTAATTAAAAGATAAAAGAGTCAGATATCAGGTGATATGAAAGTCCTCAGAGATCTTAGTGACTCTCTACCTGTCAAGCTACGCTGCGCTATGCAAGATGAACAAATCTGTGGTATTGTGTTAGGTGTAACAAGGCCCAACAAGCAATAGAAACAAGAGGGAAAGACGATTATCACATATCACATGCTGATTTTTTTTTTAAAAAAATCACCTTCTGCATAGTTACTGGCACTGCAGATTGAGACATTTGCATTTTTTTCTATGTCTTATGTTGTAGACCTCACCAAGCATCCAAAACTCAGTATGTGTTGGCCTAATTTATAAGGCGTTTAAAGCCTTGTCCATCACCATCATCATTATTCAATGTTATAAATGAGATTTCATGACTCATTAAATTCTATTGACTACAGTAATAGTATTTTCCTTAGTCACGTCTCAGCTTTACCCAACCTGTTGCTCTTCAGATATGTTGAAATTACAACATCCAATTACCCTGCCACCATGGCCAAAGGCTGCTATGGTCTATCAATTACTATACTTTGTTTCACCAAGCAAAATGTTCATCCAAACACTGCTGGATATTTTAGCAGTCACAAGTTTCACCTCATTCCTCTCTATGCATGCATCTACTTTAAGGAAGTAGCATAGCATATATCCGGATTTCATGAATATGAAACTTACAGCTGGCAGATTTTACATATCAGTGACCTTATAAATCTTCTTTTGATAACATATTTGCCAGTATGTTCAGATTAGAAGTCGGTTCATGGTTTCTTCACCGTGCTGCCCAGACTGAATTCCACAGTGAATATTTTATTCATTGCTTCGTTCTCTCCAACATGCATTCAGTTTCCCAAATCTTAAAGTGTTGTGATTAGTATATCTAGAAGCTATATTGAACACTAGAGAAACAGATTTTCGTTTAGCTCAAATCAAAACATACAACTAAATAATAAGTGAGATGCAACTGGGATCAAAGCCATGTTTTTCTTGTAGGAACAGTTTTCCCCTAGCCCAAGCCAAAAAATGAATAGGAGGCAACTGGAGACTCTAGGCTGAATCCTTATCAGAAAGACATATTTTGTGGTCTTTCGTGGTCTTTGTGTCTTTCATCATCGGCATTTACAATGCTCTTAAAATGGCCTTTTCCACAAAACAAATCCTAACTGAACCTTGAGGATCACTCCTATTTTTATCTTTACTGGAAGTACCATCCACACTATCTGTATAAAAAGTGTCAAAGCATCATAAAATGGTGATAATTGCTTTTGAATTGCACCTTATTATTCAATGAAGCAGAATGGTAGCTGTTCTACATCCACTGATTCCCTAGCTACATTCTTCCCCCCCAAAAAAATTGCCTAACAGTTTACTAAAGCTGATATTCAGAACCAAAACAAAAATATGCTACAGGAAAATAATTTTTAATTTAGTATTTAGAGGCATCTATGTGTCGTTTTATATCATGATAAGTCTGAAACATGCTGTATGTTTTGCAAAATAGACATACTTCAGATGACTGTACACATCCCTGCCTCTGCACGTGGCACGACAAAACCGCGCTACGCAAAATAGCGGTGATTAAACCGCGTCGCTAAAGCCGCGACGTCATCACCGCGCTTCATCACCGCTGCGACAACAGCGCGGCGACAGAAGGGCATTCTACATGCTTCCTTCTTTGCCTCCAAAGGTAGCCCTCCTCCTCCAGCTGACAGCGGCAGCAGGCACGGGGCAAAGCGGGCTGCCCAGCAGCAGCAGCCGGCGGGAAGGGTCCAGCTCAGCCGCGGGGGGCAGCAGGAAGCCCGCGGGGGGGCCGAGCATGGCCGCCGATGCCGGTGGAGGAGGAGGATGCAGCAGCAGCAGCGGCTGAGGCTCTCCCGGGGCCGGCGAAGCGGGCTTGCCCAGCGGCGGCGGCCGCCCGTCCAAGGAGATGTTGTTGAGGAAGAAGAGGGCGGCCTGCCTCTTCCAGGCACGCCCGCTTCACCGGCCCCGGGAGAGCCTCAGCCGCCGCCGCTGCCACGTCCTCCTCCGCCGCCGGTGTCAGCAGCCCGGCTCGGGGCCCCTGCGGGCTTCCTGCTGCCCCCCGCGGCTGAGCTGGACCCTTCCCGCGGGCTGCTGCTGCTGGGCAGCCCGCTTTGCCCCGTGCCCGCTGCCACTGTCAGCTGGAGGAGGAGGGCTACCTTTGGAGGCAAAGAACAAAGCATGTAGAACGCCCTTCTGTCGCCGCGCTGTTGTCGCGGCGGTAGGATCGTGTTTTTCTTAGCGCTTCGGATGCCGCGGATTTGCCTCCGCACTTATGTCGGCACGGATAAGGGCATCGCGGTTTTGTGGTGGAACCGCAGACATGAGCAAATGAATACAATTTCAGAATGCTTTTGCATGCAGTTCTGTTTAGCATAGTTAAAGAAAAGATTTTGAAAACAAAATATTTTTGGATAGGCAAGACTTTGTCTGGAGCACTTGAGCAGTTTTGGAAAATGAAATACTCTTCTGGATAAGCAAATCATCCTATAGATAAGAAAGACTGGAAAGAAATGTAGCAGTTTTTAAAAAATAAAATAGTACCCTGAATAAGAAAAGCTCCTACTTGGAACATTTAAATAATTCTGAAAATATAATAGATAATTATAATAGATAAGAAATTAATGTTGGCTCTGAAACAATTCTTAGAAATAAAATGCTATTGCCGACCCTAACTGTTGGAATATTGGAATATTCTTTATTGGCCAAGTGTGATTGGACACACAAGGAATTTGTCTCTGGTGCACATGCAACTATGATAGGTCTTAGATCATAAATCATAATATGCAATCATAAATTATAAGACACAAACAAGTTATAAATCTAGAGACAATGTTTAAGTAAAGAGTAATTTTCAAGAATTTTAAATTTCAAGAAGGGATGCGGTGGCTCAGTGGTTAAGACGCTGAGCTTGTCAGTCAGAAAGGTCGGCAGTTCAGTAGTTCGAATCCCTAGTGCCGCGTAATGGATGAGCTCCCGTTATTTGTCCCAGTTTCTGCCAACCTAGCAGTTCAAAAGTATGTAAAAATGCAAGTAGAAAAATAGGAACCACCTTTGGTGTGAAGGTAACAGCATTTCATGCACCTTCAGGGTTTAATCATGCCAGCCACATGTCCACAGAGACGTCCTCAGACACTGCTGGCTCTTCGGCTTTGAAACAGAGATGAGCACCGCCCCCTAGAGTCGGGAAAGACTAGCACATATGTGCGAGGGGAACCTTTACCTTTACCTAATTATCAAGCAATGTATCCATCCTGGAAAAACAAAGGCTATTAATGTTCCAGATGGCTTGAAGGTGGTTCTCTGTAAGCTTGCCTCTTTACTTAATGTGCATTCACAAACAACACTTCTCCTGGGAACACCAGTAAAACAAAACAGCTCTAGAGACAGCATAGGAATGATTCTGAAGCAGTTCTGCTGAACCTTCCTGAGGATGTAGCTCCTTTAGTGGTGGAGGACATCACCCAGTTAGAGTGATTCTCTTCCTAGGATTGCCATGTGTTTGACTAGTTTCTTCTCACTCTACAAAAACTGGCATTTTCCAGTGGGAATGATCCTGTTCAAACCAGGATTGCCCTGGTCCTGTTCAGACAGTTGGATAGAATGTATGATTTGCAAGAACTCCCACAAATGCTAAGCCTTTCAGAGATGCAGGCATAACTCTTTCTGACTTCCTCTTTGGCAGCTTGCAGAATTCCTCTCTGCGTGCAGCATTTGCATAGTGCTTTGATGCCTTCTGACTGATTCTGTCATAGCCACGTTTGATGTTTTTCTTCACCTCACTTCTTACTCCTTGTGCAAATCATTTGGTTTTGTTTATTCTTAACCTGAGCATGTTCTTTTCTTTTGACCATACATTTGACACGATCACCACTAGGTGATGTTATCTGAGCTCAAAAGTCTGAGATAAAGGCAGGTTTTGTGTGCTTTTTAGCCATACACATTTGCTGTATTCATAATAGTGCCTCTCCAAGTCTTCCATTTCTTTTTCCCCTTTAAATGATTTATGGCCGGTTTCAGCTTTGATGTTAGAAGCAAAAGGAAAGTCAGGAATGGTGTATTGCCACATGTAGAGCCAACTTACTATTTTTTCATTGTTCAGCAATTTAGACTTCTGCCTTTGCCACTGTATTTAGTACCATTGCTACATTTTGTATGTACAATGCAGATGTTTAGACTCCTTTTACACAACAATCAATGTCTCGACCATCCTTCTGAAAGAGATGTAACATTTATTCTCATCTATCAAGATAAAGAGCTGGAGTTATGAACATTTGGCCTGCCTACTTTTCCACAACTGCTTTCCATATTTTATACATAATCAGGAAGAGTTCCCATTATCCAGTTCCAAAACTTTGCTATTTGCCAGGAAACCACTTCTCAAGAACGAAATCTTGAGAAGACTGGAGATAGTCAGATCATGTGGGGACTCACAACTCCTGGGCTTTAGTAGTGCATTATAGGCTACAAATATAAAAGCAACATTTCTTAGTTGTTGCTCAAGTATAATAATAATTAGTATTATTATGATTGTACAGGTAGTCCTCAACTTACCACTAGAATTGATTACGTTGTTAAAGGAGATATTTCTTAAGTGAGTTTTGCCCCATTTTACAAACTTTCTTGCCACAGTTGTTAAGTGAATCACTGCAGATGTTAAATGAATCTGCCTTCTCCATTGACTTTGCTTGTCAGAAGGTCACAAAAAATGATCACATGACCTTGGAACACTGCAACCATCATAAATATGAACCAATTGACAAGCATATGAATTTTGATCATATGACCATGGGGAAGTTGCAATAGTGTGAAAAACAGTTATAAGTCACTTTTTCAGTGCCGCTGTAACTTCAAACGGTCACTAAACAAACTGTTGCAAGTCGAAGACTACCTGTACTTGGGCAAAGTATAATAATTGTAGACAGCTAGTCTCCTCTGTACAGTAGATGCAAAACACCATGGGGTTTTAATGAACTTTTACAGTTCACTGTTTTTAGTATTCAAGGCCTGTTTTCTATTTGCAGCTAAAATGTTCTAGAAATATCACTTTCCGCCATCATCCTTAGTTGTATTGGTGTTAAAACAGTAATTTCCTCATTAGTCTAAGGGCAAAGTCTGGTAGCCTTTCTCACCATTAACTTGGATGGAAGTCAGGCTATTACAGAAATGTAAAAATAGATGCCACAGAAGAAGCAGGATAAGATTGGCAAACAAAATATGGCATATTTGTATAATTTTCTTCAAAGTCTATGACTTCAGAAGCTGGGAAAGCTTCTACATCATCTTGTACTCAACCAAAAGATTTCCGGCTTCATATAATGGATGGATGGATGGATGGGATAATTTATGTTTATATCTCCTATTTCTTAATTGCTCATCCCCCCCCCTTTTCCTCTTTCATTTTCCTGATCCATTTCATTTCCCAGGGAGAGGCTAGTTGCCCATAACAGGAAATAATATGTACTCTATTTTCCCATGATTAATAACTTTAAATAATAATACTGATTTTCTTTAAGTTAAGTTAAGAAAATCATCAGACAGGAGAGAAAAATGATCAAAAAATACTTCTTCAGCACTATTGGTCCAATCTAGAGTCTATTGTGGCTGGTTTAAGTAAAAATGTGATCGTGGATCTTCCTCAATATAAGTTTTACTTATATTCCACCAAAATAACATCTGTCATCAACCATTGCATAGTAATAAAAAGTCAGAAGTTAGCATGAATGAAAATTTAAAAAATTAAATGCAAATTACCCTTATGATACAATTTAATTCTTCTTGATCAAGCCTTGGATGATAATAGTACATCAGGAAACTACCAAGGAGAAAACTGTAACGCCACCAGAACTGGCAGAGGAAGCAGGAAACCCCACGCAGGCTTGCACTGTCAATGTTATCTAGTTATGTAATGCAACATCTGCAAGCAAACACCCAAGCTCAGGGAGCACCAAGAATTCCACAATAATACATCACCTCATGCTATCAATTTTTTTTATTTTGCCTATCATGTTGTTTTGAAATTTCTCATTTTTATCTTGGGTGCTTTTTCATAAACCAATATTATATATAGCTGCTCTATTTTGAATAAGATTTTGGGGGGAGGGGAGGGTGAAATTACTGATATCCATGGCAGAATCCAAAAGTACAAAGACTTTAAGCAAACAGAATGTGTTTAAACATTCTGCTGTGATTGTTTTCTATGTTATAATTTCAAAGGCCAAAAGCTGTTTGTGGGCTTTGGGTACAAACAAGGCTTAAAAGTATCATTAAGTTGCTCTGAGCCTAGAAACAACCACTGGCTCTAGAAATTTCAGAAACACTTGTCTTTGTATTTTCTTCCGGTATTTTCCCAGACAAATGGGCACTTGACAGCCACATGTCCCTTAAAGCAGATCCACAACTCTTCCAATATCCCCAATCATTTTTTCTCCCTCTCTTTCTCTCTCCCACTCCCTCTCTCTTTCTCTTCCTTTCGTCCCCATCTTTCTCTGCCTTCCCTTTTTAATGCCCACACCTCCACTATCAAGAACAAATATGATTTCTGATTGAACATCACTTTATTTGCCAGTTCTGTGGTCTTTTCTTATCTTGTTCCACACTTCTCAGGCTTTGTGGTTAAATTATGTATTAAGGTCAATGTCAAAACACGGAAGATCTGTAATCTACTGGGAGCTCCCTTTTATTCGTTATTACAGTGAAGGCTGCGCGCAACTGTCAGGGAGCCTGGGATGTGCTCAGCATGGATGTTTGCTACACAGCAGGGCTCTACAAAGCCTCTCTCCTTGTTCTCCCAGGACGAAACCCTTGATAGATTTGCCCAGATAACCCATCTCACTTTAAAGCTCTCTTGTCTCTGCTTCAATCTGAAAGCTGTCAAGTGCACCTATATAGTAACGTCATAAATCAAACATAAAATGTGTACACTAGAGACATAGCAAGTGTCATGTATTCACTTGTACTCTGAGATTTTCTAAAGCAAAATGGTGTTACAAAAAAGAAGCTTGGGAGAATAGGTATTTTTTTAATCCCCCTTTTAAAACACCAAGGTTTGAAAAAAGCTTAGTGAACAGATTATTGCAAATTAGTATTGTGGTTCATCCCATAATCAGTCAGATGTTTAGACTGGATTTGGCATTTCGGTCCACTTATTGAGTCCTTCCCAAGGATCTGGGATAGAAAGATGTTGTTGTTTAATAAAATTAAAGGTATTGTTGCAGAATGTAAAGCTGACTTTTGCTATTATTGTTGACGTTAGAGGGAGGCTTTGTAATTAAGATTTTTGTATGCTGCAAGTTTAATAGGACCTACTATTTAATAAATAAAAAGAGAAAGAAGGAAGGAAGGAGGGAAGAATAGCAAGATATCTATCTCTTAGCCTTGTGTTTGGATGCAAGGCTGCGTATTGATTTTATTTCTTTGGTTTTCTTCTTGACAAGCATTTGTCAACATGGATTTGTATTAGTTCCAGGTTTGTTTGTTAAATATACACATTTCTTTCTCTGCACAAGAAACAAAGGAGATGGCTAAAACATGGTGTCAGTCAGGGCAAGACAGAAGACGATCATCATGATGTTTAGGCTTTTCCTTAGATCCGAATGAAGAGACCATTTGTTTCATATTCCAAAGGAAAAGAGTTCAGCTTTTTAGAAGGACAGCAGATTTCTTTTCCTGATATTGTGATTGCATCATCAAATGGTTTTTATTCTCAAATAGTTTGAGCACTCAATCATGGAAATGCTAAAATTATTCAAAGCCTTGTATATTGAAAGCTTCAGTTTTTTTAACTGAAAGCTGGGATCTTTTAATAAAGTAGTCATGGGACAATCCTATGATAAATGGTACACAGTAGCCATACATATTCAGTTGTAGTTCTTTATGTGATCAAATACCAAAATATGGATCTAAAGAGGGACTGGTTGATACATACAGTGAATTCAGAAAGTATTCAGACCCCCTTCTCTTTTGTCAATGTTGTTATGCTGCAGCCTGGTTCTCCAGTAGTTAAAATCCACTTTTTTCTCATTAATCTACATTCAGTATCCCATAATGTCAAAACAGAATTTTAGAAATGTCTATAAATTTATTAAAAAGAAAAAAACTGAAATGTCACATTGACATAAGTACGTATTCAAATCCTTTGCAGCAACACATGAAATTTAGCTCAGATGCGTCTCAGTTCTCTTGATCATTGCTGACATATTTCTACACCTTGAATGGAATCAATCTGTGGTAAATTAAATTGATTGGATATGATTTGGAAAGGCAGACACCTCTCTGTAGAAGGCTGACAATGCATACTGTAGCACAGGGGTTTCCTACATTTTCTATACCCCGCACCCCTAGAACGCTTCAGATACATTCTCGCAGCCCTTACAAAAGTAAATAATTATATGTATATAATTATGCATACACACTATAATTTTGAAACTTTTAAACCCAAGTTTTTGCACCCCCTGGAATATCCTCTCGCCCCCCCGGGTTGGGAACCCCACTGCAGCAGAACAAAAGCAATGGGGTCAAAGAAACTGCCTGTAGAGCTCAGAGATAGGATTATTGCAAGGCATAGGTCTGGGGAAGGCTACAATAAAATTTTCTGCTGACTGAAGGTTCCTAAGAGCACCGTAGCCTCCATAATTCTCAAATGAAAGAAGTTTGGAGAAACCAGGACTCTCTTCCAAGAGTCAAATGGAGCAATTGGGATAGAAGGGTCTTAGTAAGAACCCGATGGTCACTTTGACTGAGCTCCAGAGATCCTGTGTGGACATGGCACAAAGTTCAAGAAGGACAACCATCACTTCAGCCATCCATCGATCCATCCATCTGGGCTTTAGGGCAGAGTAGCTAGATGAAGCCTCGCCTCAGTGCAAAACAAATGAAGGCCCACTTGGAGTTTGCAAAAAAGCACCTGAAGGACTCTCACGCTGTGAGGAACAAACTCTAAGCGGGCTTTCATGTGTGTTACACTGAGGAGAGGCTTCCATCTAGCCACTCTGTCATAAAGCCCAGATCCATCTTGTTATTATGGCTCTTAGAACTTATGAAAAGAGGAGATATTCTCCAAGGGATATTAAAAATACATTACAAATATCTTTCAGATCAAAATATTGTTTTCTGCTGTAATAATCTAGTGATCCACAGTGATGGCCATGATGAAATCAGTTAGCTGCAGTTCATCATTCTCATGAAAGAACAGTTGGAGCAATTTTGGAAAAGTTATATAAAAATCAGCATATTTTTTTAGAGAAAGATATGTCAAGGCCTAGTAGTATTAAAATAAAACACCTTGTGGAAAACTTTATTCATCAACGTACTGATTAGATAAAGTTGCCCAAAAACCTATAAACAACTGACATTATTATGCAAACAAATACATGCATCTAGGTTCCAGAAGTGATTTACATAAAAATACATACTGTAGAAAGTTTTACTAAAAATCCACACGGCAATGACTACATTTTTTCAAACTTTTCTTTTTAAAAAATCCACATTGTAATTTGACAACATTAATAACATATGAGAGTATGTGCCACTTTTGTTGAACCGATTTGGACTCTTTCTGACATCCTCATAGGTTTTCATATCAGCAGTTGTGCCCAATATTTCAATTAGAGACAAGCAGTATGATCAGATGGTTATATATTTAGACATACAATTTTCCAAATTCTATAAGAAATATACTTAGGATGACAGACCAAATAATATCCAAGTTACAAGCCTATTATTACCATTTCCAGGTTATTCAAGTTTCCAGTAGCCTGACATAGTTCCCTCAATATCAGATTAAAAAATAAAACAACAAATAATCAAGAATAAAATGCCTAGGGCTCTCCCTATATATTAAAAATAAAATGAATTCTCCATTAAGTGTTTCCCAGATATTTAATTGCACAAAGCAAGCTATAGAGGCCATCAAGTTTGATTTACCATCAACTTAAAGTTCAGTAGAAGGATGAAAACTTAAGCTACAGATGTCAACTATATTTCCTGCTTCATGAGGGAATCTGAGCGATAGAAATCACTACAACCTGTTTACATGCTTTTTGTCTTTACTACCACTCTTATTCTTAAAAATGGAAGTAGAGCTGAATAAAAAGTCTTATCCATAGTAAATAAATCATCTTTTTTGGTCTCATTATAAAGTCGACTTTCCATATTATAATCCCATATTATATAAATAAGAACTCCTCAAAGAGAAGAGCACATTGGGAAAGTGCCATAACCACTTTGCTAACACAGTGTTTACTGCTTAAAGTTTGGGCTCGCTGTATAGTTTCATAAAACATGAAATCCTGTAATCATGAGCAATGAACCGCAATCAACTGATATGTCAATTATTGGTATTTTCTCATTCATTGCAAGAATAGCAAAACTGAAACATTGTAACATTTGGGTTCAGAACTTGTATATAATTTTAAACAACAATGATAGATGGCAAGTCGGTATTTTATTAGTTATTGTAAATTATGTTTGGTCTACATAATTAGAGCAATCCATTTTACATGTTTTTTATTTCATTTATGTTTTTAATCTTTTAAAAAGACATAATAACTGCAAATAGCAGAAAGTACTGTATCTTTTCCATCAGTGCTTTATTTTCTACATGCTATTAAAGTAATTCAAAGAATGACTTCTTTCTCAACTATATTGTGAATTCCATAATCATGAAATTGGGAAATTAAATAAGGCTTTATGTTGAATATCTCTTTCAAAAAAGGACAAAGAAATATACTCAGAAATATATAAAGTCAGAAATATATAAAGGAGCAAATAAGTTGAGTATTTTAATTTTATATACATTTACTATTTATTTTCATTCTTTTTATTTCTAATATAAACTTATTCACATAAAAAACCCAAGCAAACAGGTCTGTTGAATGAGATGAAACTCTTATTAGTGCATCACCCTGTTTCCCTTTGTAACTAGCTGTAGAGAGTATAGAACACGGATGTCATACTCACAGTGTCACATTGCTGTCACGTGCGGAGCTGGGGTGGGTGTGGCATGCACATGACGCATCCGGCCTTCAGGCCACACCCCTGGTATAGAGGATACCCCTAAAGGAGAGAAGGAAGATCCATTGCAAAGGCAACAATCAGATAAATGATACTTGAACCCAGGCCAAGAAAATAGTTTATAAAAAGTCTCAGACACCAATTCTCTGAACTGGAAACAAGGGGCAATGATGGGGGAGGTCATGTTGTGAATATTGATGATAGCCTTAAAGGAAAGCCCCCTTATTAATGCAACAATCAAATAAACGTGGCCTGAATGCAGGCCAAGAAAGTGGTTTATGAAAATTCCAATCCACATGAAAATAAAAGAGGTAGGAATGCGGCTAACGCTGTTACTATAACTGTTCTAATAAAAATAGTTTTAGGTCTGCACAGTCTCTGTTTCTTAATCTGCTCTACCATAAAGGGTTGATACTAGCTAGTTATCTCTGGGGAGACCATAAATAAGACAAAGGAAGCTCAGACTTCTGCTACAGTGACTATTCAGTTGCAAAGAGTTTGTAGTTTATTCTTTGAAATTGGAGATGTGCTTTTCTTCAGTGAAAATGATGTTGCTGCTAAGTACCTTTGACACTGAAATATAACTCAATCTTATCAGCAAAATGGGAGAATAACTTAGGGGATACTTTGAAAAACATTTCCATAAATACTTTTTTATTTTTTACTTTCTATGAAATGTTTATCAGCAAGCTCTAATTAAGACTTAAATTTAATGTGAGAAAATTGGGCCACATCATTATCTGTGGTTATGCTTTCCCCCTTTTTCAAATGTCTAGTTGTAAAGAAAAGGTCCTGAAACTTTCTCTATTTGCCAACGATTACTATGAACAGTATGGAAGTTTTGGCTTGCTTTCTGTCTATCATTTTAGAGTCTTTGGACACAGAAATGTCAGCTTTGCTAGCATTCTGCATATACTTTAAAAATGGAGATCTGTAGTCACATCTTAAGTGAAGTATATTTCAAATGCTTCAAAATATTTTATGACGACTAGGCCTAATTAATGCTTCTACAATGACCTCTACATCTAGCCCCATATCAAAAAGATTACAGGCAAGTTGATTCAACATGAACTTTAGACCAGGCAAGAAGTAGTACAATGAATACTTAATGAAGAATAATTACTGGAACTCTGCTACCAAAACCCATAGCATATGATAATTAGATGAATACGATCATTTGTAATTTTGTATACTATAGTATTTTTAATCAACAGCAGGAAAATTGTGTCTCACAGAATAACCAAATAGCATATATTTACTCATATGGGCTAGAAAACTTTCATTCTATCTTGGCTCAAGGAAATTTCTCAAATACACAGATATTAAATACATAATCTTCAAGGGTAGGTAAACCACTGAATTAGGTCTCTTTTGTACAACATGCAAAAAGTTGAAAGATCTGTAGAAATCTTCCTCAGCTTTACCTAAATGTGATACTGGCTTGAAATTATCTATCGGTGGGGAACAATAAAGGAAATTACTCAGAAGTAACTCCATGTATATTCCATAGGTCCTGGGGGCCCGACAATGACTGAATGAAGGATTCATATATGTGAAAAAGCCACAGTTAAGTGAAACAGGAAACACAAACTTTGTACATATGTGGAAATTCAAAACTAAAAAGACCAGGAAACAACATTCAAGGCTGGAATTGACGAGAACAGACAATTCCATAGTAATTATAAATATTTTCTCATATTGGATATGAGGTATCATTTGACTGGAATTAAGTTGGTACAATTCTATTGTACCCATTTAAGGCCACTTTCAGTACTGGATTGTCAAGAACCAACTTTTCTTTCACACAAAACAGATGGCTCTGTAAAAGAAGATTTTACAAGGATTGTAAAAACTACACAAACAAAGAAGAAATAGGGAAAAATAAAAATATAAAGGGATAAGGGAAAAAGTGAAATATAACACAAAAAGAAAGAAATCTAAAAATCTATTTCTAATCTTCTTTGCAGCCAATTACAAACAGCAATGACATCTCCACGTTCTCATATTGCATATCACCATTTCCCTCTTCCCGTAAACTAACCTTTTTAATCCATACATTCTTATTTATAAGAAATTCACTTTTATCCATTTTCAGCAAAAAGTCTATAAAGGGTTTCTAGTCTTTTATAAAAGTAGTTGGACTTCCCTCCTTAATCAAGCAAGTCAATTTAGCCATTCTCCCCAATTCAACCATCTTCATAATCCATTGCTGGAGTTTCTACAGTCTTCTGTCTTTGTGCATATAATAGCCTCACCAGCCCCATATATAAAACCAATTATCCATGAGCCTTTTCTAATTGACTGTCCATAAATGCCATTAAAATCCAGTTTCATATGAACGTTAATTTTTAAAACTCTGCATCACCATACATATCAGTGTTCAGTATCTTTTCACCTTTTCACTAGTTTGCCATGCATGATAAAATGTCCCTTTGTATTTTTCACAAATTCATGGCTCTTTCTTTTGCTGATATTTATAAAAAGACACACTCATTTTTCTTGAGAGCAGTGTTTTAACCATGTGGCAATTCCTTTTAATCCAAAAGTAATTGAGCAATCAATTCAGTTAAGGTGTCTTAGTCTAAACAGGGAGGATTTCTTTTTTCCAATCTCTTTAATCAGTTTCTAAAAGGCATAAAAAGCAAGACTGGTGTTTCTCTCTAGTGCAAAGTTCTCATATGGCATAATAAAAGTACATCAAACTCAAATTGAATATAACTACTGTTTCAAACAAAATCAAAACTACTATCATCTATACACAGTAGACCTTTTCTAAATAGTATTATTAATCAAGTTTTCATAATGTTACTTAAAGTAGTAACTCATAGCCACAAAACACAAAATAATGCCATTTGAAATGGTGAACATATGGGATCTTGCCTCTAATCTATGTGTGAGCCAAACTACATCTGTTGTTCAATATTTTTCAGTTGTAAAATGTATATCATTCAAGCATTTTGTACTGGTTATTTCCACCACCAAGTCTAGTTGGGATTGTGACTGAGCTATTTCTCTCCATTCAGACCTTAATACCCCATAGGATAAGATTGTGACACCATAAAACTTGGGCCAATCATTCTCTCTGAGCCCTAGAAAGGAGGGAATGACAGCCACTTCTGAAATCTTGTCAAGAAAACTCTAGAGACCAGTCCAAGCATTTTGCTGGGAGTCAAAAACTTACTCAAAGGCACCCCCACCCAAATGAAATGTTTACTATACAGTAAAATAATTTTTCACACATCACCTTCTGCCCTGCCTTTATTAGTTCATTGATATACAATATCTCACATTAAATTTCCATTAATTCTTCACTCAACCAGAAAGCCTATTTTCTTGAACTGAATGGCTAAAGGGATGTCCTGACGGTTCCACCACAAAACCGCGCTCGACTAAACCTCACCCGACTAAACCGTGTCGCTGACGTCATCAACAGGGCGACAACAGCGCAGAGACAGAAGCACGCTGTAAACCTAAACCTAAAATTAACCCCGAAGCCTAAACCTAACCCCCCTAAACCTAATCCTAAACCTAACCCTAACCCTAACCCTTAACCTAACCCTAAACCTAACCCTAAACCTAACCCTTAACCTAACCCTAAACCTAATCCTAACCCTTAACCTAACCCTAAACCTAACCCTAACCCTTAACCTAACCCTAAACCTAACCCTAACCCTTAACCTAACCCTTAACCTAACCCTAAACCTAACCCTAAACCTAACCCTTACCTTAAGTTGAATCGGCTTGCTTTCAAAGCGCTATTTAAAGCGCCCTTCTTTCTCCGCGCTGGCTGTTGTCGCCCTGTTGATGACGTCAGTGACGCGGTTTAATCGGGTGCGGCTTAGTCGAGCGCGGTTTTGACGGGTCACGGTCCTGACAATGAAAGATGTCATCAAAAGGATCACTTCCCTGGGTTCCATGAAATATAAATAATATCCTACCTCAGAAGAAAAATATGCTTTTCAATGGCCTGGAGTTCACATAAAGTGACATTCTGAAATGAGACTTTAAAAAGTACAAACCGAGAATTGGTAATGGATAAATTATGAAGGAAATAAGCAAAATAATTCATGTTTTTCAATTATTATAATTGTGGGTTGGTCTGTAACCTATACTGAACTCAGTGAGTGAAAATAACAAGTTTATCTAAAGCAATATTTCTCAACGTTGACAATGTTAAGATTTGTGGACTTCAACTCCTAGTATTCCCCAGAAAAACATGTTAAAGTTGCTGAGTGCCAGGTTTGCTATCAGGTCTTGCCATTTTGTTGAAAGGGGCAGGGGGGAGACTTGCTGGCATTTTTCACATCCTTTTGCTTTTCCTGTAACCGCTTGGGAATTAGGGAGGGAAATTGTCTTCAGAGATGGAGCAGGAACCTTAGCTGGTTCCAGCCTGGTTCCAAGGCCATTGTGCCCTATTATCTGCCTAGCCCCTCAGCATTCTCAAAAAAAACCTTGCAGCATCACATTGGTTGGGGGTCTGGTCAGGAAGATTGGGTTTGGGGAAATGGAATAATTGCTTTGTGATTCGCATGGGACCTTCAGATTCCGCCTGAATTTACTGCAACTACTTTCTCTCAGTAAAAGTTCTTTGGATTCAACTCAATGGAGTCAAGAGTTTTGCTTTAATGAGGGATCAGTTGGGGCAGGTCCTATACTGAGAGTGAGAAACACTGATATAATATAATGCCAACATATGATTATGATGGTGGACTGAAGACAATTTGATTCAAGTCTACTTTCAGCCTGAAATTCACTGGATGAGTATCTTCACAGGGCTGTTGTAGGAAGAAGAAAGTGAGAGAATATCTGAAACTATAAGTTCTAAATCCTTATAGTTTTGTAGAAGAAAAATGGATGGGCCACCCTAAGAAGTTTTGTCTTTCACTGTTTATTCATTGAGAACATCATGTTCTAGAAGTATTGTTCTAAAGTTCATCTGGTATTTCTAAAAAATGAGTATCTAACACAATGCAGATGTTGACTGATAGTAGCTGGAAGAGATGAAAGTCATAACAATCAAGGACATTGAGATAGAAGGGAAATCAGCAGGAAATTATTTTGAGCGGATTTTAGTTCCTAAAATCAGGTTTTAGTTCCTAAAATCAGGTTTTAGTCCCTAAAATCACATTTTAGTTCCTAAAATCAGGTTTTGTCAGTGCTCCCAGGTATACCAGACAGGAAACTTAACTAGATAAACTGATTCTACTTAGCTAAGGCTAAGATTAAAAGATTCTTGGGTGTTTAATGTCACACACTTCCCCTCCCCGCCCCATCACCACTTTCAACCATCTGATCAATTGGAGGGAGTCCTTCCTAAAATTTTCCTCTTACCAATAGGCCATTGGGCACTCCCTGTCTTGTTTGATTGTTTTTTAGGCTGTATCTCTTCCCCTATTCTCTCAGAGTATTCTCCCATCCCATGACAGATTTCTAGTGTCCAACGTGCATAATGGAATCTTACATTGAATGACACAGTTCATTCTGACTTTAAGTAATGATCAGATAACCATAAACATAATTAGCTTTTAAAGGGGGCAAAGTGAATAGAATTTATACTAATTGATATTCCAAGTTGTCAAAAGAGAAAGAGCTTCTAATTCAAAAAAATCAAGATTGCTGTTGTGCATATTTTCCCTTCCCTTGTGAACACAGCTGATGGAAACCTTAAACAATGCTTCATATCTGGTGGAAAGATGTTGAATTTGATGAACTACTAACAGATTGGTGAAACATTCTGACAGGTTTATGACTAAATCTGAGGGAATCTAGAAGTCAAGAACCACATAAAATTAACAGAAATACTGTGGATGGTCACTGTGTCTCAGGGTTTGATTTGGCACCTGCTAGTTTTTTCTGCTTCACCAATGACAAATTTCCTTATAACTGCACAACACACATTTTAATGAGCCTGCATTCTCAAATTTACTTGCCCCTTCACTTGTATGTGGGCAAATTCCACAGGATTGTACAGCATATTGCCTTGTGAGATTCTGGCATGAATAAAATCTCTTTGGACCCCTAAAATCACTTTTATTCATTATGGTGAAACCTTGGTAAGGTTTTCTCCACTACTGTAATGTCTAGCTGTACTAAAGAAAATGAAAACAAATCTATTACTGTATTTCTCCCTGCCAAAATATAGGATCCTAATATAACACAATTTTTCCCCAATCAAATTGATAGCACTATTTATATAACTACTAAAACTCTCATGTCTGTAACCTTTAACTGTGTGAAATGGTGACCCATAGGGTATAACATTTTAACCCAAGGTACTTCAAATGGGCTAACTTACCAAATGCACCCAAAATCTGGAATCCATGACTCCCATCGAACTGAAAATTGACCAGCTTTTCTAAAACATTTTATTACATAATACAAAATAGCTTAAAATATTTCTGGTGGTCAGCCTGTTTGACTGTGCTATACTTGGGCTATTTCAACATGGGCTATTTTCAAAGCAGAGATATCTCTGATTATTTCCCTGAATATTTTTTTTAAAAAACTTTTGAAATATATTAGCAGTACTGCCATTGTTGAAGGCGCTGAGAAATCTGGTAAGGAAATATCTCTGAAAAGTTGACCCAATCGGTTATGGGTTGTCTAATCTAATATAATTATAATTTAGCATGCTTTCCTTTTCTTGTATATATTAGTTACCTCATTATCCATCATATACAATACTAAATCTGGATATAAAGTAGATTTTCAGAAAACCTTCATCCACTTTTGGAATTTTTCAGTAGCATTCACGCTCTTTCAGATTCTATTTTGACTTTTGATTAACAAGTGCCCTATCCTCATTTAAATATGTTAAAAACGCTCGCCTCTTCTGATTAGCACAGTCTGCCATGCAGGTCCTTTTGCATTGCACTTTCAAATGACTAATGCATGCATTTGGATCCAGATGTAGTATATGCTTATTCATTTTTATTCTCATTTAATTTGACAGTCGGCTTCTGCTATGCATTTGTGTCAAATGCTGGTAACTAACTGAAGCTACCATAGAGAAGAAAGATGCCTCCATTCATTGTTCATCTTAAAAAGAAAATCCCTGGAAGGTATTGTACATTCAGCCTTTCTCAGTTTAGAAGCAAAACCACAAACAATTATCCACAGTTACAGTTGGAAATATTGTGCTAGACAAAAGAATTATTCTCTTGATGAAGAGGATGCAAAGACACAAAAGGAAAAATCAGACCATTCCATGTACAGCAAATACATCTTAAGTCTGATATGAGAGGCCATAATAAAAGAGTTTAGTAATGTCACCCACGGGAATTGGATATCATAACATACTCTTTGATTTAAGAGTATCAAACTCATACAAATTGTTGGGAAGCTTAAGAAAAGCTGTAGAGCAGCTTTTTCCCAACCTGGTGCCCTCCAAATAAGGGGGTGGAGGGATGCCTAATTTCCACCAACAGCATGGTCCATACATCTGGGGAACAGCAGGCTAAGAACAGCTTCTCTAGCAAAATGTAATGGAACATTCTAAATTGTCTGCAGCAGAATAAGACTTCAATAATTGTAAAATTCCTTCAATCAAGTTGACTTTTCCTGAGTTCTGTGATCTCCGCTTTTCTCTAGGATACTCTAGTATATCTGAGCTATCTAATTTTATCTCTGTGGAGTAGTCTAGTCAAACAGTCCAATGAACTTCATGCCCAAGTCAGGATTAGAGGAAATAAGTACCTTCAACCAACATGCCAAACTCTGCCCATTAATCAGTAATGTCCATGCGTTGTTGGTTTCACATTAGGTTCACAAAAATGATTTAAATAAGTAAGAAAACGAGGTAACAT
The DNA here is from genome assembly GCF_009769535.1 of Thamnophis elegans. Taxonomy (NCBI): domain Eukaryota; kingdom Metazoa; phylum Chordata; class Lepidosauria; order Squamata; family Natricidae; genus Thamnophis; species Thamnophis elegans. The sequence goes on from NC_045551.1 coordinate 30,512,996, forward strand.
ATGTTCTATGGTTCTCCCAGCTCTCATGCCAGGGTTAGATTATACATTATACAAGGGTCAGTGTTGGTATAATCCATATTCATTATATCAGTTACGTCAGATTCAAATTGACATAAAATTGTTACTTGAAGCATAGATAACTGCTGTCTATTTTCCCCATATGTTAAAGTAAAAATATAAAATTCTCATTAAGAACTATAATTCCCTTTTCTTTTGCATAATTGTGCTGAGGCTAGATGAATTCTAGCCATGGACTATAGGAATTTGATAATGAAGTAAGTTAGATGTGGTATGTTTGAATTGTGAGAGTCTGAAGAAGATTGCAAAGGTCTTCAGATTCCTCCCTGAATCATGAGTTAGTGGTGTAAAGATTTACAGTGCCTGCAGAGATAGCAACAGGCAGAATCTCCAGTGCCACCCCAAAGTGACCCAGAAAGAAGTCTTGTTTGTATTCTCTAAGAGACAAGACTGCAGGGCTGACCAAGTTGAGTCAGTGGTGGGGAAGCAACAGAAGCATGCTGTCAATCAGCTGTTCATCAGTGTTTGTTGCTTGGCTGGGGTACCACTGATCAGCTGTTAAAGATAGAGGAGCAGTAATGAAGCAAGCAGTAATTTCAGTGGCTGTGGTGTTCCTCAAAGGAGCTATGGCAGTGACAGAAATTCAGAGACATTTGATTTCAATGTTTTTGAGAGTGCAGCACCCAGATGAAAGCATTGAATAGCAGCAGGAACAGAATGGGATAATATGTTGGAAGACTACAACTGAGTCTAGCAGTTGCTGAAAATTACTTAGCCTAGGCAGCAGCCATTTTGCCTTTAGCCAAATGCAAAACAAAGGGAGATTGTACCAGGTATTCCATCTACCCGAAGGATGTCAAGGTTGAAAACTTGGTTTTTCCTTCAGGGAAGAAAACCTGGACCAGGTACTATATAAACCCATTTTTTGAATGATTGATTATTGTTTTTCAATCAATGAATTGCCTTGGATACACTGTCATTTTTCTTTGATTATTTTAACCCCATGTTAGCTGCCGAAAGTCATGTTCAAAGTTCAATAGATCAATATTTATGTATCAATTTTCTGTACCTTTTACTTGAGCTATGTTTTCCTTGAGGCTGCTGATGGTTCCTGTATTGTATCCTCAACTGCTGTACTGATTTCAAAGCTCACTGTGTGAGCTTTGAGAGAGTTTTATATTACAAAAGGCAATTGAAAATACTATGAAGGAAAAATATATACTTAAAGCCTTTATAGCAGGGCTGTTGAAAGACAGAGGAAATTGTAATGAAAGTAAAACACCAGCATGAAAAGCATAACTATAGCTCCAGAACACTCACAACATTGTGGAAAATTTCACGATATTGATAACTGTATTCATTTTAGAGAAAATACCTCTATTTCTTCTCCACTTAAAAAAGTATATTAATAAACATGTATACAGCCAATTTTTACTAAAGGTGTGTGACTCTTCAATGAGTGAAAGCTTCTAAATGATACTCAGCCTTCTCCTAAAATAACTGAATGTACAGAGGTCATGAAGTATAAACATTTTATTTGTATTGCATTCATTGACCAGCAGATAGAAAAAAAGAGAATAGTTTTTAAATATCCAGAGCATTCAAAAATAAATAAAAGAGTGGCCAAACTTTTATGGGATTTGAATATGTGAGAGTAATTTTTCCCTTTAACTCAACTAGCATTTCCCCATTCAATCCAAAACTTCGTAAGCCATAGAACTCCTCCTTCCAAAAGAAAAAGGTTGTGTGAAGGTTGCACATCTATGTCTTATTAAAGTTCCTTCTCAGCAAAGGTAGATAGGAATGGAGTGTTTGTTTGCAATACTATTCCCACCATTCCAAAAGGAAGATACATTGCAAATATTAAGATTTGCTTTTAAGTAAACCAAACTCGAGTTGCATTTTTTTGAATGAATGGATATAATATAATTTCAATTGCCTTCCCTACTGTATAGGTATCATAGCTGTCTTCAAGATGACTTTTGCAACTAATGTGTGATGCAGATCCTTGTGAATCATGGCCTTGTAAACAGCTTAACACTTTTCTTCAATTAAACTTTCTGCAGAAAATTGCTCTTTCATCTGGCATTTGATACGCAAATGCACTTCCAAGTTCTCAGTTGGATGGAGATTTTTCAAGTTCAGCCCTAATTTATTTATCTTAAAACAGGCAATGTACTATAATTTTACAATAAAGGCTTCCCAATCAAAGCTTACCTTATCCAGAGGTAATTAATACAAAGATTGTTGAATTAAAGATGTGAGTCTTGACACTTTGGTAGGGGGTAAGGGACATGGTCTCAAAGGCCCAAATTATGCCTGAAACAGACCAATTAACACCATGTATCTTCTTTTATGTTAACTTCAATTAGGGTTTCTTAAAATTTTTGAAGTTATTTTCTTCTTTACAGTCTCAGAATGTCAGAAATGTACATCAAAGAAAAACACTTCAGTGCGAACACCATAGGTAACACTCATTTGCACACAAATCTGCATATTGCAAAGGAGTACAGAACTCAGTTTGCATGCATTATTGCAAGATCTGAGCTGATGAATTAAAAGCCTTAAAGATAACAGTCATACAAAGGATAAAATGAACCTATATCTATTTACAGAACAAACTTCCAAGAAGGAAATTAAAGTCAGAATCCATTCATGTGCAAGACATGTATGCTTCAACTCTTTTTAGACATTTAGAAAGCTTACTTACAGGGAAAATGTTTCTACAACCTTAAACTGGCTTAAATGCCTTTTTCTCCCTCCCTCTGGAGGAAACAGAGAAATCTACTTCTGTGTGAATCAGATGAAACTACAATTCCCAAAATTCTTTCTAGGAAAACATGTCCATTAAAGTTGTAGGAAATCAATATATCTTAGCAATACTAACATGCCTTCTGATACCATTCTGAAGATCCCCATTTTCACTCTAGTGAAAAGGCTTTTTTAGTATCATCTCTGCCAAATTTGAGTACTCAGTATCTACCTTTTAACAAAGAGGCCAAACATTTGCACACTGTATGATCTATCTATTCAGTGAAGGAAAACAGACGTTTGCTAATTAAGTTTAGAGTCCATTGTAGCCAGTTTGCAGATAGAATTGTTCGTTTCTGTACTCCTATAGGTACTATAGCTATAGAGTAACAATTCGTTTAAGTTTGGCTTCTTCTCATTCAACTGTAACTGGTATGTTTTTGAATGGTGTGGCTTCAACTTTCATCTTTATAGTTCCAAGTATCAAGAACAAGGTTGACACCTTAATAACAATGTTCTAACTCTTTGATAACCATGATAGTTATCACTTAAGTTGAATATAACTTAGGTACGATTTCATGACATTTTTTTTAATGATGGTGCTTCAGTAAACCTTTTCAATGTCATTGCCATTGACCTGAGGGCTATGTTCTCGCAATATGCTTAAGCTATTTATCCACTCCCTATATTAGACCTGACATCACATAATATACTGTTTATTTTTAAATATTTTGATATTAATAATCGTATTCATGTAATGTAAATCTATATGTTTATGTCTATATCCCAATTTTCATCCATAAGCAAATGATCTAAATTTAAGAATCCTTCCTTCCATTTGTCATGTAACAACCATCTAGTTGAACAAGACAGAGTGGCTGATCAAAAATATCAGTGAGTTTCTATGACTGAAGCTGAATTTGACCCTGGCTTTCACGATTCCCAGTCCAATATTTCAACAATGACACTCTCTTGAACATTGAAAAGGCAGCCATTTTGTGGAACAGACTCCTGACCTCTGCCTTTATTCCTGACGGATATCCCATAAGTTGTAATGCCAGGAAGTACTGGCGGGCCATCAACACATCAATGGTCAAACAGGAAGCTGAAACTTGATTTAGGCACTGCAATTAATGCATGTTCGGCTATATTTTGTGGTTGTTTTTTCCTGGCAGGAAAAAATGGGATAGGGTGTTTTATATTTATCTCCCTGTGTTTTTGTTGTTTGTTTGGAAAATATACTGGACACTGCTTAGCACCTGTCTCATGGATCAAAACCTTATTTCTGAAAGTGACCAAACAGATACTTATTGGAATTACACCAGTGTTTATAACCATCAGCATGTGCTTCAGTTATAGTTTGCTTCTTCTGCATCTTCAACTAAATGCTGCTTTTATTTGGTCCATAATTCAAATAATTCATAATTCATGTATTTATTCCTAATAACATAACATAAACAATTGAAGAGGTTTTATTCTGTTGGAATTTTGACTCTAACCTGTAGCACAATTTTCTGGTATACAATGATTTCTTCAATGGGAATTATAGGCTTGTCAGCAACTGACTGCATATGTGGGGTGTGTGTGTGTGTGTGTGTGTGTGTGTGTGTGTTCGTGCATTCATGCTCTGTGATCCACAAGTTTCATTCTTAACTCACCAAGAAAATGGGACATGACACTCAGCACTATGGGACATTCAATCATTTCTGACCCACTTGCGCTCTTGGCTTGTCAAGGCCAGGTATATGTGGGATCAGCCAGCTTTTAACATTATTGCAACAGTGCTGGGAGTAAGAGGATTTATGTCTTTACTTTAAGACATAGAACTGTAGCTGTGAAAACAAAAAAGTGGAAAAACCCAAGCAGATATGTTCAGTTATTTGCTGAATATATACTGTAGGACCGCAAGAAGAGCCACTTAGGATCAAACAACTCTTCCAACTAGATTTCCAGGCTTATGTTTCCAACACTAACTCTGTGCTTCACTGCTTCATAAAAGCTAATAAGCACTACTTGATAGCAAAGTTCCTCCATATTTTGCCCTTCACCAAATTTTTTGTTTGGTGCATGATACCTCTGGGCATGGAAATGGAGTTGCACTGTCATAGGTACTTGTCAGAAATAAGCCAACTCTTTATGGGTTATCTATCTCTGTAGGTGATTGCCACATACTTTTTTGGTTATTTCTCAAGTTTAGTTGAAACATAAAGTATATGTTCTGCCACCTATTTTATTGTATACCTCTTAATTTATCTGGGAAGGTTAGTAAGTTTAATATATAAGATTTATATATTTATCTGGGAAGGTTAGTCAGTGGAACGACTTGCCTCCAGAAGTTGTGAGTGCTCCAACACTGAAGGTTTTTAAGAAGAGTTTGTCTGAAATGGTGTAAGGTCTCCTGCTTGAGCAGTTGGGTTGGATTGGAAGACTTCCAACATCCCTTCAAACTCTGTTATTCTGTTATTTTCTCTACATTGTGTATAATTTTAGAAGCAAATTTTCCTTTTCTTCAGTTGTATGTTATGGTATGATTTGTTCATTGTTTTTTTGTGATTCCTCAGATAAAATCTTCAGATATAGATATCAAATATCTTCATAATAGCTGTACATAATAGCAAATTTATTATATCATATACTATAAATCAAATATGAGTTGAAAGTAAAACCATCAAACTTCCTTTGAATTTTGTATAAATCACTTCTGAATAAAAAGGTACAGAAGTCCTCCGGGATTGGGCGGCCTATAAATCTACTAACTAACTAACTAACTAACTAACTAACTAACTAACTAACTAACTAACTAAATAAATAAATAAATAAATAAATAAATAAATAAGCAAGCAAGCAAGCAAGCAAGCAAGCAAGCAAGCAGGTTGAGTGATATGTTTCGAAGAACCATATGCTTTCAGAATTTCAGCAATTTGTTGTATTCTTAACAATTTAAAAATGAATGCATAGCCCACAGTCATGTATGGATCAATATGCTGTGGTAAAATTCAGCTCCCAAATTACTAGTATTAGCAACAATTAAAATGGGAGATTAAGCCATAAATACTCATACTAAAATATCAAGCCCTTTCCCCAACCATTGAAATCAGTTCTAAAACTGTTCCTATTCTCATCTATATACTCATTTAAAACTCCAAACACCATTGGTGAATGTGCTGTGAGATTAGGTTAAAGGTGATTGTATACCGTAATCTTATTTTGAAAAACTGATGGGGTTTTTTTTTTGGACATTTTCAGTCTTCTTAATTAAATTCACATACCGTATATACTCGAGTATAGGCCGACCCGAATATAAGCCGAGGCACCTAATTTTACCACAAAAAACTGGAGTATAAGCCTAGGGTGGGAAATGCAGCAGCTACCGGTAAATTTCAAAAATAAAAATAGATACCAATAATGTTTTTGAATATTTATTTCAAAGAAAAACAGTAAACTAGCGGTGTATTCAATGAAATACTTCACTCACCTCATGATGCTGATGTCCCGCTGTGATGATGATGTCCCGTGCAGCCGCGGGAGCGATGTCCCGCCTCCTATGACACACGGCACAGTGATTCCTATCATTGGATCACTGTACCAGAGGAGGTGGGACATCGCTATGTGGCTGCTTGCCATAACAAGGAGGAGGTGGGACATCATTGCAGAGCGGCAGGAGGGGGAGGAAGGGGAATCGTAAGACAGCCCTGCATTACATTAGAACGTGAGGAGGGGGGATGGTGCGGTGCGCGCTGCGCGGCAAACTGACACAGAGGGAGGGGAAACTCACAGGGGCACTGGGCCATTCACGAGTGTCACCCAGCGGCATGGCCCCGCCCCTTTTTCTCCTCCATTTCGGGCAAATTTTTCACTGACTCGAGTATAAGCCGAGGCGGCTTTTTTCAGCCCAAAAAGTGGGCTGAAAAACTAGGCTTATACTCGAGTATATACAGTAGTATGGATACTATAGATATAGTGTGATTTCGCAACTGTAAAAAAGATTGCTATTATAATCTAATTTCTAAGAATGGCTGTTGACCTTAGCACAAGGCTATGCTTTAACCTCAATTTCTATGTACAATGCCAGGGATTAAGCCTACAAAATTGCTGTGACTCCATTTCTTTTTTGGGTGGTAGAAGTCACGCATAAGTAGGGTAGCCATAATTTAGATTGAGCAATATTGCATATCAAAATTGAAAATGGAAGCTTATTCAACTACAGTACCTCTTGATTTCAACAATTTAATCCAGATATATGATCATCTCCTTAAAATCCCCAAACACTATCCTATTAATTTGTGTTTAATTATTCTAAGTCTATAGTATTGTTTCTAAACAGTTTTATAAATATTGCATAGATAAGATGGATATTGTTATTTGCAATAATTACAATGAAGAGCTGGAATATCCCATATTAATAAATCAGTGCCTAATAGTTTTAAAAGTAGTAAGTATGTTACTTATGATCTTCAGATGAAACTAATTCAACAAGAGAGTTTCTCTTATAAATTCTGGCACCCAAGAGGTTCTTTTAAAGTGTTTTAAGCATTTTCCAAAAGATTTTGCAAGGCATATGTAATCAACTAATCTCCATATGATTTTTGCATTCTCTCTTTCCCTTTGTATGGTGGAACAGTAATGATATTTTTAAAATTGGCAAGCATGTGCAGAATTCACACCTTTTATAAATTGTGTAACCTCTCCATTAGTATAGAGGTAGTCCTCAATGTATGACCACTATTGGGACCAGCATTTTTGTTGCTAAGCAAGTCAGCTATTAATCTAGTCGTGCTTGATTTTATGCCCTTTTGGAACAGTTGGTAAGCGAATCACTGCAGTTGTTAAGTGAAAGATGAGGTCATTAAGAAATCCTGCTCCCCCCTATTGACTTTGTTTGTCAGAAATCATGCTGATCACATGACCATTGGATGCTGTAACTGTCTTAAACACATGCCAGCTGCCAATAGCCCAAATTTTGATCACATGACATTAGGCATGCTATGACAGTCATAAGTATGAGGGCCTGTTGTAAGTCACTCTTTTCAGTGCCATTGTAACTTTGAATGGATTACTGAACAAATCGTCAAGGATTAATTGTACAATATCTATATTTTAATGCCCATTATATATCTTTACCAGCACAGATTTGATTTTTTCCAGTGCTGTCACTATAGTTAATGCATAGATTCATCAGTTTGGTCAGGGAGTTATAACTATAGCATTCATTTCAGTTCTGCTTTGTATAGATCAATGGTGGGTTTCAAATTTTTTTAGAACCTCTTCTGTAGGTGTGGCTTGCTTTGTGGGAGTGGCTTGCCGGCCATGTGACTGGGTGGGTGTGGCCAACTTGTAAAATGTGGTGAAGCTCATTTAACAATGCTCTTGCTTAGCAACCCAAATGTTGGCTCAGAAACTCTGGCATTTGAAGCACGCAAGTCTTAAAGCTGCCAAGTTACAAGACCCTTGCACCCCCTCACCCCTTAGAAAAAAACCTCAGAGGTGTTCAAACAGGACAGCTTTAAGAGTTGTGGACTTCAACTCCCAGAATTCCTCCTCTCGCTCTTCATCTTGATGATGTGCAGACGGGCGGGGGGAGGGAGCTGGAACCGGTTCTAAATGGCACTATAGATTTGTGGAACCTCTTCTATAGAACTGGCAGGAACCCACCCCTGGTATAGATCATCCATGCCATTCTCACCCACCATTTCTAATATACTCCATCAAGTACTCTGACTTTATTTTCATCCCAGGTCATGTGATCATGAGTGATTTTTCTTTTAATTTCCTCACTGTCCTGGAGACTTCCTGGGTAGACCTTTTCACCTGTTCTCAAAACATTTTTTTTTAAATCTTCATAAAATCATTCTTTAATTTCTTTGCATTTTTAATATTTACCTTCCTTGCTCTGTTTCAATACACTCTGTATAGTTATCTTTTTTTCTATATGCACTATAAAGTCTTGTGATTTTTACCACGAACATTTTATGTGCTTTTTTTTCTCATTCACAGTTTCCTTTGTTTCATTTCAGCAAGCATTTTTTCTGCATATGGATTTGTCATATTTTGACTCTGGGTGGGATAGTGCTATCCCAGAAGGACTCAGTCTACAACTTGGGGCTCTCCTGGACTCATGACTCCTGTTCAAGTAACAGATGGCAGTCATGGCTAGGAGAGCCTTTGCACAACTTTGTGTTGTGCGCAAGTTGCAGCCTTTCCTGGATCACGATTTCCTGCAGTCAGCCATTCAGTCTCTAGTCTTCTCATGGCTGGACTGTTAGAATGTGCTCTTTATGGGGCCATCCCTGAAGAGTTAGAAAGCTATAGCTGGTGCAGAGTGTGGCAGCACAGGTAGCTTTGGAGCTCCAAGATTGATCCCTGTGACACCACTGCTCCACGAGCTGCACTGTTACCAGTCTACTTCTGGGTGAAATTCAAGATGTTGGTGATAACCTTTAAATCCCTTCATGGCATGAGTCCAGTTCACTTGAAGGACTATCTCACCTCACTAGGATTGGCCAGTATCATTCCTACTGGCAGAGGATGTATGCTGCAGGTCCCATCAGCTCGATTATTCCAGCTGGCAGCATCCAAGAAGAGGGCCTTCTCAGCTATTGTTCCTACCCTCTGGAACATCTTGCCTCCAAATGTGAGGTTGGCCTCAACCCTCCTCTCTTTTCATAAGGGCCTAAAGCAGGGGGTGAAAATAACTTACCTTTGCTATCAGTTCACAAATGTGAGAGCATGCTCAGAGCATCAAAAATGAGAGGTGATGACGTCTGGGCAGGTGGGCAGATCCTCCCATCGCCACCGCTACCGGTTTGCCTGAACTGGATAGAACTGGTTGAATTGTACCACTGGCCTAAAGACATGGCTTTGCCAGTCGGCTTGGAGCTCCAGTGGGGGATCAGCTCAATGGAAGTGGTTAATTGATAACAGATAAGTAGAAAAATACATTCCTTTTTCAGTGCATTAGCATGTGCTCCCTCCATAAATGAAGATGTGGATCTTGAAATAGAATCAGAAAAATCACTAAATTGGATATGTAGAGGATCTTTTAAATGAACTATTCTTTCTATTACACAAAAGATATTCTCTGCGCAGTAAATCATCCTTGCTCATTTCTCTTGGATGCAAACCATGATTTGATTTTGTATGTCACCTTGAAACACAAGGTCTAATTTGGCACATTGGCAATTGAAATCCCAGTATCCAAGTAGTTTAATTATTGGCAGACTAATTGGCAGAACTGTTGTGTTGATTTTGTGTTCGTTATCACTTCTCTACATTTGTATAAAATTCTGTTGTGCCCAATTCATTACTCCCTGAGAACTTGAAAGATACAAGCACCAAAGAACCTGAGAAAACTAGAAGTCCCAAAGCACAAAGGGGGTTCTAGAGTGCTTGAATGCTTTTTCCTCCAGTAGTATGGAAATGAGATATATATATGGAATGATTATGATCTTGCAGGATTGGTTTGAGACTGGTAATATCTTCCTTCATAGAGCACAATAATTTTAAGCAGAGGTGCCTCTCATATTTGCAGATGTGGTTGATGCCTTAGAATCCCTCAACAACATTCAAAGTTGCTTGCTTTTGTGTTTCAGCTTGTTAAACTTGCTAGGAATTGACTAAGCCTTTGTTTCTCCCACACAGTCTAAGAGCACCTCCTTTCTGTCTTACCCTGCATGCTGCTAAGATGCTATCCCCCAAGTGTAACATGTCCAAAATATTCATACAACTTTTATGCCATTTTCTGTTAATTGTGTATACAAGAAACCACACAAATCAGCACAGTTCTCCAGCTCATGAGATATCCCTTTGAAGGAGAATTTAGTTCTGGTTATAGTGTCCCCTTGAAAAGTGTCATTGTAGAATTAGCAACAGGTTGGCTTTTGTTCTGGTCAATTACCCTTCTGCTATCAGTCTATTCACAGAAACAGAAAATTCAGTCAAATTATACAAATCAGTGTGAATGCAATATTGTCAAGCTATTTAAAAGTATATTCTGCAGCTTCTGGGACCAGCACAAGTCATTTTCTAGATTTAACTGTCTTATCCCAGTTACGCTGCTCTTCTTTTAATGCATGCTTTGTCATGGAAGATATTTAATTAGAGGCAGTTTAAAAATGACATTTCTTCTGCTTGTAAATCATTAAACCCCCCCAAGCCCCCCCTCCAAAATAAAATGAATCCATGATACTTTCAGCCCTAAAACTGCACTGTTATAGCATTCTATTAGAAGATCACACTGCCATCTAATGGTGGTTGTATAATGTTGCCCAATTTCTTCCCCCCCCCCCCCCCAAAATGAAATGCTGTTAAATAAACAAAGATGGCAAAAATGATGTGTTCCCAGGTGTACCATAAAACTAAAGTACACAGGCTGCCTCCACACTGCTATAGTAATGAAATCTTTAGCCTTTCTCCTGGGTGCAATCTTCCAGTCTTCTGGTTTCTTTGTGGCCAACTGATGGTTTGCTTGGTTTTTTTACCCATCAGTGATTCTAGTATGTTTCACTGATATTTTCTAAACTCAAGTAAGGAAGAGTTGTATATGGAAAAAGGGTTGCTTAAGGTCTTAATTATCAAAATACCCCATCCATCTTCTGTTATTTCTGCCTGCCACATTGAATCTGAATCACATGGATTATCACCAAATATCAGAAGAGGCTGCCCCCTGCTGTCTGACTCTATTAGTTTGTCGATTAATTAATTGATTGATGAATTGATTGATTGATTGATTGAGGCCTCAGCTTTTGGAGTAGGTAAGCACTCAAGACAGGTTTATATGTACAAATCTTTGTGCATGTGTGTACATATACCCACTTTCCCATTAATCTTGATTGCTGCTTGCACTAGCCATGTAGTGTCCATAACTGTAATTTTCTTGGAAGCATTTTCCTAAGTGGTTTGTCCTCAAATTTCTTGCTTGGCTTGAGAAAGTGTAAGTGGCCCAAACTCACACAATTGGCTCCATACCCAAGTCAGGATTAGAAGTCATGATTTCCAGTATATAGTCTGATGCTTTTAATCACCATATCAAAGTGGCTCTCAAAGGCAGCTAACTTGATTTAAAAACAGAAGTAATTGTTTGGAGTTACAACGGCACTGAAAAACGTGACTTATGAACATTTTTCACACAACCGTTGCAGCATACTCCATGATCATATGATCAAAATCCAGACACTTGGCAACTCATATTTGTGACGTTTGCAGAGTCCCAGGGTTATGTGATCACCTTTTGCAATCTTCTGACCAGCAAAGTCAATGGGGAAGTCAGATCCATTAGACAACCATTTTACTAATTTAACAACTGCAGTGATTCACTTAACAAATGTGGCAAGAAAAGTCATAAAACGGGCCAAGATTCACTTAACAAATGTCTTGGTTAGCAATAGTAATTTCAGACTAAATTGTGATAATAATTTAAGGTCTCTCTACACACTGCATGTATTTTCAAGATGGTAAGATATATATTGGTTCACAAGGCACTCTCTAGCTCAGAATTCTGATATTTTCAACATGCCTGATGCGATGCATTGTCAAAGAGGAAAGAGGTGTTTTCTGCTGGCTCAGTTTAAAAAGATTTTTTTTTTGTATCTGAGCAGCCAGAGAAAGATGAGGGAATGAACCCATTCCAAATGTAACAATAGCTGCTTAGTGATTTGGGAATCTCAGGGAGGTAATGAATTAGTGAGATGGCTTTTTGGCCTATAAAAATAACTCTGCTATGTCCTTATTGGTAATTTTGATTGGTGAATTAACGGCTGAATTTTTTAACTGTCAGTCTTTCATCATTCTTTTTTATTGTACACTGTCCAGAGTAATGAATCTGTAAAATGGGCATTCACATAAATATGATATATAAATAATATAAATTAACAAATGAATAATCAAATTGTAACAATGCAATAATCATTTTTTGAAGTATGAGATTAATCATGAAAAGAAAATACTCTAGATCAGGTACTTCTTTCCTCACGTTTCTCCTTTTATTCACAATCTGTTTAACATAGTTTTACATAATTATTGATGAAGATTGATTGATTGATTGGCTACATGTCCATGCTGCCACAATTCTGAGACTTTGGTGGATTATATAACATATGAAACCAAATAAAACATCAATGCAATCATAAAGCAATAAAACAGCCCCATCTGTACAAAAACAAGAAGTGATAAAAATGGCAAACCAAAGATGGCTTGTAAATCTTTCTCAATGTTAAAAAGGAGGGGGGCACCTGCAGCAACTTTTTATTTCAGCCCTCACAAACCTCCTGAAAATGTGAAATCAGTAATATCCCTCTATTCAATCTTATGAAAGCTTTAATGTTATTTTAATATTGGAATAAATTGTATTACTAGTTATTCTATTGTATATCTGTTTTATGATTACCGTAAATATTTAATTAATCAAATCATTAGCTTCTTGGAATATAAATAATGGGAAAGGGAGTACACAGGGGGAAAACCTGACAGAGCTTATGGAACTCAGCACTTCATAAGGCTGGATCCCTCAAGACCTCTGAAAAGCTGGGTAATCAGGGACATAAGATCATACGTCCCCACAGAATCATTTATCAGCAGCAACATTCTAGCTTGTGATATTCTCATTCAAGGTAAAGCACATGATTCTTATAAATATATAGTTTAACCTCAAAAAGAAACAATACATACCAATAGAGTGAAAACTTCAATTGTACAATCATATCTAAATTCTGAAGCAATAGACCTCAGAACTCTGTAATCATGTAGATCATCCAATACTGGAAGATTGTAATTTATCTGGACGACAGAATTATCAGAATAAGAATTTGAATTTGTTTCACATATTACCTCTACAACCCTATTTCACCCTGCACTTTTAACCCACCAGGATTTATGCCAAGACATTGATCTGCTTTAAGTTGTGTTTATACAATATAAGAAAATTATCTTGTTCTTTCCTCAGTTCATGAGGAGAAATAATGCTCCTAATTTATTTATATTTATTTCTTATTACAGAAATCATATTACAGCAATATTAAAGAAAACTTAACACTAAATGACCAGTTGGATTCCAGCAGGCTATGTAATATGAATGACCTTTGCTAAAATTAAGCTATATTAACTAGTCACTGGAGGAATAAGATAAATAATTATATGGCTATAAATTAACAATACAAACTATAAGCAGTGGTTAATTTAGATAAGAACCCAGAAAAAATAAAACCGATATAACCTAATATGAGATGTTTTACTAAATGTCTAAAGCTTAAATCTCAAGGAAACACAAAGATAGCTAAGTATTACTATAACAAATCATTACCTTTTCCAGAAGAAAGTGTGTATCTAATAGTAATAGTTCTAGGTAGCATAAAGAAAAATGAAAATTCGAATTCAACTTCTCATGGTGTATATAACCGCTCAAAAATTGTTGGCCACTAACTGTCACTAAGTCAGAGGTGGTATTCTACCAGTTCGGATTGGATCGCCTAAACCGGTAGCAGAAATCACAGATGACTCCACCCACCTGCGCCCAGCTCTATGGCATCCCAGTTACGCCATTTTTTCACCAAAAATACATGCGCGGAAGGTTCTGTGCATGTGTGGAGGTGGTGTGCCCAAGCAAAGCAAGCGAGCGAGTATGCATACTCACATTTGTGAACCAGTAGGAAAGGTAAGTGTATACTATCCCTGCACTAGATGCTAGATTGGATGAATCTGTATCTTATCCAACCTAGTTCTTCTCATCCTACTGCCTTGACGTTCCAGATTTAGTACTGTTAGCAGTTGCTTTTCTAGTGATGAAAACTTTTCTTCAGTTCAATTTGAAGATATGGACAAGATTTAGGATCAGAGACATCCCTATACAACATTGACCATCTTGGTTTGTTAAGGATGCACAGAGATGTCACGTCTTCTTTCCAATCTATATAAATATAACAGTAATTCATTTTCTCTTAAGGGTATCTTTAGGTCCCACTCTTTAGAATAATCATTAGTAAGGGTCAATTTTCACATTTCACAGAGCACTAAAGTACATTCACTAAATCTGGATTAGTGGATTATCTGCATTCCTTTAAACTTGGCTTTAGGCATGGCTTTAGGATTGGAACGTCTTGAATCACCATAGCAAATTAATTCAGTTGAAGTAGAAACTGGATCATATATCTGTTAGACCTCACAGTAATTTTACACCTGTATTCTTCTGGGGCTATTTTACTATTTGACCTTTGTAGGCTCTGGTCTACAACCTCTTGGCCTATGACATCCCCCAGGATTTAATTTTAGGGAGCCTGTATAAGTTAAATTTTGAAACCTAAAGAGCCATACCTAAAGCATTGCTTCTTTAAAAAAAATGATAAAACTGGCAAATCAACCTAAGATGAAACTTTATATTTGGGGATACAAATCAGTGGAATTCATTTTTATGAATATATGCAGAAGATTGTAATCTTAGTCATCTAGAAATCTAAGAGCAATATTGGATCCAATAGGATGTCAATACTGGATCCAATAGGATATAAAAGCTGCCAAAAATTCTAGAATGAATAGGATTGTATCTTTTCTGTCTCTCATAAAACAATAGTTGTCCACTAAAGAAAGCAATATTGTTTACTGAAAGGTAAAATGAAAATAACCTCAGAAAGTGACATTAAAGTTATGGAGATACTCTTAACTAATTCTTAGCTAATGCTACAATATGAAACATAGTAATAGGAAATTCTTTAGACAGAACTAAACTCACAAATATTTCCCTGCTAGACCTGTATTCTATTATTTTAAAAACCCTCCCTAATCCACCAGATGGTGCTCATTACCATATGTAATATGTAGTTTGCTCTTTCAAACTAACCAAAACCACCCATCTTTTGTCCTTCATTATTTTTTTGTCATGATTCTGATACAGGAGGGTGGGTGGGTTTGGTTATTTTGAGAATGAATGTTCATGTTGATGTTTTTAGACTGTGCACAAGCTACAGTCATTTTTAGAAATCCTGCAAGACAAGAAAATAAAACAAGTACTACCTGTCAGGAATTCAGTTCAAAAATGTTCAGGTAACTTTATTTATATTTCATACATGTAAAAAAGTCAGCCACCAAGAAAATATTGGTAGAGCTGTATAACCCATTGTGCATCTGAAATTCTTTTTTTCTGCTTCTCTTTACTGCAATCCCAATCTATCTATTGAAGTCCCTATTAAATGCAATTCTGTTTCCAAGGTTCCACCTCTTCTGCCAGTGCTATTTGCTTAGTGCCATGTACATTCAGTTATGTGTTTAATTCCAAAAGCAAAGCAATACATATTATAAGATAACAATACTATTTAAACCCGTGAAATACTAAATAATGGTCATCGATACAAGGGGAAAAAATCACCTTAGCTGGATACTGTGTTTCAATCTGGTCTCTGATCAATTATGTCATCTCAGCTTCTCCTGCTTCTCCTCAGTTTCAGAACTGAAGGATTTTTCTTTTCAGCCTAGTTCATGGGCAATCCATGAACTGCTGGGAGGCATGATAAGTTGCACTCTAAAAAGTAAGAAAAGACAGGACTATATACAAATGATGAACGTGATTGCTAAATGTATAAACCAGCGGGAGATAGTGTGCTTAAAGGGACTGGAATTCATATTACATTAGAATTTAAGGCAGAACTCTTACAAAATGATGTACCATTAGCAGATGACACCAAAGAAATTATCTAAGATGTATTATAGGTACTTCTAATCAATGTTGGAAATGTAAATATATGAAATGGCATTTTACCATGTATGGTGAACTTCTGAAAAAGCAAATAGCAAAAAAAAAAAAAAAAACCCATTGTCCCAAAGGTGCTTTTCAAAAGACAACTGGATTTTCTTGGGTTTTTTTTCCCTTGGAAACGTTTCACTGAAGAAGTTTCTTGGATGAGAAGTGAAACGTTTTCAAGGAAAAAACCAAGAATGTCCAGTAGCCTTTTTGAAAGACACCTTTTTGAAAGACACCTTTAGGACAACCGTGACCTAGGTCAGGGGTGTCAAACTCGTGGCCCATGGGTCAGATGCATCATGTGCTGACCCTGGCCCTGCCCAATTCAGCGAAGGGAGGAAAAGTCCTGATACGTCTCTTGTGACACTGCCATGACAACGACACCCCTGACCTAGATGATTGAGAATCTCCATAACAAAAAGTTACTCACAACCTTCTTCAATATGGATATAATTATAAACTAAAATACTCTCTTGTTTTAGTTGAACAAAAAATACAAATGCAGATCTGAAATATAAAAGAAATACATACCAAATAATCAAATGTTAAGCGAAATATATATCATGCTCTCTAGCAAATAGCCCATAATGGTAACACAGTAACAATTCCACAGATATATGTAATGTTAATTTATTGGCAACTTTTGAAGGTTTTCTGGCAACCAAACCCAACATTTTTAGGTGACTGCATGTGACTCCATGGCCTTAGCATGAGACAAATGAAACCTGGAAATGTTAGGATTGTATATTTTCTTTCTTTTTTTAATGGAAGAAAATTAACTGTGATTTACTTTCTTATACTTCACAAAGTGCTATGTGCCCAGCATATCTTTGTAACATTTTGTACCAACATGCAGAAAAGTTTATTAGTTAATTAGTTTATTTACTAAATTGATTTTTATAGCTCCCCAACTTGCAATATAACTCAGATAATTTTATAATATTTGTTTGTATGTGGTCGCCATCAATCTGCTTAAATGTCCATCTATATTTTCAGATTTCCAAATTATTTTTCTCAAATTGTGAAGTAGAAAAAGAAAACTTTTACATAAGGAGTAAATTCTTAAGAGAAGAATAAGGGACCATACTTTACAAGCATTTTTAATAACTTTTCTTTCAATATGAGAAATGAGCAGTGTCTCAAATTATTACCAAAGCACACTTTGTCCCAGCAAAAGGCAATTATATCATGGAGTTTATGAACAAAGCAAAGTAATATAAAGTAATAAAAAGGAAGCACAATATAAAGTAAAATCCAGACATATTAAATTCCTAAATGAATATATAAAAGAAAAAGAAAGAAAGAAGGAAATGTGGTTTGCTTTATTGAGAAAATCCCTTTTCATATTTTTAATCAATAATAAAGTTCAGACTTCTGAACTTGTGACTTGATTAAAGCATGCTTTCATTCCTGAAATCACTAGTTCCACTTTTTCAAGTCATGATAATAAATGGAGAAACTAATTGTTGCATTATGCAGACTAATAGCTTTCCGGACAGATAATTTTTCTATGTGCAAAATGATGTCCCATTAATGACTATACAAAAATAGATCTTTCTAATTTTGATGAAAAAAGTATTGTCTTCTACTTTATAAAAGTGAAACAAAGATTTTGAATTGAATGTTATAAAGGAACAGAAGATAAGAAGGGCTGAAGGTAATTTAGAAATCTATATTGATCCTTATTTGCATTAAATTAACATTGCTATTCTTTTATTGTAAATTTTTAACGAAGCAGGTCTGAATGTTTTAAAGTAATATGCTGATTACTATGGAAGTTCCTCAGGGATTCTGATCTGGAGCATGGAAATAACTATGCTGTTTGTCTTCCAACAAACTGATTCAAAAGATAAACAGCTTTATCACAAAAATCAACAGGTAATAAAATCTGGACAATTGCAAAAAGAGAAAGAGTGCAAGAGAGAAATTATCATCAGTTATCTTAAATTTTAATAGGTGACCAGGTGTTTCTGCATCTTGATAGAACCTTGGTAGTAATTTACTGAAAAATGTACATTTTCAATCTTTCCAATAAATATAAAATCTCTTCATATTAAATCAAGAAAAAATAGTTTATGAAGGTATAGAAACTAACTGTGTTTTTTCAAAATCTCCAAAACTATATTTAAAAAATAAATTGCATTATAACAATTTAAAACAACCATTTGAACAATTTGTTCTTTATTGCAGCAATTTTCAATATTGCCCAGTTTATTTAATGTTCCTTATTTAGCTAAAGTTGTTGCCTTTGTGAAACATTTGTTTTAATTTTCAGATCTCTCTTAAATAGGGTGATTGGTTAATCTCAAAGTGATTTCTGTGAAAATCAATGAATCCTGCAGAAATATTCACATGAATTCTCAGCTTAATTCATTTTTATAGGCTATTCTTATTATATTGCAAGTGTCTGTTGTATACATGTGAATGTGTATGTTTAGGTGGATATAGATGTGGGTATGTATGAAACAGAGCAGGAAGAGATAAAGAAATTTCCAGGAAGGACAATTACACAAAAATTGCTTTCTCACAGGAGTTATTATATCATAAAACTAAACATGAAGCCATGTTCAATAAATTTATTTCTTAGTCTTACATTTGTCCAAACAATCTTTATTTTTTAAAAAAAGATGTAAAAAGTACATCTTGTGATAACTTCCCACACTACCATAGCAGTTAACAAGACAACTGATGAGGAACCAGACAATCTTTTAAATTGGGAATCCTTCCACACTACAGGCTGTTGGGTGGGGCATCCCCAGCAGGAAGCAAAGCTGGCCCACTGAAGCTCTGCACTGCACTGAAGCATTTTTGTTCTGAGCGTTGGAAGTCAGACTCTGCAATCAAAAACCAAAAAGTAGGAGACATGCAAAAAAAAATCCACTCTCCTGAGACAAAGACCTTTATTTAAAAGGAGTCGAGGCAACACTACATTAAAGGTTTTATTGTGCACCACTATAATGTTTGAGTTCCCAAAGGTGCTTTTTCAATATACAACTGGACTTTGTTTTTCCTTGAAGGTGTTTCACATCTCATCCAAGAAGCTTCTTCAGTTCTGAACAGAACTGAAGAAACTTCTTGGATTAGAAGCGAAATGTCTTCAAGGAAAAACAAAGTCCAGCTGCCTTTTGAAAAAGCACCTTTGGGACAACCATGACCTGGATGACTGAGAATCTCCATAGATACAATGCTTGAGGTCAGCTGAATGCAAGGCTAAGATATGCTCCCCCCCTTACCAGTCTCCATATTAAGATATGTAAATGTATTTCTAACTGGTAATGTGCAAACTTCTCTGTGCACAAATTACTCAGTGCACAGAACAATTTCAGATAATGTAAGCGCCACATATTTCACTCAGTCAGCAATCTGGAACAATTTCAGATTAGATTCAGATGAAATCCAGAAAAAATACAGTGCTCTAGATGAAATACACACATGCACACATACACACGTATATATATATACTGTACATGGATGTGTGCATTTGCCATCTTGCTTTAGTTTCTCTGACTGGACACTGCATTACTTCTCAGGATTGGAATAAGCCAGAAATAAATAAATAAATATAAATATAAATATAAATATAAATATAAATATAAATATAAATATAAATATAAATATAAATATAAATATAAATATAAATATAAATATAAATATAAATATAAATATAAATATAAATATAAATATAAATATAAATATAAATATAAATATAAATATAAATATAAATATAAATATAAATATAAATATAAATATAAATATAAATATATATATATACACACATACATACACACACACACACACACATACATACATACATACATCACTCACTGAAATAATGCAGGAGGATCTGTGAAGGCTCTCGGTAGCAGTTTAACCTGATGTTTTGGCTTCTTTAGTGTAGTTTGTGGAAGAGTACAACCCTACAGGAAAAGCTGTTAGATTGTTCAGCAGATGATCTTTCTTTAACAGCAGCAGCCAGGGAGTCATTTCTGGCTTTGGATGCTCCTTGGCAGGCCTAAATGTACTGTTTTAGCATACAGAAGGAAGCTGGCCTTTGTCATGGATGTGTAGGAGCCGAGGTGGCGCAGTGGTTAAATGCAGCACTGCAGGCTACTTCAGCTGACTGCAGTTCTGCAGTTCGGCTGTTCAAATCTCACAGGCTCAGGGTTGACTCAGCCTTCCATCCTTCCGAGGTGGGTAAAATGAGGACCCGGATTGTTGTTGGGGGCGATATGCTGACTCTGTAAACCGCCTAGAGAGGGCTGAAAGCCCTATGAAGCGGTATATAAGTCTAACTGCTATTGCTATTGCTATTGCTATTGTTATTTCTTGGCTTTGTAAGTTGTGCAGACTGCTGCCTTATGGGCCACATGAGTAACCCAGAGGAAATGTAAGGAGGTAGATCATCTCCCATTTTGGAGAATGGTGCTCAGATTGGTCAGGTTTGTCAATAGTTGCCCAATATTATGTCTCTGCATTTTCTGAGTAGCAGTGAGATTCATTCAACAGCTCCCCCATAGTTCTCCTCTCTTCCTGCGTTCCTTGACTAGTGTATTTATATGTATGCCCAACTATGATATATCTGGACCCCATCCAGGGCCCTATTGAATCAAACAGGTACTCTGAGGCTTCATGGGTTCCTAGCATAGTTACACATTCAGCATGGAAAGAATATTCTGGCCAATTGCACAACCCAAAGAGAAGAAAAGACTACAGTATTTTACCCCATCTTGAATCTTCTTCATGCTATTGCTGTCCAACTGCTATGAATGTATGATACTGCTTAAAAATAATAAAGATTTATATGGAGAAGCTGGGCTTCAGATGGGTAGTAGCTGGTTATAGCTTACAAAAGTAAAGCAAATGAAGGTTAAAGCGCACCCAAGTTGTGTGAAAGTCTTGTGTATATATGCATGCCCAACTATGCTGAAGTTCACATCCAGGCAATAGAAATGCAAGTTTTGATTGAATTGATCCATATGCTTCACAGACAATCACCTTTGGAAGCAGAGTGCTGTACTGGGTACTGATTGGTTTAAGGTGCTGGTTTTGACTTAAAAGCCTTGTCTCAGCATCCAGTATCTACAGTACCACCTGTTTCAACCAGTATCAGCTGGACTTATCAGAATCTCCAGGGAGCATCATATTATATCCTCAAGATGGTCTTGAAGTACTTTTCTCCGATAGCATTGATGATGCATTGATTTATCTCTGCTTGGAACAGAGATAAAGTTGTCCCATTCTTGCTAGGTTTTCAGAAAATGTTAAAACTGAATTTTGATTGTTTTTGTATTGGGAATTTTATGTTGCATTTGTGTACAAGATCATTGAACCTGAGCATGGATATTTATTTTTTATTTCATATATACTGTAAACAGAGTTTGCTTTGATTGCGGCAGAGCAGGTGTTTGCTTATGTGAATAAATAATGGAACCACTACCACCCCTGTTAAAATTTTGAAATTCTCCATTCTGAAATGAATCAAGAGAAATTGTACAGCACAGGGGAGGGGGGTCTCTATGAGCGGGTAAATCGAACACACCTGCATTGAACACACCTCTGGTTCTAACTTATTAGGAACATAATGTTATGATTTTTGTGATAACTCACAGATCATCAGATTTCTACTTTCCTATTCTTAGCGCATCAACCAAGCTATCTTCCAGTCATTCTTTTCTGACCCAGAGCTTGGAATATGTATCTGGATCAAATCACATTCTCCTATCAATGCATTTTCTAAGCTATTAGATTTCAAGAGCAACTCTCTAATCTTACTAGCTATTTTCCTTATAGTGTCATGCTAGCACATACTGAGGCTATTTAGAGGTTTTCCACAGTCCCTAATCTGGATTTGTTGTATAAAGATTTACATGCCATGCAGTTCTGCTTTTGTTTCTAAATGTCATGTGCAATCAATCTTTATTTCTTACCTATTCCCCCAGAGTGTTGCAGTTTTTACAGCTGCCTTTCATGAAGAAAAGCTTAGTTCAAGAACAAAAGTAATAGCGATGTCAGTACAAGAAGCAAATTATTATGCTGATTTATGTACAATGATTATGCATTTATTGTACAGAGATATGTACTCCATTTAATGCAAACTTCACTTTAATATTGTGATCCAGCTAATAAAAGAGTTTTAGTATTGGCAAGTAACTTTTGTGTGGACTTTTTTCTACCAATCCTTCTTCAGCTTTTCTAACTCATCAGTTCAATTTTCAACAGCTCAAGCCTTTGATGTCCATCCTTCCGAGGTCAGAAAACTGAGGATCTAGATTATAGGGGGCAATTTCTGCCTCTGTAAACTACTTAGAGAGGGCTGTAAAGCATTATGGAGCAGTATAGAAGTCTAAGTGCTATTACTATTACTATCATGGGCAACTTTCAGAATATTTCACATTTCCAATTACCAGCTCTTTACATTACTGTCTATATACATCCTGAAACATTTGTTGATTGTTAAACCAGTAAACAAAAAAAATCATCTTCAAACAATAAATTGAACTAAGATTGCTATTAATTCATGCTGGTTAATGAATCTATAGGGAGATTTAATATAGAGTAGGCAGAATCCAATACCTCATACGTAACTACCATACATATCACACAAATATAGGAAATGGTAAATATTACTTAGAACCATTGGCTTTCCAAATTATAATCTATGGTAATAATTGATTTATCTAAACTTGATTATGATATTGATTGTGAAAATAGCAGTGTATATTTACTGAAAATGGCTCTGATTCTCAATAAAGGTGTTCTTTTTATTTCAAAATGCTGGTTTCAAAATACTTCTATTTTACTATCTACATATCTTGATCATTGTTCTCCCAAACTGACTTTCAAGCTAATGTATAAAACTGAAAGTATAAAAACAATAAAACATATTAAAGTATTGATTTAAAAAACAGAAATAAAATGAAACACACTAGCAACCATTTCAAAACAATTCAACCTAAATGAACTTGAATTAAGTTTTTAAACAGCTGGGCACCTAGAAGCATTTTTGAACTAGGATCTAAATGAATTCAACCCTGAAGCTACTAGGATCCACTGTTTCAGTCATGCACTTCTCTTACAGAAAGCCCATATTAAAGCACCTCAACTAACATTCTGAATGCAGAGGCAAAGAGGAAACAAGAAGTTATATTTACACCCTAGTGAAATACAAGTCATTTTGGCATTGTGCCTTGATTTAGCTCAGAAGCAGACAAAGCATTGTTTTCGCAATTGATGGAATACAGATTCACCAAGACAAATGAGTTGGAATTCTGCCTAACTAAATCTGCACCAATGAAATTTTCCATCAGCAGGTACACTTCAGTTGAATTATAGCATATTCCCACATACTTGTTTTATTGGCTCTTTGGATATTTTCATTTATTTGGGAATGCTGTTAATATAAGGGAGAGATCCAAAAAGATCATTTTGAATTAGGGCAAGCTAAATTGATTAGAGTTCTACTCTTGTCTGGTTAAGTACTTAAGGATATTTCTGTTTCATTCAGGCTACTTCTGTATTCCTAAATATTGTTAATGTGGAATAACAAATAGGAAAAGACTATTCCTATGCACATTCCAGTCTAAGTTGGATTCACAGATTTAGAAATATAAGAAAAATCTACATGGCCTTTTCGAAGAAAAGCTTTGCCGGATAACAGTAAAGGTCCATGCAGAATTACATTTGGTTTCCAACAACTGCCTTTGTGAAAGCCCCCATCTGTCTGGCACTTATGTCTTCTAGAGATTTGCAAGCTTTCATGCAAACTAGCATGGATTTCAGTCAAGCCTATAGAATAAGTTTAGATATTCTTATTCATATTTTGCAAAAATTTAAACTGCCTGACAAATAGTTTACTGTAAATCTGCAGTTCAAGGATCTCACTTGTTTGGAAAAATGAAAGGCATGTTGAAAAGTGCACCTTTTCTATTTTCATTTCTAATTGAATCCTCCCTTGACCCCTTTATTCCCCGTGGCTATATTTCAGGTTTTGATGATAAGAAAAAGAATTTTGTGTTTGGATAATACAATTTTCTCACTTGCCTTCAGCGACCTTCAGCTCAATTTCCTCTCTCCAGAGACATTGTGTATTATGGAATTGAACCAAATTCCTTATTCACAGGGAAAAAAAGTTCCAATTTAATCTGAATATTCAGCATTTTACACCGGTCAGGGTGATGGATGGCATATTGAAATGCTTTTAGTTTAGGTAATCAAATGGCAGAATTCAGACTTGTATTGAAAAAAATAATGAAGTCTATTCAATATTCTCGTAAGGTACAAAAATGCGCATTACCCAGGGGAAAGGAAGCTTTTCCTTATTACCTTACTGATATTATCTCCATTGCAAAAAGTACAAGCAGGAATTAAGAATTTATGTGGGTTAGAACATTTGTAAAGCAGCAGCTGCTAAGAAGATCAAGAGGAGGGCACTTTTCAGATGAATATATACTAAAAACTTTAAATTTCTATGCATCAGCAATGATAAATACCAGGTTTGGCATGATGATTCACATTTTCACTTAAATATATATATTTAAAAAATCTACTTGAGAACATAAACAGTGGCAAATCCAGGTCAATTCTGGCAGAATATTATGTTAATGCCACCATTTTGGCATCATATAATTTTGCACAACCCCAGTCTAAACAATCCAGAATGATGAAAATGAAAAAGAATTACAGAAGACTTTCTGCATTTTGGTTTTTGCTTTTTTGTAAATGTTCCATTGTACCATTATACCGTTCTTTGAACAAAACATGCTTAATGAAATTATAACATGATGTCCATTTATTATTCTGTTTACTAGAAAGAATATACTTGGAGATAGTTACACTGAGATTCTAAAAGTTACTCTGTCTTTGCAGCACAATTCTGTTCAATCCTACCCAGAGTTTTTCAGTGAGGCTTAAATGTCAGATAAGTAAAGAGGAACGTACTCTTCATGACATTTCTATGGAGTGAGTATCAACATGTTTATTCTTTATTTCACTTGCCTTCCTGCCTGCCTGCCTGCCTGCCTGCCTGCCTGCCTGCCTGCCTGCCTGCCTGCCTTCCTTCCTTCCTTCCTTCCTTCCTTCCTTCCTTCCTTCCTTCCTTCCTTCCTTCCTTCCCTCCCTCCCTCCCTCCCTCCCTCCTTCCTTCCTTCCTATGCTATAGACCAGGGGTGTCAAACTCAAGGCCCATGGGCCAGATCCAGCCCACAACGTGGTCGGATCCTGCCCACAGGGTCACCCTGGAAAATGTAAGGAGCCGGCCCGCATCACTTCAGCCTGGTCTATCTACTATCCACTCCAGCCTGGTCTATCCAATACAATACAATAGCAGAGTTGGAAGGGACCTTGGAGGTCTTCTAGTCCAACCCCCTGCCTAGGCAGGAAACCCTATACCATTTCAGACAAATGGCTATCCATCATCTCCTTAAAGACTTCCAGTGTTGGGGCATTCACAACTTCTGGAGGCAAGCTGTTCCACTGATTAATTGTTCTGTCAGGAAATTTCTCCTCAGTTCTAAGTTACTTCTCTCCTTGATTAGTTTCCACCCATTGCTTCTTGTACTACCCTCAGGTGCCTTGGAGAATAGTTTGACTCCCTCTTCTTATACCGGGTCACTTCGCCCCGGTATACCCAATACGAAGAGAAAACATCAGGCCAGTGTCGCTTTGGCCCAAAGAGGAAACATTGGGCCAGTGTGGCTTTGGCCCGGTCTACACAATTGAAAGAGGAAACATTGAGCCAGCATGGCTTCAGCCCAGTCTACCCAGCGCAAAGAGGAAACATGCCAGCAGTTTGGGGAATGGTGTCAAGCTGGCCACACCCACCGAGCCGGCCACGCACACCCAGCCCCAAAGGATTAACTTTTCATTTTTCAGACATTGAATTGCAAAGAAATCTCATGCAAGTATGCAAGAGGGAAATGTAAATGTCATATATGTAAAATCCTATATTCTGGTGGATCCTCCTACACAGATTTCAATTAAGATATGCCAATTACCTCCCTTCGACCAATTAGATCCCACAGATTAGGCCTCCTCCGGATTCCATCAGCTAGCCAGTGTCGATTGTCGACCACCCGGAGGAGGGCCTTCTCTGTGGCTGCTCTGGCCCTCTGGAACGATCTCCCCGTGGAGATTCGGACCCTCACCACCCCTCAGGCTTTCCGCAAAGCCGTCAAGACCTGGCTGTTCCGGCAGGCCTGGGGCTGATGAGTTCCCGTCCCACTTGAATTTGTTGTGGCTGTTGAGGAGTTTTTTTAATCTGTTTTTTGTATTTTGCTGTTGTCTTGTTTGTTTACTTTGTATTGCCCCTTTCCCTATCGGTTTGTTAGCCGCCCTGAGTCCCTTTGGGAATAGGGCGGCATACAAGTTTAATAAACTGAACTGAACTGAACTGATCTGATATCTGAAAAACAGTCCTATGGACAAACCAGGAGTCACCTGTTGAAGGCCCCTGAAGGCTCCAGAGGGCTAAATCTCGTCCTACGAGCAAACCAGAAGTGATTTCCAGTTTGCTCATAGGGTCATTTTTTGCCCTCCAGAGCCTTCATGGAAGCCTCCTGGAGGCCCCTGAAGGCTCCGGAGGGCTAAAACTGGCCCTACAAGCAAACCGGAAGTCCATTCCCGAACTTCCGGTTTGCCAGTAGGGCCAGTTTTTCACACTCTGGAGGCTTCAGGGAAGCACCTGAAGGCTCCGGGGGGGAAACTATTTCGCCCTCCCCAGGCTCCTATAAAGTCTCTGGAGCCTGGAGAGGGCGAAAAAAGCACCTGTGTGCATGCACGCTGTGGTCGTGCGCGTAGCATTATGGGTGTGGCACACCCGTGCACGACCCCCCTGCGCTCCCCCCACTTTTGGCATGCGAGCCAAAAAAGGTTCTCCATCACTGTCCTTCACCATTTCAGAGAAGAGGCTGTCCTATCTCTTCTTAAAAACTTCCAGTGTTGAAGCACCTACAACTTCTGAAGGCAAGCTCTTTTACTGGTTAATTGTTCTCACTGTTAGGAAGTTTCTCCTTAATTCCAGCTTGTTACTCTCCTTTATTAGTTTCCATCCATTGTCATGCCTTCTGGTGCTTTGGAAAATAATTCTAAAATATGAATGATACTAAAGAAGCCAAGCTAATTGTCCCTGGGGAAGAAAATCAGTACTAGGGAAAATAATTTTGAGCTGACAAATGACAAGAAGGCTTGCATTTTTTCTTTTCTTTTTTGGGGGGGGAACACTAAAAACAGTTGAGAATTTTTTCCAATATTAGCATCCTGTTTACCCTGTAACAAGTCACCAATCTTAGTAATATGAGCTTGGAAGTCGAAGCCTTCCCTAACATTACACAATACAGCTGGCTTACCTCCATGGCTGCAGTTACTGCAGTGAAGCTGCAATAATAACACCAAAGTGGTTTACACAGACTGTATTATATTAGAATCAAATAATGTGACCCAACATCGAAGAAGATAAATGTGATTTATTTATTCTTGAATAATCCAGGGACATATTTTATCCAAAAAGGTTTGATCTAATTCTAGCAGATGTGATTAAATCAATAACCAGTCATCATTTACATTGCTCAATGCATACTCCAAATGGATTTCATCCCCACAATTAATATCAATCAGTAAAATTGATTACAGTAAATTTTACAACTAGAATAATGTAGAAATGAATTATAGCCGTGTTAATAATTCCAGATATCTGGCAAACTGGTTCTATGCTACATTTGGCAGGCCGCATGTCTTGAAAGTAAACAAGTGTTTATCAAAGTTAGCAGCTTTAAGATATGTAGAGTTCAACTGCCAGAATTCCCCAGCCAGCAGAATTCTACAATTTGAAGGCCACACAACTTTCGATACCATCAGCCATGGTATCCTTTTGGGCTGGCTACAGGGGATGAGGTTGGGTGGCACAGTACTGCATTGGCTTGGCTCCTTTCTCTGTGGCAGGTTCCAATCATATTGGAAGTGAGGCGTCCAGCTCTCAGCCACTATTTTGTGGTATACTTTAGGGCTCAGTACTTTCTCCACTCCTTTTCAATATCTATATGAAATCTCTGGGTGAGATCATCCATCACCATGGGTTGAGATATATATTGTATGCTAATGACACCCAACTCTTTATTTCCATTCTTGGTGACCCAAGTGATACTGTGGCTACCCTTTCATGGTGCCTGGATGAGGGATAACAAGCTTCAACTGAACCCTGGCAAGACCAAATAGGTTTGGATATGCAGGCTCCGGACTCCAGGACTTTGTCATCTTTGACTCTGGATGAGGTATTACTGTCCCAGAAAGACCCAGTCTGCAACTTGGGGAGGGAGGTGTTCTCCTGGACTCACAACTCTTGTTTAATGAATAGGTGGCAGTTGCAGTTAGGAAAGCCTTTGTATAACTTTGTGTTGTGTGCCAGTTGTGGCCTTTCCTAGACCAGGATTCCCTGCGCTAGTTATTCAGTCCCTAGTCATCTCACAACTGGATTATTGCAATGCTCTCTACATGTGGGGATACCATTGAGAGGTATTCAGAAGCTGGTGCAGAGTGCAGCAGCATGGATATTTTAGGAGGCCCCAAGAATGGCCTCTGTACCACCACTGCCCACGAGCTGCATTGGTTACCACCAGCTTCCGGGTGCAATTCAAGGTGTCAGCATCACCTTTAAAGTCCTTCATTGCATGGCCCCAGGTTATGTCTCACCCCATTAGGATTGGCCTGTACCACTTGTGCTGGCAGAGGATGCATACTGTGGGTCCCATCAGTCCAATTATTTCAGCTGGAGGGCTTTCTCTGCTGTTCCTCCTGCCCTCTGGAACATCTTGCCTCCCAATGTGAGGTTGGTCCCAACCCTCCTATCTTTTTGTAAGGGCCTAAAGACATGGCTTTGCCAGTCAGCTTGCAGGACCAGGAGGGGGGAGTCAGCTCAATGGAGGTGGTTGAATAATAACAGATCCCTCTTTCCCCCCCCCCAACTCGGTCCCCACCATCCCCATGTGTCTTTGGGTTTTGATTTTAGCTTTTTATCTTTAACTTAGTGCGACCTAGAGTTACCCTATGGTAAGATGGGCGGCCAATAAATTTTATGAATAAATAAATAAACTTTAAGTTTCCAAGTTTGAAGAACACTGCCATAAATAATCATAGCAAGCTGTCAAACTAAAAAGCAATTCATAATGTAATCCTGCATCATTTTGTCCCTTTTTCCTTCCTAGAAATGTCCTGCACTAGAATAGTAAAAAGTGTCAGACACTTTAAATTTATCTGAATTACATTCCCCCGTCCCCCTTACTGTCAAGGTGGGTAGCATGTGTAATGAGCCAACATTGTTCACATTTCTTGCCTGAATATGATTCTACTTCTGGATGGCATATGATCTGCAGCTCACTATTCTAGTTCTATTTTTGGTAAACAGCTGCAAGAAGAGAATGAAATGGCATAGCTGACTGATATGGGCAAGGTGCCAAACTATTTGATTTATCCTTTTAGCCCTTACATTAAAAGATGGCACAGATGTGCCGTGTTTAGTTTAAGAGCATTCTACAGCCAGCAATACCCACTGGGAGATTCTCAGGTTTAAATTTCCTTCGCAATGGGCTGAGAAATGAATCTGTACTCATATGAAATAGTGCAGCCCTTTTATTCTGGATGATAAGTCCTAAATTCGTGAATATTAAAGCTCAAGAGAATATTAAATGGGTAACTATTCTTAAAATTATTTTTAACATGAATAAATTATATTTCTTGTCATAAGATTATCCTTTTTAAAAAGTCCCCTTTCATTTGCCATCTCACTGACCAGGATTCGCTTAATTTACTGTCCCTATGGCAACTGCAGTAGATGTTTATACAGCAATGCAACAGGAAAATATTTAATGTATTTTTAACTCCCTTTTAATGGAATTTAACAGCTGGATACACAACTGAGAGCCAGCAACACATGACATGGACAGATAGGATTTTGTTTTGTTTTGTTTCCCTCATATATCACTCCAACCTTGATAAATTAAACCACAAACTCTCTAGCTATAACAAGATCTTGGAATATGCAATAGTTACATATTCTAAGAACTAACATCCAGTTTTCACTCTGTATCACAAAATTGTGTACAGATACCCATATAATAACATTGTTTGATAAAAACAATGTTGGGGATTCAGCATAATTACACACACACACACAGACACACATGTTTTCTGATGTGGAACAACTTTCTGACAATCCTTGGTTGCTTTTGATATAAAGGGGGTATGAGTAGGTTGAGGATCAATTGGACCAGACTGTAACCTGTCCAGCACTCAGACCACTGCAGGGTTTTTTTAATTGTTCTTGCTAGCTAGAACTAACACTATTTTATAATTTTAAAAAAATCTGCTTCCTATACACCATTGCTTTTATGCGAATGGCTCAACGTATTAACACAAATCAATAGCACCTTCCACAAACCCTAATCTTGGATGATCCTACCTTAATCTCAATGACTAACATCAGAGTAAGTTATTTTTTTGCAGAGAAATATAGACTAAACTATCAGCTTCCATTTTTTTATCAATCTCTTCCAAAAGTCAGATATTTGTTTCTATGGTATTTTAGCATTGCTATGTAGTGATATCAAATCTAAACTCTTGATAGTGATGGATTACTTTTCAAGATGTCTTTTGAGGAAACCTGCATAAAAATGTACCTTCAAAATAGAGGCTTTTTAAAGCAACTGAACACCCAAATTGTTACGTACTTTCTGTTATCCTACTAGCTTGGCATTGGTGAGGAAACATAACTGTTCTAAGTGACATTCAACATTTTAAAATATTTGACTCCATTTCTGGTATACTAGAAAATTATAAAACTTTATATAAATCTTTTCAGATTACCAACCTGATCAAAACATAATACATATATAGTATGATCAATCGGCATCTTCTCTCCCCTCCCCTTTGTCTATGAGGCCTTTGGTGCAAGATTATCATTATCATGTATCATTCAAAACAAGCAACATGAAGCAAGAAAAGTCTTGCAAAAACTTAATCAGTTTTTTAAAATATCCAAAATGTGTCCTGTATAGGCAACTTCACAGAATTTGCCATCCTCTACATCACTTTTGCAGGGATTTGGATGTAATCTCTTTACATTCAAGGACAGGATTTGGTGGTCATACAATTAAGAATGATGATATGAACAAAAATTGAGGTTTTCAGCAAATTTACAGTATACCTGTCTTCCCTCTCCTGAATGAATAAAGGTTTGTTCAGTGAAAACATACTTGAAAATATCTGAATCTGTATGACCAGCTTGCTCTGGGATAGTAAAAACAATCTGAAGGATGTAATCATCCGGGATCCACTTTCTGATGCCTGCAAATACTGACGTTCATTTTTTCTTGCAATAAGAAAGCAACTTTATTTATCTGATAATAAGAAACCCACAGCACTCCTTCTGGTTATAACTATGAAAGTATTGATAAATTTAAAAATAATGTTCTCAGTGTCAATATTCATTATTTTCCATATGATGAACACAGTTGTTCAAAATATGTGCTAGGCATCATCTTAAACAACTTCAGTTTGCAAACACATTTTCCTCTTCTTCCTCTTGAAGGCAACTTCCAGATTTATTGTTGTAGGTATTACTGTACACAATGCTATTCTCAACAAATATTTTTTAAAAGTCCTGATATTTTAAATACATCAGCACTGATTAGGTATGACTCTTGATTAATTTGATGACACATTATTTCGCTGAAATATTAATTACTTACATCTGAACCAATTCTATAACATTATCAAATTTAAGGAATGTCCTTAAGATTGTTTTCATGCAGAACTATGAGAATGTGGGATAAGAATATGATTTGATCTCTTCTACATTTTTGCGCTTACAATTAAGGGCTATCTTTTTTTCACAAGACAGTTTGTGTGATAATTTAACCTGTAATACCTAGCATCATAAAAGCAAAAACATCTACTGCAATAATGTTTTTCATTTTGCTACCTAGACTTAAAATTTATTATAATCTTTCAGTCTTCCTAGAGATTTCCTAAAATGACTTTCTTCAAAGCTAATGAGCATTTTTGCACTTTTGGGGATTTCTCGCACAAACCTTGATTGTCACTCATTCTCACTCACTGTGCTTTAAAGATTTGCACATGATGTAGATTTCATTTCATCCCCATTCCTAAAATGTCTAATCTCATATTATCTAATCTGATGTTAAATTGGTTTTTTTCATCTTCTCCCAATACAAGTTTCTCTATGAATGATTTATGATGCTGTGGTAGCAACTATGTCATGATTCAGCAGAAGCTGAGTTGTATCCCTATCTCCTATTGACCACCTTTTTCTCACTAACATTAAGTAATTATTTTCTTTAACTCGCCCCACATTCGGGGGGGAATGCTGAGGGTTTGCAGGGGTTTGAGACAACCTCTAGCTAAGATTCTGTGCAGTTTGGAGAACCCCCAAATCCCACTCCTGGCTGGCCCCTCCCACCTCTCCCTTGTCCTCCTAGGAGTCCCCCTGCGGCCTGTTTTGGATGCAGGTAAGTGCAGGGCGCGCACAGAGGCTTGGAGAAGGCGAGAAACGGGCCTACTGGAAATCCAGGAAGGCTGGAAAAGGGCATGTTTCCAGCCTCCAGAGGGCCTCCAGAGCCTGGGGAGACCATTTTCACCCTCCCGGAGACTCGGGAAAAATCTCTGTTGTGCGGGAAGGGCAAAATTGCCCCCCCACACACACACCATGGGACAGAAGGCCAACTAGGCCATGCCCACCAAAGCCACGCCCACCCAGCAATTGGGCAGAGAACCCCTTGTTAAAAATTTTGAAGCCCACCCCTGCCCACATTAAACCTATGACGACAGTGCCACTAACTACTCTCGTTACCAAGACATATTAGAAATTAATATTAGTGAAGAAAATATGCTATCATAATTGTGCCTAACCTATAGACAAGTCTTGCCAATCGAAAGCTGACTATTTGCACCATAAACATATACTCCAGGAACTATTAGTAGGAGCGGTCTTCTTTCACAAACTGTGATGTCTCTTCTTCCCTGGCATGTCATCTTATCTTGAATAAAAGATATCAAAATAAGCAAATGACACTGGGGTTTGTTTGTTTTTTGTAACAAAAACAGTCGTAAGTTTGTAGAAATGTTCACTGTATGGTAAAAATACGAGGTATGCAATAAATTGGAATAATTCATATGTTACATAGAAATTTGAAGGGGAGAATTAATGTAGATGAAATCAATTTTGCATTAAAGCTGATATACATTTTGAAGCCTATGTTGGTTCTACCGAAATGTGTTAAACAGATTTATAAATTTACTGTTAAATTTTTATGAAAGGGGAAATAACCATGACATCCATTTTAAAGTTACATCTCTTCTACATTACAATTCATGAGGTTGTGCTTTTAATTTTCCTGATTTTAGCACTATAGGTAGTCTTCAACTCACCACTATTCATTTAGTGATCATTCAAAAAAAAGGTTTTTGTAAGGAAAAACTGCTATCCTTTTAGGGATGTTTTCCCCGCCTTCCTCTAGGATTTTTTCCCTTAGGGTTTAATTTTCGTCAGAGTTTATTTCAACCAGAGGGACTAGAACTCACTGTTTACCTCTTTCTAGCCTGATATCTTAACCACTACACTACACTACCTTTTTCTCATATTACTTTTTTGATATATAATGCTACAAAGTAACAAGCAATGCTTTAAAAGTAACAAACAAGCACTGTTTAAAAGCAATGCGTAAACTGTTTAAAAGCACTACCTTTCAAGAAATGTTAGCTGTTAATATTTTTTAAGTTTAATGGAAATGTTTTAAAAACAAGTTTTGCAAGATAACTCTCATTTCTAATATAAAATTGGCAGTCTTTGAGCTCCTATCAAGGTTTATGGTACCAATTCAGACTCTCACTAAACCAATGTCTGCTCTTCGAAATCTCAAATGTCTTGCTAAATCAATATTTATACACAAAGCCAAGTGTCTGAACTTGACAGTCTGTTCCTGGCCAAAATCAGGTCTCTGCCCATGTGGGAGCCTCAAGCACAATTAAATGCAATGTAACTGATGAAGTTAGGATGTTTCATTTGGCCATGGAAGTGGCACCACGAATACTTTTCCAACAGAAAATGGGACTTGTCCCTTTAAGGAGCTAGAGCACAAAAGAAAAGCTAAGCCTCTGCCCATGAATGTTGATGCTCCTCCTCGAGATTAACATAAAGAATGGCTGCGATTGAGAATTGATATTGATTTTGAAATTGAATAAATCAATTGAGTTGATTTTATTCCAATGAATGAATTTGGATTTAAACATTAAGCATTTCTCCAGAGATCGTGTTCGCTAACATTCCTGGAAGAGTCAGCGGCATTAAACCAGACTTTCAATTTACTAAATTACTGCTTCCCGGAAGGGGGGGGGGGGAATACAGTTCTTTGCTACTGCTGGTTTTTTTTTTCCTGAAACATAAACCACGGTCTATATCAGGGGGTCTCCAAAGTGGGCCACTTTAAGACTTGTGGACTTCAACTCTCAGAATTCGCCAGCCATCTTAAAAGTGTCTTAAACTGGCCAACTTTGGAGATCCCTGGTCTATATTCCGTAAAATCATACTTTTGTGGTCACAAGTCCCCAAAGGGCTAATGTTTGCAGAATTAAATCGCAATGGTATATTGAATCACAAGGTTCTAGCTGGTAATTCCGCATTGGTTGTACGCAGCCAGCCATTTCCCCAAACAACCACTCCTTGTAACTGCAGCAACTTTTCAAAACGCGCTTCTGTGCATTCTCTGGTCACGCCTCCTTTCTTTCACCCACCAATTAGGAGGCAGCAGGAGTGACGCGCCTATTTCAGACGCTGCGAAGTCCCGCCCCGTTTCTTTCTGCCCGCTGCTGGTTTTTCGCCCCGCCCCCAGCCGCCGTTGTGGACGTTTCGGACGGATGTTTAGGGTTTTTTTTTTTCAGGCCCGGCGGAACGCGATTGGAGCTAAAACAGGACGCGTCCGGGGAAATCCGGATGTATGGTAATCCTATTTATAAACACTATTTGTGCTTTCTGGAACGAATAACGGGCTTTTGGAGTCGCTCCAGCAGCTGAGTTCGGGCCAGGGGTCTCCAACCTTGGCAACTTTAAGACTTGTGGACTTCAACTCCCAGAATTCCTAAGCCAGCTTTGGTGGCTGAGGAATTCTGGGAGTTGAAGTCCACAAATCTTAAAGTTGCCAAGGTTGGAGACCCTTTTGCGGAACAGCTGCGTTTCAGCCACGATTCCATCAACTGTTTTTTGTTTTTCTTTCAACCTGAGGAAAGTTTCCTCTTCTCTTATTCACACAAAGAGAAAATAGAAGGCCCAGAGTCTTGTGTTGGCGTTGCTTGTAGACTAGCTCTGTTTAAAAAAGAAATGAAATCCCCGCGTGGACTTTTGTTTTTTTAGAATGGAGGAGGAAGGGGGATGCCCAGGGATGGCACGAATTATTTGCAGAAAATTGAAGGAAATTTTGTGCTAGCAGCACTCCAGCTCCAGGATCCTCTTTAGAGCACTTAGGATAAGGGAACCAACATAGTAAAAGGCCTTTTTTAAAAACAAAAACAAAAATCACCTAGTAATTAACAATCTATTCCAGTATATCTGGTCTAAGTAGCTGAGGAAACTGAGCTTTCACAAAAGACTGACCAAATGTTGTACAAACACTAAATGTTCTTCTGAATGCTACCCAGAATAAGAGATATTGAAGTACAGACCTTACCACATTTCGTTTGGTGACCAAAGTTACAATGGGGCTGAAAAAAGTGACTTATTACCATTGTTCACACCAATGACCATTGCAGCCTCATTCAGATGCTTGGCAAATGAGCCATATTTATGGCAGTTGCAGTGTTCTGGGGTCCCATTTGTGACCTTCTGACTTGCAAAGGCAATGGGGAAGCCAGATTCACTTACACAACCGTGTTGTTAATTGTGGTGATTCACTTAACAACTATGGCAAGAGATATTAAAATGGGGCAAAACTCATTTAACAAACGTCTCACTTAAAACAGAAATGTTGGGCTGAATTCTGATCGTAGGTCGAGAACTACCTATGTTTGTTTGCACTGACTTTAAGAAATCCACACTGCTGTTGCTTCCCTTACTTATGATTTACCTGTTAAAAAGTTATCCTTAATGAGGAAAAGATAAACAGTATATTTCATTGGTAATGTTAGAAACTCTTCATTGTACATAACCTAATATGTACTTTATAATTCTCAGTGGTGAAGTAGAAGTATTTTAGACGTATGCGTTTATATCAGGTCAGGAAGAAATGAATTCATTGGGTTTTACTCCCAAATAAAAGGATGCGGACTATAAATTTTGCCATTTTCTTATTAAAGTTGAATGAGGCAGAAGACAAGTATATTTACTGTGAATGCTTAAAAAATAATTCAAAAATGCTTCAAACCACATGCAAGAACGTTACTGCTCTGCCATTCATAAAGGCATCCATAAGTTTTTTTTCAGATTTCCATATGAGTTTGACAAAAGATGTTTCATAAAGAATTACTTCAATAAGCTGTCTCCATAAAACAGGGTTTGGTTTTGTTTTTTTCCAGGTTTGATTGAACATGGATGTTGCTACTTGAATTAGTAGAGATATATTGTTGTATGTCTGTAATGTCTGAAGCAGTTCTTCTAAATTTTTCAAACTACAAAGATAAGCTGATTAACAGAATCCATGCAAGTGTCTCTGGTTCATGTTTCATAAGATTTAGTTATAAATAGCATGTTTTGGCTTTACTAAGGTAGGCTCTTAATGCTGAGTATGATAAGCAATTGAATGAAGCATGGTATGATTTAAATCAGCAGTTCCCAACCTTTCTAGCATCAAGGATCAGTTCTGAAAGAAAAGTTGTCTTCCACGGACTGGGGGTATATGGTTTCCACACCCAACCTAGCTCCTGCACATGTGCAGATGAAGTTTTGCTTGTTTGCCTTCTGCTTGTGCAACCTAGTTCCTAACAGATCACGGACCAATCCCAGTCCGCAACTCAGGAGTTGGGGTCCCCTGCCTTAAATAACTTTGTAGGTTAATACATTTGGGACTTCATTAATTGTTTAATTCTAATTTATGCTGTTAATTTATATTGCACATATTCAGGTTAAATCCTGTATCAACCCTTCACTTCATTTAAAAATAAACCTAATAAAATG
Organism: Thamnophis elegans; assembly: GCF_009769535.1. NCBI lineage: Eukaryota > Metazoa > Chordata > Lepidosauria > Squamata > Natricidae > Thamnophis > Thamnophis elegans. The sequence continues at coordinate 30,550,651 of NC_045551.1, forward strand.
AATAATTGAAAAAGGTGGATTCTTCATCTGGTTTTCTAGACCTAGGCTATAAAAATACAAATACAAAATGGGTACAAGAGGTACAATAAACATTATTTATTGATCATGTGGCATTTTGCAACCCAGATCTAGTATTTCAACATGAAATTGTTTTTCTTTCTCATATTCTACATGTTCTATAAAAGCATACTGCTAACTTGTACCTCAGTTGACAAATTATGGAGAGAAAGATTTTAACCTTCATGCTCTATAATACCACAATCTAAAACATTTAAAACTGTTAATAACATTGTATCTTTTTTTGCATCTTTATATTTTGGATGGATGGGTGGGTGAGTGGAGACAGACAGACAGACAGATTTAATAATCTTAATAATCTTAAGTGAAATCTTTTTAATAGGCACTTTGTCTTTCAGGTGAAATCTGTTTAATCTGATTTGAAGTTCAGCTTTCATTCAAGCAAAAAATAAATTAAGAGGAGGACAAGATGCCAAATATCAAAGTTTTACAGCCTGTACTAAAAATGAAAGTGGATGAGCTCTTTTTGTGCTGGTTGAGTGAAACAGCAACTCAAGTGATGCTCAAAGACTATTTAAGAAGTATAACCAGTGAAGAAAAGATTGAAATAGGTAGCGGTGATGCTGGGGACAATGAAAATATTCTTTCTCAAATTAACTATGTCTCCAAACAAAGCATGTTAGGCAGTCTGATATCTCCTTTGACTCCAACGAGCCCTCCTCACCTTTCCACTACTCTTCCATTCAGTACCCCAACAAGTCCTAGGAGCTGTTCTGGTATTCGAGGAAAGCGCAGATCTTCAAGTTGCAGAAATGTAAGTGGATTCATTATGTGATCAGTTGCCAGATTAGATCAAATTTCTTGCACTGTAACACGAAGCTATTTTGACAGATTGGTATGTTGCTGCGGAAATGTTATGTTATTAAAAATGTTCTCCCTAGTTCCAGATACATTTGTCAATTTCAGTACAATAAGTTGAGTATGGTATCTGTCCCATAAGCAATTTTATTCACTTCAAATGACTATCCTTCATTTAAAACAACATCAAAATATTATTTAAACAATAATTTTACATGGCTTACTATGGAATCTCTTGTATTTTGATAGTAATGTTAAACCACAAGCTTATTAGAAAAGTAGTTCACAGAAGGAAACTGCTATTATGGCACATAATTTTGTCAATCCAGAATGTATTTACATTCTGAGGTAGTCTATTCAGATTATGCCGTTTTTTATGTTGGCAAGTAATAAACACAATTTTATTTTTAATTTCATCATTTACAGTTGTTTTAATGTTATTTTGTACAGTATTGTTATTTTCTGCAATGCCAATGTAATATGTGTAGTTGTTCTATGTCTACCAAATAGAAATCTTCCCTATAATCCACATGGGAGAAAATATGAATGTATTTCACTCATCAACACTAATGCAATGTATTTACCTTTTGAGGGCTATACACATTCTCAAAGATTTTCTACAATTGAACTTCAGTTCTTTCTTTTTTTAAAAAAGTTTTTTATTTTAATTGAACAAAAACACAAAAAAGAATCATCCTTCATTACATATTGTAGAAAGTGTGTCGATTGGTTACAGATAACTTTCGTGCATTTCTTCCACAGTCATTACTTATAGTTCATATTAGATTATACACTTTAAATCAAAAATCTTTGTATATCTTACTATCAATGTATCACAATTCTCATTTGACTACAATTATTTGAACATGTTTTTACTTCAAAATATTCATACTTAAAGACACAACCACATAATGGCATTCATTAGCTATTTCAAAAAATCCTCCAATAACATTACACTTTTATGACATCTTTTAAGTAAAAGTCAATTAATAAAGTTTTTAAACCTCCCCCCCCCTCCGCCAACTCACTGTTTAGAATTTATATCCAAGTTACTTTTGCCAATACCATAGCATGTATATATTGTTAAACAATGTCCATTGACATTTCCTTGTTGTTATTATAATTGGCTAAAATCATTTACTATTTATGTCCCATCTCCTCTCTCGTCAGATAACTTCAGTTCTTTTAGGTTGTAGTAAATCAGGGCATTTAACAGTTGTGGCAACATTGAGAATGGCATAAAGCTGATAGCATTTCCTTTGATCCTTTTTTGTATTTTTGCATTTCAAACATTAGTTTTGATGCATATTAGTTTGCTTCAACTCTTAATGTTTCTTCCCTTCCTTTCTTCTCTCCAATGAATAGCATATCAGGCAACATTGATGGTAGAAAAATTTAGACATTGCTTCATTAATATCTTCTGTTTAAAGAAGTTATTTAAATTACATTCTTATACTTATTAGCATATCTTCCATTCATGTAAGTCAATGCTTTTTAAACTGCAGAATCTAGAGTAATTTTACAGCCATGACTATTTTTTTCTTATTGTAGAAAGCATATTATTTTACAACTCACTTGTCTTCTGCTTTAGGATATGAATTATCTTACTTTCATATGCTGCAGTTCTTAAGCTAAATGGTAGTAAATATATATATGCTGGTCTTGTTGTATTGGGGTCTTTTCCCATGTAAGATTAATTATGTAAGTAAGATAATCTTAAATGGGAAAAGACCCGAATACAACAAGACCAGCATACCTACACCCGTGTAAATCTATGAAAACATATACATACATATGTATGTATCTATGTATGTATGTATGTATGTATATTTGTGTGTGTGTGTGTGTGTTTAGGTATGCTGGTCTTGTTGTATTCGGGTCTTTTCCCATGTAAGATTGAGATTGTCTTGGCAAAGTTTCAGCAAGGTCTCACTTGCCATCTTCAGGCTGGGTTTTGGGCTTAAAGTGTGATCGGAGCTGCCGTCTTTCTATAAATCTTGGTGGGGGTGTGTGGAGTGCTGGCTTTGTTTCAGTAAGTGGAATGATTGGTTGTATGGTTGTATCATGATTGGTAGATTGGTGCTGATTGGTGCTGGCTGTGTGTCTATTGTTGTTTCGTGTTGTAATGGCCTGGGTGGTGGGTGGGGCTTGTTTGTTGACTAAGGCTGGTTTCCAGATGTCTGGTAGGTGGGAGGTATCGTCACTTTAATTTATGTTGTGAGGGTGTTTCTCTATTTCGATAGCTTCCATAATTATTCTCTTGTTGAAGTATTCTGTTTTGGAGATTAACCTGGTTCCTTCAAAATTAATTTCATGTCCTGTAGCTTTAAGTGCTGGAAAAGGGGAGGAAGTTTTTTTCTTTTTTTCTTACTGCGTTCCTGTGTTCTGCTATACGTGCATTCATTCTCCTGTTCCTTTGTCCTATGTATGTTGCAGGGCATATAGTATTTCGTAGACTCCTTGGTTTTCTAGCTGGATTTTGTCTTTGGGGTTTCTTCCAGTTTCTGGTGGTCACATGCGTGCAAGCTAGCAAGTTTGCCGGTTACTGTCATGCATGCGCGCGCACCAATCAGCTGGCCAGCGTGCATGCTGATGCCAGAAAACAGAAGACCAGCTCTTCTGGTTTCCAGCACTGCAATATGCATAAAGACCAGCTGATCATCGCTTGTACGTGTGCGCCAAAAAAACGGAAGACCCTTTGTGTGCCAGGCAACATGGTTCCACATGCTACTTCGGGCACGCGTGCCATAGGTTCGCCATCACGGTTCTAGGATAACTTTGTACAGACTAGATCCACAGTAAATTTATAGTCTTCTAAGTGCATACATATAAATGTTATCTTCATGTTAATATTTTTTGATGATGGAACATCAAGAATAGTTTAAACTTCAATGCATGGTAATACAAATTTCACATACTGCATCATGGTTAATAGCACCTAGTGTAGTGCTAATTTCAGTAGGAAAATTATAGAAGTTTATGAAGAAGCTAGTGGTGAAAATTAGTGAGGTAGCATAGAGTTTAAATATTGCCAAGTTGAAATCTGGGGGTTGAACCCAGCCAAAATAAATAGGTTAAGAATTGTGTTAAGAAAAAAAAATAGAAGATTCTCAAATTTATTCTGAAAGATTATGGCCATTAATAGCGACATTTCTAATCCACCTGCTGTATGAAGCATTATAATTAATAATAAATTGTGCTCTGAAAAGAAAAAGTAAAATCTTTGTCTGATCTCAATAGACTGAGCAGTCCAGAAAGTCTCCATTTATTAGATGAATGCAGGTAACAAATTTAATACTTGGTAGGATATTTTACCATCTAGTTGTTTATATTTTAATATATGTTGTGCTTTTCTTCTGTCATGTGGACTTGTATAGAAGCATGTAAGTACAGATTAGATATAATGAAGAACTTCTTGACAGTTACAGCTACCAATCATTGGAATAGATTATCCCATGAAGTGGTTTCTTTCCCTCCACCAGAGGTTTTCAAAGGGTGAATAAGTCATCTCTTGGGAAAGATGTAATGAATACTGTAGTATGTAGGAGACTGAACTTGATGACTCCTTATGTTCCTTCCAACTCTATGATTTTGTTGACTATTGGAAGGCTTTTCTTTCAAAATCATAATGTATGCCAATAATTGTTTTCAAGGAAAAGAAAAGCATCAAATGCCTCTAGATAATAATTGTAATAATTGTAGAACATCTTTGCTCATTAACTTTGTTCTTCATAGCATGAAGAATAAAAAAACTAATGAAGATGATTACTGAAGAATGTACCTGTAGTAATATACAACACAGGAGCCCAGCAAAAGCTATTAGCTAATTATATCTTGTATAAACATTAAAATGCCTGGTACAGTATGAGTAGGGGACTACAAGCTGCTTCCATTTATTTGTGACTTGGCATGTCCCACAGGTTGATTTAGTGCATGTCATGAACAATGGATTGGCTCTGATATCAATAGCTTTTATGAGTGAGTCTTAGTGAGGGTTTGTATTGCTCTCATGACAACAGGCAGAATTGCAATAATTGTAAAATAAATGCAGTAAGAAAAAAAAGTTTGTTAAGCTTCCAAATATCTGTCAGTTCTCTATTGAAAGAATATATGCACAGTTTTTGTAAGACACTTCTTATGACATTTTTAATGTATCAAATTTATACACATAAGAGAGAGATACTGTAGGAAGCAAGTAAACTAAAAACAGAATTAAAAATAAGTTTAAAAACTTTTTAAAAAACAGAGGTTTTCAAGTTCTCAACCACATCTTGGTTCGCCTGCCATTTTTAGATATCACTATCCCAATGGCATTTGGCAGAGCCAAGTCTTGATCCTCTTCTGGAAGGACAGAAGAGTGGGGACCCACCTTCCTGTCAAAAGATAGGAAGAAATCAAAATTCTTTAATTGATGGGTTCATAATATATCCTCTCTGCCTAGCTAGGTGAGACATTTGATGTAATTTGGACAAGATGATTCTTCAGGTAACTTGGTCTCATAACATGAAGGGCTTTAAAGGTAATAACCAACACCTTGAATTGGAAGCAAATTGGCATCCAGTGCAGCTCAGATACCAGAGATATTATATGTGCAATCCTAGTGTTATCACCAGCTTCAGTTTTTGAATAGTCTTCAAGGGTAGCCCCATGAAGAGTGTATTGCAGTAGTCCATAGGGGAGAATACTAGGGTGTGAGTTTAACATAATCAAAAAGTTATATAATAAAGCAATACACAGGCCACCATATTTACCACCAAGCTATATAGATAGACGTCTTCAAAATATAAAAGCTGTCAAAATATATCCTCAAGCAGGGCTGATGGCAAATGTTATAACAAGTCATAATAAAGGTCTTCTAATTAAGGTGGAAGAAGAGATGTTAAAGTGTAATTGTTACTATTGATGACAAAACTATAGTAATTAAACATTATGCATGAATTCCTTTATAGATCTGTGTCCCTAACACATTGGTTGATTATGGGCTTGGCTTTTTGAAACCCCACAGCAAATATGAATTCCCAGGCAAAAGGATATGACCTGGTTTTTTTATTATCCTTTTCCAGACAGATTGAAATTTTTCTTGGAGAATTACAGGTACCAGACTTGGCAAAAAAAATAATTAATGACCTATTGATTGCTAATTAATTAGACCTTTTGAATGTCAGATAAACAAAAGGCAGAAAATTAGTAAATGACACTGTCCCACTTCTCTGCTGTGGTTGCACACGAAGTACATATGAGATGCATCATTAGACAAGTAAAATAGTTCTCAAAAAAATTAGAAGTGACTTTTCTAATGGGATGCAATACTTATAGTTCAGTGGTGGGTTCCTACTGGTTTGGCCGAACCGGTAGTGGTTTAGGGGCCTGGGTCACTGGAACCGGCAATGCCCCTGGCCTGCCACGCCCCCAAACTGGTTCTCTGGGCGGCACCTGTGACGACGCCATCCTGTTTATTGTTTCTGCACATTTGCAGAACAATTTTAATTGCACTGTGCATGTGTGGCACTCACATGTGCGAACTGCCAGTAGTGCCTGCCGGAACCCACCCCTGTTATAGTTAACATAGACAGACACTGTTTCCATGTGACATACCTTAAGTTCAAATGAGATGTGCCTGTCAGTTGCACAATGAAATCTAAGGTTAGCAATAGCAGTAGCCTGATTGTTCTCAGGTATATGTGTCCTCCAGGAAACAGATAGATCCTGAAAAAGCATGTCCTATTCTGTTTGGCGAGTATCCAACTGCCACTTTGTCTTATTTAATATCACAATTTTAATTTGTTGACAGATCTCCAATCTCCTGTTGTATAATAATTATATCTAAGAGCTCTCCATAGATCACCTTATCTAGAATCTTGCCTATCTCTCCATTCTGAGAGGAGACAATATGCATAAAGTTTTTTGAAAGTTTCCATTCAGCTTCTACTGACTAACCTCTGCTTTAGCCTTTTGGAAAAATCAGTATTGACTAAGCATCCACAGTGTCATAGACAATCTTCCTTTTCCAGCATGACAAAAACACTGTTAAAATCGAACCAGCCAGGGACCCAAAACTGAGAATTAGTCAGTTGCCAATTTCCACAAGTATTTCAAAAGTAGCAATCCCAGATAGCATCTTATTAAAGAAGCAGCAAAGAATCTGGAAAATAGTTTTCAGAATTATTGAAGGCAGATTTCCCAGCAGTCTAAACTTATATAAACACAGAACTGGAAGGTATATAGCTTATTACTTTAGGTTTAAACTTTTTGGCCTTTTTGGCATTCGAGAGTAGATATGGGGCCAATTTCAGGCTTTTTCAGAACTTTTATGAGTAAGAATGGGAACAGTTTACTTCTCAGAGATATCCCATTCCTATTTCCACCCTTAAAATACTTTTTAAAAAGGGGCTGCAAAACTTGAAACTCTTACCTTTCAGTGATGTCACTATCTTATACAGTCCTTTAAAAGTCAGAAGTCTCACTTGCAACCCTTGACTTCTCAAATGTTGTACACTCTTGTTTTATACTCTGGTGTTTTTTCACATATACTGTGTTTTTGCAAATATTGTCTTTGAAAGTGATTCTCAAAGTCATTTATTTAGGTTTTGAGTACAGATTCCACTGAGAGAAGGCCAGTTGGCCTATCTTTGTAGATTGTGCTGGGCATTCATCCTTACAAATGTTCTGAATTTCTGGGGAGCTGAATTTAGAGCAGATGTTGTAGTGTATGCATTGCCTGTAAGAAGCTGGTTTTGCATTCCAGACTTTTATTCCCTAAATTGCAAGACTTCATGGAAATTACAGAAGAGAGTACATAAGGCATTGTTCCAAAGCTATAATTAAAGGGGGATTATTAACATGAGACACTCAGTTTTACACTGCAAATGTACATGTTATCAATTTAGAAACAAGTTGCAATGACTTGAATAGAATTCACTTCTAGATAGATGTACATAGGGCTACAAACCTCATAATCTAATATTTAATTTTAAACCAGTTCTAATATCTAAATGCAGTTTTAAAGAGGTGGTGTAAAAGTTTTATTGATATGATATAATTTTCCAAACCTGTCATTATGCTAACCTTCTGTAACCTATAGTCTTTCTCTTCTCTCCTACCCTCTCCTCTCTCCTCTCCCTCTTCCCCTCCCCTCCTCTCCCCTCCCATCCCATCCTCTCCTCTCCAATCCTCTCCCTTCCCTTCCTCTCCTCTCCTCTCTGTCTCTCATCATGGGATGAATTAATATAAATATACACTGATTCAAAAAGGAAGTCCTAATAAATACCTATTATACTAATATAGGTGATGTACATTAGATAGACTCATGACTCAATTGCCCTTTGGAAAAGTCTTGTTTTTATTACTACTTCAGAAGACAGTCATAGTGAAAGAAGCCAGATGTAGGAAGCCATTCCAAAGGATCAGAGCCACTGAAAAGGAACACCAGCAGGCCTTATCCCTCCTTGTAAGCCACCCTGAGTCCCCTCAGGGAAAAGGGCGGCCTATAAACCCTAATAAAAATGAAAAAAAAAAGTTTCCCTACAATGGAGAACCACTAATAGTTTCTCCTAGGTAAATTAACTGTAGATAGCTAGGCACCAAGCCACATAACACTTTATAGGTCCTCACCTTACAACAACAAACGAGACCAGAATTTCTGTTGCTAATCAAAGTGAGTCACATCTGATTTTATGACATGTTTTTCCACAGTTGTTAAGTGAATCATTGCAGTTGTTAAGCAAATTCAGTTTCCCATTGACTTTGCTTGTCAGAAGCCATCTAGGAAGGTTGCAGTTGGGTATCACTTGAACTCAGGATGTTTGAGACATAAATACATTTCATTGGCCAAGCACCCAAATGTTGATCATGTGATCCAGGCGATACTTCAATGGTTGTAAATGTGAGAACTATTGTAAGTCACTTTTTATGATGACATTGTAACTTCAAATGAATGGTTGTAAGTCAAGAACTACTTATACCAGCACTTTAAATTACATCTAGAAGCTTATTGATAACCACTACTGGGTCTACAGTATTTGTGTAATGTGGTCCACTAGCAAACGCCAATTAGGGCAAAAGCCATTGTAACTTCCAAGTGATCTTCAAAGTCAGTCCCATGTAGAACATGTCTAAGCCAGTCATAACAGGGCATGAGTCATTGTAGCCTCATCCTTTTCCCTCCAAGTAAAATGTCACAGCTTTGGTGCATCCATCAGAGCTGGGACACACCCCACCCTGGACTGTAGCCTCCAACTACAGATTCTTTTCTAGGAGGAGCTGTGAGTCCAGAAGAATCCCAATTATGGACCTTCCCCTTTCTATATAGTGCCACACCTTCAAGACACACCCCTACAGTTGACAGTTCTGAGGAATAAACAATAAAACTAGTGTCTTAGTCAGATTAAGTTTAATTCTGCTTTCTCCATGCAGACTCTGATATCTTCCACATATTGGGATAGGACTTCAACAACATCAGTAGTGTGTCCTGGAGTAGTAATGTAAAAAGTGGGCATCATCAATACATTGATGATCCTAAGCCCCAACCCCTTTGGATGAACTCTGCCAGTAGTTTCATATAAATATTAAATAGGTATGAAGAGACAATTGCCTTTTCTAGTACCCCGCTAGAGGATAGGCAACAGGTTGATCTCTCCTGCCACCTCATGAATGACTGACTGAAACTGTCCATCAAGAAAGGAACAGAACCACTGGACAGAGACTCCCAGTCCTCTTCGCAGATGGTCAAGAGGATATAATTTGACAGTTCTAGAGCAGATAGCAAAATGAGCCATAAATGCTTTGAAAACGATGCAATGAATTGTAGAAGTCAGTGTGACTTCATTAGGAAAAAGTATAATCAGACTAATGTTCTTTTTCATTAGCTAAGTTCATCAATATGTTGTGAGAATGCTGTGGGCAGGATATACATTGTCTTTTAAAAGCATTTGACAGAGTTCCCCAGGACATTCTGTTTTAACAAGGTAGTTAAACACGACTAATTGCATAACACAGATTCCCAGTTTATTTGCAAGCAGCAGTCAAATGAGGTGTCAGGTATTGGCTATATAAATTACTGTAATTTTTTTTTAGTGAAATGCTATTCTCCCTTGGTCCACCATGGTGGCAAGGACTCCTACTTTTCGGATTGTTTAACTCTTCCTGTGGCAGGCATCAAGGCTGGGTGGTGAGAAAGATGTATCTTTCTTTTAGTGAGTTCACAGAATGTTCCAGCACAAGGAATCATTTGCAAGGGTTTATGGTCTTTGCTGGCTGCTCAACAAATAATCAAAAACCTAGGAGAAGATTGCTTTTCACAACTGCCACATGTAGCCTTATCTGATGATGGTGGGTGGCTCGGTGTGATCCCTTGTCACATCTGAATAAATGTCTGAAAGTGATTTAAGATGTTAAACCCTAGTGGAGAAAAGCTGTGATATTCTTTCTGCAAAAGGCCTGTTAAAAGGGTAGAGATAACATATACAATCTGTGGTGCAGCAATAGTTTTTTGCCTTGTTTATAAAGTCCAGTTAATGAGCATAGATATTTTAAAAGCCTGAAGCTCCATTAGGTACATTTTCCGTTCCACAGGTCAAAATGAACTATACCTCTTAAGACTTTGTGTTAAAACTTAAAGCATAACATTTATTTTGCGCATCAGATGTTTGCTTTTTGTTAAGTCCTCTCTATGTTAGTCAATTCTTTCTTTTTACAAACTTAGCAAGAACACAAACCAGATCCACTTTCCTAGATGTTTTATTCATAGGTCACATAACTTTCACCTCTCTTTCCATATACCCTTGCTAATTTGCTCGGGAGGTAAACTGTTCTTCCTGGCAAGGCTCCACCAATTAGGCAACTCCCGGCTGCCAGAATTTCAAAAGTATCTGTCCCAGCTATGCTCTTGGACAGAGAGCATGTTGGCAATTTGGACCAAATTGTAGTCACACTAAATGCAACTCTTTGGCTGGGTAATGTCCCCTGCATTCCATTTGATAGTGATCCTTCTGATCTCCCTCAGCTGCCCAGGACTTTGCAACAGTTGCAGAAGGGAGAAGTTAAAAAGTGACAGATACTAAAAATGAATATGAGAAAATAGCATCTCAGTTGCTTGATTGCTTAAGCTATTTATTGAGTGTTATGCTCTTTGCTGACAAGGGAGAGGATGAACCAATGGGATTGGGCTAGCCCTGCTCCATGCTTTGAAGTTGGTCTCCATAGATGCAAACTGTTTCACATAGTATTTAAAGAAACTTTTCTACCTCTCTTTCTTTTAACAGGCAAAGAGAAAATGTTGCTTGTATCGCAGATGAAACTGTATGCATGGATTACCAAATAATATGCTTCTATTTAGTTAATATACAAAATTCACATAAATAACAAAGTGAGCAAGTCACTAAAACAAAATAAAATAAATATTATAATTGTTAGCTTTATATGGGTCTGATGAAATCAGTTCTTTGGTCTGATTTGAAAGTTGATTTGAAAGAGATAAAGACTGTCATGGTTACCCATTTGTGGAAAGAGGAGCATGTGCTTCTCATCAATATTATTCTGGTTCTCTCTTTGGATTCTGATTCATATGGTAATCAAAGCCACAAATGAAAATTAGGCTATAGAAAAGAAGAATTTACATATACACATAATTTTCATTGGTAGATTTGAATCTTGTGGTTAATTAAGAATGGATGGTCAACCGACTTTTACTTTACAGTTAGTTTCTAACCACAATTATATGGTAAAATGATAAATATATTCTGGACAAATTCTGTTAACTGACAAGTCTCAAAAACGAGTATGTTTTACAGAAATATATTCCCTTTTGAGAAAATAATTACAAACACCAAAAACTAAAGAAGCTCAAACTTATAAAATTAAACAAAATTTTGATATAGATATCAAAGATATTAGTCATAAAATATTAATACTTAATCTTATACTGGTCTTATAGGGAAGATATAGATGATTTGGGTCAATTGACATGACTGATCCTTATTCACATGATTTTCAGTTTTATTCCTTGTATAAAGTGAAGTAGATCTACACTGCATGAGGGAGAGCTTAGTCACTGATGAAATCTAGTCAATGCAATATTCCATATTAAATGCAAGCTTTTCAGGGATATTTCATTTTAATTTAAGTGTGCAAAAAACCCCAATGCTTTATTAAGCCTCTATTTATGGTTGTATTCTATAGGGTTTGTGAAAGGACAAGGAGGTAGAACAAAAAGTATGCTTTTGCTTTTTTATAAATAATAATAATCAAAAGTTAGTCAATATCAACCATCCTTGAAAATGAATTTAGGTTTTTTTTTAGCTTTATATATGCATCTTACTTTCATAAGTATTCTGTTGTGCGGAAAATAGGAGAAAAATAGTTATGTTTGCAGTTTTTAGTTATTTATAAAAATAATAAAGGCAGATACAAATAAATAAAAAATTCTCTTATATTTCGGTTTTTTAGGATATACAGTAAGAATATGTGAAAGACCTTTGCAAATTCCAAAGGGCCTCCAAACCTAATACTAAATAGACTATTCTGACATTGTTCCTCCTTCATTGTTTTTACTAAACCAGATGTTTATTTCATTGACATTTCACAATGTCACTTTTATGAGAAGCTCATGTATATACCATACCATTAAAACATTGGAATGTGTGAAGTAAGGAACAGGCTCCTAAGTTGCTTTCCTGTCTGTGTTTGCAGTCCTGGCAAGTTCCCTTTTAATGTATGGAGCAGGCTACGCTGAACTCGCTCTCAGAATAACACAGAAGTAAAACGCAGCTGCTACTTTAAGTGGCACTGTGTGATAATAGGACTCTGCTGTTTACTGGGACTCAAGAGCCTGGACTGGTGCACACATAAGCATTATATGAAATCTGAAAGCATGAGGATAAAGGAGATTTCTTTACGACAAGACCCTGATCTGCGAAAAGAATTGGCATTATTGGCTCGAGGATGTGATTTTGTTCTGCCTTCGAGATTCAAGAAGAGGCTCAAAGCTTTCCAACAAGTACAGGTTTGCTTTCTATTATGCATTTGGCTAGAGTAGGCTTTTGGGGTTTTTGGAGGGGAGTAAAATTCCTGCTTTGACTGGAAATGAGATCCATGTGCCTTACTACTTAATGATTCGAACTCTGGAAAATCTGGAAAATGTTCAGGTTGGTATAAAAATGAATAAATATATGCCTAGATCAGAATCATTCTTAGAAAACTGCTTTAGTTTTTCCCTTTGTTTTTTAGCCTTCTGATACTTAGTATGTCCAAGAATTGTGAAAACATGTAACCTGATGCCAAGCAAGGCTTTTCTTTTTTTCATATTTTATTGAGTAATTACAATTTTGAAAATAAATACTGAATTACATGATGCTATTTGTACTGTAAAATGACATAAAGGACATTTGAAAGGAATGTTATAAGTGAGTGAACATTATTTTCTTATAGCAGAAATCATAGGTTTTAGAAGTGTTGATTTATGATCATTATCTTCTGCATAGTATATTTAAGATCAAATAATATTTGTGACCAAATAGAACATGCTGAGAACTATTAACTGGCTTCAGTGTTCAGTTCTTTAATTTCTTTTCAGCTTGCTTTTCTAATACCAATATTTTGTCCTTTTGCCAATGAGGGAATTTCCATAAGGACATAGTTGGACAGAAGATTACATTTCTTTCTTAAAGCTATAAATATAATTAAAACATTGACTTCAGCTGATTGTTGTCAGTAGCAAAATGTTAAATCAGCAAATTATACAATTCATCATCACTTTTTTCAGGGTTGTGTAGTAAATACTAGTCTTGTAAATAATGTTTTTTTCCAAGAGTTTTTCCTGATCCCCTGATGCCCAGAAGTTGACTTTGAAATGTACGTGTTCATGCATGCAGAGAACTTGCATAGCGTGGTAGATTCCGGAAGAGTCTAGTTTTTCCACTATATGCCTATGAATATATAGATTGTGCGAGGTCAATCAGAAAGAAGGAATGGTATCAATATAGCTGGGATACACACGATGGCTCTTCAAAATACAATGATAGGCTCCCACAGTCTGCTTTCCTTGTGAGATTTGGATACGGGCTGAAGGCTGAACAAAGATTTGAATTTCTCAAAGACTAGTTCCCTCTCCTCAAGAGGTGGGGGGGGGAATGAAAAAGTATAAGCAAACAGGACATAACTAAAATGTTTTGATTTGTGGGTTTTAAGTTTTCAATCCATCCTCTCTTTTTTTTCAAACGAAAAGGAATATTGAACTATTCTGTCGATTTTGTTGTTGGTGGTTTTGTCATTGCAAAATTGTCCAACTTTCTTTATATATAAAATCTACTGATTTAAATAAATTCAACAAAATACACTTTCCACAATAATTTAATAGCATGTCCTGGCACTCAGGAGACAAGTTGGGAAAGGCTAGATTAGGTCAGGCATCCAGTGAATTCTTCCTGGGGGGAAAGATTTAAGCTATGCCCTCTTTTGCAGTCAAACTATGAGCTTCTCTCAGAATTGTTGCTTCTGTTCCAGATGTCATCATATCTTTGCACAATAGCTTCCACTATTGTGAGATTGTGCATTTGAAATAATATGAAAAACTTTTTAAAGAAGAAAAGTTGAAACATTTTAAAATCCACATGTATAAGAAGTTGAACTTAATTATTAGTGATTCCATTTAGTACAGTGTTTCTCAACCTTGGTGACTTTAATGCTGGCTGGGGGATTCTGGGAGTTGAAGTCTGACTTAAAGTTGCCAAGGTTGAGAAACACTGATTTAGTACAATGGCAATAATAAAGCAGATAATTGTTTTCCTGTGATTTTTTTTAACTTTCCTCTTTAGCACAGTACACAGCACTTTTCAGTATTAACTTTTCCTTCTAACCACTTGAAGTTCTTTTGATGCCAGCACTCAGAAATGAATATTGTGTATCTTATGTACCCAGGCGGCTCCCTAGATATATATAGCAAAATAGATTAAGAAAGAACTCCTAAGGTTCTTGAAATGGTCGTATGAAATAGATGAAGAGGATATGTCTTTGCAGCTGCCATTCCTTCTCATTGGGGGCTTGCCTTCCTCTCCACTGGAATCTTTATGTCCTAAATTAATTCTGACCATGAAATCTAGAAGTATCCAATTTTCAGATTTTGCTAGAGGTGTTTGTAGCAGTGAGTAAGAGATGCAGAAACTTGTTTTGGATTGGAGAACTGTTCTGTTATAAGATCTATCTCTTAAAGAAGCATTTAAATATTAAAATGCACATTTTATTTTACACTTTTATGATTTTTCTTTTAATATTTTATTGTGCACTAAATGAAACTTAAAGATTTATAAGACATTGGATATGAATATCAAATATACATTGATGCAATGTCAGTAATATTGGCCACTCAATGAAGATTTAATAAAAAATAGGCCATTCTTGGTCTCCAAATGCATTGCTAAATATTTTCTATTTATGCATCCTATTATGGAATATTTTAATCTGGCTATTTTAATTTGATTGAAGAATGAGAAGAGTAGTATTTATTTACTGTTGGTTTTTTCTTCAAAGCCCCTAATCAAATAAAAATATAAGAAGTAGTTCACGAGAGAAGCATAATCATATACGACAGACTACAGCCTGCAAATTTGTAGACTTCTATTGAGTTTTTAGAACTTTCATACACAAATCAACTGCCAACTTTGCCCCTAGAATTTGGAGACCGTTGCCAGTATCTGTCATCTGATCCATGTTTTGCTGCTCCCTGATATAGCTATTGACTTCAACTGTTGGATGGGATCGTGGAATTCCTGCTGTTACATTTTATTCTTTTGTTGATGAGAACTGACTTTCAAATAAGATACTTTGAACTTGATTGTGATTGATCCGATATTGCAAGTTGGAATTAAATGCATTATTGGCCTCAAAAATTGGATGGCAGCTTGTCTAGACTACAAAGTTAATGCGTTCATCTATGTAGTTAATTACATAATATAAAATAGTCAGAACAAACTCATAGACTTTGAAGGGCCATTAGTGATTGAGCCCAAATGATTGCTTAGTACAAATTGTGGGTGCTTCATCATTGGAAGTTTTCAGGAAAAGATTTGTCCACGATGATAAAAGGACTAAGAATATAAGGCAGTTGAATTAGAAAACCTCCAAGGTCCCTTTCAATCTATGATTCTACAAGAATCCCAAGTTAAAGCATTCCTAACAGATGGCTATGTACCCCTATCTAAATATATCCAGTGAATGGAAGCCCATTACTTGCCTGGGTATTTGCCTCCACTATCATATTCTTCTTATTTATTTATTGTATTTTATTAAATTGTGTGCCACCAAAGTTGCTGCAAGGTGACTCCTTTTTTTTTCCTGGCATTCAATCAGAATCTGCCTTCCTGCATTTTTAATTGAATATTTTGTGTCCTGTATTCTGGAATTATGCAAAATAAAATTTGATCTTATGTGTAATATGCTTTCATATGCTTCAAAGATTCTACTGTATAAAGTCTCAGTCTTCTGATAGCCAAGCATGCCCAGTACCTTCAAAGTCTTTTCATATGGCCTAAGTCATTTTTTCCTTCTCTCAACCTGTTCCAGTCTCTGAATGCATCTTAAAAGTATGGACATAATATTTGATATGGGGTACGACTGAAGAATTGTAAATTGGAAATGGATTCTGGTGATTTAGAAATTATACTCCTATTGTTGCAGCCAAAATTGCTCTTTCCTTTTTTGTAGCTATATCACACTGTTGATTCATAGTCAACTTCAATTTGAATATATTTCCTGTAAGTATTGTTATTAAGTCAGGTGTATCATATCCTATACATGCACATTAGAATTTGCTTTTTAAGTGAATAATTTTACATCTGTTTCTGTTAAATGAATGTCATTCAATTGTTCTTGGGTTTTTTAAAATATTTGTTTTGAATTTTATTTCTATTTTTTGCAATAAGATATTGCTGCTTCATCCAGTTTAGGGCAACTGCAAACTTGATCAGTATTTCTTCCACCTTTTTCATCCAATTTATAAATAAAAATATATATTTTTTAAATATGGGATTCCGTACTGAATCTTGGAGCATCCCATTGCCTCCCTCATATTTAATGAGGAACAGTGCTGATGAACACCCTTGGAGTATTTTTAAACCAGCTATGTAGCATCTACTGTGATATCATCCATCCCTTGCTTAACTAACCCAGAGCAGAATGTTGTAAGATAATTTTGCCAAACTGTTTACTGAAATCAAGATATTGTGTCTGCAGCTCTCCCAACTACATTTGACTACGTTAGAATCTTCCCAGATATCAGTATCATACTAACTGAATTATAATTCCTGATTCATTCCTTTGTCCCTCTTGAAAGACAGGGCAATATTGTCTTCTTCAGTTGTCTTAGCATTTCACCAGAATTCTCAGAGATAAGATGTAAAATTTCAAGCTGACTATGAACTAGTCCTTTCAGTACTTTAGGACGTTGCTCACCTGGGCTTGGAAATAATTAAAACACATTTAAAATAGTATACATCCCCTTATCATCTTTCTCCCAGTCCTAAACTTGTACCCTTTTCTTCATTGTCCATTTCACAATTGTCTGCAGTTCACATTCCTCCTTATCAGAAAAGATTGAGCCAAAATAAAAGTTGAATACATTGACTTTTTATTATTTTTTTAGCATTTTGCTATCTCCATTGAATATATCCAGTGTACTGATTGTTTTTCCTGTGTTCTGAGTATTGCTAAAGAAGCCCTTTTGTAGTTCCTGATTTCCTTTGCTAATCAACTCTTTCAAGAAATAAGACAAGAATGATCAGTACTATCACTTTTCCTTAAAGCTCAGCATTGTGAAGGGTTTTTTAAAAAGCACTTTTAGCAGTTACCTATATTATAAACAGTATATTTAGCTGTTTTACAATGAGACAAAATGTAGATGGAAACCAATTATGTGTACATAGCCTGATATGTTTTCCAAGGTTTAATATATACAGAACTTAGATTGGCTGATCATGATTGTTTGATTTTGTGGTTCATGTGAAATGGAAAGTAACAGAGTTTCAATTGTAAGTCACTTTATTGGCTTTTAAATTTTGGACTGGATTCCTGGAGCCGTACACAATGTTTTGTGCCTACCCCAGGGCTCTTCTGAACTTCCTCTTCCTGAATAAGGCTTTCATGCATTCCATTCTAGCCTCCAGTAAGGATTTCTTTTCTAACTAAGTACAAAACTTCAATAGTCAGTAGATTATGTTGACATACAAACATAACTGTGAATTGTTTTATTTTTTATACAGCATTTATATATAAAGGACAATTGGCAACTGAGTTTAGTATCAACAATAGTGTTCCCTGATATTTGGGGTGCCATTATTCCTAAACCAGTGATGGGCAACCTTTTTGGCGTGGTGTGTCAAAAATCGGCAAAAAATCGAGCATAACTCGCGTTGTGTGTCACTTCGACAAAAACATAATTTTGCGCAATTTATAGTTTAAACTACAAAAATATATAATTGCAATATAATTGTATTTAATAAACCAAAAACAAATTATTTAACATAGCTGCTTAGTAACTTCTTTGTTCATCAGTCGATTTCGTATGTTGCCCTTGATATTATTATCAGTATCACTTACCAACGGTCCTGCTTAGCAACCAAAATGTTGGCTCAGAAACTCTGGCATTGAAGCGTGCAAGTCTTAAAGCTGTCAAGTTACAAGAACCTTGCACCCCTAACCCTTTAGGAAAAAACCCCAGGGGTCTTCAAACCTGACAGCTTTAAGCCTTGTGGACTTCAACTCTTCAACTAAAAGAGAGACTGATAAATATTAAAAAAAAATAAAACCAAAAAGCAGCTACTGCAGTGGCTTAGAATTTTACTCAATTACTGTTGAGCCCATGGAAAGTTCTGCAGCCCCAGGAGCAAAGGAAGGGGGACGGAGAGAGAGAGATTGGCTGTTTGGGGTGCTTGAAACCACCTGGCCCTCCCCAAAGGAAACCCTCATTTGCAGGATGAGCCTCGACTGGCTCTGCCCAGCGGGGTTACCCCAAGCGCCATTGGGCAGCGACGGATGCTTATCCTTTTTCCTTCGGCTGCTTCAGCTGGGACTTCAGACACCCCAAGGGAGGGACTTTATCGGGCCTCCCCCTCCCCACCCTTTGAATGAAGGTGTGATATGGCTCCTCCATCCCTGCTCTTTAACCCAGCCAGAATTACAGGAGGGCTGCCCCCGTTCTGCTTTCCGGGGTGGATCTTAGCCGAGGGACACCAAGACCCCAGAATGGGTGGGGGGTGGGGGAAGAGCTTCTTGACGGAGGCCACGATCGACTTTTGGAAGTTGTGTTTTCGTAAAATAAGATTAACCTTTGGATGTGTTTGTTCCGCTCGGCCAGCGGCGTTTTCTCCCACTTAATCCCGGCGGATCCTGATATCTGAGCTGGAAAACTGCAACCCCCCGGAAATGATGACGCCCCGCTGAGTAGCTGGGACTTGCAGAAAAAGGCTGCAGAGAGAGAAGCGTTCGATCCGTAATCCGTCTGTGGGGGGCGCTGGGGACAAGCCGGGCCCCTTCTTCCCACCTCTATCCCCCCCACTCTTGAGGGACAAGCCCTTTCCCCTGTCCCAACGGTGGAATTTGAGGCTACCTCTGCTTTCCCTCTCCCTCCCTCAGTTGTGCGGCAGCGGCAGCGGCAGCTCTCAGCCTGGGCGGCAGCGTCACACAGACTGTGGAAGGAGGGGGAGGAGGAGGGAACCAAAGAGAGCTTTTACCGAGTCTGCGCCCCACAGCCAGGACCGTCCTGGCGCCTCAAGCCGCGTTTCTTCCTGCAAAGCCCTTCTGGCGTCAAGCGGAACTCTCGGGATGCCCGAAGGGCTTTGCAGGAAGAAACGCGGCTTGAGGCGCAAGGACGATCCTGGCTGTGGGGCGCAGACCCGGTAAAAGCCTCTCTTTGGTTGGTTCCCTCCTCCTCCTCCTCCTCCTCCTTCCACAGCCTGTGTGACGCTGCCGCCCAGGCTGAGAGCTGCCGCTGAAACAAGTTTGGGGAGCATGTGCGTGTCACCCGAAATGGCTACGCGTGTCAGCACTGACACGCGTGTCATAGGTTCGCCATCACTGTCCTAAACATTAACCATGCTAGCTGTAGCTCCTGGAATTGTTCGAAAAATCTGGAGGACCAAGTTAGATCTCTGTTACCTCACAATGGATAATAACAATAATAAGGCACAAACACAGAGTCTTTCTTTAGCAATGGCTGCTTTGTATTATAGAAATTATAAACTGCAACTTCCAATAAATTGCAAAACAAGCATACCATTGTTTATACCAAAAGTAAGAAATTATTCCTTTTAAAGTCAAAATGCTTTGCAGTATAAATTGCAGACATACAGTTAATAAGCACCATTTTATTTATCTAAATACATGAGAGAATGGAAACTCGGTGTATTGTTGCTCTAGTATTACGGAGTATTGATATTCAGTTCTATTCATTGAATAAATTCATGTAATTCTGTGTAATATGTAATTGGAATAGTTCTACCTATTTTCTTTCTGTAATTCTATTTCAAAACAAAACTAAGGTACATTTCTTTTCAGGCACAGGGTTCAAGATAATGTGATATAATGAGGCATTAGGGCAATCTATTGGTGCTTTAATGCTTAAAAGCATTACATTCAAGTTTGATAAATAAGGAAATAAACATTAAAAGTTTCTAACTCATTTTGCTCATAATTTGAGTGTACCTTGAGCAATGAATTATTAGCAATGACATTTATTCTGAAATTTAAAGAAGTGTATACTTAAATGCAACCTATCCTTTGAAATCAGGGTGAGCCAAACAGTTGTTGGTATTTTCTAACTATCAAAAGTCTAATGTGAAAGGAAAAAGTATTGTTGTGGATATACATATGTTAATATAATTAACATTTCTTAATTCCAAGACTTAATATATTGCTCAGTTGTCTTTAAATTGGTTTCCACAGAAAATAATTAAGGCCTGTAGGCTTAAATTATATGTTGTGTTGTTGACATTTTAATTTCACTTTAAGTTGTCACAAGAGGTTTTCTGTAAAAATTTCTTTGCAGAAGGCACTGAGGCAAGATAATTGAAACCTCCAACTTCTTTAAAATTTTCTCTTCAGTTTAAGGCAATAGGCTACGAAGAGCTATGCTTTTTGTTTAGTAGGTATGGTAGTAATGTATACTTCACCTTCAAATTATTGCTCTTACTCCCTTCAGCCTATCTTTGCTGACATGTCAACTAGAAATGTTTTTTTTAAGTTATGATTAGATCAATAATGAATTCTTGACTGTTGTGTTCCACATATGCCTATGTGTGAGTATTTATAGCTATTATTAGGATACTGTTGATTATGCAGTAAAAAATAAAACACAAGAAAATGCCCTTGTAATTCCACCAAATAAAAAGCTGACTGATTATACCTGTGATGGTGAACCTATGGCACAAGTGCCACAGATGGCACACGAGCCGTCGCCCGGCTCAGTTCCATTGCGCATGCTGCACACCTCCTGCGGCCATCTGATTTTCAGGTCTCTGCCATGCATCCGGGAAACACGCGCACATGTGCGGGGGGAGGGGGAAGCACAGGGGGTTCGGTGGGGGGGGCACTCTGTTTTTGGTGTCAGGAGACTTCAGGGAGGGCCTCCGGAGCCCAAGGGAAGCCATTTCTGCCCTCCCGGAGACTCAAGGAAAGCCTCCGGAGCCTGGGCAGGGTGAAAACACTCCCCCCCATATTTAAGGAGGTTGAATAGGTCATTGGGAGGGTCGTGTGTGCATGTGCAGGGGGCGGGGCGAATTGCATTGTGGATGTGGGCACGATTTTGGCTCACAAGGAAAAAAAGGTTAGCCATCACTGGACTATACTTTTGAAAAATGTAAAGCTAACAAGGGGGCGGGGGGAGTTGAATGTTATAAGATGAGCATTTTATCACCTAAAAGTGGAATTTAGCTTTTCTCTGTCATACATACTCTCCACTTACAATGCGATGCCACATAGAATTAGCATTTTCAACATTATCATTAATCCATCAGGTAAAACTTTTACTCTGAGCTCTCAAAATGTCTGTGTTCTGCATAGTGCTGAAGACAGATTCAAATTACGACTAAATTATATATTAGATCTTTGCCCAAAGAGTAAAAAATGCATCAGTTTTGCATATAGCTGGGCATGATCCAGTCAAGTTAGCCTGGTACTTCCAAGCATGTCATCATGAGTCTGTGTCAAACCGCAGACTTTGTGGGTTCAACATGCTTTCCTCATTTTTCCTTAATCACATTTCAGAAGAAGAAACTGAAAGTCAGTACAGCACTTTCTTCATTAATCATGAAAGCATTAAAGCAACCACTAATAGTTGAGAGCAACCCAAGACATTTTATTTGGTAATTTGGGCTGAATAGATGCTTAAATTTTAATGAAGGTGATGATTATTTAGTCCTGTTTTGTAAAATCTGATGGTGTGTTTTTTTATTAAAAATGTGTTTTATTAGCAGGTAGTTCTATTGAATAAGCGTCATAATGTTTAATCACCTTTTGTTTTCTATCAAAATATGAACAAGTCAGTTTTTCATTATGAGAACAGTATTGTTTACCTAAACAGTTCATAAGCTAGTACTGAACGCATGTTAATTGTGTGGTTTATCTCACTGTTCACATAGTTTACATAGGTAGCAAGGGATCAGAAGCTGAATTAAGCAGCAGGTGACACAAAACAAAAACATGAATTATACATTAAAGGGAATGTTGAACATTTTATGTGATCATTCTCACATCAAATTCATATTGCCTATACATGTGTTCCATTTTTGTTTCCGTTTCTGCTGTATACATGCTAAAAATAGAAATAATACCCAGATATACAGCAGATAAACTTTAATTAGTCCAGAAAAATATTCATGTGTGACATTCCACCATGATACTAATAGTTTTATAAGATAATAGTGCTCAATAGTTCAGCAATCTACAAACAAAAAATTACATTAATTGTTTCAAAATTGTATTACTAGGTGCAACGTTGCCAAAAATCAGTATTTTGAACTTAAAAATATTTTAACCAAAAAACTTGCCTTCAATGATTTCCATAGTAAGAGAAAATAATTAATTACAAATATTTATGCTGCTAGTGCAAAAAGTGATAGTTATAAAATATAATATAAAATGCAAAAATGTAAAATTATGTGATCTTAGAAGTATCTTATTTCCACAGAAATATTTATAAAATTATAAATTTCTATCAAAAGTATGTAATATTTTATCAGTCACCCATGCACACGAATATAAAAGATTTCTAATAATTTTATACCATTTATAATGCAAAAACTATATTTAAAGCCCATAATAAATTATAATATGAAAATCTTGTCTTTAAACACTGAGTGTTTTGCACATTTTTTTCAAAGGATAGGTTGCTAAATAAAAAAATGGGATTGCTGGATATAATAATTATTCTGAAAGTCTCAGGAATTTTATTTACTGAGTAAAATCGATATCAAATATTACATTGCTTTTAATATATCACCTAATATGTTTTTAGTTATTGTGTGTGTGTGTGTAATTTACAAATACCGTTCCAGTCCACATGTTCTGGTAAGTGAATAAAATAAGGTTAGCCGTAACTACATCACCAAACTACTGTATATACTCGAGTATAAGCCTAGTTTTTCAGCCCACTTTTTGGGCTGAAAAAAGCCGCCTCGGCTTATACTCGAGTCAGTGAAAAATTTGCCCGAAATGGAGGAGAAAAAGGGGCGGGGCCATGCCGCTGGGTGACACTCGTGAATGGCCCAGTGCCCCTGTGAGTTTCCCCTCCCTCTGTGTCAGTTTGCCGCGCAGCGCGCACCGCACCATCCCCCCTCCTCACGTTCTAATGTAATGCAGGGCTGTCTTACGATTCCCCTTCCTCCCCCTCCTGCCGCTCTGCAACGATGTCCCACCTCCTCCTTGTTATGGCAAGCAGCCACATAGCGATGTCCCACCTCCTCTGGTACAGTGATCCAATGGTAGGAATCACTGTGCCGTGTGTCATAGGAGGCAGGACATCGCTCCCGCGGCTGCACGGGACATCATCATCACAGCGGGACATCAGCATCATGAGGTGAGTGAAGTATTTCATTGAATACACCGCTAGTTTACTGTTTTTCTTTGAAATAAATATTCAAAAACATTATTGGTATCTATTTTATTTTTGAAATTTACCGGTAGCTGCTGCATTTCCCACCCTAGGCTTATACTCGAGTCAATAACTTTTCCAGTTTTTTGTGGTAAAATTAGGTGCCTCGGCTTATATTCGGGTCGGTCTATACTCGAGTATATACGGTACATTAACAAAGCCATCAGACTAGACCAGGGGTGTCAAACACAATTTCATTGAGGATTGTGTTTGACTCAGGGGGGGGGGGGCAAGGCCAGCTCAACATCACTTGTGTCGGAGCACCTGTGGTGGCCAAGTGCTAAGGCAGGACTTCCCTCAGACCCTTCCTCACTCTCATTATAATCTCATTCCTTCCTTTTCTTCTTTTTCCTTCCCTCTTTATATTCCTTTCTTCCTTCCCATCTTTCCTTATTTTTCCTTCCTTGCTCTCTTCCAATCTTTCCTTCTTTTTCTTTGTCTTTCCCTTTCTCCTTTCCTGGATGCTCAAATGCAAAAGGGGAATCATTTCTCCTTTTGTTTTGTTTTTAGTTTGTTTTGCTAACCCTCTGCCAGCTAAAATGGAACTGGGGTGGGAGGACATGCACAACCGCCCCCCCAGCCCCATTTTTTGGCTGCAATGGCCTCCTGCCAGCAAAAACTGAGCTGGGGGGGGCATGCACCTCCCCACCCAAGCTCCATTTTTTTCTGGCAGAGGCACCACAGGTTGGTACTTTGCTGTTTCCAGGGTGGCCCCACAGGCCAGATCTAAGCACCCCACAGGCCAGATGCGGCCTGTGGGCCTTGAGTTTGACACCCCTAGACTAGACCATTGCCCACAATTACTCAAGTCAAATGGGTAGAAGCCTTTTGATGAGTAGGTGGCCCCTGCAACACTTATTATGAAAAATGCCTAGCCATATCCCTTTTGCTTCCCATGAGGATTGAGCCTTAATGAAACTTGCCTATACTTCTGAACCAAATGGAAAAGTTTATCCTTTAACTTATCACAGACAAGTTTCCACCTCTAGGAACATTAAGCATGTTTTCCTTTTTACATTTTTTTAGAACCTAATTAAATTTTTCATTGTAGCAGTTGATGAATGGTACTGGTGAGTTTCGACTCCTAGAAATTATACATACTGCATTTTGATTTGTTCCCTGGTAATCTTTTCATTTTAATTGTAACTAGTCAGAGGTTACATTTTTGAGATATTGCATCTTTTATCATTAACTGTGTGTAGTAATATTTCCAGAATATAGCATGACTGTAAGAACAGCCTGCCTTCACAATTTTTATTAATTTATTTTCCAGTAATGTCACTACTGCTTTTAAATTCTGAGTAGTAGACTATCACAGATATTGTGAGAAGGATTTTTTCTCTCTCTCTTTAAATGGAGACTAATTTTAAAGCAGCCACATACATCTCCAAGAAGGCAAATGTATTTTCCCACCCCTTGTTCTCCCCATCTGACTTCGGAGTGGAAAGTGTATGCTCTCAGGGAAGATAGGGATATATCAAAGTGGAAATTAGAGTGTAGTCACTTCTAGCTAAGCTATTTATTATTTGCTTGTGACTTGATGGGTAATGCTGTTTCCAGTAATAGATAACCTTTTTAAAAAGTGCAAATATTTGCTAGAAATGTGTTTCTAAAACTAGGCCAAGTGGTTGCAGGGCAAATAAAGCTTTTGTATCAGGAAAAAACACCTTCATTTTCCAGGTTTTCCCTCAGATTTGAGCTTTATTAAAATCTTAATGTAAGTATCATGTTTGAATATTACAGCCCAATCCAATCCATCTCTCTACTGAGAAGTCCTATTGAGACCAATTTAATCTCCATTTGTGTTTAGTTTTTGTATATTTAGAGGATTAAAAAACAATAGTATTGTGTGATTCCTGAAAATCTTCTTTTTAAACTCACTTTCCTTTTACTCCAGGTTCAGTCAAAGAAAGAGGAATCTTTAACACCATCTCTGAGCCAAACCATTCCAACATTTTATTTTCCTCAAGGGTGTCCAAAAGAAAAAGTCAACATTGATGCTATTATTGCAAAGATAGACAAAACTTTCTCCCAGTTTCCCAATGAGCGAGCTACATTAGAAGATATGGGCAAAGTTGCAAAGGTGAGTAGTGAGATATTTTCTTGTTTTGCCTACAAGATGCAAAGGGACAATTAAGAACCTTATTTGCTCTGAAATGTCCAATTCAGTTCTATTTGGTTTTATTTAACAGTACTTAAAACATTTAATACATTACAGCATAGCCAACTTAATTTTATTTCGTTTTGCTTTTTCTGCTAAGAGAAAATGTACATGGCACCAGTATAATCTAGGAATAAGATAAACAATTGAACTCAGCCAAAACAAATCAAAATGAAAATAATCTAAAATAGTAAACCAATATTAATATTACCCCAAAAAATGAGACATGGGGGGAGGGGGCATACATCACACTTCTTCTCCCCTCCCCATGTATTATTGAACAAATACATTCTGGAATGGAGCAGCTCTCTTTGCATATAGTACATACTTGCAGTTAATTTTCTTCAATGGGCATAAAAAAACTAATGCTGAAATCTTTTTGATTACTTATTTTAAGTCTCAAACTATGCAAAATGCAGAGGTTTTGACATTTTTCTGTACTTCTTGCAGAGATGTGAATTTAGAAACATGAAAAACGATTCTGAATTACTGATCTATTCGTTTGTATCCTGCCTTTATTATTTTTACAAATAATTCATGGTGACAAACATATCCAACACCTTCCTCTTCCTATTTTCCTCACAACAATAATAACAACTCTGTGAGATGAACTGGTCTGAGAGAGAGTGACTGCCCCAAAGTCACTCAGCCAGCTTTCATGCCTAAGGCGGAATTAGAACTCAGGGTCTTCTGTTTTCTAACCTGGCGGCTTAACCACTAGGTCACTGTAAAACAAATAAGACCAAGTTAGAATTCAAACCATTAGTCTTTATAATGTATTATCTGCAGCAGAGGTGGGTTACTACCAGTTCAGCCCGGTTCAAACTGGTACCGACTTAGACCTGCCATGCCCCCGAACCAGTTCCCTCACTGCCACTTGGCCACCGTCATTTTGGATTTTAGTGACTTTGTGTGCGCAGTTCACTGCAAATTGTTCTGCGCATGTGCGCAGAACAATTTATATTGAACAGTGCATGTGCATATGGTGAGCGCGCACATTGCGCATGGGGTGAAAACCGACAGTAATGCTGGCAGAACCCCACCCATGATCTGCAGGGTTTTGGAAAGAAAGGCCTGACATTCATATTGTGCAGGGTGAGTGTCTGTTTGTTCACTTTTGTTCAGCGCATTGTGCACTTCTCATTGGTTCTCTGGATGAGACAACTTTTTTAAATCATTCAACACTTTCTGAACATTTTGGTTTGCCTGGGGAAACATGATATAAATATTAAAATAAAGATAAATTAGAATCATCATTCTGTTTTCTAGAATCATCTTTCTTTTACCAAACTCTTGCCATACTTAATAGGCCCTGAAGGTGTGCAAGAATAAATGCCAGTTGTTGCTTTTTAATGATACCTCTTAATTCTAGGCCTGTGACTGCCCCCTTTACTGGAAAGGTCCATTATTTTATTGCGCTGGAGGAGAGCGCACAGGATTTGTATCAGTTCATAAGTTTGTTGCTATGTGGCGAAAGTAAGTATACATTTCCTGTAAGGTTACTTAACTTGTTTTAAAATATTACTTGAAGATTTTTTAAAGGAAAATCTGGTTATTATTTTAATGAAAAAGACAGTTGAGGGATAGCTTTTAACATTTTCATCCGCCCGCATCCTAAGAAGACACATTTTGGATCTAAGTTCTATTGGAATTGATTATTTAAATTGTTTTGAAAGATTTTTTTTTAAGGCAAAATGAATGACAGATGATAGAAGTTGGGGAGGGAAAGACATTGCTGAATTTAACTTACTTAACTTTCAGTGTGCCGTGTTCCTAAATTCTACGACAACATACAGGACAGTTGAAAGAATTTGACATTAAGGATTCTACTGTCCTCTAGGCTGAACATTTGTTCTTCTTTAAACTTGCTTAATTTTGAAGGAGGATGAGAGCAATTTTAAGAGAGAATGAATAGAAACAAAAGGTGAATTATCTCTGAAATTTGAGGTGAGAAGAGAATTTGGCTTACCCTTGTAGGGTTCCCCCCCCCCCCTCTCTTCAATGGACTTTTACTTTCAAAGGACCCATGCCTGTTCCTAGTGGTACAGGATCAAGACTGCCCATTTTATATATAATGAATGCTGACAATTTAATATAGCAGAGTCAGATAATTGTATATAAATTCAGGTGATGAACAAGGCAATTCCTTTTGCCATAGTGGGAATACATATGAGATTTTTCTTTTTTCATCTCAGTGCTGAATCCTATGTTATGCATGGTTGATCATCATATATGAAAACAGAAGCTGGAAAAGGGAAGCCATTAGTCTGCAGTAAGTTTGTAAATTTAAAAGCAGACATCTATCCCCCGTCACCTTTCTTCTTCCAAACTTTTCATAGTGTTCATTCAAAAGGGCCATATACCTTATTTATTTCAAAGGAACTGGTATTCCAAGTGGCCCAACACAAATGTTATTCATACTTGTGAATACATTTTAAGGTTGAAAAATAAGATATATAAATTTTCTATACCTGCATAAATTAGACAAATTATGTTTTGCAGAATATTACAGACCTGCCATGATGCTGCTGCCAAGTTTGTTCATCTTCTAAAAAGTCCTGGATATAATTATCTGGTACAAGAAGACTTCATTCCATTTTTACAAGTAAATTCCTTTTTTTTTCTTCATTATTACCATAGAAATGCACACCCAATCAACCCATCTTCCAAGAACTATTCGTTGACTCAGTAATGTTTCATTAGCATGTAAGAAGTCAGAAATGGCTAAATTTAGTCTACCAAGCCCTTGACATGGGAGCTGGTGGATAGAAACTTATTATATTACTGGAGAAATATGAAAACAAGAGAATTCTGTTCACTAAACCAGTGATCTCCAACCTTTTCAGCTCAGAAGACAGGTGGACTGGGAGGGGAGAGTTTTGTTCATGCGCCTTGCTTTCACAAATGCAGCTTCACACATGCATGCTTTCACCCACCACTTCCGCGGCCCAGTTCCAAATGAGCTGCGGCCCCAGCACTGGGTGGCAGATCAGTGGTTGGGAACCCTTGCTCTAAACTATTTTCTGAGTCTTCTCAGTGCCTTTTGATTCCTAAGCTAAATTGTAGATTTGCCTTCCTCTTCTCTTTCCCATTAGATCATCCAATCCTAATATGTTCCTGGTTCATATCTTTACATTTCTTGTCTCTTGATACTGAATTATTTTTCTAAAGGAACTGAATTTTGCATGCATTTTATTTATTTTTATTTAAAAATGAAACTTAAGTTATATTATCTTGAAACAATTTGAATATTTTGCTTATGATGTTATAAATGTACCCCCTCTGGTGTTATGATTTGGCAGAATTCATTAAATAGTAGCTCATAAAATTCTGAACTGATGCCTCTTTCATCCTTCATACTTAGGACGTGGTTAATAGTCATCCTAGTCTAGTCTTCTTAAAGGAAGCATCAGAATTTCATTCACGGTACATTACAACGGTAAGTGTCTTCTGCATCAAAGCTATTTTTCATGTGGATCATCTAAATGCAGTAGCTATTGATCTATTGATCCAGGAGGCAAGCTATTCCATTAATTAGTTATTCTTATAATCAGGAAATTTGTCCTTAGTTCCAGATTGGATCTTTTTTTTTAACAAGCTTCCACCCATTGCTTCTTGTCCTGCCCTCAGGTGCTTTGGAGAATAAGTCAACCGTCTCATCCCTGTGACAGCCCCTCAGTTACCATTAGGCAGGCATCATGTCATTCCTAATCTTTCTCTTCATTAGGCTAAACAAGCCTTGTTCCTTAAAAGTTCATCAGCCAGTTTAGTCTTCCATTTTCAAGGATGGCCATAGTTTGATAGATGCTGTTATTTTCTGTAAATAGTTTGGAATAATGTACAGAGTAGGTGTGTTTTATTTGATTCCAGATGGAAAGGATATAACCTGGAAAAAGATACAAATATTAATACTCTGAATTGATTTAGTCCTCCTAATTGGTAAATTCTAAATATATGTACCCAAAAATATGTATGAATAAGCTGGCAAATTACTGAAATATTTAAGCACTTTAGTAGTAATGTATATGATTACTATAACAGTCACACCCTATATTTTCTTGTAGGTAATACAAAGGATATTTTATACAGTAAACAGGTCATGGACAGGAAGAATCACTTGTAATGAACTCAGAAAAAGCAGCTTTTTACAGGTATGACATGCAATTTTGTAATAAAATAAATTTTACTGATTAACTATTCAGGTGGGTCATTACAAAATTCTTTATAAATTATTTCTATTTAGAAATGAACTTAGAAAATTTTACATTTCTGATGGCTTTACTTGATTTTAACTTGGCTTAATGGGAACTCACGTTAGCTTTTGCCGTACTTTTGCAAAACAATAACTTAAAAGTTTTTCTACAGATTTTAATCAGTATAAAATTTATCTCAAGTTGTGATGCTAATTGGTTAAGGCATCCTAGGAAGTGATGTGTGACTAGGTACAAGCAGAAATCAATTCATTCTTTAGTGAAGGCGTTATTCTTCCTTCATTTAAGGGTGAGGTGATCTGCACTTTCCTCAGGAAAACATTGCTGATCCCTTAGGACATTGCTGATCCCTTAGGATGTCTTAGGACAGGAGAGAAATGATGGTGGTGCATCCATCCTACTCTTCCTTGATTGATCCATGACCTTTAATGCTATTGATTATCTTTTTGGAGTGGTGCGGGTGATTTAAAGTAGAGGCCTCGTTATTGCGTAGTTCCCTTCCTCCATGGCCCATTAATGGAGTAAGGGGTAGCCCGTGATTTCACTTTGTAGATGGCCTTAGGGCCTGGTTTCTCCCTACTTCTGTCTAAACATCTATATGAAGACACTGGATGAGGTTACCTATAAGTATATATCTCAACTCTTGGACAGCCATATGATGCCACTGAAGTTTTGTCGCTGGGGGGTTGTGGAAGCTACACATAAAAAAAACCAGATCAATTCTAGCAAGATTAATGGCTGTGGGGTTGGGAGCTGTCCAGATTTGTTGTTGTTGTCAGTTGCGAAGTCATGTCCGACCCATCACGACCCCATGGACAACGCTGTCCAAGGAGTTCATGGCAAAGATACTGCAGTGGGTTGCCATTTACTTCTCTAGTGGATCACGTTTTGTCAGAGCCCTCTGCTATGATCTATCCATCTTGGGAGACCTTGCACAATCGCCACGACAAGGCAGTAATCCATGAAGGGGTGTCTGGATCTAGGGATGCATTTATTCATTTATTCCATTGATTTACATAGCTACCATCTAACAATTGCAACTCTGGACAGCAAACATAGGCTTTAAACCGGTAAAACCAAAATAATAAATAGTAGTAATTGTCCATCCTTATTTCTGGATGGTGTCACACTGTCCACACAAGTCCAGTGCACAATATGAGGGTCCTCCTAGACTGACAGCTTGTGTTTAAAAAGCAGGTGCTGGTGTGGTTCAGAGGACCTTTGTACAAATCCATCTAGCGTTGCCAACTGTCCCATTACTAGATCAGAAGGCCCCTTATGGTAACTCATGACTCTGAATTACTGCAGTGTGCACTATATAAAGCTGTCTTTGAAGACCACTCTGAAAATGTAGGTGGTGAGAGTACATCACTGGTTGTTATAGGCAACTTCTGTATGACAATTTAACACTGCACAGGTTGCCAGTAAACTTCCAAGCTAATTAAGATAGCTGATCATCAGTTATCAGATCCTTCATAAGACAGAGCCTGGTTATTTGTTGGATTGCCTGTCTCTAGTTTCCTCTGTCCATCTGATAGGTTTCACATGCTTTGGGTCCTGTCCCTTAAGCAAATGCTATTTGTTGGGATCTAAGAGATGTGGCTTATTTGTCACTATTTGTCACCTGCTTCATGGAACAGTGTTCCCCGTGATGGCTCAGATGCTGCCTACCTCCTGAAAGACTTGCCTTGAGGTTTTATGAGTCCATCTTGATTGATGATTTTTTGTTGTTTGAGTTGCCCTGACCACAGTGTGCATTATTATATTTGATTCTTTTGCTTCTTGTTATTAGTCATTTGTACTTGTCTATACCATCCTAAGTCATATGTTGAGTGGCTATATTATTTTGATTGATTATGCATCAGTTGTTGATGTAAGTATGTAAACTAGTTATTATAAATTGTCTGGTATTAAGTGATTGGGACTGGAATAAATTCATAATGAGGTTAAGATTTTGGAAACTTCAACCTGTTATAACCTATCCCAATCAATGAGTTTAATGCCTTAATTTTCTCAATGTTTCTCTCTCTCAATAGAATGTGACGTTGTTAGAAGAGGAAGTAGATATTAACCAGCTGACAGAATACTTCTCTTATGAACATTTTTATGTAATTTATTGTAAATTTTGGGAGCTAGATACAGACCACGATCTTTACATCGACCAAAAGGATTTAGCTCGACATAACGACCATGGTATGATATCAACTTAGTTCAAAATAAAATTATATGAATGTTCATGGATTATGTGCATATTTTATTTATTTATTCAATTTCTGTAGCCTCCTAACTCAACCAAATGATCCTAGGTAGCTTACAATTCTAAAACTATAAAGCAATTAAAAAAATTTTAAAATTCAAAATGATTAAAAACTTCTACAAAATATGTAAAGACAAATAGCTGAGATGTCAGAACATATTTACATTTCTGATGTTCTTAGTTTTGAGAATTACTCTGAGTTTTGGTAATTTTCTACTTTTTTCCTACTTTTCAGGAAGATGGCAGTATTCTAAAAAGTAGAAATTAAAATTAAAATTTATTCAGTACAGTTGCACATTATTTCCTAATGGAGTTAAGACCAATTTGTTAACTATAGTTTCAACTGGGAAAGTGTGAGCATCCTAGACCAAGCCAAGTCCAAAAATGCTAGAAAATTCCTGGAGGTCTGGACACTCTGATAAATTGGTCATTAACAGGCACATAGAGATAAACCACATCTATGTATGATTTAAAAAGCCAAAAAGGAAACAAAAAAAAGACCTAAACACTTATTCACCAGCAATCAATACCCAGATGAGGAGATATTAATATCAAAATTAACACCAGACCAACAATCAAGATATAAACAATAATCCAAACAAGGAAATACTATGGTAACAGAGACGAACAAGTAGCAGTAAACAGCAACCTGATGAAGGAGCTACCAGACCACCCCCACTAACACTGATAGGACAAACCAGTACTTTATTATGTGTCTCTTTAAGAGCAACAATGCTTAAAATGTATCTTCTTAAGAAGGTTCAAATATTGAGCTTTGTTCTTTCAAACTCTGCTTATCCAAAGGTTGTTGTTGGTATGGTAGCCCCTCCCTCCCTCCCTCTCTCTCTCTCTCCCTCCCCCCCTTCTCTCTCTCCTACTGTAGCAGAAAAGCAAGATACATTTTAAAATTCAGATTTGCTAATGGACAGGGGAAAGTACATCCTTATCACTATCCTTATTGAATAAGAGAAATATATTTTTTTCCTAAGTAATTGCTGATGCAGTTTAAAAATGGGGGAGAGGGGTTTTAACACAATTTAAAAAGTATAAATGAATAACTTCAGACATAACCAAATTGAGTGTTAGTATTTTCCCTTTTTTCACAGCTATATCTAATCGGATGATAGATAGGATTTTCTCTGGAGCTGTAACAAGGTATCTTTTAAAAAAATCATACAGCATATATTTTCTATCTAAATTATATGGCAAAATGTACTATAATAAAAAGCCTTTTTAGTGTAAACAATTCAAATAAATATAAATAAATAAATCTGGCTCTCAAGTTAGCTAACAAATTTTTATAAAATCCACCACAAAAACTACTAGTTATACTAGTGTAAAACAGATACTTTAAATTAAATTTTTAGCATTGTTTATGTATAAAATATATGGAAGTTGAATGTTGTTTACTACGTGCTCTGATTAAATTACCCCTTGCCACCAATTATGCAGAGTTGTGTATATACTATAATTGAGCAATACAAGCTCCTGCTTGCAATCTAATATCATTAGCATTGAAATCTCAGTCCTAGTTTTGGCTTTTCAGCTCTGTACTATAGTGGCTTTCTTGACAGAAGGAGACAGCATCTCAAGTCATTTTCTCAATACTTTGCAGTGATAAGAATTAAAACATTTTAATAAAAATATTTTCCTAGTAGAAAATCAGAGGAACATGTAAAACCAATTGAATACAGTTATTTCATACAACAGTATGTATTTATGTCCATTGTATACTGTCTTTATGTACACAGAACAGTCAAGGCAACTTGTAGTCAAATATTTGAAACTCTAAAATTAAGATGCTGTATATATAACTAAGTATTATCTTTCTCCCCCCCCCCAAATCCTTTTTTAAAATCTTAATTTCAAAGGGGCAAGAAAGCACAGAGAGAAGGAAAAATCAATTATGCAGATTTTGTGTGGTTTTTGATATCAGAAGAAGACAAAAGGACTGCCACTAGGTAAGAAAAAAATGCTGTTCATAAGATGATGATGTTATGATGCTGTCAAAGTTAAGTCACAAAGATATTATGTGATAATATATTAATTGTAATTGAAATATAGTTTATAGAATGCCAGTTTGGTACAGGTAGTCCTCTCCTACTGACTACTTGTACACTCATCATTCAAAGTTGCAACAGTACTGAACCAGTGTTACTTACAACTTGTCCTTGAAGTTCCAGCCATCATATCACCTCCACAGTCATATGATCATGATTTGGCATCTGGCTTGCATTTATAATGGATTGCAACACCCCACAATCAAATGATCATCATTTGCGACCTTCTCTGTTGGTCTCCTACCAGCAAAATCAATGGTGAAGCCAGCAGGGAAGGTCGCAAGTCGCTACAGTAAGTCCTTCCAGCCTGTCCTCACAGCACCATACCATCCTTCCCTTGCCTCTCTGTACCTGGCCTGCATTGGATCGCCCAGGGTCTTCCCCATAGCACCGATTTCTTACTAGGCACTCCCACTTACTTTTCGCTTAATGACACACACATTTTGGAGTTACAGCAGCAATCAGAACTGCCAAGATTGGCAATGCTAAGCAATGCAGGATGTGACATCCCCCTTTATGACTGCATTACTTAGTGATGACAGTCCTGATCCAAATTGCCAATCTTGGCAGTTCTGATTGCTGCTGTATCATCAGGCTAGAAACTGGGAAACCATGACTTCTAGTTCTGCCAGCTGGGTGACTTTGAGCCAGTTGCTCTTTCTCAGTCCTAGGAAGTAGGCAGTGGCAAACCACTTCCAACAAACCATGCCAAGAAAACTGGAAGGACTAGTCAGGAACCAGTCTTGATTTAAAGACATACACAAGCACAAAAATGCTGATTAACCAGCCATTGGAGTAAAAGGCAAGTGGAAGCATCTAAGATCTGTGGAATTAAGCATTA
Source organism: Thamnophis elegans (assembly GCF_009769535.1). Taxonomy (NCBI): domain Eukaryota; kingdom Metazoa; phylum Chordata; class Lepidosauria; order Squamata; family Natricidae; genus Thamnophis; species Thamnophis elegans. The sequence goes on from NC_045551.1 coordinate 30,586,188, forward strand.
TTTGGAGTTTTATTTCATTTTGCAGGCATCTAGGTGGGTGAGGTCGGAGAAATGCTTCCTGTATATTCTGAGAAAAACTTCATATATGAGTACAGGGATAGAGCATAGTACCCAAAATAACCAAATCATGTGGAACACAATGGAGTTCAGGAAAAATGAAGCCATATAAGAAGTTTCTAAGGATTATATTTTGGTATTGCTAGTCTAAAAGCCTGGAGATCGATGTCTTGAATTCTTAATCATTCACAAATGAGATTTTGTGTTGCTTCTTAGAACACAACTTAGAAATGAACATAAAATAGATTGCTAAATTGTTTAATGATTCATTTCAGCATTGAATATTGGTTTCGATGTATGGATCTTGATGGTGATGGCGTATTGTCCATGTATGAACTACAATACTTTTATGAAGAACAGTGTCAAAAACTGGATAATATGGCCATTGAACCTCTGCCATTTGAAGACTGCCTTTGTCAGATGCTTGATCTTGTGAAGCCAGAGAATGAAGGTGATGGATCTTTTCCATCTCTATTTGTAGTATCTGTGTTAACCAGGTTAATACAGTCATTCAGTGTTTGGCTTTAAGTGTTCTTGTAAAGCCAAGTTTTGTTTATTGCATTTGGCGTGTAAAAAAGCCATCTGTTCATCTAACGTTCTGTTTTAACTTTCATTCAGTCTGGAAATTGAGTTGTGCATGAATCAAACTCAGCCCAAAACTTGCTAATGCTAGAACTTTCACTTCTATCTTGCAAATGAATACCCAGTCTTTGTAAGATGATGTAAAATTGTTGTTTTTATTAACAGCTGATGAAATTCTTAAACCAAACCCCTTACAGTCATCTTAACTGAGGTACTTACAATTTTAGGCAATCCTAATCTGTCTCTGCCTGCTCAATTATTAATAAAAAGAAGCATTTAAAATTTAAAGGGAATATGCACCACAATCTAAAACATTTCAAAAAAATTTCTGTTTCCAGGAAAAATAACTCTTCATGATTTAAAGAGATGTAGGATGGCAAATGTTTTCTTTGACACTTTCTTCAATATTGAGAAATATTTAGACCATGAGCAGAAGGATCAGTTTTCTGTGCTGAGGGTAAGGACAATTGGTGCTGAAAAGGATTTTGTCTATAAAGTCAATCTCAGTGTTTTATCAATTACTATTAAATGCCTTATAATAATATTTTAGGGTACCGAAAATGAAAATCAAGACATGTCTGATTGGGAAAAATACGCTGCTGAGGAGTATGATGTCCTAGTTGCTGAAGAAGCAGCCAGCGACCAGTGGAATGATTGGTAAGTAGTGTTATACAATTAGTGTTAAAATATTTGTAGCTCAGGGCTGAACTGTGGGGTCCTTGGTGTTCTCTGAGTTTGATTGTTTTCTTGCAAACGTTTCATTACCAAACTAGGTAATATCATCAGTGCTAGACATCATTTAGCTATCATCACCAAAGAGTTTACATCCTTATCCCTCTAAATTAAATAAATAAAAGTTAAATCATTCAATACCTTTGGAACTAATGAAACAATATCTTGAATGCAATAGCACAATATTTTTCTGAATCATTGTTGGTCATCATTTATTGGTTCTGGTTTTTCTGCCAAAATGCCTTGCTGCCAAACAAAATGTTAATTATACTTTTATAAAATAGTGTCATCAATTATTTCTACTATAGAGTTAATTAAAGGTAGAAGTGAATGGAGACAAATTTTGCTAGAGTTGGCTTGCTTCTGCCCTCACTTAAATAGCTGTTACCGTATTCACTTATTTCTTCTTAACACAAGAGCCCTTTTGAGCCATGTCTCATGGGGATTAATCTGTCTGGGGAGAATCATCAAGACCAGCTGTCCTCCTCCTTTTGGGATTCTGATCGCACAAGCAATTAGCTAATTTTGCTAAGGCTGAAATGGAGACATAAGTAGCAGCATCCTTTCTATAAAGGAATGTCAAATTGGACTTTTTATTTAAAGCATCATTGCTATTCCAACATAGGCACAGTTATTTAATGTTGGTGCTATATTTTGTGGGGAAAGAGACTGGTTTTATTACAACAAAAATATTTAAATACATATTTAAGGATACTGTGTTCTCTTCCATGAACAAAAAAAAATCACTGAAAATGCCTTCAACTTCTCTACGATACATTCTAGGGAGCAGGATGGTGCAAATACACTCCAATACCACCCAGTATTTTTTAATGACACTGACTTCTTGATTTCTCGTTATGAATTTTTTTTTCTCCAGGAAGGACTAAAGCTTTAATTTATGAGAAAAATCTATGTGTCCGAAGCCTTGCTTAACTATTTTGACAGGTCATATATTTTAACTTGATTTTTTTTAACAATGTAGAGTTATTAACTTTGAAGCTTTCAAGGTAAAAGTCTGTGTTATTGGGGATTTTAGTGATTTGTTGATTGATTCATTTAAAATCATTATTAAATAATTTGGAGAAATCCAGTATTGTGGGAACTGGCTAGAGCCAAGGCTCTCAACCCCCTGCCCTTTCTGTGTTACAGGCTCCAGGAACAATTCTCAAGATACATAGAAGAAGGGATGTTTCATCTCCTTCTCCTCTTTCACTGACAGAAGCAATTCTGTCATCAGACTTAATTTATTACTTTTCGTCCACCAGATAGTGGTAACCAGTTGCCTCCAGGAAGTGCACAAAGTGCACAATTTTTACCCATACAAAGTGGACAATAAGGAATAGGGATATGTTACCTGATGTCATACACTCACCTTCATCTAGGATTAATTCTAGAAATTGCAAGTGCTTCCCATATGTGGATTTAACTCAGAGGGCAGAAACTCCCCAAATAGTGTGCCATACTTCTGAATAAGTGGACATACACTTCCAAAGAAAAATACATTCCTATCTATATTTACTTGCCCCACTGTAACATAAACATGCATATGAGAGAGTGCAGTACTTGTTATTTAAAGGGAGAAAGAAAGGTGCTTCAAAGCATGCAAGGGCACTCATACAACACCTGCTGGCAATCCTTTAAAGCAGCTATGTCTTTTGATGGGCTCTCACAGTTGCCCTCCACAACTGCCCTTCAACCCTGGGAAAAATCATTTGATTTAAGCAGCTGTCAAAAAATATTAAATGTGCACACTGCACACTCCCAACACACATTTCTCCATTTGAATACAAAGCCCTATCCAACCCTAATACATATTGTCTTTAAAATTCAGATAATAGTGCACAGTAAGATTTGCCTGTTTCCTCCTCATGTTATTCAGACTATGGAATATGATGTAATAAATACACAAATTACTTTTACGAATATGTATACAGGAAGTCCTTGACAACCATATATTTAACTGTGGTTTAAAGTTATGACAGCCTTGGAAAAAGTGCTCCTATACTCGTACACACCCTTCCCCCAGTTACCAGGTTTGAGCACCTGGTAATACCTAGCATTTATGCATAGTTGCAGCATCCTATGTTCACATGATTGCAATTTGGGATTTTGTTTCCCCAATTTGTGGCAAAAAAAAAGCCCATTGGGAAAACTGGATTCGCTTAACAGCCATCTGATTTGCTAAACAGCCAAAGTGATACATTTAATGACTGCTATAAAATTATTGTAAAATAAGGTTCTATTCTACTTACAATCACAATGACTTGTGATGGAGATGTTGGTCTCAATTGTGCCTGCAAGTCGCGAACTGTCTGTCGGTCTGAATTTGTTCCCATTTCTTTTTCTTTTTAGTTTTGAAGCTGAGCTGATTCCTGGTGACCATCAAAAGACCAACATACTAAAATATCAAATGGAGAAAAGACCTTTTTTTGATATGCCTTCCCATTTGGCAGATGTTGACTTGGATGATTATGACTATGAAGACGATTTTGAATAAACTATATTTGTAGAAGTATAGACTGTGTCTGCAGCAGGTCTGCTAAATCTGTGTAGAATTCTGTCTCCCCCCAAAAAGAGTAAAATTGAGTTTCTTGTGCTGCAAAATTAATACTTTCAAAATATCTAAATGGTTACATTTGTATGGAATGATACTTTTTATGTATTTATTCAATGGATTGTTGTCTAGGAAAAAATAAATTATTTATAGATACTTTCTTTAAGGAATTACAGTGTATCTTGTATAAAGTAAAAGTACTGGCTTGTTTTTATACAAAATACTAAACTTTTTCTTGATTACTATAACAATGGAAGTCCTTGCTCTTGCAGTCTCCTAGCTAAAACTAACTTTGTCAAGATTCAAAGAAAAAAGTGTCATGATTGTGAATGGAGATCGCAGTTCAGAACTCAAGTAAAGCATCACTGGATAAGCTAGATACACGGTACATGTAGCAAATTATATCCTGCCTGAAACCAGGCTATAATTTTCTACCCTTTAGCATTCATTTTATTCTACTGACTCCAATTTAAAAACTTGCTTTTATTGCTCACTTAAACAGTTGTGGATATTATATTCCATGTCAAGGGAATCAATTATAAGTTTTACTTGATCTGTGATGTGCACTAACCTTGTATGGGCATTTAGTGTGTTTCTTCAGTGGTTGGCTAATGACACATTCCATGAATATTGTTACCAACAGTGTCAAAGTAGCTGAACAGTCTGATGCTTTATTTGCCTATATGAGGTGAGAGACTGCTTATAGGGCAAGATAGATATTGCTATCTCGTTTTTTAAAAAGCATAGCGTTTGTAGTGCCTTAATTATTATTATGTTCACACAAGAAATGAAATATAATGAAGCACAATTTTGCTGTTAGGTTTTCCCAATAAACAAAAAGCTATCTTGTTTGCTGTGCAGATCTGTTAAATACTTAAAATATGATGTTCGTATTTTCAAATAAAGTTTTTTTCATACATGTAACTCAGCAATTTTTTTTTTTTTTTTATGTACCAGATCATCACAGAAGGTATTGAAAGTGACTTCCAATTTGAATACCAGAATCATTTTCATATCTTAGTAAATGTACATATTTTTCATACTTTGTGATCTATAACATAGAGTGGCTTCAGTTTGCCTTCCAGAATTGGGGATTATAGCTCCCAATATTCCTCAAAGCTAAAATATCCATTTTCACAAATTCAAATATGATTCTGATATCGGCTATGTGGCACAGATAGTTCAGCCGTGAAACTACAAGCCACCTTTTTATAGTTGAAAATTAATGGCAAAGTATTTCAATTTAAGGGACATGGTGGCTCAGTGGCTAAGACGCTGAGCTTGTCGATCAGAAAAGTCAGCAGTTTGGTGGTTCAAATCCCTAGTGCCATGTAGCAGAGTGAGCTCATGTTACTTGTCCCAGCTTCTGCCAACTTAGCAGCATGAAAAATGCAAGTAGAAAAATAGGAACTACCTTTGGTGGGAAGGTAACAGCGTTCCTTGCATCTTTGGCATTTAGCCACATGACCACAGAGACGTCTTTGGACAGCACTGGCTCTTTGGCTTTGAAACAGAGATGAGCACTGCCTCCTAGAGTCAGGAACGACTAGCACATATGTGTGAGGGGAACCTTTATCTTTTAGTGCAATTTAATGAAGACTGGGAGTCTCTATACACATTAGGATGGCTGAAAGATTTTTTTTCTAGGTATGAGGTTTTTCTTTCATACCAGGTTTTCAAAAGTATTCCTTTTGAATTGTTAAGTTTTCTTGTGAAGATTCCTTGTGATGATACAACTATGTAGAACTTAAGGGGTGCTGTAAGATGGCATTACAAGGCTGAGGAAAAAGCAGAAAAGATTTTTTTATAATAGATTTATAGCCTGCCTTTTCCTGCAAAATGACTCTTAAAGTACCATGATGTGTTTTTTTTGACAGCAGTATCTGTTTATAATTACCAAGTTCTTTTCCTTCATGTGGCTCATCATCAATACCAAACATAGTTTTAGAATTGAACTGATTCCTTTGATGTTCAACTTTTTAGTGTTTTGGCTACAAGTGAAAAAACATATTGCTTGGATCGCAAGCTTATCAACTAAAAAAGGAAAATATTTAAGATTTGCAGTTTTTCAGGTATGGATCTATTTATCTTCGTGGAGCAGCAAATACAGCAAATATAGTGTCAAACTAGTGATAGATATATTTTGTTGCTTCTGGATATTTTTTGTGGTTCCTGTTAAATGTGCAGAGACAGACTCTGTAGTGCCAGGAATGTAGGTCCCAAGAGTGTTGATACAGTATGAATTTTAAATAATGAAACGTCACAATGTTAGATAATGGGGAAAAAAGCTTTGAACAAGGTAAATTCCAAAGTCATTTCCTCTCATTCTTACTACTCAAAACTACTTCCTGACAGAACGTTTATGTTTCAAAAAAAAAGTTAGAGCTAAATGGTAGAACATCTGTTTTGCTAATTGGCCAGTTAGGACACAACTGAGAAAGGATCTAATCTGAAATACTGAGAAGCTGTTGCCCACAAGAGACCAGTGGTTCTCAATCTCAGTAACTTCCCAGATGTGCAAAATTCAACTCCCAGAATTCTCAGCAACAGTGGTACTGTGGGTTGAAATTCACATATGCCACAGCTTTTAGGACAGGAAACACACAGACTGTAGGGTTTTGGATGGGCAAGTTCTCTGCCTTAAGATAAGATAGCTTTTTAGAATGCTTTTCTCAGTAGGCTCAATGGCTTCACATAACTTAGGATAAATGTGCTGTAATAAAATAGTGAATATTTTTAGGACTGCTACAGTCTGAAATATAAATTAAGCAACAAATACAAGAGACCTAGATTGTTTTACCACTAATGCTACCGATGTAAATTATAGTTGCAGCCTATATTGCAATTTACCCGTTTGGAAAAGGTTACTATCATATCCATACCTATGCCTTTCCTGGTGCCATGATGCAGTATCTTTTTCATTTTTCCCATTGTAAGAAAAAAAAATGACTTGCTTTAAAAATACAGACAAGACAGATTGCTCAGTTTATTTTACAAACAGCTGAATATAAAAATGTGAAATGAAATGCCTTTTTTAAAAAAATGTGATAAACATGTTAGCAGAGTGAACATTTTGTTGTGATACCTAAGGCAGCACACAAGAAGCAAGTGTATTTTTTCTGATTTACAATAATTTCTTTAATTTTGCTCTTCTTTGAATCTTCTGGCTTTGTTTCTTGAAAACAGATTGTCTACATTAAAGTTTCTTCTTTTCCATTTTGCCATAGAATACTGATCTGCAGCTTCTTAACACTACATTTTGGATATAAAGTCAAGTGTGCTTACAAAAATTGTGTGTGAGCTGGTAACATCAGAAAATATAGAAAATACTGGCTGAAGAAGCTTCCATTTTATATAAATTTACCAATCCATGTTGAGTTCTACCAATCAGGCATCCAAGTAATTCTCGTGAAAATAGTTTAAAACCTTTTTGGTTGGCTTTTTAAAAATTTAGTTACATAAAAAGTAGAGGCCATTTCCAGCAAGCTTCCTCTTTTAGGTATCCTAAACAATATAAAAATAAGACAATTAGTGACAAAGTTTTAAAAGACAAATTTATTAAATTATGCTCCCTCACAACCTCTTACAGTTACTATCATCTCTTATAGATAAGATACCGTTCTGGAATGTATATACCTCTCCTATTTTATAAAACAATTTTAATTATTTTTTCATCTGCACTCACTAGATAACATGAGGTCCAAATGGCATATTTAATCTACATTTTCTTTTTACTAAAATTCCCTAGATTCAGTCCATCTCTCACAAAAAAAATTCTCTTGTTGAGAAAACATACAGCTCCAGAGATTCATTCTTTTGTTATGAAAATTTCCAAGGGAACCTATTAGTTTGTAAATAAGAAAACAAGTATGCTCTGCCACAGGAAAAGCACCAAACTTAAGCCATGCTCAGCAAGGGCAGAAGAATGATAGATGATGGTTTAACAACTATGACCATTTTTTTTCATTCCCCTTCTATTTATTATTCCAATGTCAGAGCGGTGGGATTAAGACAATACGAAGCTGTTAAATCTGGATAATTCAAAGCCATCTCTAATATATCCTTTACACACTTTACACATGTGACAATATCTAGCAAGATGCTATTACAGGGATCACAGAAATGTATTTATGTAAAACAAAGGTATTACTATAGCAAATTAGTTCAAAGGATTAATTGATGTATTCTTTCTATTAGTGAAAGAAAAATATATTTTAAAACTATATTAGAATCTTTCCTAACCTGATCAGCGCCAACAACATCAATATCGGCTTCTTCAAGGGAAGCCTCTTCCAAATCCTCTTCCTTGACTGGAACCTGGGTACTAAAATGAGCAGGGGGGGGGGGGGGAGAATTATTTATTTTCTTCTAATTGAAATCATTTGCTTGATTCTTGTTAATTTTTACAATAATAATTCTGAGAAATCAATATTTAATCATAATAATTTAGGAATCAATTAATATAATAGTTTAATATAAGACATAAATTTTACCCCTAGTGTTATCAGTTTCTTTTTCAAAAAAGATCATTTCTGTCTGAAACTCAAAAGCTCTTGACGTTGTCCCAGACAAAGTAAATGGATCAATAATCTGATTTAGAATATGACAGCACTGTTACGTTCTTCAACAAAGACTCAATTTAAATGTCATATATTTTCTGTCCATACATTCCACTCCTTTTAAAATAATTAAACAAACCTAATGTATTTAGATGTTTCTAAATAGAACTTTTCTGAATGGAAAAAATTCCTATATCACACCTGCTTTGTAACTTTCAAAAATGGCTTTCTATTCAGCAGAAAAGACAGGAAGCATTGTAGTGGTTGTTATAAGTTTGAAAACCATGATGGAATTATACAAAATATTAAGTAATGTTTTGGACTGTGACCTGTGGATATTGTTTCAATTAATCCCCAATATCAAATAATATTTAAATTGCAGTCAGGCTGATCTCAGGTCACCATAGAAACTTGGATATATTTTGAGGAAAGAAAACACTGCAACTTCTACTGTATCTAATGAACTAGATTTGATCACATACCCTGTTTATCAGAGTTAATCCAAAAACTCTTCTTACCTATGTTTTCTCTTTGGAGTTGCAGAACCCAATGGGAGAGAATATTCTTTGTGATAACTATCATGAGATTTTAGCCTCTTCCTGTTTCTCATTCCCAAAGAAGATAGGCAGGATGGATAATGAGTCTCAGAAATCTTGTGAGCTCTGTCTGTGTGACTGATTTTAGACCAGGATCCTGAAACAGATAATTTCATCATTCATACTTTAGCAGCATTTAGCCATGTATCTCACTGAACATTGAAGTAGAAAGATACAGATATTACTGAGGCCTAAAATCATCCTACTTGAAGTGATATATCAGAAATGTTGACATGTCATCAATCCTATGATCCAAATGTAAGTTTTTATACATATTTTGGAAATGTCATACCTTCAGATAATTTCCTTTTAAAAGAAGATGTCCTAGTAATGCTAACAGATGGCCACTCTTGTGAGCTGCTGATAGCAGAATTCTCATCATCATCACTAGCCAACAAAGAGGTTCTGTACCAAGCCAGTGAGTACCAAGTATCTTCTTTACAAAGTGCTGTTTCGGGTACATATCTTAGCAAATAACTATATCTGAATGTGAAGATTGGGGGAAAAAACATTAAGTTACTTTTTCCCTATTTTAATTAACATTCTTTCAGAAAAGATGCAAATACTCATGATATTACATTTAAATTAGACTTAAAATGTGACAACCTCCAACCTTGCTTCTCATCCAAAATGTGACAACAGATCATTGGTAGTTCCCCGGTGCTGCAGGATTTTTGAAATCTCCTACCTCACTTCTCATCCAAGGAACTTCCTCACCATTCAGTCAGCACTAAAGAAGCTTCTTGGATGAGAAGCAAAACGTTTTCAAGGAAGAAAACCAAGAAAGTCCAGTTGCCTTTTGGAAAAGCACCTTTGAGACAACCATGACCCGGAGATTGAGAATCTCCATAGACATTTAACTGTCCTGTATTTTAATAGCACTGTTTTTAATGTGTGTAGTCTTTTTTTCCCTGTAAACATTATGCACTTTTTAAACAAAGTGGTATATAAATTAATAAGAAAACTTACTCTATTGTGGCTGGTTCCAAATTATATTTAATTGCTTAATTATGTATTCTAACCTAGACATTACATACATTTTTCATAACTTGCTCATCAACACATGCTCCTCTGCATGCATAAATACATATAGATATACAGTCATTATTGAAACATGTTCATCTCCATTGATCTATCATTGTCAGAGTTACCAAAAGGTCAGCCTAAAATAATGGAAAGCTCATCTGTTCAGAGTAAACACAAATGTATGTAACCTGAACAGTTAAAAAAAATTAAAATCAAATAAAAGATAAGACACAGCTATACCTCTTATTTGGGCACATGTGTTAATTTATTATTTATAACTTGCCTTTATTATTTTTTTTAGAAATAACTCAAGGCAACAAACGTATCAAACACATCTATTTTCCCCACAACAATAACCTTGTGTGTGGATTGGGCTGGTGGCGAGTGGCTGGCCAGCCCAAAGTCACCCAGATGGCTTTCATGGCTAAGGCTACACCAAAGGTGGGTTGGTATCGGTTCGCACCAGTTCAAATGAACTGGTAGTGGAAATTGCGACTGGGTCGCCATGCCGCCAAACCGGTTCCCCGGTCGCCGTGGCATTTTTTTTTTTTTTACATTTTTAATGTTCTGCACATGCACAGACCTATTTACAGGCAACTGCACACATGAGTGCACCAAACCAGCAGTAACACCGGTAGAAACCCACCTCTGGGCAGGATTTAAAACTCACGGTTTTCTGCTTTCTAGCCTAATGAACAAACTGGCTAGACCACTAAACAAAACACATAGTGCAAGAGCAAATGCATCATTCTTGACAATGCCTGGATTTCTAAAATTAAATAATGTAGGTATTTCTAAATGGTTGAACTTACACAAATTTTTAAATATAAAATATCACGTAAATGCGCCAGCATTTCAGGGCCAAACTGCTGAATACTGTCATATATATTGTTTTTTCTGTGCAATTTGCTATGATTGTGTTCAGTCAATCCTCACTAACGTCTTTATATATTGGCTCCTGTAATACTCAACTTGTTTTCCAGAGGACTAAAATCAAAAATAACACTTACACAAGTCTTTTATCAGGCTTTAGAAGCTTATTGGAGAATTCACTGAGGACGATGAGAAAATTTAAGTTAGGAGGTAGGCACTTCCCTTCCATTCCAGCTGCCCCTTGGAAGGCGAATTCAATACCTTCCCTTTCAACAGGAATAAGAAAGAAATAGAAACAGAAAGGATATTTACAACATGGACATCCTTCAAACAGAAGACTAAGGGACAACATGTAGTTGGCACATACTTGTGTATCATAGCTACTGATTCTCGACTTTTCACCTGATCCCAGCCAAATGTCAAAGAAAAGCGCCGTGCAAGCTCTTTAATGTTGTTGAAGGAGGTGGTGGAGGAATCCAAGTTATTGCTGCTATTGCTGCCATCACCTTGGCTTTCAACATGCTTCTGAAACAGCTGCAGATCACAGACATTGGTTTAAAGTTTATAGGCAATAAAACAATCCCCAACAGGACATACCTGGCATAGAACCAACAGATGCCTTGCTCAGGATGCATGCATACACCAATTTATACAATAATCCAATTATATATTTTAAGAATCCAACCAAGCTTAACAAGGATATGAATGGCACAGATGAGAATCAAAAGCAGGAAGTTTAGGGAAGAGAACAAGAAAACAAGATATCATTAGCACGCAAAGATATCTTGAAATATTTGCTGAGAAAAAATTGTTCCCATTTCAAACAAGGGTTCTGATTTTTGTAATAAGCACAAAATACACTCCAGAAAGAGCAATTATTTGTCTCGAGTTATGTGCTGCTGATTACAAAGACTTCTTGATAAGTGCTTGTTCATTTAAAAACCAGTATATTCTTCTTTTAATCTTGACAAAGTTCTATTTTTATTTACTGTATTGCATTACAGCATACGTTACTGCAGATTTAAATTTTAGTTCATGCCCTTAAAAAGTAGCGGACAGAATAGCGTATATAAATAAAACATAGTTGATAAAATTGTTCTCTTCTAAATTTTGCTTTGGAAGTGGAATTTGTTGCAAATTAAATCTGAAGTTGCAAATCATTCTTTTCACATGCAAACATACGCCCGGGATGGGATGAAACATTGAAAAATAATTAGGTATTATCGCAGCCACTTTTTCACTACAAATTATTTTCCTAAGTGTACTATTTAGAAATAGTTCATTTTATTATTTACATGTATAATAAATACTTTAATTAAATACTTGTCTAAAACAGTTACTGCTCATTTGATGCATTCATTCTGATATACCTCTTTATTGTTTTAATCTGTTTTAATTTATGTGATCTAAGATTTCTGACTTCCTGCCAAATTCTCCATTGACTTTACTTGTGGGAAACCAGCAGGAGAGATCACAAATTGAGATCATGTGACCATAGGACACTACAATGGTTAGAAATGCAGGCCAGTTGCCAAGTGTCTGGGTTGTAATCATGTGGTTGCAGAGGCTCTGCAATGGTTGAATTTCAACAACTACTCATAAATACTACACCACTATTTTAAGTTCAGACGGTCACTGAACAAACACCATCTGTGTTCAATCATGTTCATAAACATGTAAAGAAAAATCTATGCTGTAAGGAAATAACATTGCCAATATAGGTAAATTTCATTATGAACCTTAGACCAGCATATTGCAAGTACCAAGTGGACCTACAAAAAATGAGGCCTGCATGTAAGCCTAAGTATTAATCTATTCTTATTTTGAAAAGCTAATGTGCAAAGATAGTTCCTGAAGTGTCTGACAATAATGGAATTTCTTTCCAACAGAGATCAGGCACATCAAAGACTAGGGTATTTTTATATTTAATTCAAAAATGTATTTCAGGAAGATTTTTAGAGACACAAATTAAAGCAAATAAGGAAGACTTTTCTATTGGTTTATTATATTTTTATTCTTTATATAAATATTTTATTATACCGTGCAGTGTTAATTAAAAAGTGCCTAATCAATCCACTTATATATCCCAATACAAAAGATAAGGCATACTCCGTTACCCCATGCAGATTGGTTAGATGGTTTATTGTATTTTAATCTCCACTATTGCAAGTTCAGTCTAAACTGGACCAGTTGCCTATGTGATATGTAAACAGAGGCTCCTGATTATGCGAGCAGAACTTACAACTTACTGAATGCTGAGCCCCCTCTTATGTTTCAGAGGATAGCTTATGAATCTTCTTAAGTTCATTTTGATAATATGTGTGAAATCCAGTGAGGTCATATATCAGCCACCTGAAGAGGGATGTTCTGAAGCCTGGAGGCTGTCACAGATATTAGCTTCACACAGCTCATTCTGAGCAGTTAAGTAGGATAACTGTGCACACTAAAGCAATACCTTCAGTGTAGCTTGCTTGGAAAGCATGTTGCTAAAAGTTATCCCACTGGTTTTGCAGCCTGTGAGATCATAAACTTCTCTCACTAGATCTTTAAAGAGACAGTCAGCTGTCACCTTTTTTTCAAAAAATATATTTGCCCAATGAGTTTTTGTTGAAAGAGCATTTTTCATTTATTTTTTTCATTTAATCTTAATTTGTGATATGAAATAGCAAAATAAGACACAAGATCCTAACTTTTGTTATCCATAATCAAAGGTATGAAACACTAAAGAAAGATCTAACAAAAAAAAAATGAGTAATTCACCATCAAGGTCTGTGTTCTACCAGAGCATCTAATTCTACTTCCACCCCACGGCTGAGTGTAATTCAGTTTGGCATAGATATCTGTTTCCTGTAAGACCTCCTGTAGCTAAGGATGTATGATTTGGTACAACATGTGAAAAATGGCTGGATGTACAGTTGAAAGGATGCACTATAATCTCTGTTGAGAAAGGTGGCATCACCTGCTTCCTCTGAGAAATCTTGACAATCCACCAGATATAGCTATTTACATTCAATCTGGCTGCTCTAAGGAGCCAGTAAGGACGTGAAATAATTGCTTCAAATCAGAAAGTTCTATCCACTTCTTTGAGTTCTATAAAATCAGAAGAATCCCGATATAAGACCTTATCATTGCTGCGGACTCTGCAAATTGATTTCTAATTAAGATCAAATTGGAGTGACATTATCTACAAAGAAATTAGCAAATGTACTTGGTGTGTTGACAGCCACTATATCCCATCCATCCTTCCCCCAAGGGGTCCAAGTAACACTGAGCAGGCCTGGCAGTTGGGAATCTGCTGTTAATGTGTGAAGAGCTGAGACTTTGCTGCTCTTATTGCAAACTATAGCCTTAAACCACAGCTCACATCAGTTCTTGGTCACATTCATTCCTTGATTTTGCAATCCTCACTCCAAGCATCTTTTCAAATATTTCAGTTCCCTAAGCTCCTTGGTAAAACAGGGAGAAGCTTGGGGAGTGCACACTCTCACAGGAACCATCTTATCTGGGGCTCTGATACAGTTTAAGTCCTCAACTTCTGACTATGATGGACCCTGCCTGTTACCGTATTAAATCTTGAGGGTTTATGTAAGAGACTTGTCTTTTTGACCCAGGAACATTCAATCGTCTGCAATCCCATATACCTGTGGGCCAGATCCAGCCTGTGGGTTGCTTACTTCTAAAGATCTGAGATAGATAGAACACCACAGGGCTGCCCTGGAAACAGCGAAGGATCGGCCCACGGTGCCTCTGCCAGTAAAAACGGAGCTCAATAGGGCTGCCTGTGGCCCTCTGGAGCTCCATTGGCAGAAGGGTGGAGGCGATCACAGCTGAAAATGGAGCTCACAAGAGCCACGGCCTGCCTTCTGGAGCTCTATTTTCACTGGTAGAGGGTTGCATGAGGCCATTGCAGCCGAAAATGGAGCTCGGGAGTCTGTTTTTGCTAGCAGAGCACTCAGGCCATCCCAGGTGCCCCGACACAGCTGATGTTGAGCTGACCAGCCCCCCCCCCCCGGCGGCTCCCCAAAGTCAAACACAACCCTGATACGGCCCTCAATGAAATCACGTTTGACATCTCTGCCATGTACAGTTAGAGAGCTAAAGACGTTCTCTAACTCATCTCTCCATTCTTCCAAGGATTCTTCATCAGTCCTCTCTAGCTCTTACCAGGACTTTCCAACAATATTTTAAAATATCAGGACTACAATATTTGATAATCTCTGAATCAAGTGATTATAAGAGTGGGATCCAGAAGTGCATGGAACAGACTTCTATGATCTGGTAGCTATAATGAGTGCAGGATGAGAAGTCATTTTCCTGGTGTTTTTTTTAATCCCCCTTTTAATCAAAAAAGATTGCGGTTAGCTATCATGAATCAGACTACCTTCTGCAAGTGAAGCTCTTTCCTTTGTAGACCTCCAGGAATAAAATCTAAATGCAGCGTATTTTCTAAGGTTCATTACCAAAACCATGTTCCTGAACTGTTCTCACAGAAAGCATAGCTGTCCAGAGGAATATTCTCACCTGCTGTAAGCAGAGGATCAATGCTCTTGCACTTTGAATTTTGTTGTTGTGCCTTGTCCGGCTCAAAGTCTCTTTAATTATATCTCCAAAGTCATTATATGCCTGTCAAATGGAAAAAAGGAACATATCTTTTTAGGTCAAGGAACGATGTCCCAAAAAACCTCAGAAATCAGAAGTCTTCTTTTAAAAAAGGGATACTATTTAATTGATAGCTATAAATAGGCAATATTAGAGGCACATAAAATGTTTCAAATCTGAAATACTCAAAACAAATTGTGCCCAGTTTAGCAGGAGTGTTTGACCTTTCTGAGCTTGGGGTAGCTGTTTCAAAACAGGTGTTTTGAACTCAAAACTGGGTTGTTGCTTGTTGAGAACATTTGGTCTGAACAGTGTTGGAACATTTCCGATATGCCCAGAACAGCTGTCTCACATTTGAGGCAATGTTTCAGGCATGTAATGTTCTGGATACTATTAATATTTGCAGCACAATCTTTCCTATGACTAGATAAAAGTACACAGCAATGTCCAAATTTATGTCTACGGTTTGGATAACCAACATTTTGCACCCAGATGTGTTGGATTTTAATTTTCTTCATCCCTTGAAAACACAGTTAGGGAGCTAGAAGTAATAGTTCAAAACATAGAGAGGGCAGGCATATAGTTGTCTATTCCTGATTTACAGCCTTCCAACCTTAGATTATTTTGCACATAACTTTATTCTATTTGCGAAGTAGCTAATTTCAGATTCAATTAATTTTAATTTTATTAGAATACATTGCCAATAAAACATGTTTAGAAACTTATTAAAAGTAACCCAAAACCCACAGAAGAGTAAAGAAGAAAAAGATGACAATGTTTGGATGATTATATAAAGATTTTAAAAATATTACACTCAATACTATTGTACTGAAGATCTACAAGTCTTCCGTAGAAGTCATGATGAAGTCATGAACTCGTGCTACCACCACACAAAGAACACAATTATATAATTTGCATTATTTACTTCAGAGTTCCCCAACCTTTCTGGCTTTGCGGACCAGGGCAGGAGAGGGAATGGTTCTGGGCATACAGCCAGGAAGCACGTGCACGCAGCTCCATTTGTGCGAATGGCATGTACACGCGCCTGCCACTCACACAAATGGACCGTGTGTTTCCCCACTGCTCGTGTAAGTGGGGATGCGTGCACCCGCCGATTCCAGAGTCTGATTGCACTTATTCCTTTTGCCTCCCTGCCCTCCTATTGTACAAAAACATATGTTTCCCTTTTCAAGCATTCATATTGGATATAAGGAGCATACTTTCCATTTAAAAGCAATAGATTTCTAGGCTTTAATATGCCAAAGGTTTTCCAAATACAGTATCAGAAATTTTAAGATTTCTTTCCATGCAGATTTGTTTCAGAGTGAAACAACAAAAAAGTTCATGAATAAAGTAAACATTTCTCCAGTTATCATAAATTGGTCTCTCATAAAATCTGTAGTCATCTGTTTATATTGTGACCCATGCATTAATGGAATAACATTCAAGTATTTACCAAAAAATCAGACGTTAATTTTATAGTGCTTGGAAGACATCAAGGGGAATATGCCATTACCTTCATATAATGCTTATAGATTTCAGCAGCAGCTGTTATCTCAACAACATTACAGATGATCAATTTGCAGTAAGCTGCAAGGAGGCATCGCTTTAAATGCAAAGCATCTAGTTTCTGGTTTTCCTTTACCTTCACATCGCTTTCTCTCATATCTGTAGAGAGGAGTTTGATTAGGTTTCATTCTAAAATGATAATGAATGATATATTTAAAAAACAACCGACACTCCAGTATTTCATCAGTTCTCTAAACCATCACAATCACATCCCCTTAAATGTATTTCCAATAGAAGTGAATATATGCAGTTGAGGGTTGAACTGTGGAATCCTTAGTGTTCTCTGAGCTTGATGGTTTGTTTGCAAATTGCATCAGTGTGTACTGATGATGTTACCTAATCAAGTAATGAAATGTCTGTAAGAGAACAACCAAGCTCAGAAAGACTCCACAGTATTTCTCTGCTTTTTAGATAAGAGATATTCTTTGCAGACATCATAGTGTTAGTTCTTCACTTGCTATTACAAGTAATCCTCAGGTTACTACAATTGGGACTGGAATTTCAGTCCCTAAGTGATGAGTCATCACACAACCAGGCTGATTTGACAACCATTTTACCATGGTTGTCAAGCAAATCACCATGATTAAGTAAATCACATGGCCATTAAGTGAATCTGATTTCCCTGACTGATTTTATTTGTTGGAGGCTGGCTTGCTGGAAGTTGGCTGAGAAGATCACAAACTGCAATCATGTGACTGTGAGATGCTGCAACCATCCTAAATCAGGGGTGTTAAACTTGCAGCCCATGGGCTGGATGCATCATGTGCTGGCCATGCCCACCCCATTTTAGCGAATGGGGGGAAATTTGCAATATGTCACATGATGACAACATGACTATGTGAGTTTGACACCCCTGTCCTAAATGAACAACTATAATGTTTTTGACTCATTTGTTTAATTGTGTTTTCCTCATCTAGTCTTAGGACTTGTATGGCAAGCAGGTCACATTTTAGATAATATTAAGCAGAAATATTAACATTTCAAAAGGATTCACAAACTTTTAAGCTGTACTTTTAACTATCTCTCTCTGCTTATACTAAATGCTGGAATGTAAAGTGAAAAAAGCAAGCATCAGCAGCAAAATGCATTTACTGAAAAATATTGCTGACCTTTGGTTTCTTCTTCTTCCTCTCCAAAAACATGATCCCGAATAAATAAGAGCATTTTTGTCTGAAGCGATGTACTGGGAAGGTACTCCAGTAACCCAGCAGCATCATTATTGCTTGAATCCTGATGACTTAGAATTAACAGTAGATCACATAGTAACATAAAAGCCTATAAGTACAAATATAAAAAATGACTTACATATCTTTTTAAAATATTGGTCATAATATTAGCCTGCCTTTCTTTTTCAACTAAGATGCAAAGTGAACTAATTCTAAACTGAAGTTGAAATTATAGGGATCGCTAGTTTTTTAAGCAATGCATATTGTTTGTATGAATTTATATTCAACATACTACAAATTTGCGTAAATAACATCTATAATCTAAGACAATGAGTAGTCTAATCAAATGTCACAGAACATTGTATAAAGATTTTGCTGTTTAAAAGAGTACTGACATAACCACGATTGTGGTTTTTCAGTTAAAAGCAAGGAGGGTTAGGAAAGACTTTAAAAGCCAATGAATTACTGGCTCAGTCCAACAATTACAGAATAGTTGATCTTTGTGTATATGAGAAGTTTCATAAAGTTTCTTGGGAATAATGGCCTATTCAGACATTACTGTGCTCCTGGGTAGACCTGTACTCTCATTTAAATTATGGACATATCAGTTTTGCATAACTCCATCCATCATCATGATGTTCTTAGCCCAGCTGACTCAAATTATCTTGGACCTTCAGACTGACTTCTTAGATTATGACTTATTTGTTATCTTGAGTACTTTTTGGATTATCTCCTAATTATCTGGTTTTCTTTAGGGTGATTTTTTGCTGAATTATCTAGTTGAATATTGATTCTAAGATACATTGTAGCCCATGCCAACTATGCTTTCAACTCTGCTAAGCCCACTTGCCTGATATGGGACATCGTCACAATTTTCTACAGACTTTAATATAGATTGAGATATCCCAAAACCAGGAGTGGAGATGTTGTTTTTTAGGTATGTGAACTTAACCGTACGGTCATTAATTCAGGGCATGGTACAAATTTTAAAAGAAACCATAAAAACATGGTTTGTTTTTACAACAATTACCTTTTCACGTAAGTCTCTGTTATAGTGGCTGAGGTAGCTTGTGCAAATATTGCAGTATTGCTTCAAATGTGTCCTCAAAAGAAATATATTTTCCTTCAAAAAATAGAAACCAGAAGAATATTTTTATGTTGTTATGGTCAAGTATTATTTATATTATTATTATTATTATTATTATTGTACCATATTAAATGTGATGAATTTAGGAAAGGCTCAAGTTTTATTTGACTTTTCTTGGTGCTCAAAACTGAAAGCTAGGCATTGTTGCAGTAGATAATGACCAACATAGTTCAAAGTGGACACCTTGTCAAAGATTATTGCAAATAAGATATCTGGCTCTGCTTAAGTTAGAAGTACATGTCTCCTACAAGCTTGAGATTTCAACCTTACGTTTATTGAAACATGGGGGTTTGGAAGGATTGGTAAGATAGGAAAGTTTCTCTTTAGTTTCATCCTTCTTGCTTTTTACAAGCCTCAGATCTAGACTTCACTCAAATTCTAAAATATCAATATAAGTCTCTCAAATGCTCATGACAGTTTGATCCTAATTTTATTTGTATTGAAATTACCAGAGCCAGACAACCCTCCTATATTCAGTGTTAAATTTTTGAAATGGTGAGCCATTTTCAACCAAGTATGTGGATTATATGCTCCCTTTTCACAACAGAAAATAACCCTGGTGATTTTTCCTCTTATATTAGCCAAACTATGGAAGAAAAAGCTATTTTCCCAAATGCTACATATTTCTTAAATCAAGAGGGCTTATCTCCATGCAAGTAGGCTTAAATTTAAATAACTCTTGTTATCAATTGCTTCCAAGACAACAAGATGTTCATTGACTATTTCAGTGACAATAGTAAGTACACTTTTCACTAAAAACAATCAGTTCAGTCTAATGATTCTCACTTTTGAATACTTAAATGAACAGAAATGGAAATGTGAAATATACCATCAATCGGGTAGAAGGCATTGTTAGATACTTTCATCCTGCCAAATGGTAACTTTTACTTGTATGAATTCTCATCATTACGGCAAATCATTATGAGACATGCTAACCAACTAAATATCAGAATGCCAAGTTTGTTTCCAAAAGGAAAACTGAAGCAATATCTTTTCCATTTGAAATTCCCTTTGAACTATTCAATACTTCATTTTTGAATATTACTGGGTTAAAAAGCTCAAACGCATTTTTTTCAGATAATTAAATGATTGATATAGGTTATGAGAAATCTTAGGAAGAAATATGTGGCAGCCTGATTAATGTCATTCCTCTTTATATCCTGAAAGTTTCATTCCAAAATTGTTTTGATAGGTACAAAAATTCAACAACCTTTCTTCTTATCCTATATTTAATAATCTGTTACAAAATCCAGACTGCTCCATCAAATTAAGGAACTAAGAAGTTCCACTTTAGTTATTTTCCACAGACTTCCCTATACCTATTAACATACCTCCTCGGAAAATCAAAGTATCCATTCTAAGAACCAGTAATTTATTTAAAATTTCACCAACACTTGCAATATATTTAATTGTTTTGGATACAATCTCATAACAAGACACATGAAAGAAATTGTACAAATATAAAGCACAGCTTTAATGGGATTTCCTTACTCTCTCCATTATACATCTACAGACTGGATAACCCCATTTATTGGGACATGCATGTTGCAAACTAAAGCAGTTTGTAAGAGCGAACAATAAATTAAGAAATTAATAATGTATATCCCAAAACTGTATACTTTTTAAAAATACTTATACAGATTATATTAAAAAGCAAACCTGGCATGACTTTCCACAGCTTGCAAGCAGTATATGTACAATCAAAAAATACCATGATCTTATCAAGGTTACACTGATTTCATAATTCATAAGTTATCTATACATAAACTAGTACTCCTCCAAACTAAGATCAGCCCTGATATTATACATTGAACATCATTCTATTGAATTAGCACAGAAAAAGTGAGACAGAGTATATTTTGTACAAAATAAACCAAAACTAAACTAAAAAATGTCTAATCTGAACAATTGTGTCTATGAACGACCTCCTGTATTAGAAGTATGAGTTTGAATATTATTATCATTCTAAATCATGGGTGTACAACTTTTTGGCTTGCCTGGGCCTCAATGAGTGAAGGGGAATTGTCTTGAGCAGCATATAAAATATATTATACCATATTTTTCAGACTCTAAGATGAACCTAGTTTTTGGGGAGGAAAACAAGAAAGAAAAATCTGCCTCAGCCTCTGCCTTCCAGCAATTTGCCTCCCTGCAGCAAATAGCAAACAACCTCAGCTTCAGCACAGCATGATTTAGCACAAACAGCTGATTGGAGGTTGGATCGGCCTCCCATAATATCACCGATCAGCTGTTCCAGGCTGCGGAGATCATCACCGTCCATCGCCACCGCTGCCTATTGCCGTCTCCGCACACCCCATTTTCTGACTCCATGTGTCTTGTTTTTGGACCGTTCCAGGCAGCCGGGATCGCCCCTGCTCCCTCCTATCCCGCCACCCGTAATGGGGTGAAAAAGGGGCATGCGCAGGCCCAAAATTTCTGGGAGGCAGAGGTGGGGCTGGTGGGCGAGTGGGGCTTCATCAACATTTGCTCTATAAAAGCACAGACATTTCCACCCATTTTTGGGGGGAGGGAAATACATCTTATACTCCGAAAAATGCAGTAGTTAAATGTATATTAATCACATAATAATATTAAAAGTTTACAATTTTGTGAGGCTCTGTTACTAGCTGTCCAGGGTTGCAGGTTGGACACCCCTGCTCTAAACTGACTAAGATAGATATGTAAAAAAAAATCTTTGTAAGTAATTTCTAATCATTGTTATGAGCCCAACCTTGGAAGACGGAGATTCTGCCATTGACGGGAGCTGCCAAAGTAGTGCAAAATAAGCACACTGTAAAGAAGGCAAAAGAATCTGCAAAAGAGACAAGCAAGCAAAAGCATGATCATAATTTAAATATGTCCCATCTAGAGCCCACAAAAACCTGTATTATTATAATAAATCTATTTTTTTAGCTGCAACAGATTACCATGAATAATACAAACTCAATCACTGGATTAAGAATTTGTTTTGCCAAATTAATTCATTAATTATATATCAGCTGAAATTCACTCTAATAAAATGCAAAATTAGGGATGTTCAAATTTAACAAGGATGCTCAAACAAGAAATATATTTGGGAGGGTACATATATTCAATGCTCAGTTAAAATTACCTGAACAGGTAAAGGTCTCTGTTCCAACTCAGAAACAAGTAGTTTATATATCTTGTCATATAGGTTCCATTTGGTGAGATCATGGGCACTACATAATCCAGAAAGAAGTAAAACATAAGCCAAAATACTTTCAAAAAGTCTTAACAGCTTCCTTTTGAATATTATGTTCCTATTGACATGTCTGTTAATTCACTTAAATTTATCTGCAAAAACTCTCCAGAATTTTCCAGGCTAGCAATATTGAAAACACAATATAGATTAAATTAGCTTTTGTTTAAGAAACTATTTGTCTCAGGGGAGTAAATGGAAGTGGTTTATTTAATCAGTACCATTTATAGAAAACCAAGATCTCTCTTAATTTCAGCAATCACGTATAGGTATTTGATTTAACTTCTGCTAAATTATTTTTGTTACCAAAATTTTGTATTAGAATAAGTTAATGTATTGTGTTGAGCACACCATCTAGGGACTGAAAGACTCAACAGGACATTTTTTTAAGAAATTAAATTTATTCCAAAGAACAAATATAAGCACTCATAATTTAATGCATCGATGGGACACAGAATTTTGAAACCTTTGACATTTTTCACATAAACTCTTTGCATATTGAAAAGCAATTTTAATTCTAACACCAACATTTGAATCAGGGAGCTGCACTCTCTCCTCTCCCCTTGTGTTTTGTCTAGGGATCACTGATAGCATGTTAAGAGATCACCACAGTAGAGGGGGACAAAATGTTTGGCCCAGTTTTCCAGTGTGCTGAAAGGGAGAAAATGGATGCCATGTCTCAGAAGGCTCAAGCCAAAAAGTAAGCCAAGCAGACAATGAAAAGGAACATATGACAAATTTACAGAAGAAAAGCTTTTCATGAAAAGCTTAGCCTCCATTCCTTAGCCTGAATTTCAACATACGGTATGACAATCTAGCCTTAGAAACCAGAGCTCTCTAGTGACAGCAAATCACACCTGAGCTATTCTCAAGTACCCCGTTAGTCTTAAAGAATTATTCCCTGCAGCAATGTGCATTTTTTTCTTTCAGCCTTTTGATGCTTGATTCTGCATCACCGTACTCCTAAAGACATAGGGATTATGCCCCCAAATCTAGACTGCTATACGAGAGGTTGGTTCTTCCCCAATAACCTCATGGGGCCTTGGTTTCAATGGTTTCCCAAGCCACCCTTATTAGATCCTTTTTCTCAGAAGACAAGCCCTTTAAAAGTACTAAAGTTATTTTAAGGGTTGTAATGGGTTTTAAACATTCATTTCCCCGCACACCCTTACACTCTTCCAATTCAAAACCAAAAAGGGAAAAGGAAACTGAAATTTTTCATCCTTGTTCATTCCAGAGGGGAGTCTGTGATCTCCTAAATGAGAGAGGGAATTCAGATCACTAGCTACAACTTGGTTCTTTCTCTTGAACTGTGTAGCTAAAGCACCTAATTCTAACTATACTTGGTTACACGGCACCAAAATGTGAAATGAGCAATTGAAATTTTAAAAAATTCTCACTTATGAAATGCAGCTATTTGTCTCAAAGAGGAGGCCAGATGCTGAATTCCTTCTTCTTCTGCAGAAACACCATCTTCCTAGAATCATATGCAGAAAGGACAGAAAAGGATGAGCTCTGCTTGAATAGCTAATTGCCTGTGCTCATTGGAGGCTTGCCATAAATGTCTTTCTATTGCTTGCAGCTATTTAACATTTGAACAAAATGTTAAAAATCTTAAGAGCTGAAAGGGACTAGCTGTATCTGTGTCTCCTCTTCTCTCACACACCCATATCCTTGCTCCATGCTCCAGAGCTATGTATAGTCCCCTTCCAATTCTTTTCATTTCAATCACTGTTGATGTTACATGCAAGTTGCGTTAGTAGAACTGAAAGGGAGGATATAAATAATTCTAAAAAACAGAGAAATTGTAATAGTACTAATAAAGTCAGGCCTTCAGGGTAGACCAGACGGAAACCAAAACCATGTGTAGACAATTCATTGTATGGTTACAGTAACAGAAAATTGCAAATCTGAAACAGTTTTCCCGCCTCCCCCGCTCCCCCCCCACTACTGTCCACAAAACTAGGGAATTTCCTCCTGAGACCCTTTTTCCACTCCCATTCCCCCTCTGGACTGATTTTGTTTATCAGTCTATTGTGTAGACCCGTGATGATGAACCTATGGCACACGTGCCACAGGTGGTATGCAGAGCCCTCTCTCCGGGCACACCAGCCATCACCCCAGCCGAGCTCCACCACGCATACATGTGCGCCTCCTGCCAACCATTTGGTCTTCAGGTCTCTTTTGTGCATGCGTGGGGGAGGGCCGTGTTCGGGGGACATGTGTATGTATGCGTGGGGGCAGGGCACATGCATGGGGGTGCTCACATTGCATTTTGGGGCCTCATGCAGTGCCCTGTGCCCCATTTTCACTTCCGGGTTGGTGCAGGAGGCCTTCCAGGCCCAAAATGGGCCCCATTTTGGGCCTGGAAGGCCTCCTGCACCAACCTAGAAACCAAAAGGGGGCACAGAGACATAGCGCAAAGCCCCCCCGGTATCCCATTTTGGGCCTGGAAAGCCTCCTGCACCAACCTGGAAGCCAAAAATGGGTGAGGGGGGGCAGGGCGCATGTGCAGGAGGAAAGGGAACACAGGATTGGCCACATTACATCAACACACAACAACAAAAAGGTCAGCCATCACTGGTCTAGGCTATACCTCTTCCTCCTGTCTCCCAAGAATATTCCCACATCCCATTACAAATAATTATTGTTTCTTTGGTGCAATTTCACCTCTTAAGATTTTTAACATTTTGTTCAAATGTTAAATAGCTGCAAGCAATAGAAAGACATTTATGGCAAACCTCCAATGAGCAGGTGTAGGAAACCCATCAAGTGACTTATTTGATTGACTGATTGTTCTCACCAGAGGATATGGTATTGCTTTTTATTGTTTTTTATATTACATGTTTATCTTTGTAAGACACCAGGAATCAATTAAAGTGATTTGGGCAGCCAATACATTTTCTTAAATAAACAAAACTCTAACAACAGAGAAGCAGTACTCTTGCAGTAGCACTAGGAAAACTAGTCAAATCCTACAGAAATCCCTCCTATGTGGTTTCATCCTAGACAGCTGATGGTTTGTTAAGATATGAGATACCCCTGATTAGGAGAATATTAAATCCCAAGACAGGTAGTGCTTCCTTTCCTCTCCCGGTTATCATCTGAATGGTGCAAAGGCCTTCGGGAGATCTGTACTCAAGAACTACAATACATCTAAGAAAAGAATAAAGTTATGCATCAATAAAATAAAACAAATGATCCTTCTTCCCTTTGAGGAGATCATTCATTTGATGATGCAAATCATATATTTTGGCTGAATAATCACATTGGTCAAAATATGTATGACTCTTATGTTTTTAGTCATACGAGTTATTCCTAAAACACTTTTTTAGAAGAGAGACTGGTTACACTTGGGCTGCACAGACAGAAGCCTTTGAATTCCAATGTTCTAAAATTACAGATATACATAGAATTTTAAAGATCATGGAAAATGCAGTAGTTATCAACTATAAAATAGCTTAATGAACTAGGCAATTTTATTAATGTGTCCTTTTCTTGCAGTCTTAGAAAGCAATGTCCAACTGCTATCTAATTTTCACAACTAAAATTGAATTCCTCTTTATTTTTCCCATTCTGTTTCTGCCCTTGGTTCCCAAAGCTGACATATGTGGACATGCTACATCTCTTTAAGAAAAATACCCTCACTAGCAAGACGCAGCAAATTTGAAGAACTAGAAGGTTAAAATTAAACAAATTTAATTTTAACTTCTAGTTCTTCAAATTTGCTAATTCTCCTAACTTTAAAATTATTTATAAAATCTTTATCTGTGTTTTCTTTGTTAACTGTAATTCCAAAATGATTACGTGATCAGATTAGAGAAACTAAGATGTACAATGCAAAAGTTTGCTGACCTCACTGAATAAACTGCAAGGCTAATGCAAAATTTATTATTCTTTATTATCCACAGCCAAAATAAATATGGTGTCTGATTCTGCCTAATACATTTTTTTAAGCTATCAGAATGAACTCTTACCCAGTGGAATGACATCTGTTAGTCATGGCACAGTTGATCAACTGTTGTTGAACTGAGTCTGCAAGCTATTCATATTTCCAACAGCTGCTCTTATATTCTTAGAACTAACTAAAACCTTTTCAAGTATTTTTGCAGTCCTCTCCCCCAACATATGCACAGAAATGGAAATGCAAACGCCATATTTAGCATTTAAAACATCTTACAAATATTTTCAACCACCAATTTACACGTACAACAAAACTTTTAAACCAATGCAAGAGAATGTTCTTATAAGCCACAATATGAAACAGGATCTGTTTTATTTCCAAATTAATTATTCTTTTAATCTTTTCTTGGTAGATTGAAGTAGGCAATCAACAAAATACAGGCTTTTAAATAATCCAATAATAAAATATAACTTCTTCAAAATGAAATAAATATAAATCTGTTCTTTCATTTTAGTCTTATTTTTAGCACCAAGGGGAAGAAGTGATTCATAAGGGTCTTAGCTGATTTAATGTGCTTTAACATTATTATTTAGAATTTAGAATTTATTTGTTATTTATAGGCCGCCCTTTTCCCTGAGGGGACTCAGGGCGGCTTACAGTTCATGGGAAGGGGGGTGCAAGATAAAACATAAGACAGTGCGTAAATAAAAAATAAAACAATAAAACACAACTTTCATTCAGCATTCGGGTGGGGCGGATTAGAATCTTATCCCCAGGCCTGACGGGATAGCCAGTTCTTAAGGGCTGTGCGGAAGGTCTGGACGGTGGTGAGGGTGCGAATCTCCACGGGGAGATCGTTCCAGAGGGTCGGAGCTGCTACTGAGAAGGCTCTCCTCCGCGTAGTCGCCAGTCGGCACTGACTGGCGGATGGAACTCGGAGGAGGCCTAATCTGTGCGATCTAATCGGTCGAAGGGAGGTAATCGGCAGGAGGCGGTCTCTCAAGTACTCAGATCCACTACCATGGAGAGATTTATGGATGGTAAGTAGCACCTTGAAGTGCACCCGGAGACCAACAGGTAGCCAGCGCAGCTCACGGAGGATAGGTGTTATGTGGGCGAACCGCGGTGCGCCCACAATCACTCGCGCGGCCGCATTCTGGACTAGCTGAAGTGGCCGGATGCTCTTCAAGGGCAGCCCCATGTAGAGCACACTGCAGTATTCCAGCCTAGAGATCACAAGGGCTCGAGTGACTGTTGTGAGGGCCTCCCAGTTCAGGTAGGGTCGCAACTGGCGCACCAGGCGAACCTGGGCAAACGCCCCCCTTGTCACAGCCGACAAATGATGGTCAAGAGTCAGCTGTGGGTCCAGGAGGACTCCCAAGTTGCGAACCCTATCTGAGGGGTGTAAAATTTGACCCCCCAGCCTGAGCGATGGAACACTGGCCAAATTATTGGGAGGGAAACACAACAGCCACTCGGTCTTGTCCGGGTTGAGTACCAGTTTGTTAGCTCTCATCCAGTTCTTATATATACTTTTAAATTTTTATAATATGCTTTTATTTTATGTAACACTAAACTATTTCTTTCAAGAAAGAAGTAGAGTAGGAAAGTCTTAAATAAAAAATATTTTTTAAAAATGTAAATTTTGGCAAGATATTCACACTCCAAAGAAGCAAATTAAATTCTAACATTTTTTTTTCTACTGAAATATGTAATCACATGAACTTGCCTTAACATGTGCAACACAGGTAGCAATAATGAAAGTAGCTAATTCCTTCATGGGCTGTCTGAGATATCCTCATAACTGGACAGAAGGGAACAAATGAACTACAGAAGGGACAAGAATTTCAGTATTGTGACTGGCAAACAATCATATGTACAAAGTATCAGATAACCTTTGCTTTCTATTGACGTATAGGGGGTGCAATGACTCAGCAGTTAAAGATGCTGAGTTTGCCTGCTGGAAAGCTGGCAGCCCAGGTCCAACATCCAGGTGCCACACAATGGGGTGAGTTCTCATTCTTGCTCCAGCTCCTGCCCACCTATCAGTTCGAAAGCCTGTAAATGGGAGTAGATAAATAGGTACCACTTCAATGGGAAAGTAACAGCATTCTATGTGCCTTGTTGTCTAGTCATGCTGGCCAAAGGACCATGGAACTTTCTTCAGACAATGCTGGATCTCTTGCAGAGGTGGTATTCAGCCGGTCCTCTCCGGGTTCAGGTGAACTGGTAGCAGTGGCTGCGGGAGGCTCCGTCCACCTGCCCCGACGTAATGTACTACCTTCTGCGCATGCAAGCACTCACATTTGCGAACCGGTAGGGAAGGTAAGTAAATCACACCACTGCTCTCTTGGCCAAGAAACAGAGATGAACACCGCCCATAGAATCGGACATAACTGGAAAGGGCAAAACCTTTATCTTTTACCTATTGACCTAATAGATTTTTTCCTAGTTTGTAAATTAATCATATACAAAGATGGCACTTGCTTTATGCCTCAGTTCTCTCCAATATAAAAGGCGTATTTAACATTTTAGGAAAAAAATCACTATTTTGTTCTCGATATCTAATTTTGCTTCTGATTAAATACAAAGCTCATATTTACCTTATGCCAAAAAATGCCTAGTAGTTGATCTAGTTTCTCCACCAATTCATTCATCAATTGAGCTCTAGCAAAAGCCACTTGGTTATGAATGGTAAGTTCTTCTCTGGAAAGAATACTGTATACCCTGGAGCAGGTCTCTAGGATATTAGTGTTGGAGTGTATCATGACAATGGCTTTTAGCTCTCTCAATAAAGCATCAAGGTTCTGCAAGAAAAGGAATTATTAATATCCTAAACAGTAGTAAATTACTTAAACCAGTGTAGTCCACAATAGTACTGAAATTAGTTTGTATTTAGGAGCATATTTGTTTATCCATAAATGCATTATAAGCCTCGAACAGTATAAAATAAGAAATATAAGATCTAATTCACAAATCAGTTTATCATCAAACCTCACAAAGCATCTAGCATAGTTATATGTGCAGAAATAAAAGGTGAATAATCAGGAAGATTCCATATCTGCAGTCTGAAAAATCACCCTTCAAAATTATTTCAAGTGAAAATGCTTTTGTGGCAAAGGCCGTGTTTTCTAATCATGTCCAAGGCATCACTTTTTAAGCAGGGTGATGAAAACAACATAATAATGGCATTTTTTTCAGTAGTTAAAATGAAGCAATCAATTAATGACATTTTTTTTCACCACATTTCTCACAATTCTCTATCTTTCATAAAAGTGAATTCACCTTATTGAATGAGCCAGTACTGTACTGCTCTAAATCGAAATACTGTGAGATCTGCAGAAGGTTTGTCACTTTTTCTGTATCTAGTGAATACTGCAAAGGAAAACAGGATATTAGTGTGCTGCTGAAATTCAAATTAGTTATTGAATATGCATTCACAAGCGCAGCTGCACATTACCTTTGCCAAGAGTCGAGGAAGCACCACAATAAAGTGTTCAGTAATTTTAGCACAATCTTCTATTTGTATTTCTTTTCTTTGGTAGACAAGATCTATAAACAAAGCACTTCGTTGTAATTATAATCATGCACTGTTCACGATTGAAATGAGCTGCACGATTCAAATTGTGTGTGGCAAATTGTTAGGTATGAAAGTATCAAACCACTTGAATTCTGTGGCCGATTTATTAAAAAATGTTATTATTTCTTTTTTGAGCATGGCTATGTACTGAAAGGAAAGTTAGCTGCTTTGAATCCTTTTTCTATTCTAAGGTATGTCCATGTTTGAGCACGGGAACAAGAACACAGATAAAGAAACCTCTAGGCATTCCAAACATATCAGTGGCTTAGAAAGAGTTCAGCACTTCTAGGTTCTAAGAACAAGCTGTGCATATCTCACAACTCTTTCAATAGCAACAAGTTGGTACTCTTTAAGATCATGGCTAAATAAACTGTCCCAACAGCAAAATAGAACTGCTTTGAACTTGTAGTTAATAAACAAATCTTAGAAGGTCAGAGTGATTTGCAGTTGCAACACGATCATCGTTTGTTTCCTGCACTTAAACTTGCATATTATTCCACATAACAATAAACTGTGATTTCATCCAGTTGGGAAGCATTCCATTAAGTTCAAAGAGGGGAGGGAACCTATATATATATATATATATATATAGGAAATGTTCCCAATCCTCTAAAATATCCTTCCCAACTTAGTGCCTTTAAGTTGAGTGACAACATTCCCAGCCAATAAGACTTCAGAAATAGATTTATTTTTTCTCAAAAAGTAATTTTTTTCCTTTTCTAAATTCTGTTGTTCTCCAGGGAAAATTTAAAAATCTAAGAGGTGTTGTAAACAATACTTTTAAAAAAAATTCAAAAAGCTAATGCCATCCATATATTATACATATAATTACAAATAATTGCCATTATTTAATGATTAAGCTAACTCTCAGCAATCAATAACCAAACTGATTACACTTAAATATTTTTCCTCAACTTAAGCTCCGATCAGAAATATTTTTAAGATTTTAGAGTAACCTAGCATTTTATAACTTGTGCAAAAAAATGATGCATGTGATTTTAGACCTGTTCACTTCTGAAAACATAATCCATGCATTTTTGAAAGGTGCATGAAATACATATAGAGCTGTTCATTTATTTGTACTATGTATGAGTTGCCTGACTCTCACCAAACCAAGTACCTATCTAATAGGGGCTCAATCATCACTCTGCCCAGAGCCTGGAGAATGCCAAATCATTAATAGCTTACTGAACATGATCAGGGAGGGGCCCCTCCAGATCTATGGAGGGATAAAGGCCGGGTACCAGGAGAAGTGAAGGCATCCTTCATAGCTCTGACAAGTTGACACTCTTAATTGATGGGACCCAAAGCATGTCCATTCCTCCTGTTCTCACTAGATAAACAGACACATCCAGTCCCTCAGGCAAAAAAGCCCTATGCCTAAAGAGCTTTATAGCACCTCAAATTTCAGCACCTCAAATTTCATGTGGAAAACAACTGGTAACCAGTGCAGCTTGTAGACAGTTCTAACTAAGCATGGCCAATACACTACTGTATTATGGGCCAGCTATAGCTTCTAAGTAGTCTTCCAGGTCAGCCCCATGTAGACTGCATTACAATAATCCATCTGTGAGATGAGTAGAGAGTGGAGACTGATTGAAGGGGTATCCTAGTCCCTGAAAGAATACAACCGGTATGTAGTATATCTGAGTAAAAAGTCTCTTGGCCACAATGGGCATCTGCTTTTTGAGTAGGAGCTATAAATCCAAGTCAATTGTCAAGGTATGCACCAGTCTTGAATAAGGAAGGCATTCCCTATTCCCACAAATTCTTTGGATAAGACACAGCCCTTTGAGTAAGCATTTAAGATTGTTTCTTTTTCTCAACTACAAAACGAAAGGGGACTGCTCTACACTAATCCTTATATGGCATTGGTCACGATTTTGAATGACCTCTACTGTGGGCAGAATGAGGCTGGGGCATCCATTCTTGATCTACTTGACCTCTTGGCGGCTTTTGATACCATCGATTTTGGTATTCTTCTGGATCAGCTCCAATGAGGAGTAACAAGCCCACTGCTCCCAGGACTATGCCAATGTTAGTGCTGTGTGGGGCTGCACTGCCCCAGAGAGCACCAATGCACAATCTAGGGGTTTTTCTAGCCTTATGACTCCTGCTCGATGAAAAGCTGCAAGGCTTCGTGGGCCTTTGCATAACTTTGTTTTGAGCACCAGTTCTGCCTATTCCTGATCAGCAACCCTGCTTGCATTCACTTATGCCCTAGTCACCTAGGTTGGATTAGGTTGCCCTAGGTTGGATTACTGCATTGTGCTTTACATGGGGCTACCCCTGAAGAATATTCAGATGCTTTAGAACATAGGGGGTGGGCAATTATGTGTGCTCCTAGACAGTGCATGTCACCTCTGCTCTATGAGACTTCCGGGTCCAATTCAATGTGCTTGTTTTAATCTTTAAAGTCCTTCATGGCACAGGACTGAGCTATCTGAGGAACTGCCTCTACTTGGTAATATCAGCCTGCATCATCAGATCTGACAGATAAAACAAGTTGCATGTTCCATAACCTAGGAATCTACATTTGGTGGGTCCTAGAAGATATGCCTTGTGTTCCGTTGAAACCTACCTGATGGAATATGCTTCCCCACAAGTCAGATTAGCTCCACCTCTTTGATAGGGTACCAGAGTCTTTCTGAGATGACTGTATTGTTGAGATGGCCATTTTATCTCTCATTGCCCGAGGTTTGCATCTTTGGTTTTCATGATATTTATTAATATGGATTTTTATATTTATAGGTGTGGTTTTTTACACTATTTTGTCACTATTATGCACAACCTAGAGTCTCTTTTGGTGAGATGGGCTGCTATATAAATTTGATTAATAGAGAAATATTAAGGTTCTATGGATGTAACTGTGGTTTTTTTCCCCCTGCTTTGGAAAGTCAAGGTATCATATTTGCTCTCCACCCACCATTTGGTTCTATCATTGCAGAGAAATGAATTGCTGGCACTATTTAAGGGCAACATAAAGTAGAAGGTTTTTGCTACCAACAAAGTAAAAAAATAAAGCTCTACTGACTTTCCTGATCCTCCCTGCCTGTGGGAGGACCTTCAACAGCTGGTCGCACAGTCGCTACATTATTTCAATGAGGGCATTCTCCTGGACATCACTCCAGTGCTGTAAACAAACAATGGAGAATCTATTCAGTCCTGTAGAGTTCTGAGAATCTGGAAGCCCACAGTAGCTTTAGGTATTAAACCTAGGAATGTTTAAATGTAACTAAAATATACTCTCTAGGTCTATTTCTTTTCTTCTATAAATTATTTTGGGTTGTCTGGTAGAACTTACCATACAGACTAAAATAAGAGACAAAGATCTAAGGGGTTCAAAGAATGTTAAAAAAAGATCAAATAAGTAAGACAGATAAACTAATAATCATTGATATGCCCTATGTGGACATACATGTCTTGTACTTCAAGGTAAGCCTTAAAGCCTTAATCTGCTTCACTACATTTTATTAAATAAATACACACAGACAATGGTGTCACAAATAATTGTACACAACACACTAAGTCAAACAAATCCTCTTACTGCTTTCAAGAATTCATGAACCAGTGATGTGCTGCATTCTTTGTTCTAACATAAAATAGAAATCAAGATTGGCTAAGTTGCTCAGCCAAATTCTAAGTGGAGGTCTTCAGAGCACACAGCCTTTTAATCTAGTGTCTCTTTATGACAAAGATTTCCTGCTCCTGAAATTCTCATATTCAACTTGGGCTCATATTGCTGATACTCTGGGTTGCCCTTTCAAAGCCAGAAGGTAGCAAGCTTTATGGCCCACTTACCTCTTTCATATTCTCTGGCATCCACCAGTAACAGAGCTGTCATGCACTCCCAATCTTTCAGTAAACTCACAGCCCAATCCCACAGACTGTCATAAGATATGTGACGTGGTTATGCAGCTAAAAAATAAAAGAAATAATCCAAAAGGACAAGCTACATTATGATACTAGGAAGCAATAAGGTCAAGCAGAAACCTGCATGTTTTCAGTATCTCCTCAAAAGTAGAAACTCCCATGACACCAATATTTGATCTATAAACATATTTTCTCTTTAGCTCTGGAAATATCCCTTCTATGATTGCAGCTTGTCATATTACTTTGCAGTTAAAAATGTACAACAATGCTAAAAATAAGAAATGCTTCTTTGTTCACTTTAAACATTCATCATTTCAGTGATTAGAATACATTTAGAAAGAAGCATATTTTGCCAATGTATAAACAAGCCTAACTTTGAGCAGGTCTTAAAATAGACATACCCACATTAAAATTGTAGACATTATGTTCAACAGGAGTTTAACTTAATAACAGTGAAACAACTCATGCGACAAGTTAGTTGTCTGAATACATTATAATTTATCACATTCCTTAACAAACAAAATGAACTGCTTTGCCTGTTTAGAAAATGTACATGTTGAAAAGCTAGCCTTCAACATTCATTTCAATAAATGATGTAATCAATTGTTTATTATTAACTCAATCTTTTACCTTCTTCAGGCATATTTCTCAAACAAATTATAATTCATTGTATTTTTCAAATCTTCCACTATTACTACAATTATCTTAAACAGGTAATAACAATATGAGACAGTACTTTCTAACACTTGGCTTAATAACAATTAACCCAGTTAATATTCTCCTACTCTCAAATCTTCACATTTGCCCCCTTAATTGTATTAGTTGTCTTTATTCAGCTGTTTCTCCTTTGTAATATATGCGGGAAATTTTACCTCACTTTCCAAGAAAAAAAACTATTAGTGTTTTCAGCTGGCTAGTAATAAGTTCCTGGTTTTCATTTGTTTTGGTGAATGATTCTGTCTCAATTTCCTGGATAATCAATCTGTCAAGAAACAGAGTACATCAAAAGCAACTCCCAAATTCTGATTTACAGCAAGCAACTTCAAGTCAATGTTAATTCCAGTAGGTGGGTTTAAAATTGTAATAAAACTTCCAATTTTTCAATCTTAAAAGAAAAGTATTACTTGGGATCTTAGAGATAGTCTTGAAAACATGAGGGCGATGTCATGCATGCTTTCAGACTTCTTTCTCTACAAATTGTTCTCTTTGGTTGAGTACAAATCTAAAATATTATATTTCATTTCAACAGTGCAGGCTTCATATAATAGGCAAGCTGAAGAGTATGGTGAACTATTCCAATATTATAATGAAGCAGAATTTTGTTTTCTTAGAAAATCTTGCCTTGAAGTATTTTCAATTAAAGGAATGGTATAATTTCAGCATCATACAAATGGACTATAATTTTTTCTAGGGCTTTGCACACTTGAAAATGATTCAGAAGTGCTTCAAATTTTATGTGAACACCACACTTCTTTTCAACAAAAGAAGTGCTGTTTTAGTGAGAGGCAATAAATTCACTGTAATTTAAAAAGAATCCACAACATTCACAAAAGGTCTATAACACTTCTTTTAAATTAATATTTGTACAGTCCTTTTTCTTATTATGTTACCAAGAGCAGTTACAAGGTTCTGCCTGGGTAAAATGAATTTTCATGGTTGAAGGAAACAGGTGTTTTATCCCATTTCACATTGATAATCCCAGTTACTTTATTAGTAGTAGAATGTGTAAGAAAAATCCTGTGCGATTAATCACAAAGTATAAATTTTTCAAAACAAGTTAAGCAAAAGTAGCCTGATGGGGTGGAAAAAATACACAACCAACAACGCAGATAAAGAGAGGTGGATGCAACATATTTGGTTCTTGTGAAGCTATCCCTGAGTCATATCGCATTGTAACCATGACGTCAGTAATTGACCTTAGCAAAACATTTTTTTCTTTTATTTTCATTGCTGCATCTATTGAATGTTAGTAATTGGCCTGCTGGTTCTTTTGGTGAAATATATAAAGATTTTAGTTCTGTTTGTTTTCTATTTTTTTTTCTTATTGAAAAAGGTTTTTATTTTCCATTTTTTCATTTTCATAACTCACATATATACTGTGCATAGCCGGAGCCATACAACATTAAACAATAATTGTAGCAATTCCTCTTGTCAACAATACCCCAAAAAATAGAAACCCCAATATACCTCTTCAACTCTCCGTACACCTCTTTCTTCCACCCCCCCCAACTTTCTATCTTCCCTCCATCATCCCCCTCTACCTACTTCCCCTCCCCTCTACAACTCCTCTCTCCAATCCCTCCCTCCCTTCCTTCTCACCCTCCCTCCCCATCCTCTCTCCCGCCCTCTCTACCCATCTTTCTTCTATCCCACTCCCTCCCCTTGGTGTATTTCACAGTATATGTCAATGTACTTAACTTATCCTATTTTTACAGAGAAATTAAAGAAAAACAGTATACAGGTGAAGTCGCATTACATTGAAATCTAACACTTCGTGTCTAACCTAGTATATATCCCTCCCTCCCCCCCTCCCCCCCAACACCCCACCTCCCTCCCCCCCCCGACTTTCCGGAGCCCGTACACGGTATAGATTTTTAACAAACACAGTCTAAAATAATTGAAAAAAAGAAATAAAAAAGGGGGGGTTAAAAACATCTCTACATTGATCTTAGCTTCTTCTTGCTACGCTAACTTTGAACAGTTTAAATCATTCCTGATCTTAAGCATAGGCTATCTGGAATTTCTTAGTCCCATATTTGTTTTGTATATAGTCAATCCACTTTTTCCAGTCTCGTTTATATCTCTCATTTAAATGATCTTTAAGATATGCCGATATTTTAGCCATCTCGGCTAAATTTGTAACTTTCAATGTCCATTCTTGAGTTGTAGGCAAGTCTTCCTTCTTCCAGTATTGCGCCACCAAGTGTCTTGCTGCCGTTATAAGTGCAGCACTCAAGTAGTCCTCTACCACTGTAAGTCAGTACTTATACCCTAGTAAAAATAACTGAGGAGTAACTTATCTTCTTTTAAAGATATTTTGCATAATCCACCATATTTTCATCCAAATGCCTTAACCTTGTGGCAGGTCCACCATATATGAAAATATGTAGCATCAAGACAACCAACATCTCCAACATTTAGCTTGTAAATTCGGACACATAGAAGCCAGCTTTTTAGGATCTAAATGCCATCTATAGAACTCTTATAAAAATTTTTCTCTCAGGTTTTGAGCTTGTGTAAATTTCACATTTCTTACCCAGATTCTTTCCCATGTATCCAACATTATGGTTCTTCAATATTTTGAGCCCACTTTATCATACAATCTTTAACTAATTCTGTTTCCGAATCTACCCTGTATTAATACATTATATATCCTCCTTATATGCATTAAGCTTTGATCTCTTATTTGTTTAAACAGATTATCCTCAACTTGGATAAAACGAATTTTTTTGATCTATTTTCCACCTGGCCTGTAATGCCATACTGGAACCATGTTTGAACTACCTTCTCCTCTTTTAATACCTCTAAAGACTTTAGTTGTAGTACCCCCTTTTCCAAAATGAGAAGCTGTCTGCAGGTAATTCTATCCTGTTTTTGTGCTATATTCATATTTTCGATTGCATGTCTAGGAATTGCCCACATGGGTATCTTGTCATTTAATTTATATTGGTATTTTTTCCAGACCCGCAGTAAAGCATTTCTTAAAATATGACTTTTAAAATTCTTGTCCAATTTTTTGTTGAATAACAGGTAAGCATGCCAACCATATACCAGATCGTATCCCTCAATATTCAATATTCTATCATTAGTTAAATGAGTCCAATCACTAATTACAGATAGCGCCACTGCATCATAATATAGTTTTAGGTTAGGTAATTTCAAGCCTCCTCTCTCGCGTACATCTTGCATTATTTTCATCTTTACCCTCGGCTTCTTTCCTGCCCATACAAATTTGTTGATACCCTTCTGCCATTCTAAAAGATTCGCATCTTTTTTAAGTATAGGTAACATTTGGAAGAGAAATAAAAATTTTGTAAGATGTTCATTTTCACTGCCGCTATCCTACCCAGCAAAGATAAGTGCAATTTCTCCCATTTTTTCATCTCTATCTGTATACTATGCCAAAGTGGTTCATAATTATGCTTATATAGTTTCCCATTTGAAGTTAAAATATTAACTTCAAGATATTTTTTTGACTACCTCACATCCTAGCATCCCTCCTAGTTCTTCCTTTTGTTTAGTATTCATATTTATAGCTAATATTTTTTTTTTTCCTAAATTTATTTTAAAACCAGACACTTGACCATATTGATTAATCGTATTCATTAAAACCATACTGGATTCCTGCGGTTGTTCCAATATTATGACCAAATCATCCGCAAAAGCGCGCACTCTGTATTCTTGCTGCCTAATCTTGATCCCTTTTAGACCATCCAAGCCCCGTATTTTATTCAACAATACTTCCAAAGTTATAATAAACAATAGTGGGGACAAAGGACCGCCCTGTCTTGTACCTTTTCCAATTTGAAAGGAGTCTGTTAAACTTCCATTGACTATGATTTGTGCTTTTTGCTGTTGGTATATTGCTTTAATTGACTGCGTTATTTGCAATATCTTCAACAGAAATTGCCAGTTAACTCGATCAAAGGCCTTCTCAGCATCCAAAAATATGAACGCAGCAGGAATTTGGTTGTTCTTTCCCAAATATTCTAATGCATTAATAATTAATCTAACATTACTTTTCATCTGTCTCCCCTGTATAAAACCTGTTTGGTCGGTGTGTATCAATTGTTGAATAACCAGCATTAACCTATTTGCTAGTATTTTAGTAAAAATTTTATAATCTACATTAAGTAATGAGATAGGTCTATAATTTTTTAGTTGGGTAGTATCTTGATCTTCTTGGTGTATCAAAGATATAAACGCTGTCTTCCAAGATGGAGCACCTTACCTTCTGTTTGAATCTTATTAAATAATTCTCTAAGAGGTTCTACCATTTCTAACTGTAAATTTTTATAGTAAACCTGTCAAACCATCTGTACCTGGTGCATTCCCTAACTTTAAATGCTTTAATTACCTGCAAAATTTCCCCTGAGGTTATTGGTTGGTTCAATTTTTGCCTGTGCTCTTCTCTAACTGAGGGTATTTTCTCTTTATCTAAATATTTGTCTATATCTAAACCATTAATTTTATCCCCTTTATACAATTCTGTAAAAAATTCCCGAAATGCCTTTTGAATCTCCTCCTGTTGAAACACCTCCTTCCTCTATAAGTCAGTTTAGATATATTTCGAGTTTTCATTTTTTTCCTAATCTGATAAGCTAACCATCTGCCAGGTTTGTTTGCGTTACAAAAAGTATTGTGTTTTGCATATAATAAACTAGTGGCTACCTGGTCAAGATCAACATGTCAAATTGAGATTTTAATATGGTGATTGCTTCCTTAACCTTTGTATTGCCTGGATTCATTGTTAATTCCAACTCTTTCCTCTTAATTTCCTCTTCCAATTCTGTTCGTTTTAGCCCTTGTTTATATCTATGTGTTTTGTTTATATTCATCAACACTCCTCTCATATATGCTTTGCTTGCATCCCATACGAATTCCATAGGTGTACCCTTATTCATATTCAAAACAAAGTATTCAGATAACAATTTTTTACATTCATTAATATACTTTTCATATCTAAATAAGTTTTCATTCAATCTCCAAGACCTTCTTGCCTGCACTACCCTTCCCAATTCCATCCAAACTGGGTTATGATCCGAAAGGACCCTAGCCACAATCTTTGTCTTCTTCACCCTAGAAAGCAAATCATTAGTGATTAGTATAAAATCAATCCTTGAAAGGGATTGATGTCTATCAGAAAAGAAAGTGAAATCATATTCCTCTGCATTTCTTTCTCGCCAAATATCTCTCAATTCAAAGTCGTCCATCATGTCAAAAAAAGGTTTGGGTAGCTTTGCTCGCATCTTAGTATTTGGGCGAGAAGTCTTCTTATCTCTTTTAGTGTCTATAACACCATTCCAATCACCCAATAGTATACAAGACCTATAGTCCCACTGTACTAATTTAGCATGAAGATTTCTATAGAATCCATCTTGCTGTTGATTAGGAGCATAAATTCCCAAAAGTAATGTCTTTTTCCCTTCTAAGATTAGATCAAACGCGATATATCTTCCAAAGGGATCTGCTTCAATTAATTCAGCTTTGATGTCTTTTCTTAAGTATACAACTATACCATTTTTCTTTTCCATAGCAGAAGTTACAAAATGTTGACCAAGTTTTGGGTTAATCAAATATTTTTGATCAGTTGATTTGATATGAGTTTCTTGCAAACAAATTATATCATTCTTAAACTGTTTAAGATAGTGAAATATTTTCTTTCTCTTCTGTGGAGAATTCAATCCACTGACATTCCATGTTAGAATCTTAGTTGTCATCTTTGGTTACCTGAAGCTTTTTAGAGCCTCCTGCATGGCCTGTTTAACCTTTGGCCTAGCTCCTCCCACGGCTTCTGAGCTTGTTGCTGTAACTCCTTGATCGATGGCCGGTGATTGTTGAGGTTGTTGCCTTTTAGCTTGTTTTTCCATTCGTCTGGTAGTCATACGGCTAGGTCTTTGTTCCATAACACCTTGCCCTTCTAGGGAGGGGAGATGGTACATCTTGTCTGGTAGTTGTATGGTTTGCTGTCTGTCTTGTCCTTCTTGTGGTCTTTCTCCGGATCCAGATGGTGCAGGGTGTCCCGCCTTCAAAATATTGTGATAAAAATCTCGAGCTTTCCATATGGAGTTGAGACGATATCTTTGCCTGTCAAATGTAAATAATACCAAATGGTGCGTCCCATCTGTACTGCATCTGACGGTTTCTAAGTTCTTCCACTAAAAAAGCATAGTCTCTCCTGGCTCTTAGCATTTGAGGTGGTATTTCTTTCAAAACAGTCAAATCCTGGCCCCCTATTTGGAGCCTAGTGTTATAGGACTCTTGTAATATCATGTTTCTGAGCTCTCTTGTAGTGAAAGATATAACTACATCTCGGGGCAGTTGCCTCTGTTTTGCCACCCAAGAATTAACGCGGTAAGCTTTATCGATCTGCCAGTCAAAGTTAGACCCCGGTCTTCCCACCAGACAATCAAAAGCTTCTGAAAGAATCTGTTTCAAGTTCTCCTGTTTATCCTCACGCAGCCCCCTTACTCTTAATGCCAGCTCCATCTGCCTGTACTGTATCATAATAATTTGTTTTTCAGCGTTTTCAACTTTTTGTTGCACCACCTCAGTTTTGGATGTCAAATTGGTATTAGCTTCGTTAAGATCCTCTAGACCAGTGTTTTTCAACCACTGTGCCGCGGCACACTAGTGTGCCGTGACATAGTGTAAGGTGTGCCGTGGGAGAATTACTTTATATATAGTCAATATAGGCACAGAGTTAAAATTTTAAAACATTTTCTAATGGTGGTGTGCCTCATGATTTTTTTCATGAAAAAAGTGTGCCTTTGCACAAAAAAGGTTGAAAAACACTGCTCTAGACTATCTTCAATTCCAGAAACGTGTTCTGTCAGTACAGTTACAAGTCCCAGCATATCATCTTTCATTTTAGCAATCCTAGTATCAATTTTATCATACAAGTCCGCCTTAAGTTCTTTTATCTCCTCTTTTATCTCCTCTTTAAAATATCTAAAAGTTTCCAAAAAAAGTTCTTTCGTTAGCAAATCTCCAGTAGGGGGCATAGAGAGTGGAGGCTGCGACTTTGTGCCAGGTTTGGGGATGTACTTCTGGGGGGGGGGTAATTTTGAGGCCGTTCCAAGTCTTATCTTCAAGCAATTAATCAAACTCTACTGGCCCACTATGCAGCTACGAAAAGAGGTATTAAATCACCCCTTTATTAGCTCCGTAGGGCTTTTCCGAAGGTTTCAGAAAAAAAGCATTGTAACGAAACAGCTCAGCATATTCAACGCCATTTTAGTCTTCTCTATATTAGAAATATATATTAGCAAAGTTGATAAAAAAAAGTCTTGTAGAATCTTGTAGAAGTGAAACTAATTAATAAAAATCTGCTGGCCGGCTATAAAGCAGAGTGATAAATCACTCCCTTCCTTTGAAGTTTTATAGCTGTTCTTTGCAAGAAGATTAAGAAGGTGAGCGTTGTTACGGAGAATTCACAGTCGCCATTTTAAAAGCTTTTTTTAAATAGCCAAATTAACGAAGGAAGATCTTGTAAAAAATGAAGCTAGGATTTAAATAAGCAAATGAAGTTCTCAGATACGGGCTCTGCTTGTATTAAAATCAAATAGTTCAAATAGTTGTTCTAAGTGGGAGGATCTTACTTTGGGCTGTAAAAAACAGCTGTAGATTCCGGCACGGAGATGATTCAGCCTCGGCTGCCCCCCCCCCTCTCTTCGCAGACATAAAAGCTGCAAAGATCAAAAAGGCACTTTGCCAGCTGGATCTCTCTCCTTCCCTTCTTGCCTGAAGGATAAGGTACCTATCAGATGTCTAGACAGATAACGCGACCAGGAACTTGGGAGCAGCTCTGTTAAGCTGCTACCATCAGCAAGGTCCCGCCCAGGAAGTCTTTGTTTTCTATTTTTGATGTAGCTATAGCTCTATTTTTCTCAGATCTTACGGCATGAGGCATAAGATGCCTTGGAGCATCTTTCATACATAGAAGGAAAGAACATGTCTTCATTCAACACGCCTGCTTCTAATGAGACAAATCTCTCAACTTTTGCACCACACATGGATTAAGTGTTTTTTTTTATCAAGGCAACCTAGTCTACCTAAATATGGAACAGAGCATACAGCTTCCTCTTTCTGCAGTATGCTCTGTCCCATATTTGGGTAGACTAGGTTGCCTTTATAAAAAACACTTAATCTCTCCCCTGGCATAGCCGACAAAACTAGGAGAGCCCATGGTTTAGAGGTTAATACATGTAAGCAGCCCAGGTTTGAATCCCAGAAGGGTATGGCTAGCTGAAATAGTTCGAAATAGATCTATATCTAGGTCTCCTTCTATTTCTTTGTTGGTGAATATAAATTTAACACACCATACATGGATGTCAAAATTAAGTAGGTGTCCACAGAACAGGGGTTTGCTCCTCATCCCTCCAGTCTCTCTCCAGAGCAAGATATAAGGATTTAACATTTAACTGGATTAATTGTGCCAGTACTAGTGCAAGTGCTAAAGAAAATAATATAAGACATTCTTTTTTATTAAACCACTGATATGATTCTTGCATTAGTTCATAAATGTATTTGTAGAAACAGGTATCAATCTCATTACGAAAAAATGAATGATGGAAGGGAACAGAATTACTCAATAAGAAAAAAGCAGTGGCACTTTGCTTAAAGAGAACATGAAAGTAGTTTTGAAATTCCATCAAAAAAAAAGTAGATATCCTCGAAAAAAAGTCACTGAAATGTCTCGCAGATGAATTTAATAAATAAATAAAATACCTTTTGTAAAGTAATTCCCCAGCTGCTACAGCCAATGGTCGGTGGGTGCTATAAACAAACTGGTACAGGTTTTCACAATCTTCAGATGATAAGGCATCATCACAGTTCCTGTACAGAAATCTAATGTTAAACACAGTTTGCCAAAACATATGTTTGATATTCTGACTGCATCATATGCATGTATTCTCAGAAGCAAGTCACAATATATTCAATATG
This sequence comes from Thamnophis elegans, assembly GCF_009769535.1. Classification (NCBI taxonomy): domain Eukaryota; kingdom Metazoa; phylum Chordata; class Lepidosauria; order Squamata; family Natricidae; genus Thamnophis; species Thamnophis elegans. The sequence continues at coordinate 30,629,891 of NC_045551.1, forward strand.
TTTTATCAATGGGTAAATGCATGCAGAAGTGCAGTGTAAAACTGCAACAATTGATATTTTCTCTGCCTCTGTCTCATATTTTATTCACTTAATTGCAAAATAAGCTAAATGTATGCCATATAATTAAAATTGTACATTAATTTAATGAAAGAATTTAATTCTTCCCCCTGTGATTTATATAACAAGCACTGAAAATCAGTTACTGTCATATATTTGATGCTGGTGTTTTTGTGTTGCAAGACTGTAAACATATTTGACAGGGTTGGTTCTGCTGGAGATGGTCCCAGGATAATAATCAGAAGCATTTGGAGATAAATTACTTCATACAGCAGAGTATGATCATCACCGTTAGCAAAAAAGAAAAGTAAATAAATAACAGGGTACGTTGAGAGAAGTAAACACAATTTTTAAAATTGTCACCACTGGTCAAACTTGCTTTGAAAAATGAAAAGAATTTTTTAAAGTTTTCCTGAGCTATAGATGTAGTGAAAGGTCAACAGGCTGTGTCCTGTTTTAATTCTGTTATATTTTACATGGTTTTATAAAAATGACAAAATTGATATTCTGTAGTAGAACTTAAACATTTTGCAAACAAAGCATCTGACATTCTATTATGTGCCCTTTTTATGATAACTTCTTATCCTTCAAGGATAAGAAAAGGGAGGGAAGGGAGGGAGGGAGGGAGGGAGGAGGGAGGGAGGAAGTTTTAACTTAAGCCTAATTTTTCTATGTGCTGATTACTGGTGGAGAAGTGCTGGAGTCTTTTTCTCTCTGAGGATGGTTGGTTATTTCTTTTGCCTAGTCTATAGATGTTGTTAATGTCTATGTGTCTATTTCCCTTTATGGTGCTCAGTGTTGTTTATTTATTAGGACCATGAAACTTATTGAAGGCATGTTCAATCACAATGACTCAATTGGGCTTCGTGAAATTCAACAGCCTTCCCAAACTAAGACCAAGATTGTACATAATGCTCCTGTGTAGCTGTGCCTACTTTGTGGAAGTCTCCCCCCCCCACAAGGTAAAGAGCTCCTACTTCTTTTGCTTTCTGAAAGGCTGTGAAAACTTGTTTTTACCCCTAAAGTGGAGGTAGTACGAGTTTTAAATTTTTATAATTGTTATTTAATTTCATCTGTTATTTTATTTAATATAGGTGCCATATAAATGTTTTAAATAAATAAATAAACCCCAGGAAAAGTTTTGTGCATAGACATATATGTGCACATTGCTTGAAAAGACTCTCAAGACTGATTCTTTGATTCTTTGGAATAATGAATGATACAATCAAGAAGTAACAGTACTTGATTAAAACATCAATTCAAATAATTCACACAGGTCTAACGGAGGTGGGTCCTTGCTTAACAATCACTTGTTGAGTAACCATTTGAACTTACAAGAGTACTTCATGGATCACAGTGTCTCCATGGCCAGATGACTGTGATCCAGCAAAGACAAAGTTGAAGCATCCTGCGCTCATGCGACCACTATTTGTAACTTTCTTTGCCAGCTTCTTACAAGCAAAGTCAATGGAAAAGATGGCAGGAGGTTGTAATTGCCCTCATTTAATGGTCTGCCATGATGCACTTAATGACAGTAACTGGAAGTACCAGAATTTTCATCACTAAGCAACATAGTCATGTGATGTCATACTTTACATCTGCATTGTTCACGATGGAAAGTCTGATCCCTATTACTATTGTTAAGGGACGACTACCTGTACTTAGTTTCAGGCTGCAGTCCTCTGGTCTACTCCTATCCAGAGGTAGACCTTTTTAATTTGAACAAGATTTACCTGACCTGATAGACACGAGATTTATTTCTAGACAGGACATTAGCTAATCACTTGTTTAAATGAACAACAGAACAAATGCAAAGACAAAAGTGCTCAGCAGCTGCAGTACCAATGCAATATTTGTCAATTCAGAAGTTGAACAAGCATAACATTAATGGATACAACATTGTATGATAACAAAAGCACATTACTCCTCCTAGTACAGGATCAACATGCGTACAATGATAAGTGCAATGTATTTTGTTCTAGTTTCTAACTGCTAGAAATTAATGTCATCTACAGATGACATAATGCTGCTATTTTCACGGGTTCTCTGTCTCCAGTAGAAATTGCCAGTACAATGCTATCCACGTCTCAACCACAAAGCAGAAAAAAGAAAAACTGTAGCAAGAAACCAATATTATTCATTACTGTATTTCTAAAAGTGCTCTACTTTTGTTAATGCTTGACCAAGCAAAATAGGAATCAAACTAAGAAACCACAGGGTATTATTTAGAGAAATTAAAACTCAACTTGATCATATTCAATTGATCTATGGGAAAATCAATAGCAATGTAGTAAATTCAGATAGCCTCATTCTGAGGTTTAAAGCAGCAATATATGCTTCAGGTACCTTTGGTGTAGTAACAAATGCACACAGCTAAATACAGAATATAGCAGAAGCATACAGATGATGTTTCAAAACACTTGTAAAGAATCATTGCAGACTAAAAAAAGGTAAAAGCAACTTGTCTGTTCAACCTATCTGATTGAAATCTAAGAGTAACAAAAGCAAGTTAGAGTAGTAAAAAGTAGTAAAAAAAATAAATTGCAAAAATAGCAATAGCAGTTAGACTTATATACCGCTTCATAGGGCTTTCAGCCCTCTCTAAGCCGTTTACAGAGTCAGCATATCGCCCCCACAGTCTGGGTCCTCATTTCACCCACCCCGGAAGGATGGAAGGCTGAGTCAACTTTGAGCCGGTGAGATTAGAACCACTGAACTGCAGATAACAGTCAGCTGAAGTGGCCTGCAGTACTGCACCCTAACCACTGCGCCACCTCGGCTCAAAATCTTGTGCACATTTTTTTTTAAAAAAAATTGCCTGCAAGGCATAATACTTAATAATGTATTTGCAGAGAACATTGTAATGAACTGTGTTATTCCATTAGGGTTCAGATTTTGAGCAAATCTCAATTATGCAGTAAAACTTTACAATGATCTAAGGCAAACTGCCTGTTTGGCATGCTAATGAGGCCTTAACTAGTTACAAAACTGCATCTTACACTCATTAAACATCACATCATATTTAAGTGAAAAAGTTATTTACTGTGATATAACCATCAAGAGTTTCATGGCTTGAACCGTTACTTCATGGTCCCTGTCCAGAGCCATGGACACAATTCGATCCTAAATGGATATAAGGCAAGAGAGAGATGAATACTTTCTATTCAAATTGCTTTGTGCTACAGAAATGTATCCTTTTGACATAATGCTTTGGAATAGAATTAACTGCTCCTTCAATTTTATTAAGTTATATATAGTTGGGGATTTCAAAAGAATCATACATAGAAAAATAACTCATTGCTAAGTCATATCGGGGAAGGGGAGGGGGGAACGACCTTAAATTGTGTAAGGTTAAAAAAAACAACCCACAACTGTTCTTTTATTTCTTTTAGCTTGAATGCTGATGTTTAGAATTTGCAATGGATGGTTTGTAGCACCCCCTGCAGGCTTGGAATATTCAGCGTCCTGATTCAAAATAGACACAAATCTCAAGCTATTGATTCCAACTATATTAGGTGAAACATATTGCTGTAGAAATGTTTGAAGAGATATTGGTTCTAATAATTGGAACCACTTACAACAAAAACTGGTAACTCTTCTTAATTAGTTTTATAAAAATGCCTTGGAGAAACAGTTTTTTTTCCAGATGAAATTCCAGAACAATTTAAAAAGTGATTTTGAATTAACAATATTTTTTTTTTACTAAATGAATCATATCACAACAAGATTGAATGAGAAAAGTTACCAAATGTGTACTTTCAACAGACAAAAGTTAATGTACAGGAACCTATTAAACTATTAATTGGCTCTGTCAAAGTGTGTGTGTGTGTGTGTGTGCGTGCGTGCGTGCGTGCGCGTGAGAGAGAGAGAGAGAGAGAGAGAGAGAAAGAGTGTAAATGGTTGGTGTTCTGAGGGTGTTCTCTCCACTTTTAAGAGTGCATGCTTAATTTTAATTCTGTTTTTAAGTTTATTCTTATTATGATTTTATATTCTGACAAGTTTTTATTGTAAGCCACTCAGAGTCATAAGATGGGTGGCAAAGAATATGCTTATATATTAGTAAGCATCCAAGCCCTGAAATATGTCTTTCTGCAATGGGGAAAAAAATTATACTGAACACTCACAATGAAGGGATTTGTGTTTCTAACCCTCCTTCCCACAAATCTGAGGGCCTGTGAGTCTAGTTTGGTTCTAAAACAATCATCCCCTGATATCATCAAGTTCATATTGGGAAATGCTGATTTTAACTTACCTTGAACCTGCTAGTAAATAGATCCATTTTACAAACAACCTCTTTTTGACTATATATTCCCTGTAGTGCCTGAAGGCACTTCAGCCGTACTTCAGGATTCTACAAGGAAAAGTAAAACAGAGTGGGAATCATAGGCATGGGTGAAATTATACAGATATCAGTATTACTCAGTAGACAATGGCAGGAAACTCATTTCTCAAGTGCCAACCTTTTGATAGCAAAACCTGGTCACACCAAAGAGAAACTATTTCAACATACTGCTTTGTTTATGATTCTTTGCCTACAATTTGGGAGGCAGCTTGTAACAAATTGAGATATGTGTACTTTTCTGGGTAGTTTTTTTAATGCACGAACATGTATGGCTTGGGAAATTTCTCTTAGCCAAGATTTATGTAAATGTCATTAAATTTGGGACAGCAGGGACACGTGGCTTTGAATTCTCAATTTTGGGGGGCATTTGCAGTATTGGCCTATACTCTTCCTTGTACTTGATTTTTTGGACATGCAATCTGTCTCAAGAGTAAACCATGGAAGTGTAAATAAAATATTGTGAATTTGGAACACTTTGAATTTGAAATGGACTGTTCTAACCTTACAATGCCCTTCTGCTTTTAGCAGCAGTGCTCCAACCTAAAACCAATCATATTATCAGTCTTGTAACAAAACTAGACAATTGTTTCAGCAACAGTTTTGATTTAAATTTATATTATTTTCTATTTGGTTTTTCTAAGGTGGAAAAAGGAAAAATCAGAATAACATAAAATGTGTTGTCTGTAACCCCATTCTTCAGATTTAGTTTTGTTGTTCAATGGAAGATCATCATGTAAGCATGTATAAATGAAAACACTAACAATCTTTGAAAAAGGAGATTGATATTTTTCCAGTTGTTAATAAAAGAACTCACTTTATCATACAGCATCCATCCAAGATATTTCAAGTAACTATCATTTAGGAATGTATCAGGATAAATTATCATCCAGGTGCCCATTTCTTCAATGCAAATAGCCCGGATTTCTGGAATAATATCACTTTAAACAAATGGGGAAAAAAATGTGTGAGCTTCCATGAGTTGGTTCATACATTCTTACATATTCTATAGTTGGTATCATCTGCTATAAATAATCTTTATTAAATACTATAAAACTGTATGAAGTGCTCTGAATATTCTTGATGAAACCAGTCAAATATGCAGACACTATAGTCTTGTTCAGGCACTGTATTTCAATATAATACCTGAAATCTGGAGAAGGCTCTTTTTACCTAATCTCTCAAATGCATAAGGATCAGGAGAATGAATGCAAGCTGAAAACGGGTGCCATGGGATGTCTTGCAACTCTCAATACAATTTATCCTAATGCTTGAATATTGTTAATTTTACATTGCAACTTCAAATGATTACATGCAAATAAGCTTCTCAGTCAATCTATTCTTAATAAATTACACTCCTTGGAAACACATAAACATTCTTACCGATAACGTGGCAAAAAGGTCCCCTTAAAAATCGCATTCATCATATTTTCTACTTCCAGAGATTTCTGTTCATACTGAAATGAGAAAATTTGAGGGAGGTTTTTTCCCACATAGGAAAAGCTTTAATCCAGTGATTTTTTTTCAGGCCACACTTTCACTTCAGAGGATTTCATCACTGGCTACACTCCCAAAATGTAGTTATATCAGGATAGTTTGTGTTCATTGTAATTACATTAAATTAGTCCATGAAATGTTTTTTAATTTAGTTTACATTTACAATAAATGTACATTAATATAAATTTATATTAAATTAATGCTTTACTAGTTTTTCACATCTTCATTTTCTGTCATCTTAAAAGCTACAATTTGGCAGAATCTATGGATTGTGGAAGCTATGTTTAAAGCAGACACTCTCTTCGGGCAATTTTTCTCTTCCTTCCTTCCATCTCTCGTGATCCCCCCTGCTGGGATATATTCAATTTGCTAGTACCAACAGAGCAGTCATATAGTAATCTGAATACAATGGACTACAATTTCCATCAACATCAGTTACTAGCCAAGGATAACAGGAATTTACTCCAACACCCCTCCCAGGGGTTACCAGGCCAGGAAAAAATGCAATAGACTTAGTTAGAAAAGCAGCATATAAAAAAAAATTCAGGAAACTTTGAAGAAGTTCTTATAGCTACCATGTTGTTCAGTATTTCCTCCCTGGACAGTTGTCTATAGCAGAAAGCAAGCTCAACTTCTTTTTCCTCTTAGCAAACTTATACTTGCCACTTCATAGTATGGAAAAGGGGAAAAGTCACAATTCTCCCAGTAGATATTAATTTCAGATACAATAGCTCAGTGCCATATAGATCTTAACACCATTCCTAACCATTCTTCAGCTCTTATAGCATCATATGAGAGCATAATTCTCCAATAAATGGAAGCTTTTGTAACCAGGATGGCTGTCGAAGGCCAATCCCAATCAGATGCTTAAATGCTAATGGCACTGAATGGTAAATCTAGTAACATTGTCTCAGGTTCATGAATTACATTTTATCTCCCCTTGAAACATTGCCCCACCTCTCTCTTTTTTCTCTCAAGCTGGTCCAGTCTAGAATTGATTTTCTTTCCCACGATCCTCTTCTTTTCTACCTCATATAATCTTTCCAGGTTATCTTTACTTACTTCGATTTAGAGATTTAGATTTACAAGTGCTGTAAGAAGCTTCATAGCTGGAAACAAAAAAAATACAATACCAAAATCAAGCCTAGAATCTTAACATTACGAATTTAGAAATCTAGAATAAAAAAAAGGAGAGCTCAGGAATAACTTACTTTAACTGTAAGCACCATAGCTAACTTACCTTAGCTATGACTGTAGTTTTTGCTATCACTGAATTATTATTTTTTCAACAGAAGTTTGACACTACCTTTTTAGCTGTAAAAAAAAACCCTGGAGTCTATCAAATTGTTTAATTTAAGAACTTGTCACTAAGTATCAAACCCATAAAATTCTAGCAAAAAAAACAAAAAACCATTCACAAATTAGCCTCCCAAAACACATTATTATTTTTCTGCCTTAGCCAGTGTTGACTCCTGGAGATTTCCCTAGATTAGTCTCTGCAGTTTTCTTGGCAAGGTTTTTCAGATTTGCCACTGCCTCCTTTCTAGGGCTGAGAGACAATGACTGGCCCAGCTCACCAATTTGGATTTGTGCCTAAGGTAGGACTGGGACAGGGGTCTCCTACTTTTTACTTTATACTGCCTTAGCCAGTATACCAAAGTCCCAAAATTAGGTAAGTAATATTTTCTTAACAAATATCTAAAATTATTTTAAAGTACTAATTAATTATTGTTTAATAATAATTTTAATGCTACAGCAAAGCATATGTCATAAAAATAATTAGAACCAAATGTCAAGACTCCGACTAATGAACCCAAGCGAATCAGGACTCCAAGGCTAGGATTTTCCTCAAAGAACTTCTTTATTGGGTACATCATATTGGCACACTTAAGTATACAACTCTAAACATTTCCTGCGGTTTCTGTATAATTAAAATAGGAAATATCCCTCCCAAATGTCACAGGACACATTGGCCAATTAAGTCAATTGGCGGGTTCTCCCACTCCACCCCGACTTTATCCATCGCCTGTAGAGATGACCTTGGTTCCCATGAGAAAGTTCTGTGTTGTATCTAGCAAAGCATCCCAGCCTCCTTCCCCCCTCCCCACTCTGTAGAATAGGAAAATGGCTTCTGACAGATTCAGTTCGAAGTTGACACCTAGTTTTATCCTGGTAGTATTTATAAGGGTCGTTATTTCAGAAATTATTACAATAAATAATCATTCATTATTACATTATTCTATACTTAATAGTCTGTAACCTCTTTTTCCACTCCTCAATTGATGATAATTGGGTTGATTGCCAAGCTTTTTCCAAAATAAGCCTTGCTGCAATTAACATAACATAACCATCACAATACATTCTCCAGCAATCGATGTTTGATAGGTCCCATAATCGTGCTGGTTATTGTAATTATAAGTCTATTATTAATTTAATATATATTTATTTTGTTTTCCTTTTTTATAGTTTTCAGTAGTTCCAGAACAAATTTTTCATTATATGATCCATCATCTTAGATTGATGTTTTGCATCATTTCTGGCTACACCTTCAACTTTTTTTTCTTATCTACTACTCAACTTTGTCTACAGAGCGTGAAAATAATCAGTCAGCCTAACAACCATAACAGGCTGTTAGCAAATCTAACAGCCTTCTTTAATATGGAAGAACTGGAAAGTACCTCCTAATTAAGTGTTAGTTCTAGTGGGTGAAATCATGACACATGAAGCTGAGGCCCATAGTTTGAGCCACCAGTCTCAACTTCATTTTCTCTGGAATAAAACACACAGACATAAACCCCTCAAAGATGCCAAGGGAAATTACACACTGGTTGGAATAATATCAGACATATGCAATGCAAATCTCCAGAAACTGGGATGTGAAGCATTCCAACTGGATGCATTCTCTAGTCTGAATTTTTTGAAATGCATCCTGAGATTTCAGGATCAAAAATGGCAATGAGTCCTAGCTAAAGCTCATGCCTAAACCTGAGGTTATAAACATTTTTAGGCAGTATGAGATCTTCCATTAGTCAGAAGGCTGTTTGAGAAAAAGAAAAATCCGTTCAGATAAGTAGCCTGAAGGTATGGCTTTCTTACTATAAACTCCAAGACAAAGAATGGTTGAAGGAGTAAGTATAAACATTTCCATGTAACAATGATCTTGACTATGTATATTTCTACTTTATCTATTTGTCTGGACAGCACCAGTTGTTTCATCAGTAACATTATTGATCATGTATCACTAAGTAGTTCCTCCAATCCGCAAACAAATGGAATCTGAGTTCAACAGGATCATTCTTTTATAATAGCAAATAATATGGGAGACTACCTCAGTGTTTGAATCAGTGGGTAACCACTTGCAAACAGAATGTTTTGAATAGGCCAGCAGTTTCCCATACTTCCAGTATTAAAAGGCACAACATTTGCCTCATATTCAATGGTAACTCTGCAAAAAGTCAGCAAATTACAAATTTTAGAAAAATATTTGGTTCAAGACTAGATAATTTTTCATATCTTCCATAACTCAAGAGTGATACCATTTTTCATGTTAGCACTATATTCCTTAATTTTTGAATTGCATAAAGCTCCACAAGGAAAAGCAGATTTACAAAGTGCTACAATGCTCCTGTTAAAGGGTCACTTGATGGATTCTTTTCAAACTGCTATGTACCTGCCACCAGAGGTGGGGTTTTTTTACTCTAAATTTACCAACAATCTCTAGTTTTCACCATCTCAATAGTGCAGGGTATCAAACTTCCAACTACTAAATAGTAACAGTGCATACTGTTGTCCACACCTGCCAATGTACTGGTATGCCTGAATGCTCTGACCATGGAATCTGCCAAACCCGTAAGGAGAGATGATTGTGTCCATCAAATAGCTGTCATACAAAATGCTGCATTGACATTGCTGGACTAGTACTGCAGTGAATTCACAAAAATTTGTTCTGAACTTCTTCCAATAGGATCCTGGTTTGATGAGTGGATAGTCTTCATTGCCCTGCAAGAAATGTAAAAATATACTATGATCTGAGAACATTTGATACAAAGCTGTTCAATTTGATGGAAGAGAATCGAAGGCATGCAGGAATAGTGCAGAGGACAATGCTTTGACATGAAAGTTCACACAGAGCTTTGACATCTGGAATCACATCTGAAAGCAATTGTATACAGTCTGATGGGGCTACAACTTTATAGACACTGAATTTTAGAAGATTCTCCTAGTTGGACTTGCTAACAGCCTTTAATAACATGCAATATCAATGTACATAGCATACAATTCTTTCTTGAAGTGACAGTGATCACCAAAGTCAGCGTAAACCATGACTGTAATGTTAAACCCAGCTTTGTCAATCAGTTCAAGCTTTCCAACCAATACTAAGTAGTAAAGAAGATCTCCTTTTATTCACAACTTAGCCCCTTACTTCGTTTAGCAGAAGATTCACAGTTGTGACTAGATGAGTTATAAGATTAAGCTTAAACTGCAGATGAGAAAGAAGTCATATGGTTGACTTCTGATTGCCAATTTTATATCATGAGATTGATACCTTTATAGCAACTGAATGTATGCCCTATGCCTGGGAACGGTAGTCTATTTGTTAGATTACCACTGTCCAATTAGGGAGAAGGTTGTTGTTATCTGTGTCAGGGGGTGCCCTCAACCCTCACAATTAGCTCTGAGAAGGCTCACTTCAGCTCCAACATTTCATACCTTTCCTACCTCTCCAAACTGTAAGGATATGAGGTGGAATGAATAGTACAGCATGGCAGTGGTGGGTTGCAGGCAGTACGCCCCCATACGGGCGTACCGGAGCCTGCCCGGAGCACCGGATACCGTTCCGGTACGGTGCTCCGGAGGGCCCATCTGCCTGAGTTCCTTACTGGTCTTTTAAGTTTTCAGCACGTACAGCACCTGCGCGATGCTCCACTGAGCAGCTGGAGCGTTGCAGAGGCTCACGGAGGCACTAAGACGCTTGCACATGCACTGAGTGCGTCCATGTGGATGCCGCCGGGCCCATTCCAACCCTACTGGTTGGAACGGGATCCAGAACCCACCACTGCAGCAAGATAAAATTAAAGAAGCCTGCATGAATTTTTCTTGATTTTGTTAGCAACCGATCACATATTGCTAGCATACATAAAAATAATTGCCTTTGGTTTAAGGTAGGAGAAGAATGTGCATTAAGCAACATAATTCTTTTTAGTTAATAGAGAAATAAAGAATATCATTTGTAAGAATTACATTTTAAAATACATGATAAAAACTGACTAACAATTGAACTCCTACTGGTATTTTAGAAAATGCAAACCTTTTTATTATATATTGAACAGGTTCTGGAATCTTGTGAAAGTTTGCAGCAATCTTGGTTACTGTCACTACATGTATTGCATGCAGTCTAAGAACCTTATTTGGTATCCCTACATAAATTCCAGCAAAATAAAGGGTTGAGTATATATTAAATAATTATTTTACCATGTCCACTGGCCACGTAACAGTCAAAATCCAGGGATAAGCCATAAACCTTTATATTGCAATCCTGTTTCCTATAATACATAAAGGCAAAACAAAACTTAAGCAGTGATGTTTAACAACGTCAATGTTCTCATAATAATTAAATACAATTATAAACACCCATAGCTAAATTCAAACAGTTTTTGTGTATTTTGACATTTCCGTATAAGTAAGGATTTCTTTATCACCTCCAAGGTATTGGCAAAATCCTACCTATATCTTCAGTTTTCATGAGTGAAACTGCCATCAATACTTAAGTCAATGAAGAAGCACACAGATGAGCTGTTATATAAAACATTCAGAAACATTGAAAATTGGGGTTTGACTAGGGTGCTTAAACGTCTGTATGCTAATGTGTACCATGCTCTTTTTGAAGCAAACCAAAAGAGATATGGTACATAGTGCTTCCCTGTTCATTTTTCCCACCACAACCCTGTGGCAGAGATTAGCCTAAAACAGACAAAATTATCTAGTGAGCTTCCATGACAGAAGGTTGAATCTGGATTTCCCAGATTTATTTCAACACGTAAACTACAGTGCGCCGGTCACAGTGACATTACAAAGCTGCTACTTTTATTTATTCTGCTATTGAAGTCTTACCTAAATGCAATTAAAAATAAAAGCTATGTAATAAATTAAATTACAGATTAAAAATTATTCACAACAGTTCTGGACTATAGCCTTCTACATGCCTCCCATGTGTCCCTCAAACCAATGAAGCTGTGCTCTCCTGCCTTAGGAAAGGAGGGACCTACTTCATCAAATTTCTCTGTCATTTTATGCATCACTTCACAGTTCTGTAAACTTTGGAACATCTCTGCAGTAACCATTCCTATGGAAACAACAATAGGAAATTTAAATGAGCCTTTAATGTATTGCAGTAGTATTCACATAAACTTTATTTTAAAACAATGATGAGGTCACAGTGTCAGAGATTCAAAAGTCAACAAAAAACTAGCATCCAGCATAATCGATATCCTGCACCATTGTACTATGTTGCCTTTTATTTAATTATTAGATTTAATTACAATTGTATTCTCATCTATGAATAATTCATTGGAATGCACATCCAGGTGAAACACGCACAGGATTGATAACCCTTGGTACAATATTCATAAGCATATCTCAAATATGCTTAGCATCTCAGAATTTCCAATGTTTTCAACATTTGCCTTCAGGATTCAGGATTTTGTTTATGATACAAGGTCACCAATAAACATCGCTGGATAACTTGTTTTATTGCAGACAAGATAGAAGCCATACAGGTGGAAAAGAGCTGCATATGACAGAACCCAGACAGTGCCCTAGACTTGTTTGCTCCGGTGTGTAAATTCTGTAGCTCTTCTTCCACTTTTTTAAGTCAATAAAAATTTGGCAATTCCTTCTGGGAAGCCTTGAAAAAAATGCTTTTCAACATACAAGCGCTAATTGAAAACTTGGATAAAAGAATTGATAAATTAACAACAGGTCTAAATCAACCCAAAGATGGCACTTAGATGCAAGTAATAGCAGTTAAACCAGACTTACAATCAGATAGATTGGAATCTAATTTGTTGCTAGCAGATTTGAAGTTTGGAACCTGGTTTGAGAATTACACCTTGTTGAAAAAGGCTGAAAGAGGCATGAGTTCAAAAGATTTAGAGATGGCAGAATTGATGAGTGATGAACTGGTATTTCTTAAGAAGATTGGTAGAAATTGGGGAATGGACTTATTATATCCAATCAGAAAACAATTGCCAAGAGATGTCCATTTCAACTTGTAAAAAGATTCTTTGAACAACAAATGCTGTAGAGATATTTACAACAGATTTATGTCTTTGGTGAAATGCAATTGTTGGAAAAATCCCAGTTTAAAATGTAAAGAAAAGTTTTATCAATAAGAAGAATAAAGAATATTTAATCCTTGACTAATCAGAGTTAATGATTGTGGTGTTTCATGGTATATTAGAAGCCATTGTGGGCTTTCTGGAGTTAAATATAATAGATTGTTAAGGGGACTTTATAATGTAATAGCAATAGCAGTAGACTTATACCGCTTCATAGGCCTTTCAGGCCTCTCTAAGCGGTTTACAGAGAGTCAGCATATTGCCCCCAACAATCTGGGTCCTCATTTTACCCACCTCGGAAGGATGGAAGGCTGAGTCAACCCTGAGCCTGGTGAGATTTGAACCGCTGAACTGCTGATCTAGCAGTAGCCTGCAGTGCTGCATTTAACCACTGCGCCACCTTGGCTCTGTAATGTAACTTGTGGTTGAGTTTACCTGTTAACTGATTTTGTTAATACACAAGATAGATGCCAAGTCAAACTAGCTGGGTAAACTGAGTTGTAGAAGTTCATAACATTGTGGGCCTGTTTCACAAGGGGAGGAAACTATTATTGCTGAAATATATTTATCAGTATTCAACGAAGGGCAACTTTGTACGTGTATGTGTTGGGTTTATTTATAAACATTTTCCATGTTTTGTTTTGTTTCATTCTTATATTTTTTTCCTTTTTATTTGGAGTTTGTATTTTAACTTTGTGAACAAAAAAAGAAATTTCATTTTTTAAAAATAGAAATATTGAATTTTTCTTCCCAACCTTGAGATTAGGAAACATTTGTTCATGTATGCGTACAATAGTGGTCTTCGAGTCTAACAATGGATGCTTCCCATTTTTGCAAGTTTCTGTCCACCCTTATGTCTACATGGACCAATCATCAACAAATATAATCCTGCATTGTAAACAAGAATTGAATGTCTCTCGCCGAGGTGGCGCAGTGGTTAAATGCAGCACTGCAGGCTACTGCTAGATCAGTAGTTCAGCGGTTCAAATCTCACCGGCTCAGGGTTGACTCAGCCTTCCATCCTTCCGAGGTGGGTAAAATGAGGACCCAGATTGTTGGGGGCAATATGCTGACTCTCTGTAAACCGCTTAGAGAGGGCTGAAAGCCCTATGAAGCGGTATATAAGTCTACTGCTATTGCTATTGCTATTTGTAATGTAGAAAAAGGGATTTTTACCTTGACAGCCTGAACACTGAATGAAGAAGTTAATGAGATCCAGAAGAGCCAGCCACTCTATCTTTTTGTAGGCTTCAATCATCATACCACAGGCTGAACCAAATTTCAAAAAAAAACAACAGATAAAAAACTTAAAAATGACATATCACAACAGTGAAATAAAAGAGAGAAAAGCAACAGGTTTTCATAAACAGTTTGATTTATAGATGTCCAGTTAATCCAAAAAATATGTCGATGTACCTGCATAGATCTCTTCCCCATACTGACCACCTCAAACAATGTAACGGCTTCAACCACTTCTCCATTTTGCAGCTGGCTTGATCGTCTACTATTGGAAGAGTTTCTTCTTCTGTTTTCACATTGTTCTCGGACTTTTCTTTTCCCTTTCTAAAATGATAAAGATGAAATCCACTCCATGACACAGGAAATCATTAACTCTGATTAGAGTTAAAGTCCACAATGGCTTCTAATATACCATGAAACACCACAATCATTAACTCTGATTAGTCCAGGATTAAATATTATTTATTCTCCTTATTCATAAAACTTTTCTTTACATTTTACTGTATCTACAGAATAGATACAGAGGTACCAACTACATTGATCCAGCATTATCAGCTGGAGGAGTGTTCAATTTCACTGGGAGGGGATGTAGATATAATAAATACATTTATAAGTCCCCATTTAAACATTCATTCAGGAATTTTTGTAGTTACAATGCCAGAACTGCTATTGCTAAGTGGTACAGTCAGGTGTTTCATTAACAACCGCTTCACTTACTGAAGAAAAGTTGTATTTCCAATTAGTGTCCTTAAGTGAGGACAACCTATATGGGCATTTACAAAATGTAACCATTTCACATTAATAATAGTATAGGTCAACTCTAGACATACTCTTGAACTTAAATATATTAAATTGACAGCACTCCCCAATATGGTTTTAAGCTATAAACTGCACCCAGTGAGGTTCAAGATCAAATTCCATTTTTCCCCATCTAATTTTATGAAATAGAAATCATAGCACTTACAAAAACTTCAGTGTTGCTATTTCTCAAGCAATTTCCATTTGGTATAGTGGTTTCAGGGGCAACGTCATCTTGGATTCCTTTTTCTCTGAACATAATTTTAAAAACATTAAAAAAACTCATATGAGGTATGAACATTTAAGAGAGTAGAGCATACTATTCTGTAATCTTATTAAAGAGATTGCTAGCTAAATCAATGTATCCACCAAAGAGAAAAAATACATTAGAAGCGATACTCAAAAGCTAATTTCTTAAAACAAATAATGTATCAATATTTGCCTAGCGTAAAACTGTATATATAGCAAATATAGAGCCAGAATAGATATTCCACAGAATATGCAAATAAATGTATTACATTTGTTTTAATGAAAATTAACTACAGAAAGCTGGAATCAGGTTTCCCTCTACTGCTAAATATCTGTGAATGTGATTTTCTCTCTATGAAAAATCTGAAAGAAATCTTTACCAAACAACTGGCACTTTTCCTGTTATGTGAAAATCAAATGCACATAAAATAAACAGGAAAATATTTTCACATTATCTGTTCAAAAGTCATTGCAGTAAAACCATTTTGAAATCTATCAAACAAGCACTTCTTTTACTATACGTATATAAAGTAAAATAAAATAAACTCCAATTATATAAATAGTATTGTTTTCATAATAAAACTACAAACAGTGTTATATTAGTATTTCAATCAAATTTCCCACGAACTTATTTAACATAGACTAACATGCAAGTAACAATCTTTAATTTGGGCTTGATTTCCTTTTGGGGAGAAAAATGAGGCAGCAATTCCAAACACTGTCTGTCTCACTGTCCAATTATCTATTTATTCTGAATATCTTATATACCTTATATACCGTATATCTTATATACATTCAATCAGAATAAATTAAGATAAGGTATGTCATTTGCATCTAGAATGTCTCAAATTCCATTCAGCTGACTTGATAGTAGGAATATTATAACTGATGCTTATTCAAGTTCTAATTTACTGTATTATTAAAGACAAAAGCAATGACATCTGTATGCAGATGGTAAAATCTCAAGAGTACAACCAAATATAATTCTAAATCTGACGCACCTTCAAAATGATTTTTCTCAATCCATCGTTTTGAATGTGCTAGATAAGTTTAAGTTTCATATTTATTTCCCAGTATGCTCAAGTGCCATTATGTAGAAACTTAAAATAGTATCTGGGATTGCTTACAGTGTTGTTCTTATTGCAAATGGAATTGCTCGCTAGCATCAGGAAAATTAATAATGAGTTATTACAATAAACCAGTGCCAAATTGAGGATCTTTTCCACATTTCCATTCAATTTAGGCCTGTCTTTCATCAAGCTACCTGATACATTAAATAACAGGTACAGATAGTCCTTGACGTATGACCAGAATTGACCCCAAAATTTCTGTTATTAAGTGAAATATTTGTTAAGTGAGTTTTGCTCCATTTACAACCTTTCTTGCCTTCATTGTTAAGTGAATCACTGCAGTTAATGTTAGTAACCTGGCTTTTAAGTGAATCTGGCTTCCCCATTGACTTTGCTCATCAGAAGGTTTCAAAAGGTGATCAAATGACCTTGGAAGGGTCATAAATATGAATTGGCTGCCAAGCATTTGAATTTTGATCACATGATTATGGAGATGCTGCAAAGGTCGTAACTGTGAAAAATGGTCATAAGTCACTTTTTTCAGTGCCATTGTAACTTTGAACAGTCATTAAATGAACTGTTGTAAGTCGAAGACTACTTGTACATAAGGTTTTGGCAACAGATACATACTTCACAATGGAGAAGCAGTGCCAGGATACTAGGGCTTAACATTTTTGGTTGAAATCAACTACTTTTATGATTTACTTCTATTCCAGATCTATAATGCATTTGTCTTCAGTGGGAAAAGTGGTAGGCACAGGACATCTTTCACTTGACTTTTATTAACATTTCTCATAGCTCTATAGACAATCATTTCTAGCCTTCCAATCCTGTTTCCCTCTCACCAAACTTCTCTGCTCATCCATATATCTCACAGGGAAAAAGAAAAATCTAATTTGAACTGCTGTTTATGTTGCTCCGTGTGTGTGTGTGTGTGTGTGTGTGTGTGTGTGTGTGTGTGTACGTACCTTCATCCAATCTGTCCCTACCCATATATTCTGATTTCTTCCTTCTTCTGGCCATAGGTCAGAAAACCAACATTGCTTGTGTCCTACATATAGCCATCCCTCTATCTTTTTTCCTGCTGCAAATTCAGGATTGAGAGATCTATTCTAAGTGGTGTGGCAAATGTTCACAACCAGCTACAGTGTGAGTGTAGTGTTGAATGTAGGCAGGGAAGTCATTTCTCTTTTCTCCTTTGAGAAAAAACAATAACTTTGGATGGTTGGTTCTCCTATTTAAAGTAAAATAAAGTAAATAAACTACTTTTAAAAGAAGAGCTTTTTTTTTTCCCCTAGCTGAATAGAATGGTGTGTTTAGGCATCAGGCTAAGTACTCACCCATGATCCTCTCTGACATCACTGAACTGACATCTTTCTCCTGGAGACATTCACACTCGAAGTATGTAAAGAACAGTCTTTAAATGTATGGAATTGTGAGTGCTGGCATTCACACAACTTTACAATAGCAAAGTACTACCTGGAAGCCAAAGTACACACAGTATTATTCACCACAACTTCTCTACTGTAGAGAAATTTCAGAAATGGATGGGATTATCTGAAACATTAACTTAAAAACTCTGGTTGTGTAACAAATGAACAGGTCTATAAATAGATGAACATTTATCCACATTTCCAAACAATAGCAACAGCAATAGCAGTTAGACTTATATACCATTTCATAGGGCTTTCAGCCCTCTCTAAGCAGTTTACAGAGTCAGCATATTACCCCCACAGTCTGGGTCCGCATTTTACCCACCTCGGAAGGATGGAAGGCTGAGTCAACCTTGAGCCGGTGAGATTTGAACCGCCGAACTGCAGCTAGCAGTCAGCTGAAGTGGCTGCAGTACTGCACTCTACTCACTGCACCACCTCGGCTCTAAAACAATAAACATAACTTAATGAAACATAGTTTTAAATAAAATACCAAGGTAATGTTTATATGCTATTGTTAGAAACTTACTTGTGGTTAGAGAAATTGGCAACCGGACCGGATTCTACTTCCATTACCACTACATCCTCTCAGCAGGGCAGAAAGTAAATCATCCAGAGCAGACACTTCAATATGAAAAAGAATATAAACAGAAAAAAATTCAGTTTATTCTCCATAGCATCCCTGCGAACAGCAGTAACAAAACTTCAACACTGAAATACACAATCCCATGAAACATTTCAAAGATACAAAAGTAGCAATTCCCAAGGAAAGTGTATAATTTAATTTTAGCAAAATGAAACTTCAGTAACATTTTAATCAATGGCATTATGTGTCAACGATCCTACAGATATCACAAGTAATTTAGCAACATTTATGATGAAAGCCAGTTATCCAACTGCAGACAGCAGTTAGTACAAACATGAGGAAAAATACTACTGGTAATATAGTAGCTCACACTTTGAGGCATAGAGTTGATGCGTAGGATGTTTAAGGGAACACCCATTTAACATGCATTTAATATTGTAAGGAAAAACAGACTCCTTTTGCAAGGATTATAAACATACTCAAGCAAGATGCTCTGATTCTGCGATCAATTGATGTATATAATTTGTTGACCAACTGTGTGTGTGTGTGTGTGTGTGTAATTTGTTGAAGTATGGGGGCTGGAAGAGGAAAGAATGTGAGGGAAGGAAAGAGAAAGAAAGGGCACTATATGCTCTACTCTACAGTATCTTTAAAAAATTTCATACCAGCTTTCAATCACACATTTAGTTCTTTGTGTACATAGTTGTTTTGCCACACCCTCTCCTGAATAATTGAAGATGAACAATGCATCTAATGCAAAAAGCATTAGATATGACAATTTGTCAAGGGTCTCCAGCAGTCGTAGGGGTTTGAGACATTCTTCCTTTGAAATAAGCAACATATATTTCTCAGTGCTGAATTTAATTAAAATATGGGAAAGTAAATACTGCTGCAGTCCACCTCTGTCAATCTGTCTCGGTTTTCCTTTCTGAATTAAAGCTGCTTACTTTTTCTTCTATTATTGTTTTCGAACCATGTTGCATCTTTACAAAGTGTAGCCCTTCCAGAGGTTTCTCACATCTTAGCACTTTTTAAATAGATTTTCTTTTAGTCTATTGCTAGTCTTAACTGCTAGTCTTAACCCAGGTAAGGATGGGTTGAGTTCTCACCCTCCCCCCCGCCGCCAACACAACATCCTGTTTAATTCTCCATTCAAAAATACAAGCAAACAGTCTCCATTTAATAAGGTCCTTTACCTTTTGACTTACATTATGACTTGAGCTGATCCCCTATTTATTACATCCCTTAAAAAAATCATTTCATTTTATGGTCACAGGTTTAGTCCCTAATCATAGTCCTCTTTTAAAATAAGCTTTTGCGGGCAAAGTTACTTGATATGTTATTTGATGTGTTATCATAAAACACTACTGTCAAGAAGTTTCCTTTACCATATAACATCAGAAAGTAAGCTGCTCAGATGTAAGTATGTGAGAACAATCCACATAATGACTAGGGCAGGGATTCCTAAGCCCTGGGCCATGGACCAAGACTACCAGTACAGGAACTGGGCTACACAGCTGGAGGTGAGCAATTGAAACCATCCCCACCCACCCCCCAGATCCGTGGAAATATGGTCTTCCATGAAACTGGTCTCTGGTGCCAAAAAGGCACTACTGGAATAGGGGATTGTATGTTCAGACTGTAGCAAACTTGCTACAATCTTGCCTTCAGCAAATTACAGAAATATCAAAACAATGTGCATTATGACAACATCACACAAATGCTAATAGTATGTATTTGTATCCTAACATCTGACACAAGAACATAATGTCTGAATGATGACATAATCAACATATTATTTGTCCTTGCAGATATCCTTGCACTAAGACCTTCTATTATTTAGTCAGGTGCTGACAATGTTTTAGGTTAGAGGATTATCTTGGTAAATATGTACAGGCCTCACATGAATCAAGCATAATTAAGGGAGTTGGAAAAATGACTTTTTGTAATGTTATTATTTCAAAGTGTCCATATCCTCCCTCACTGTCATTTCTGATGCACAAAAGGTGTAGTGGCTGCTTTTTGCAGATATAAACTAACTTGTAATACAAGGTCAGGGTTCAAGACAACCATAAAGAAAACATCTGGACTATGTAACAGGTATTCCCGGATAAGTAGAATATTAAGATACTGGGGAATACTGATGTTGCCATATTTTATTAAGGAAGCCTCCTTGGGAATTAATAAAATCAAAATTAGCATGTAAATATTGAGTATTTTAGGTAAACAAATCTGTAAAAAATTTTAAAAAACAGGATAGGTAACAGTTTTAAGCACTCTTCTGGATAATGCTCCTGCTCAGGAATGAAGCGTAAACCCCACTGAAACAATAACAATACTGTAATGAAATGTGACATAAAAAGTGGTCCTACAAGTTCTGCCCAATCACATTTAACAATGGTTTTCAAAAGGGAAATAGCAATTAAAACAACCTTGCAATGAGGATTCTAAGATAAAATCTTTTAAGAAAATATGTTTTACTTAAAACCATAGTAATAAATGCTCCACCAGAAGGTACTATACATTTTAGGAAAGGCACCAGTGGGTATGAAAGCCTCCCAGTGAGGTTAACAGGCACAATCAATGAAACTGTAAAAGGGGGAAAAACCAATTTCCTACAACAATGGAAGTCTTGTCCAATGGATACAAAGTAAGGCAAGGTTTTTGCCAAGTTAAAAAAAGATATGGAAAATAAGAAAACCCAGATACACTTTGTTAATAAAGTAGTCAAGGAATAAATTACCTAAATTAGTTTGTGTGTTCTGAGGAATAAAAAGGAAATTCAAGTTAACTATTGTTATAAAAAATATTTAGCACTAGGGAAAGGATTAAATCTAGAACAGGGGTGTCAAACTGGCAGCTCAAGGGGTCAATGCGTCACGTGCAGGCCACGCCCACCCCAGTTCTGCAAAGGAGAAAAAGTCTTGAAACATCACGTGACAGCAACATGACCCTGCGAGTTTGATGCCCATGATCTAGAACAGTGATGGGCAACCTTTTTTTTTTTTTTTTTTTTTTCTTTGCTATATATCTTTTATTTCATTTTCATTTCATTTTATACAATCACTTATATACTGTGCATAAAAAAAAGAAAAAAGGAAAAAAAAAACCCAACATAACACTTCATTCCCCATACACCCTCTCTTCTCCCCCTCCAACTTTCCTTTCACCCCTCCAGCATTCCCCCTTCTCTACTTCCCTACCCCCTCAGACATCTCCCCCTCCTCATTCACCCTCCTTACATTCCCTCTCACTCCCTCTTTACTTCTCCCTTCTCTTTCCCTCTTCTCCTCACTTTGGTGTATCCATACAATTCAATTTGTTTTTACAATAAAAGTAGAAAGAAAAAGAAAAAAAAAAAAAAAAAAGAAAAACGAGCCGCAGTACACAAGTGAATTCTTATTGTTCTAAAGATTGAAACTGTAATTCCACCCTCCCCCCCCCTATAATCCCCCCTCCCTAACCCCCTTACGGCTTCGCAGGTCCCATGCCCGGCATAATTCTTTAACAGCATTTGAGTATAATAAGGCCAGCTAACTTTAAAATTAAAAAAATAAGATAAAAGTAAAGCCAAAAAGAAAAGGAAAAATAGTAGAAAATAAGAAATAAAAAAAAAAAAAAAAAAAAAACACCCACACTCACACACAAAAAGAAGAAAGAAACAAAAAGGGTCATAAACCCACTACGTTAACACAGCTTCCATTATCTATAAATTTAAACAATGTGACTCATTCCAAATTTCGATATTTTGCTACTGCAGGGTTTCAAACTGTATTAGAGCCAGGTAAGTTGATCAATTAGAATTCCCCAACTAAAAGTCTCCTTGCTTTGTCTATCTATTCAGACCTTTAATTTATCTCTTTTTATCCAAATATCCAAACCTTTCTATAACACCATTAAACTCAAATACTTCTTTCATTTTTCATTTCCAACACCTCCCTTTCTATCCTTACCCACCTCCACATATAAATTTTTTACCTTCCACCCTGCCTTTATCCATATCCACAATATATTTTATCCACATTCATTGCTCCTCCCATGTTTACTCCACTTTCCTGAAGATCTCCGACCATCTTTCTTAACTTTATATTGATATAGCAACTCAAACAAACATCAGCTTGCGTTCTAGCCCCAGGTAATCTAATTAAACTTTCGCTGCCCTTCCCTCTCCCACGCACCTCCCAACTCCGTTCGTCCCAAACCGCAACTCAAAAAGATCACAATTTCCGCTCTCCTCGCCTAAGAAAATAGTTCATGCACAATTTGAGTTAGAGTTCAGACAAAACTTCTGTACAATATATGTCCACAATCAGCAACGCTTCTTTCAGTCTCCATGTCTCATCATCGATATGCCACTTTTCCATTTTATCCCAGACGGAAATCATAAAACTTTAAAAACATCGCTTAGTCTTTATTCTTTAGTCTTCTGCCCTTCCGGAAGAGAAAAACAACACCCTCCGCCTTGTAGCCACGTGTCTCGCTGTTTGTCTTCTCCTTCTCCTTGCTCTCCCCAGATCCGGATGAATCAGGAAGTCCCGCCTTCAGGGTCTCGTAGTAAAATTTTCGGGCTTCACAAACAGAGTTAATGCGGTGTTTTTGGTTGCCAAATGTAACTGTAATACCAGCTGGGACTTCCCATTTGTATGGAATTGAGAGTTCTGAGTTCTTCGGTTAAGAAAGCGTACTGTCTTCTTGTTCTTAATATTTGAAATGGTATCTCTTTAAAAACAATCAAGTCCTCCCCATCAATTATCAACCTCTTTCCGTAAAGCCTCTGTATTATCTCATTTCTAGATTCCCTTGTAGTAAAGTATATTATTATGTCCCTCGGAAGCTGTCGCTGTTTTGCTACCCAGGAATTCTGGCGGTAAATTCTTTGAATCTGCCAATCAAAGTTAAGTCCCGGACTTCCCACCAAGCGACTGAAAGCCTCAAAGAATGTCTGTTTCAAATTCTCCTGTTGGTTTTCACGCAGTCCTCTAACTCGTATAGCAAAGGCAGTCTTGTTATAATTTATCATGACAAGTTCTTTTTGGGCAGATTCAATTTCCTGTTCTAACGTTTGAATTTTTGATATCAGATTAAGGTTAGTTTCTTCCAAAGTTCCAATTTGTCCTCCGTTTCAGCAATATAATCTGTCATGACTGTCATTACTCCGATCATATCCTGCTTTGCCTGAGCAATTTTAGCATCAAATTGATCACATAAATCCGATATCAGTTGATTAATCTCCTGTCTGAAATCATTAAGCGTTTTGAGAAGGAATTCTTGTGTTAGCAAATCTCCCGTGGAGGGTGTAGGAGACAAGGGTAGCGACTTCATAGCAGTTTTTGGAGATATGTTATTAAGGAAGCGCTTCTGTTTAGGTTTGGGAGCCATTCCAGAATAAAAATAAAAGACAAGCAATCAAGCGAGCCAAAAAATCAAAGTCTGTGCTCCCCTCAGTTAATCTTTTAGCAATTAGTACGGAGAAGCCTTCAGGAGGGTAGGGTCAACTAGCTACGTCAGATCAAACACAACCTTTTGACGTGGTGTGTCAAAAATCGGCAAAAAATCGAGCATAACTCGCGTTGTGTGTCACTTCGACAAAAGTGACCACTTTCTTTACTTAACCTTTGTTTTTTATTTTTTGGGTGCTCCATCAGTGGGCCAGTGACAGCAGATAGAATTATAGATAGCCAATTAGGGGTTAACTAGCCTAACAAGCTAACACAACCTCCCCCTCACTTATCTCAGTTATTGTGGGCAATTACAAGTCCATGGCACCCCAATAGTTGCTGCTAATGGCGCTCACAGTTCCCGTTGGCACTCCGCTGTTCCCTGCTGTGGTGCGGTCGTAACCGACAGTCCCAGGAGTAGACTCTCTGTGCCGGCCTGACTGGAGAGAGGCGCGCACTGTTCCCGCGCTCCTCTCCTGCGGGTCCTCCCTCGCCGTGCTGATGACGTGTGTGCGCACGGCACGCACGCCTTACCAGCAGCCCCTGCGCTCAGAAAGGTGCGGCGGCGATACAGTAAGTGAGTGTGGGCGCGGGAGATCACACGTCCCGCCCCCCCCCCCCGTTCCTCCAGCACAGATTCTTTCATCCTCGGTGGCCGTGCAGGAGCCGAGGATGAATCGCATGAAATCCTGTGCGTGTCAACCCAAATGGCTACGCGTGTCAGCACTGACACGCGTGTCATAGGTTCGCCATCACTGATCTAGAACATAAGCCATATAAAGATCATATATAAATCCACGACAACATTTGGAATATTATATTCCATTCAACCCTACATAAATTTGGCCAATATATAGGAAACAATGACCAATAAAATATTACTAGCATATGTCACCTACAGAGGTCATGCAACCACTGACATACAAATTTAGTTTAACTAAAGCATCAGCAAAAACACATACACACAATATAATACAATATAGGAGATAATATATTAAGATAAAACTATAATAAAATCACTATAATTTGGAGCCATCAAATTACAATGGGATAGATGTTATAATATGACATCTAAGGAAGCTAACACTCTAATACCTTTCATATGAATAAAGTCTAAAATATTTGGAGTTTTGGGGGAAAGAAGACTAATGGTATGAATGAAGATTTTTTATTCATTGACCTCTCATTTTATTTTGATCATTTATTTGATCAAATTATTTGATCACATATACTATACAATACAATAGCAGAGTTGAAAGGTACCTTGGAGGTCTTCTAGTCCAATCCCCTGCCTATGCAGGAAACCCTATACCATTTCAGACAGATGACTATCCAACATCTTCTTAAAGCCTTCCAGTGTTGGGGCATTCACAACTTCTGGAGGCAAGCTGTTCCATTGATTGACTGTTCTAACTGTCAGGAAATTTCTCCTCAGTTCTAAGTTGCTTCTCTCCTTGATTAGTTTCCACCCATTGCTTCTTGTTCTACCCTCAGGTGCTTTGGAGAATAGTTTGACTCCCTCTTCTTTGTGGCAACCCCTCAGATATTCATGTTCAGAACAAAGAAAACATATCTCCATTGAAGGTACTATTCTTAATGGTAAAGTATTTTCACAATGTCTCAATGCTCACAAATATAACCACTGTTAGTATCAACAATTTTTCCAAGTCATTTAGAAGCAGGATGTCACTAGATATCATATTCTCAGAACTCAAAACTCTAAATCAGCAGATTGCCGATATAAAGCTTTTTTCCCCTGCACTCACATTCTTAAGTGAGTATCTATTGGAAATCTCTTACCACAATCATCCTAATAATTTGTCTATGGAGATTCTCAATCATCCAGGAGGTCATGATTGTTCCAAAGAGGGTTTTTCAAGAGGCAACTGGACTTTCTGGGGTTTTTTTCTTTGAAGATGTTTCACTTGTCATCCATGAAGCAAAACATCTTCAAAGAAAAAACAGAAAATCCAGTTGCCTCTTGAAAAAGCACCTTTGGGACATTCTAATAATTTGTTCTTGATGAAATACTCTTAAACACAGTTACAGTTACAACCAGAAAATGCCTTGTTACCGATTTCATCTATATTGTGAATCATCAAAACGCAAGTAACCAGATGGTCAAACCCTATTGGGAATTGAACTCCCAACTGAATCTTTGCATTCGGCATTTTAGATTACTATAGAAACTATGCCACACAGGACACACTATAAAAACAGATGCATTTCCCATTCCAAGATAGAGGGAATGTGGAAATTATGTACTGTATGTGGTGGCTTGACACAGATAGCATAGATTCTACAGTATATATAGTATTCTAAGATCTGACAGGTAGGAAGCTCTTTCTCTACCTCCTTGCCTCTGAAGTTTAGATCATTACTTCGTTATTATTATTTTATTTATTTATTTATCAAGCATGTATTAGATAACATATATAAGTATAAACATAATTTTGAATACATGAAGTGCATACAAATAAAAAGGAACATTAGGACAGGGATGGTAGGCACTTCGGCTTATGCATGTCCCTTACAGACCTCTTGGAAATGGGATAAGGTCGACAATAGAAAGCCTAAGGTTAAAGTTGTGGGGGTTTGAGGAAGAAACCACAGAGTCAGGTAGTGCATTCCAGGCATTGAAGGTTTACTTTGACTTAAATATTGTTATGATGCAATAGACCATATAAGACTCTGTAACATGAAAATAAAGTCCTTTAACTGTTGTGCAAAGCTGCACAAAGTATAGTGCAGATAGTGCAAGAAAGGAGACATTTCATATCGCCATGGGCGCAAATCAAAGACAAACATACAAATATGGCAGCAATGTACATGAAGGAAGGAGTTTACCCTGCCCTGTCAAAGTCGGATACAAAAAGGGAAAAAAACCTCCCAAATCACAAAGACGCTACCTCCAGCTTTTTTAAGCTTTCAGCGCAAAGAACTCACAAGTGGAGGTTGAGACCGTGAATGGGAATTAGACAAAGCCTCAGCCAAGGAAGTTTTGGGTTTGCCAAAGAAAGAGGAAGGGGGAAACGAGGGGGGGGATCATAAAGGAGGGGGCTATACATTACGAGATAGTAAATCCAGTGTAAAGGAGAGCGGCGGAGCAGCTACAGAAAGACACCGAGAGAGGAAAGCTGCAGGGCGCCTATTGCAAGCCCCTATTGCAAGCGGGGAACTGCAGCCCCTGGGAGAACCAAAGAGGGAGCAAAGCTCTGTCCACGGCCGGCTCACCCCTCCCCAAACCCAGCCACCAGCACGGACAGGGACCGCGCGCGCGCCCCCTACCCAGCGGGCTGCGCCGGTCCAGAGAATGAGCCGATTCGGACCCGAAAGAACGAAGCAGGGCGGTCCCTGTGGCTGATTCAATCCCTGGCGCAGAGCCAGGGCCAACTCCCGCCCTCCTCCCGTCGCTCTCCCTTCACGCGTCTCGACCCACCCAATGAAAAAGGAATGTGGTGACAGCCGCCCGGAAAAGATTATCGGCTCCTTATCTGGAAGGGAGAAGCTTTCTTCAAACCCCACCCCTCGGAGGTTTTTTTTTCCCCTCCTTTGCCGGGAGGTGAAGAATGGCGGAGAAGGGCGGGGTTTCCAGGCATGCTGCACCAACCGGTGGGATTAACAAAGAAGGCACTTCCGTTCCGCCACAGATCTTGTTCTTAACTGAGGCAGAGCCCCTTGGGGAATGTAATGAGTGTTGCACGTATTGATTGCCATGGGTTCCCGATGGCGCCAGCTGCAGTGCTTGGTTCAGATATTTCGCCCAGAGGTTCGCCTGTTGCCAGCTACCTGTCAGTGGCGAAATCCCGTTAGGTTCTGGCACAACTCTGCTGCCAATTATCGCCAGCCGCCATCCGGCAATGGACCGGCTCGGGGAAAGAGTGGGGCTGGTACGCTCTCTTCCTGGGGGACGGAAGACAACGAGGAGGGGGACCTGGTAGACAACGACGATGAAGAAGAAGAAGACCTGGATGTAGAAGACAAGCTGTTGGAGGAGTCCAGATTACCGTTTGTCTCGCTGGAGGCCCAAAGAGTGTTTATTGTACACCCGGCTGTGAAATGGGGACCTGACAAGCCGAAGCTGACCACAGGTGTGATCAAGATTGTCGCCGTGGCTGCTTAGAGGGGCCAGCCCAGGTGCAGCTCAGTCTGGCTGCATGCATGAGCCACGCTGGGTGCATTTGGATGCTGTGCAAATGCTGAGAACCTCTGTGAAGCAAAAGCCCTACTAAGGGGGTTTAATAAACTGCAGTTATGTAACACGGGATTCGTGATAGGGTAGAACTCTTTTTTTTAAAGTAAAGTTGCAACCTTTCTCATAATGAGGGTTTTCCCCAAAGTTGCATATCCATAATATTTCCAGTAATAGAAAGATGGTGTTACTATGATGATGCAGTGGTTTTTGTGCATATTGTAGGTTTTTTTTGTACCTCTGGTTTAGAAAATGAGGCAATTTCCAAGGAACACCAAGGGTAGGACTATGGACAGTGATGGCTAACCTTTTTGTGTCACGTGCTGAAAGTGCAATGTGCGCATGACCTCCCCCCCTCATGCCCCACCTTCCCTGCACATGTGTGTGCAACCCCTGTATGTGCCACGCCCCCACACATGCATGCATGACCCCCCCCATGCTTCCTACCCACGCTGTGCTTGCGCACAATACCCTCTGTGCACGCCCCAGCCCCCCGTGCATGTGTGCACGTCTCCTGCATGCCCCCCGTCCCCTGTGCATGTGCGGCAGAGACCCGAAAATCAGCTGGCCAGAGGGAGACTCATGCACATGCACAGTGGAGCTGAGCTGGGGCGACAGCTCACATACCTGCAGAGAGGCTCTGCATATCACCTGTGGCACGCATTCCACAGGTTCACCATCACGGGCCTATGACCTCTGAGATGTAGAAATCCAGAGGATGCCTAAAAGACAGTATACTTTCTAGTCATCATTCCCAATTTTTTGCAGTAGATTTACAGTGATCTCTCAGTATTGAAAAGAGATATCAAAGAAGCTTTCATTTAATGTTAATATTTAAGAAAAAGCTAGTTAACATTAATCTATTGTGATTAATTATTTTATCATTTTATTATTTTATTACATTAACATTTCATATCATACTTAAGGTCTTTGGGAAAGGGCATAGTTTCATTTGTCACAAATTCTCTCAAAATGGACAGAGCATAAACTTTTTTTAACATTAATCTAATCAAATGTGGTCATAGTCTTCACCCATTCTCAGGGTACTCTACAAATGGCTGGCCAAAAGTAACATTTTTAAAACAATTTTTATTTTTTAAGATTACTACAGGTAGTTAGTGTTGATACCCAAATATACATGTTTTAAAAGGGGGAGAAATATTGAGAGGTCATATTTTAAAGATTTGGGATTTTTATTTTTTGCTACTATTATAAACAGGATAGGAACATCAAAATCTCATGAAAGTTGGTAATTTGTGATTTCAGCCATTTTCATTGTTTTAAATGTAGCCATTTTTATGAATGTTGGTGTTCCATGGGCATCATCTTTAGGAATCATATGCCATGTTGCCAAACTGGTTTATATGATGATTCTCAGAAATCTTTGTTGCTGTTAGAGTGCTTATAAAGGAAAAGATAGAAACCACTGGGTTCAATTTGTGTTTTATCATTTAATGCATTCAAACTTGAATGAATATAATTGACATTTTACTGATGTCTGTACTATTGATATATGGAAAGCATGCTAATAAAATTCCATATTTCTGTAGTACTTCCCCTTAATTTAAAAAAAATAAATATTATAAGGTATTATTACATCCATTTTAATGCAGTTGCTTTATATAGGCAAATGTTAGAAGTATGTGATGTGTGATTATTGTTACAATTAATTTCCCCCCCAATATTATAGCTGAATTGCAGCTAGCTGAAGCTGTTACTCTAATAAACACCCTTCAAAACTGGACCGTGATAGATAAAATCATTCTGCCTATACAAATTCCTGACAAGAAATTTATCTTTCAGAAAGGAAATTTTCAACTTCTAACTGGTAAGAATGTATCTCAAAACTTTTCTTAATGTATGTAATACTTATATAGGTAATCCCCGGATTACAAGCGTTCCCTTAGCAAACATTTGAAGTTACATGATAAAAGCCACTCCACTTGTGGCGACTCACCTTGCAAAGATCTCTCTGTCACAGTTTCTTTGCCTACTTCATTGCTTCCAGGTTTCGGTGCATTTGTAGAGAACAGAGGTCTAATGTACCGTGAGATCATGCGAGATCTGTAATGCGAAATCTCATGCTACTAATTTCATGATCTCGTACTGTAAGGCTCTATTCTCTGCGAATTGAGGCCTGGATATTTGCAAATGGACGGAAGACTTCGGTCCTTCAGGCCTTCTCTCTGTTTGCCGTTTCCTTGCCAAACTTACAGGGAGATTGCGCCCCTGTAGGCTTTGGCAGAGCCTTGCAAAAAGCCTTTGTCGGCAGCAGCGAAGCTTGGGAGGGACAGATGCCTCCCTCCAAAGCTCTGTTGCTACTGGCAAAGGCTTTTTCCAAATAGCTGCCAAAGCCTACAGGGACGCAGTCCACAAGTGCCTCAGTGGCAAGAAAGGAGGCCTGGGGGTGCGTGTGTGGCCCTCCATACCTTTTTCATTGCCAAAGCCTTCCTCAACCAGTTTTGGGGCGAGGAAAGGAGGCCCAGAATGGCATATGCAGCCCTCCGTGCTTCCTTTTTCATTGCTGAAGCCATCCTCAACCAAGTTTGTCCGTGAGAAAGGAGCACTGGAATGGCGCACACAGCCCTCCGTGCCTCCTTTTTCTTCACCAAGTGGTCCTCAAGTAGTGCAGCAGCTAGAAAGGAGGCTCAGAAGGACCTCCAGGGGAAGGGAGAATGACATCCTTGTGGGTCAGGGGAGACATTGGATGATCTGAAGCAGGTGGCCTGTTCATCACTACCTCCCCACCATGGCCTTCCCCACCCCAAGATATCTCACCTGCACTTAAGGAGCTGTGCTTTTGATTAGCAAATGCATGGGCGAAAGGAAGGAGTGATCACATTCAAGGTACAAGATTCACTCCTACGAATCCTCTGGTTACGCATGGGATGGGCAGGCTCCACTCCATTTGTAACTCGTGGACTACCTGTAATTAAGTTCCTATGAATATTCTATTTGTATGAAATCTGGTTTCAAATTCTCATTTGCAATGAAAATACAGTATTGTCATGTTTTTAATGTTTTTTCAAATAAATTAGAAATAGTGGATATTGTACTCTAATTTTTTTTTTAACATGAGTGATGCTATACCTTGCTTAAGCTATCAGAGATTTGATTGATAAACATTTGAACCATTGCTTGACTGAATAATTGTAGTTTTCAATATCATTTCATTCCTAAAGACAAAAATAATTAGATCTTACTTTCCAAATATAATTATCTTAATTTTTCCTTTCAGAAAAAATTAAAGTTTGCCCTTTTATCATCTGTCTTCGTAAATGTAGAAATGCTCTCTCCTGTAGCTAAAGTAAGTACATTTTAGTTTGAAAATATCAATTCTTTTAATTCAACTTTTTGGAATTTTTATATGAATATGGGGTGCATGTTTCCAGTAAACCTGACACCAGCCATAGCATTAAATAACTGAAAGAAGCCATATAAGATTGGAAAATGTGGAGAGGCTTGGCCCATAGAATTGTCAAAAATCAACATGATTGAATGGATAGCATCATCTTTATAATAAATGCTTGACCAGTAATAATGGCAAATGCTAACCATGACATGGCTCAGATTTTCTGGTTGTAGAGAGATAAGCAATATGATAACATAGAAGTCAGCACTAGTTAGTTTTTGTGGGTGGTACTTCCTAATTACCACTTAAAAATACAAGTGTTGATTTCAGACAACTTGCAAACCAGCATCTGCAACTGCTAAGCTATTAAGGAAACTTTTTGAGTTCAGGGTTTTTGAAGTTAGAGGTTTTGGTTCAGGTATTTATATTATACTCACATGATTGAGATTACCCAATAGAGAAAGCAGAATCATGCTGGTGCTATTTTCTGCCAACTCCAAAATAATAACAATTTAAATCAACCAAAGGGAAAAATCCTACGCTTTCTGTTGTTATCAGGTCTAAGGCAACTGATCCTCTTGCATCTTTCTCCACCATCATTTCTTTTCATCCATAGGGGAGAGGGGGCATCTGCAAGATAAGTCAGGAATTTCCTAGAAAAGCTCTGCATGGCACAGCTTGTCTTCCATAAGATGCCAGGCTAATTAAAGTATTCTGTCATGTACCTTCTGGAATAGTGTGTAAACAGATCTGCTCAGTAGCAATATTTTCTTTGGAATAGTGGCCTCTTTCCTGTTACCAGTTTGGAAGACCATAGCTTTCCAGTGGCCCTTGTGGTTGGAAAAAGAATTTGTATTATAATAGAAAGTATTGGGAAGTAGGTATTTTGTCTGTCTCAAAGGTTACATGATTTATTTGTATTTATTGAATATATTTTAAATATTACGCTCAATAGCGTGTTTTATTGTTAGCTGCCTAGAATAAGAGAAGGTATATTCATGTATGTAAATAAATATTTAATTTTGCATCTGTAATTATTTGATCTAGTTTGGCATACTTTACCTTTCTGGGTTCTTTGTAATTTTTCACCCTCAGATACTGCACTTATGAAAAGGGGTCACCAGGCAACCCAAATGTTCCTTTGTTATTAGAGTGCGCTGTATGATGATGAATTATCCCCACATGATGCACTTTAGCTTTATTCATCATAGGCTAGAGAGAGGCTTGAATGCAAGTAAATTTGCAGAAATATTAAAATGTCCATTTCCATTATATTTGTATAGAAAGAACTTGAAAAGCTGGGGTGTGAAGGTTTTTGACAGATACACCATTGTCCTTCATATTTTCCGATGTAATGCTCAAACAAAGGAGGCAAAACTCCAGATAGCTTTGGCTGAACTGCCACTTCTAAGGTATACAAAGTAGTGAAAGTAATGTTAGTATCAACGATATGGAAAATATATTTTCAGGTAATAATTAAAATAATGCGTTGCCTACTTGCATTAGATTATATGTCTATATATTTGTTACAATGTTTCACATAAGAAAATTGAGATCAAACATGGAACCTGATTATTATAATTCCACATAATAATATTTTGTTTTATTCTATGGCTTTGTGTTTGAAGATGTATGTGTGTGAGAGAGACAGCTTTTGGAAATCCTGAAATAACTTATGACATTAGTTTCTGGACTAGTTCTCAATATACTGTATTTCTCACATTGAAAGCATCATTTGAATGTCAGTGTTCTCCAAAATTAGATTTTATTCCAAATTCCAATTTATTTTAAATTATATGAATGTCAACTGGCTGCGATGTGTTTATTGTTAATAGTAACTGGAGTTCCATACCCATAATTATATTATTATGTATTACTTTCTATATTAAATAGTATTTGCTTATGTGTTACTGTGCCTTAAATGATTAGATTAACAAGATTTAAATTAAAATATAGGAATCAATAACATAATTCTAATAGCAACAAGGCCCTTATGTACCATAATTTGGGCAGCAAATCTTAGGAATATTTGAAAATTTATATTCATTTAAATCAGTGAGCTTCATAAATATATTACCAGAGTCAAGGCTTCAGATTGTGTTCAAATTACAACCATTAATTTAACCATTAATTTGACAATTATTTTAATTCAACTTTTGGAATTTTTAAAATGAATGTGATGTGCATGTTTCCAGTAAACCTGACCCGATTTAAATGGTTAGAATTACGTTGGTGTTGAAAAAAGTGACTTATAACCCATCTTCAAAGTTATGACCATCATGCTACCTCTGTGGTCACATGATCATAATTTGAGCACTTGGGAACCAGGTTGCATTTATCTTCTCACTGAGCAGTAGGTAAACTGACAGGAATGTCGCTAATTGATATCATTTGATGTCTCAATATTGGTGGTGATTTGCTTAATGATCATGTCAAAAATTTATAAAATTGGTTGTATTCATAAGATGCCTCACCTAGTGGCCATACCACTTTGCAACAAATTTTCTGAATATAATTTGTGAACGTAATTCAAGGACTGCCTGTATTATCACTGTATTATAAACTTTCAGTAGACTAGTAGATCGCTTAAAATATTCCTTCTGTCTTTTCCAGAACCAATGTGAGAAATGAGGTTGCTCAATTAGATCAACAGAGAGGGGCTCAAGATACATTATGGGATCAGGTAGTATGAATAAGTTGGAAAAGAAAATATCTCAATAACCAATCAAAACATTCCAAAATATTTCTCATAAAAGAGGCTATAAATCTTTCACTTTTCTTCAAACAATAAATGTGTCTGTTTACAAAAATATTTGACCTTGTACTTAACTGACATGCCTTTTTTCTCTATATAATAGCAAACATTCTTGTTAAAATCTAACTGACTTGTAGGTTGAGACAGTCAGTAGTATTTGGCCATCTATATGTATGGCCCTAAAAAAAACAATTCAGAACTACTGTAAGTCATTTCTATGTACTATGTATTTTTATAGAACTCTTCTTATAATGTTAGGCAAACTTATATTAAAATATTTGCTTGGATCTGATTCTGTGGATTCTCCATAGAAACTCTAAATAAGAATACAAAAATATTTTTTTTATTCTTTCCATAGATTGGTGATTATAAAATGTCTTCAGTTAATGTTTAGAGATTGCTATAGCTATGATACATTAAGGAGGGCATAAATAGCCTTAAGGTATAGGGAGTATATTTAAGGAATATACATCTTCTGTGGTATTGTACAGTGGTCCCTTGGTACTCATTGCTAATTGATTCCGGGAGGCGTGATGAGTACCAAAAATTATGAACACCTGTTGTGGCCCAGCAGGAGCCGTTGGAGCTGCTGATGGACCTCCGATAGCGAGGAACCCTGTGAGTCTGCTATGGAAGATGTGGAGGACCCTGGGCAGGGTTCAGACTCAGAGAAGGGACCAGAGAGGTTGGTTGGACACAGGAGGCGCCTGAGGCATGGAGCAGTGGGAAGATCAAAGGGAATTTGTCCCTGATGCCAGGCAACAGAGCGCGGAGAGAAACGGAGGCAGCAGTTACGGAGAGGAGACTCATAAGAGATAATCAAGCCCAGGTTGTTGTGGCTTGGCCCCTCCCAAGAGAGTATATAAGAAGATACTTTGGAGGAGTCCTTTTGCAGGACACAACCATTCATAATAATCTGGAGAACTCCTTGTCTGGTCTGCCTTGTGTTCCGTGTCTGTTGGAGTCTGGGTTGCTGCAACCTCTTGTCAGTGAGTCGTGTCCGGGCTTTCAGCCAACAGGATTATAATTGCTGTGAATAAGATGGCAAACAGCTAAGCCTGTGTCTGCGTTCATTACCGGACGGAGGGGGCCAGAACAAACACCAAATATTTTTTTCTCATAAGGAATAATGTAGTAAGTCACAAGGCAGCTGACACCGATGAGTTCTAATTTATACATTGAGTACAAACAAATGATGAGTACCAGGACAAAAATTTTGTGTCAAAATGCCTGGAGTACCAAATTTAATGAGTTTCAAAACTGTTGATTATCAAGGAACCATTGTATTTTATCAGCTTTTGAGTCCTTGACTCCTAAAATTCCTGATTTCCATAGTATGCATTCAATTTTAATAATTATCAATATTTATAAGATAGAATTGGTATCTAGAAAGTGTACAGTTTTAGAAATATATAGTTTTTGAAATTTTGAGAATGTTTATTGTCATTATCGGCAGAATTGCTGCAAATCAACACAGTACCTCATATGCTCATTTACTCTGATTAATGTAAATATTAGATTACTGGTGGCACCAAAATATTGGTGCAAAATACGATTAGCGCATTTTTAATTCTTATATAGGTATAAAAATAAAAATGCAGCAATCTTAATATTCTCTTTCTATATTTTTGACAGGTGAAACTTTCATGGAAATTCAGCTTCGTCTCTTAAAAGAAAAAGAAGTTAAAATTCAAAAGGCTCTAAGGAAGCTTAAAAAAATAGAAGTTTACTCAGAAAACAACGGAAGAAGTATGAATTTCCAATTATTTCAGTAATGGGCTATACTAATTGTGGTAAGGACCATTATGCTGGATATTCACATAAACATGTATACGCCTTTGTATAGAATTTTTAAATTTGTGGAAAATATGATGAGACATTTCCTGAATGGAAAATTGGCATGCACATTCCAAATGGTAATTGTAGCTTTTGCTGTCCTTTCCACCTAGAAAATACAGGAAAAATTAGGTTTTCAGTTAGGAGGGAATTTCCGAATTTCAAGTAAATAACATATGCCTTGAAGCTAGAGCGTGATGTACTTATATATGCATTCAGTAGTGATTTTCTATGATTGTCATTGTTTATTTCTTTTAACGAAAGATTACATGAAGCAAACTGTTCAGTTTATATCACTTCTGCCTTTATGTTAGGGAAAACCACTCTAATCAAGGCCCTCACAGGAGATGCAAAGCTACAGCCTCGAGATCAACTTTTTGCCACATTGGACATTACAGCACATGCTGGCTACCTGCCATCTCGATTGACTGTTCTGTATGTTGATACCATTGGATTTCTCTCTCAGTTGCCCCACAATCTTGTTGAATCGTTTTCAGCTACATTAGAAGATGTAGCCTGCTCAGTAAGTACCACAGCAATTGCATATTTCTTTGTTCATTCATTCGTTTTATTGATTCAAAAAAGAATAACAGGTCTGTTTCTAATTTAAGAGTAAAAGAAAAGAAAACAAGTACATAATGCAAACAGTAGCAAAACATCATTTGGCAGAACTGAATGTCGGCTTTGAATGACAGTATCTTTAGTTAAACTATGTTTCCAACTCATGCAGCATTACCAGTCCTTCTGTAATGTATGGTTGCTGTGAAGAACCTTTTATTCAAACACCTAGGAGACGCTAGTATTGTATATTTTTATAAGTTTAAACTACACATTTTTGGAATTGACTTCCTGAGGGTTGGCATGATGCCATGGTTAAGAAGCTGGATTTGGAGAGAGAAGACTCAGGTTGGAAAAATGACTATACCTCAACTCTTGATTGGAAAGTTGAAAAACTACAACATACATACAACATGTACAACATACATTGGAGCAATCTGGTAGATTATGGTCCATAACTTTCAGTGAAAAGGCCTTCATCCAGGAGTTGACTTATTCATGCTGAATCATCATATTCATCATTTGCATAGTAGAATGCTTCATGATACTATCTTTAACCTACCTTTTTTTCCTTCCCATCAAATCACAGAGTAATTTTTGTGTGTTATTTGCTGCTAGGATTTGATTCTTCATGTGAGAGACGTTAGCCATCCAGAAACCAGCCTCCAGAAGAAAACTGTATTATCAGTTCTCAAGAATCTTAATATTCCCAATCATCTACTTGAATCCATTATTGAAGTACACAACAAAGTTGATTTAGTAGATAGGTAAGAGATAACCTAACTTTCAAAATGCTATTATTTTCATTATAATGCGCAGCAGGAATTTCATTAATCTGATCAATGATTCGCTTATAATTTGACAAAATTGGTTTCTGAAGGATACATTTTTAGCCTAAAATGCTTCTAAAATTGACATAGTCTGTGGAAGCATAATTGGTGCTGATTGCTAAGTGTGCTATTTTGCCAGCTTTAGCTCATGATATTACTTATTTCGTTATTTAAATTTATGTCAGCTACATTCTTCTATACAGAAAAGGGATCAGTTTACATGGTACATTTAAGACTTATTTTTAAAAAATAAAATACTAGGATTCTACCTAAAGAGCAGAAAGTAATAACAATCTGGAGTGGATCTGGGATGGAAGAAACCAATGTAACAAGTTTATGAGGTGATTGTTACCTGTCTTACTTAATCCTACATAGCAGTTGGTGTAATGGTTCAGATTTTGGAGAGAGACTCCAAATGAACATATTCATGGCTTCTTTCTCCCTTCTGATTCTCTTCGGTACTTTTAAATTATTTTCCAAACAAAATTGTATTAGTATGTAACACTATTACACATTTAGTATGTAATGTAGGTTGTTTTCCTGCTATGTGATTTTAATATGATATGATAAATACCCATCAGAAAATAAATATTTCTTACTTATTTACAACAAACTAAAATATGAAATCTATAGTCCTATAAAATGTGTGTGTGTGTGCGTGTGTTATGTAAGCAGGCTAAATTTCTACAGTTATTACATAATTGTCTCCTGTGCCAAGGTCTATTTTTTATGATGTCTATCTGCTGCTAGTATCAACCTACAGAACAAATGCTATAGTCACTTCAGCTCTCCTTGGACATGGTTTAAAAGAGCTGAAAGAAGAAATTGAGGAAAGAGTTTTGAAAGGAACTGGGAAAAAAATTATGACAATTAAAATCAATTTATCTGGACCGCAGCTCAGGTCAGTTACAACTACACACCAGCAATGGCTGGAAAATCATGCCAATTAGTATCAAAATTCTACTTTTTAGAAACAGTTTGCTTTTGGTTCTTTTTGCTGTATTGGTTCTTTTGACAAGTTTAATACTACTAGCTCATCCATTTTTTTATTTGCTAAGCATATTTAATATCTAAAAATAATTTTTCTCTG
This sequence comes from Thamnophis elegans, assembly GCF_009769535.1. Taxonomy (NCBI): domain Eukaryota; kingdom Metazoa; phylum Chordata; class Lepidosauria; order Squamata; family Natricidae; genus Thamnophis; species Thamnophis elegans. The sequence goes on from NC_045551.1 coordinate 30,668,547, forward strand.
TTAATTTATTGGCTGTGCATTTACACAACTGCTGCCCTGCCAACAGCAAAAAACCAAGCTATAGATATTAGCTGTAAAGCTGTGGTCACACATTGTTAAGCTGTTCACTGTTCACTGTGGTGCTGTTTTATTAAATGCCAGATGCTGGTTTCCTGCAAAACTGTCTTAAAACATGGTCACAGGATTGCAGGATGTTGCAAATGGCCATAAATGCCATCATGTTCCTGGGCCACCAAAAAACAATCACATGACTGCAGGGAGGGCAACTATTTGAACTTAGGATCTGGGTTGTAACCCCCCTTTTTGAGGTAGGTGATAACTTCAAATAGTTGCTAAGTGAATGGTCATACGTTGAAGACTACGTACCTGCGTTTATAAGACTCAAACCTCAGGAAACCCATTTCAAAAAGTCTTCCAAACTATCCTTTCAGATTAAAATTATTCAATTTTACAAAAAGAGAAAACATGCAAGCTTGGAATATATTTGAATTGAATGATCCCACTTTTACTGTTATTATCGTTGTATTTTTGTGTTTTAATTATCATGTGGGGATTGTTTGTGTGAGCGCCTGAGTATGTCTGATTCGGAGGACCTGCCGGGGAATGCGGGGGTCACTGGGGTGGTTGGGGGGACCACGGCCACGGGAGTGGATCGGAGCATTGCGGTCGTAACAGGGAGGGGCAGATATGGCGGGGACTTTAAGGCTGGCCATTACCGGGGAAGGAGGGTTCGCTACATCACAGAGATCCCTCCTTCCGGCCCTATGAGTCCCACTCCGAGGCCAGATGGCGCGAGTAATCAGGACCCTGGTCTCAGGCTGCTGTCGCTAAATGCCAGGTCTGTTGTTCACAAGGCTCCCCTCGTCCGGGACTTAATTTTAGACAAGAGGGCAGACCTGGCATGTATTACTGAAACATGGCTGGGCACGGAGGGAAGAGTCCCCCTCGTAGAGATGTGCCCAGACGGATTTCAGGTGCTTCATCAGCCGAGAGCCCAGGGAAGGGGTGGCGGTGTGGCTATTGTTGTCCGGGAGTCTTTAGCACCTCATAGGATCCCTGCTCCGGAGCTTGTCAGGTGTGAGTCCCTACTGGTGAAGCTGGACCTCAAGGGTCAAGTGGGTCTGCTGCTAACGTACCTGCCTCCCAACTGCGTTGCAGCAGCCCTCCCCTCGCTCCTCGAGTCGGTAGCTGAGCTAGCAATTGAGTTCCCTAGGCTCATGGTCCTGGGGGACTTCAATTTGCCTTCGCTCGGTGAACACTCTGATGGAGCGCAGGAGTTCATGGCTTCCATGACAGCCATGGGCTTGACCCAGGTAATCCGAGGCCCAACCCACTCAGCGGGTCACACACTCGACCTCGTATTCCTCTCGGAGCAGTGGATTTGTGATCTTGGTCTGAGGGGTAATGAGATCATACCCCTGTCGTGGTCAGACCACTGCCTACTGAGGCTAGACTTCCGGAGGCCAAACCCCCACCGTAGGGAGGAGGAACCGACCAGGTGGTTCCGCCCCAGGCGACTTATGGACCCCTTAAGGTTCCAGACGGAGCTTGGGGCTATTCCTGATACTCTCGCCCACAGTTCGGCGGAGACTCTTGTTGCTGCCTGGCACTCGGCAGCATCGGAGTCTCTTGACCGGATTGCGCCATTACGGCCCCTCCGGGTCGGCGGATCCCGGAGGCCTCCTTGGTTCACCGAGGAGCTCCGGGAGATGAAGCGCCGGAGGAGACGCCTAGAGCACTTGTGGAGGTCCGATAGGTCCGAATCGAACCGAGCACTTTTGACAGCATGCACCAAGGAATACATCCGGGCACTAAGGACAACTAAAAGAACACACATTGCCACCTTGGTTGCGTCCGCCGAGTCCCGCCCAGCCGCCCTGTTTAGGATAACCCGCTCCCTCCTAAATAGGAGGGAGGCAGGGGACCCCTTACAGGGTAAGGCTGAGGAGTATGTCCAGTTCTTGGTGGACAAAGTTGCTCGGTTTCGGTCGGACTTGGACTCCACTCCCGCAGATCCAGCCGAGACACAGGGGGATAACTTGGCAGACCATCTCTGGGTTGAGTTTCAGGATGTTACCTCCGGGGATGTGGACAAGGCTATGCGAGCTGTGAGCGCCTCCACCTGTATACTGGACCCGTGTCCCTCCTGGCTGGTTGCCAACAGCAGTGAGGTGACACGAGGCTGGATCCAGGCGGTCGTTACCGCCTCCCTTCGGGAGGGGCACTTCCCCGCCGCACTTAAAGCGGCGGTGGTGAGACCCCTCCTGAAGAAACCATCCTTGGATCCAGCCGTTCTTAATAACTACCGTCCAGTCTCCAACCTTCCCTTTGTTGGGAAGGTTGTTGAGAAGGTGGTGGCCTTCCAGCTTCAGCGTACCTTGGAGGAAGCTAGCTATCTTGACCCCTTCCAGTCCGGCTTCAGGCCCGGCTACAGCACAGAAACCGCTTTGGTCGCATTGACCGATGATCTCTGGAGAGCCAGAAATGGAGGCCATGCGTCCATCCTGGTTCTCCTTGACCTCTCAGCGGCTTTCGATACCATCGACCATGGTATCCTTCTGCGACGACTGCGGGAGGTGGGGGTGGGAGGCACTGTTTTGCAGTGGTTCTCCTCCTACCTCTCGGACAGGTCGCAGTCGGTGTTGGTGGGGGCGCAGAGATCGTCCCCGAGGCCCCTAACTTATGGGGTGTCGCAGGGCTCGGTCTTATCCCCCCTACTATTCAACATATACATGAAACCGCTGGGTGAGATCATTCGGAGGCACGGAATAAAATACCATCAATACGCGGACGATACACAGTTGTATCTGTCCGCCCCATGCCAACTCAATGAAGCGGTGGACGTGATGAGCCGGGGTCTTGAGGCCGTTAGGGACTGGATGAGAGCTAACAAACTGGTACTCAACCCAGACAAGACCGAGTGGCTGTTGTGTTTTCCTCCCAACAATTTGGCCAACGTTCCACCACTCAGGCTGGGGGGTCAAAATTTATACCCCTCAGACAGGGTCCGCAACTTGGGAGTCCTCCTGGACCCACAGCTGACTTTTGACCATCATTTGTCAGCTGTGACCAGGGGGGCATTTGCCCAGGTTCGCCTGGTACGCCAGTTGCGGCCCTACCTGAATCGGGAGGCCCTCACAACAGTCACTCGAGCCCTTGTGATCTCTAGGCTGGAATACTGCAATGTGCTCTACATGGGGCTGCCCTTGAAGAGCATCCGGCGACTTCAGCTAGTCCAGAATGCGGCCGCGCGAGTGATTGTGGGCGCACCACGGTTCGCCCACATAACACCGATCCTCCGTGAGCTGCGCTGGCTACCTGTTGATCTTCGGGTGCGCTTCAAGGTGCTACTTACCATTCATAAAGCCCTCCATGGTAGTGGATCTGACTATTTGAGAGACCGCCTTCTGCCAATTACCTCCCTGCGTCCCATCAGATCGCATAGAGTAGGCCTCCTCCGAATTCCATCCGCCAGTCAGTGCCGACTGGCGACTACGCGGAGGAGAGCCTTCTCAGTTGCAGCTCCGACGCTTTGGAACGATCTCCCCGTGGAGATTCGCACCCTCACCACCGTCCAGACCTTCCGCACAGCCCTCAAGATCTGGCTATCCCGTCAGGCCTGGGGATAAGACCTTAGCCTCGCCCCACCCGAATGCTGAATGAATGTTGTGTTTTACTGGTTTATTTTTTTATTCACATTTTTCTTTTTTCTTGTCTTCTGTCTTGCACTCCTTCCCTATTAATTGTAAGCCGCCCTGAGTCCCCTCAGGGAAAAGGGCGGCCTATAAATGTCAAATAAATTTTTTAAAAAAAATTTCTCATCCTCGAAACCATGGGATTTGTGATACTCTTGATTAATAATGTTATTTCTCTAGTAATAAAACAACAGTTGTATTGTATCATTGCAGCTGGCTGTACAAAGAAGCAGTAGTACAAGAAGTTGATGTTGCTCCTGAAGATAATACAGCTAAAGTAAGGGTCATTATAAGCGACTCTGCCCTGTGGAAATGCAAACGACTATTTCCTCAGTCTAGTTATTTGTCTTGATAGCCACAACCTGTTTGCTTCTGGGAGAAAGATCCTCCAGCAATTTTTTAAGAGACAAGAGCTCCAATCACAGTGATGAGACTGTAGACACAACATTGACTCCAGTGGACTTAAAAATTAATGTAAACATGGTTAATAAAAATGTTACTCCTGCTATAAAGCTTCTCAGCTCTTCAACACTGAGTTAGTGATGACAATGAGAAGAAAGCTGTTCCAGGTCAATTTTAAATATTTGTACAGGGAGTAGTTATTTATATGCGACAATTATATTTGAATAGAGGTTGAGGTGTTTCATTTATTAAATTCACATGCCACCCATCTCATTGTCAGGCAATTCTGGGCAGCTTGCAACATCATAAAAACATTAAATACATGTTTTATACAGCAATGTAAAGCATTTAAACATTGGGCATTAGCATGAAACTGGGTAAACCAACAATCTGGGGTGTAGATGAGATTCTCTTCTTAATCTCCTAACAACCTATAGCGGGGGAATCTCCATCAGGGCCCCAACTAATTGGCATAGCCAGGTTTCCAGCCCTTTCACAAGACCAAGAGAGTTAGAGTTAGTTTGCTTAATGCTGGAAAATATAATATATAAATATAACGTCATTTGGAGTCTCTTCAACTGTTGGAATAATGTGTGATTGCTTTACATGAGATGCAGAGTCTTAAAACAAAAAAATATATAGCTGAAAAGGAGAAAAAAATAAGCAGCTCAACCAAGAAAAGCACAGCTCAAATGGAAATATCTAGGACATTATGCTGTAGGCTTATCCACATAGGTTGGAGGTCTCAATGCATAATATTACCCTTTAGTTTAATTCTATTTTGGGGGTACAGAATTTGTTGCTGTCACTCCTGCTACAGGTATTGTGGAAGATTCTCAGAGCAAACATCGCAGCAAACAATTATTTGGGATGGTAGATCAAGAAAGTGGCAGAGAGGGTGCTATTCACAGTCCACTTCCCATTCCTAATTCATCGCCTGTGAAATAAGATAGTATGCAACCTCATAAACCTCAGCCATCATGAAACATTTTCCTTTCTCCAGCACAGTTAAGTCCTGATTCTTTGTTCTTTCAAACAAAATTCCCAGGGCAGTGCTGAACTAGACTTGGAGAGAACAAGATTCTAGGCTATTCCCTCAGCTATGGAAATTTTATTGACCTTGATCCAGCCCCCCACTCTTCACCCACTGAAAATTTAAACCACTGAAACCCATATAACATAATGGCATGACTTCCAGAGTTCCAGGTGCAGCTTCAGCATTCCTCCAGAAATCACTACTGAATCATTATGTTTCACTGCTCTACAAAAGGAAAATGATTAAATGTACAAGAAGTAATAATATGAACTTTAGCTAATGCAATATTAATACAAATTAATTGGTTTTAAATGTGGCATTTATCCTGGTACCAACTCTGGGCAGTGTTATTCACAGTATATCACTCCAAAAACCAATTGTGATCTTGAACTGAAAAGTACTGGCCAAAGAAATGCTTAAAATTTAGAACTGGTTGCCGCAGAAATTTCTCTTTCTCATTTTATAGCTGCATTTATAGAAAGTTGAATACAATTGTATAGTTTACAGCTGCCAATACAGCAACAAATACCCTGGAATCCGACCCTTTTTATACTTGAAAAAATTATCCAAACCTGAGAAAATTTTAAAAACAGAATTAAAAATCAATGTGTTTTGCTTTCTGCACCCTGCATACTGCTAAGTCTCTGGCCTCTTTAAAAACTTACAGTTTTATAGTATACAGTTATTGCCACTAAAGATTTAACTATATTTACATTCAAGTCACTTGGCTAGGTTTTCAATTCTGCCTACAATTATCCTCTATGTAAAAAGGACACACTAAGCCTTCCCTTCTTTGTTACTAAGAACTCATGAGAGCTCAGGAAATGTAGCTCATTTGTACTAAAACTTTGCATGCATTACATCCCATATTCAATTATTGGAACCTACAAATAAAAGCTCGCTTAAAATCCTAACTGGTACTATTTAACATCAACTCGTTTTGGGATAGAATGCATTAAAAAAATCAATAATACTCAAGCTTGGCAATTTTAGGGAATATGAACTTCAACTCTTAGAATTTCCAGGCCAGTCTACTGCCTGGGAGATTTGGGGAATTGAAGTCCATATGTCTTAAAGTTGCCAAGTTTGAAAAACTCTGACTTAACTAAGTGGTTGAGTTCACTTACTGTCAATTAACCAGAAGTGGCTCTATATGTTACGTCATGGTATGCCAAACTATGGTTTGTAAATCACAATGACTGAACCAAAACTACATTGCAGCTTTGTCTACATTCTTTGTACTAATTCAGATTTGTCAAGCTGTTATGACCCAGGTCACTTGGGCAGAAGCACGTTTCAATAGTGTCCTTTACTGATCTGTTAAGTCCACAACAACTTGACTACAACATTCAGCAAAGCTCCACCCCAAACTTCCCTGAAGGCAGCCACTCACAGTCCCATAAATAAAAGCCAATAATCACCAGAGCTAAATCACAAAGGCAGAGAGGAAGTCCAAAAACAAGGCGCAAATCCACAAGGCAAGGTCAAGTTGTACACAAAATTCCAGGTGCACAGGATAAGAGGTCCAGAGGCAAGAGTCAAAATCCATAGGCAGAAATCCAAATCAAAGCAGAATTTTTCCAAGGCCAGGGAAGTACATGCCAAAGCAAACAATTGTTCCTTCCTGGGCTCTGCTTAATTCAACCCAAGCCAGGTGTTCCTTGTGAGGAGGGGCAGGGTGACCTTGCAAGCAACCTCACAGACCTCCTTTGAGTTTGCCTCTGCTCCACTCTCCATGCCCCTGGATTGAGTGGGGGAGGCAGCTGTTCTTCATCAGAGGAGATCTACTGCCTCGCAACACCACTGCCAGTCTGCAGCTGATCCTTCCCCATGTTTGTGAGGTCAGGGAGCACACCACCCAGTCGACCACCTCCTCCAATGCCTGATATACCTGGGACAGCAGCTTTCTCAGCCCATGGCCTCTCCAAGCATCCGAGGGGAGACATGCCATCCCTGTCGGATGGTCCTGGTTCCAACTTATCTTCCTTCTCTCAACCAGGATTCAATGGGGCTATGACACAAGTGTATATGAGGAAAGCATTACTTACTAAAATGCACAACTTCTTTTCAAGTATGATCTTGGAAGGTATGATGACATCCCTGGATGTGTTACCAGATACCTTTACAGATGTGAGTTCAGAGAAGGATGTACCAGTACCAGGCACTATTAGGAGGGGAGTTGGTCAATGGCTTCAGGCAACTGCTGAGAAGGATTTGGCTGAAGCGTAGCTGCAGCATGGCAGCCCTGAGGCTTCAGGTGGGGAAAGCATGCAACTGCAGCCAGTTGGTGATTAGGAGGAACTGCCTTCTGCATCACATAGGACAGAGAAAAGGCAGGAGCAGTGAAGGTCAGCCTGATTACTCATGAGGAGGTAGCTTCATCCCTCTTGATGGGCTGCACTATTTGTCATAGCAGGCAGATGGAGACGATGGTGGAGACAACATGTTTATTTCCTAGCTGCGTGTTTCCTGGTCGTTGTGATTCCTGCCTTGCATTGGACTGACACCGTGCCTTGACTTTGGATCATGCCTTGTGAACTCTGGATTTTTCTTGCCTCATGAACCCCCTTGTGTTGTGGATTTAATTTTACCTGGTGGATTTGTCTTGCCTGGGAAACTTTCAAGTACCTTGTGGACTCATTGGTTATTGCTCTGTGGACTAAAATAGGTCTTCTTTTGGCTGGATTTAATTGGAACAGTTCTGAAGTTTTGGTGAAGGGAATTGCCAGGAGCATCAATAAACCTACTAAAGCACCGTCACATGTGCATGCAAGTGAGCGCGACAGCTCAGAGGTAGTCAAACATACAGAACTAATTAGATGATCAAAGTTCTCCATGTTTCAAAATTCTGTAGATGCTGCACATTTTGCAGGAGAACCAATTATTCCATGAAAGATCTTTTTTAAAAAAACATGACATTTTCTACAGTGATGCATAAATACAGTTTTTAAATAAGTACTTAACTGCAGGTTAAAAATATGAAGGTGAATTATTTGTTGTATTACATCTTACTTTATCCTTGCAGTTAGTCCCATCATCTCCTTTCAAAACATGATCTAAATGGAGTTATTGTAAAATCAGTTTGGTATTAAGGTTTATCACATTCTCCACAAAATTATTCTTTTCTATAAAGTCTCCAGCAACGATGTTAATGCAGTCCTTTTTTGATCCAGGATGCTGTTTCTTTACCCACATATTTAGTAATGGAAGAGCCTTCAGAGTCATTTTTTTAACAGAGCTGTTTATATTTGCCAAAATATATCCTAAATCTGCAGTAAGATTGATTCCTGCGACAAATAATCCATCTGGAAGGGGAAAAACAGGAATAAGAATTGCCATTTGATTCTTGTAACAATTACCAACAATTTTTCAAAGAAAGGAATGTCTCATCCATTTATTTTAATAGGGTATGATAACTCACTTTATTTGCAAAATATATGCATTATGAGCATCCCTAAGGTGACTTGCAACTAAGGGACAGAAAGAATATACCTTTCTTACATCTTATTTTGGATGAATCCCAAATTCAGTCTAGAAATGTCTGCCTGAGTATCCGCAAATCAACCCAAATTAAAACAGGTATTTTCAACATCCTTGTTATTCATTATAAAAATGTTGCTTTGCTCATATTAAAGCTTTTTTTAATATAAAATCATTTCTACATATATCCATCTGACTGCAAAGATGGGAACACATTTCTGAATTATGTGAAAATTTTGGAACCTTGTTTCCAGCCAAAAAAAAAAAAAATGGGCTGCAGGAAATCTCATCAAATTGGTGGACTTCTTCTTGATCTGATCACTAGACCTAATGCAAATCCTCATAAACTGTTTGAATGTTTGAATGTTTATTCAATTTGTATGCTGCCCTATTCCCGAGAGACTCAGGGCGAGAGACTCAGGGCGACTAACAAACAGAGGGGAAGGCGGGGACTGAAGATTGCTTGGCTTTTGTGGTTTTTTGGTCTATCATCACAAAAACTGATTGCTGAGTTTTGGTGGATATATGTTGGAACGCTCATGGAGGGGAACTCAGGAGTTGATTCAGGATATACACCATATACACAGAAGGGACAAATACCTGGGCGACCACTTTGCTTCTTTTTTTCCAAAACCTCAATAAGCTTTCGTGCTGTATCCTTATTTCCCCACCAGTACGGAATTGCAGGCCACAATTCACTATGATGCACCACTTGCATTATTTCGTCATAAGACACAATCACTTGGTAGCCATTTGACCACATATTGCGGAGGGTTGGGATAATCTGAAAGGAAGAGTAAGATAACATTTGTATTTCATTTATTTATATCCCACCTTTATTATTTTTACAAATAATTGAAGGCAGCAAACATATACAACACATCTTCCTCCTATTTTCCCCAAAACAACAACCTTGTGAGGAGAGTTGGGCTAAGAGAAAGAATGACTGGCCCAAAGTCACCCAACTGGCTTTCATAGCTAAAGTGGGACTAGAACTACTTTCTAGCCTGATGCCTTAACCACTAGAGTAAACTGGTTCTCTATTATTCATATCCAACAGACTTGGGATACAGCTGTAATGAATTCTATTGGACAAGTTCTGCAGGGGTCATTTAGTATTACCCAGGAATTGTTCAAATTTTGCCAAGTATTACAGTATCACTCAGTTGTATATGATCACTCCACATTCCCTCAGTATAATATCTGACCATACCAATGTGAATTAGTAATCTCATAGTCTCAAAATCTTAAAACTAAGTTTTCTAAGCAACTCACATTTCTAGGACACAATCTGGAACTGAAGATCTTCTTTATGCAGGAGACCAAATGATTGTGATGAATCTCATCCAAGCCATCAAAATTTCTGAAAGCTAGAACAACCACCTCCCAAGGATGGTCTTTCAACCATCGTAAAATGTCCCATAGAACAACCTATAAAAATCAATGTAAGATTGATAACATGCAGTGTGAGACATGGCTTTGTGACAGAAAGAAAAGGAATCAATTATAATTGGCAAATATCTCAGAAGGGACAGAAGGCAGACTTCACAACACATGATTTCAATAGAATTCAGTTAAGAAAATGTACCTCTACTTCCACTGTTGTATATAACATATGAACGAAGTATAATTTCATGGAAGGGTCATCAGGTTTGTGAGCTATTCTAAAATCGAAATACCTAATTCCAGCATCCAATTGTTCCAACACAGTCAGATCCTGAAACATTTTTTAAAAAATCAAAAGTTTCTAAAATGTTTGCAAGAAAGATATATTTAATTATCAATGATATACATTTCCTAAATTTTAAACAGTTTTAGGAAGAGAACAGTTTTGGACTGCAGATTACAAGTCTTGGGTAAAACCCACAATGTTTCTAACACAAAATAAATGGAACATAGACCACTTTCATCCAATGATTTTGCTCTTTCTTATGATATTGTATTATTCTATGTATTGCAGAAATTTAAAAAAATGCATAAGCAAATTTAATTTTGTAAAAACAGAGCTCCAAAAATGCAAAGTGGGAAGTCCAAAAATATTTACCTGTGTTATTGACCATCTCAAAATAATAGGGTGCACTATCCAATGCATATGTTTATCAAGTAACTGCAACAATTTGGATCCATTTGCGCTGACTTCTGACTTCTTATCCAGACAATATGTCATTGCATCATGACTACCTATATAGGATTAAAGACAAAGTCAACCTAATCCTAATCATTTGTCAGCCTTTTCAAATCTTACCACTGCACCAGAGTTCACTCTAAGACTCTTCTTACTCTAATGTAAAACCAGAGAAAACTGACTGCAGAAACAGACCTAGTGGTCCCTCAAAGTCTGCTCTTTGAGTTTTTTTATAATTCCCAGCAAACCATCAAATATTATACGTAATAAATACAAGTAATAAATCTCACCTGAGAGCAAAGGGGTGACATGATCAGGTAATCATCAAGAAAAGATGACTTCTTTTTTAAAGTAAGGTAAAACACACTTCTCTTCATTAAAACAATCCTTCCTTCATCTCTGTATCAAATATGGTAAATGCTACCTAAGACCCCACCCCGGATGGATTAGATATGCTGTACTTCTGGCACCAGTCATCCTTGGGGGGGGGGGGGGCTGTATGGTGCAGGAATTTGTTTCAGTGTGATCTTTCTGGGTTCTTCTTTAATGTATTTTTTGAAGCATCATCCAAATGGGGATGATTTTCATCACACCTTAATTTAGACATTGATGGAACTTGGTTGGCATAGCCATTAGAGCAACTTCTAGTTCATAGGGTTCAATTAAAGCTATCCTGGGAAATCTTATGCATTTATTTAAATCAGGGTTTACAGAGGTTGGGAAACTAAACTGCAAAAAACCCTTGTGTGGCCCTGGTGATTTCTTCTTCTTCAATGGGTGGTTTAAACCTTGGTTTTCACTAACATCCTTTTATTTTAGATACATTTTAACAAGATGCACAGAACACAATATAATGTTCTAAAGCTCTAAAGTGCATGCAGATATAGCAAATCTACCCTTTATTTCTACATTTTTTGAAGAGATGTGTTGCAAAGATATTAAGAATTCAAAAAGGTAATGCTAATTATGCTTTTATGATGTTGTGTTGTGCTGCGTTGTGTTATGTTGTATTGTATTATGTTGTGTTGTGTTCTTTCCAATTATCCAAATGTTGTTTCAAAATGCATTACTTACCTGGTAATGACAGATTAGAGAGAGGTACAGCCCAAAGACTTTCGGGTAAATCAGACATCCACTTATCAGCTTCACTGCCCAGGTTAATGGATTTCTTTTTTGACTCTTTCTTCCTTTTCCCCATTTTAAAAAATGTTCTAGAAAAAGGTCTAAACAAAAAATAGGTTTTAACTGTCTGCAGGTGCAAATTTAATTCATCCAGTATCCTCACACGTCTCTGATCCTGATGACATTCTCAATATCCTACAAAACTAAGGTGACCAGATTTTCAGATTGGTAAAGAGGGACACCTTTGACCGGGGGGGGGGGGGTGATTAAAAATTTTATACGGAGCAACAAAAATTTTCATACAACGCAAAAATAGTATTGTCATATTTTTTTTATTTCAACATAACTACAATTTACAAATATAAATTGTAATTGTTGCCAAACATCAAAAGTTTGATCACGTGACCATGAGGATGCTGCAATGGTTGAAAATGGTCGCTAAGTGTGAAAAATGGTCATCAGTCACTTTTTTCAATGCCATTGTAACTTTGGTCACTATACCACCTTTCTTGCCACAGTTCTTAAGTGAATAACAGCAGCTGATAAGTTAGTAATATGTGTGAATCTGGTTTCCCCATTTGACTTTGTCAAAAGGTCACAAAAGGCAATTACATGACCCCAGGACACTGAAACCATCATAAATATGAATCTGTTGCCAAACATCAAAATTTTGATCTTGTGACCATGAGGATGCTGCAACGGTCGCTAAGTGTGAAAAATGGTTATCAGTCACTTTTTTCAATGCCATTGTAACTTTGGTCACTATACCACCTTTCTTGCCACAGTTCTTAAGTGAATAACTGCAGCTGGTATTTTGTATTTTGGATAGAATCTTTTTTTAAATAGTCTAAGACAATTTAAAAAAAGAATCCAGGGGGCGGAGCCTGGATGCCATGACGAGACGATGTGCGATCTCAAAACTCTGAGATCACACTCAATACTTTTATTGCTGGGGGGTTCTAACGGACCTAAATCATCCTGAAGAGATGGTGAACAGGAAGATTACATCTTGCTGATCTCGGGGATATCGCAAAATCTCCGAGAAAAGCAGGGCTAAAGTCTTCTGCTGGCAGTAAAAATTCCAGTCTATCAAGGCTGACAAAGTCAGGGCAATATGGAGGAGAAGTGTTAAGCTGGTGAAAAACTTTTATTGTTTAAAAAAAATGGACTGTCTATAAAATTTTAAAACTAACTTAAATCAAAGAATAGAAGAACTTAGTGGCAATTTTGATCTTTGTAACGGTTCTGTACAGTGGTTATCTTACTTTTTAAATGTTATTTACATGGATTGATTCTAAGTAAACCTTTTCAAATGGATGGATTACCCTAACATTTCTTCTGACTCTCGATAAGCTACAAATTGACTGTTTTCATCTCAACACTTTTATTGCTTGGTTGTTCTGGCTTAAGATCTGATAAGATTGTACAGCTGTTCCTTTGTAGTTTGCTTTCACTTGCAAGTGTTTCAATCTTGCTGAGCTTTTAAAAAAAATACAACTGCGTATAAACATGGCGTCTCTTCAAGCGTCTCTTCAAGCGATACTTTAGCTTTGAAGAGGGTGTTTGATACAGAGGAAAGAATTGAGAGAAAATTGGACTATTTGGTCCACAAATCGTGATGAAAAAAACTGAGGATGTTCATTAAATACAAAATAAGAAGATGGAAATTCAAAAAATTGAAATGGAAGAGTTTGAGCTTGTTGATATTTGTGGCAATTGGTTTATTTTGAGGGAGGAAAGATGGGAATATTTGAAGAGGAATTAAATGGAGAGAAAATTTATTTCAAAGGACAGGACATAGAAGGAGAAGAAAACATTAAAAAACTTATGGACTATGAAATACTATTTGCAAAATATTTGATAACTGCTGAGAATTGAAGACAAGCTGATAAAGGAAACAAAAGGAGGGCGTAAACACTATATGAGAGATATTACAAACAAGAAGGTGCAAAGATCACTTCGTACAGACTTGTTTAAAAAGATGTTTAGAGAATCGGATCCACAAATGGCAGTAGATATAAGATTGTTTTGTTATTGGAGAGATACAGGTTGATAGATGGAAGAGTATAATTCAAAATTAGCTAAACTTAGTTAAATCCAGTGGTAATAGGTATAGTTAAATAAAAATTGATAATGATAGTAATGTATACAATGTTGAGCTGTTATGATAAGTAATAATTCGATATGAGAAGGGAAGGTTAGAAATATTTTGGACTATATATAAAGATTATTAATAACAATAATAATAAAAAACAAAACTAGATACAGTCAAGTTTTAACTAATAGGGGAAAAATGTAATTTTGGTATTAAATATTATGGATGTTTAGCTAAAACAGGATATGAGGATTTAATGTTAATGGAGGATTTTACAAATAAGCAAATGAAATGCCAGCATGTGGTTATGTATTAAATCTTGGTATATTTAAGGATGAAGGATGTTTAAATAACTATAACTATAGTCAAATAAAAGTGGAGGTATGTTGATGTTAATATAATAAATATTTGAGTTAAGATATTTGAATTAATATGAATTATATTTGATGACGGTGGAAGAGATGCACAAAAGCCTTTTGTAACCAGCTGATACACTTTCTACAGTATGTAAAGAAGGAGGAGTTGTATGTTTGTTTTGAAAATAAAAAATTTTTTTAAAAGAATCCACACAGAATAAATTGAAGTAAAACATTTCAAACTATTCCACACCGAATAAATTGAATAATTTGAATATATTTCAAAGTATTGTGCATAGAATTTTTCAAAATGGTTTCACTTCAATTTATTTTGGATAGAATCTTTTTTTAAATAGTCTAAGACAATTTAAAAAAAGAATCCACACAGAATAAAACTATTTTAAAAAATCATATGCACAATAAACAAAATATTATTTTAAAATACATTAAAAAAATAAAAGAAAAAAACCCAGCTCACTTACCAGCAGGCAGGCACTCCAAGTCAATCCAGAATGATGTAGATGTTAATACAAAGAACTGAGCAAATTAAAATAGTGAAATTAGTCCCAGAGAAATATTTTTCAAAGAAAAATGAGGAGCCACCATTTTTTCCCACATGAGCCGACCTCCAACCTCCATGCCCCTCCCATCCAGGAAATCGAGGAAGGAACAGTCGCTACTTCTCTAGCCTAAGTATTTCCTGGAGCTCTATGGTACTGGGTCATTTTTTCTTATAAAAGGAGGTAAAAGGGCAGGGGGGTCCGTTTTGTGGGAATAATTGTAGAGAATTGCTCCCACAGGATGTGCCGTAGTGCACATGAAACAATGAAAGCGCATGGGATGTGGAAAACAGGATAAATGACTCATAAAAGTAACTGGCCATAGCCAGCTCGGGCCCTAAGTGATAACATTGTATGCTAATGAGTGTAATAAGAATAAAAGGGAGTTTCGGACTCTGTTCTGAGCTCTCATCCCGAGACATCTTGCCTGCGTGTCTTATTCCTCATGAGAGACCACCACACGTGGTGACCCCGACGTGATCCTGTGCTGACGGATACGTCCCTGCTAACCCTCTGCTTACCACCTGGAATAGGCTCGGTGCACCCGATGACGTTGCTGGCGACTGACTCTAATTCGTAAGTATGGGTGGTGGAATGTCTGCAGCTCAGAAAGTTCATGTTGAAGAGCTTAGGCAATTAGGCAGGAAAAAATATTTAAGCACCCAAGACCAAAAAACTACCAAGCCTCTCTCTAAATCAGAGGCTGTCAAATTGCTTGCTTACGTTTGGGCTAACTGTCCATCTTATCCGGAACATGGCTCCTTAAAAGCCGACACATGGAGGAAAATTGGTGCAGTCCTCCACCAAGTTCCGAGGGCTCCCCCAGATGTTCTTTGTCTGTGGGAAATTGCCTATATATTGATTCAGACACATGCTGAATCCCCTCTTCAGCCGTTGTTGGATCCACCTCCTTATCCAACAACGTCTGTTATGTTAACAACTCCTGCTCTAGACATACGGGTTTGCCAACCCATGGCTCCTGAGGGTTTTTCCCAACCCACGTGCTGTCAGACTACTGCTGACAGCCCCTCTGGCCATGCTCAACAGCCAGGAATTATTAGAGGAACTTATCAAAAAGCAATAAAAGAAGGAGGTTTAGACGCCTCCGATTTGCAGGATACTGAGCTGTTTCCAGTCACATACCAAAATACACAAGCAGGTATTATTTTTGACTGGGAACCCATGCCTCTGGTAATGATTAAAGAATTAAAAACTGCGGTAAAGGATTATGGAATTACCAGTCACTACTCCAGAGGACTTAATTCTCTAGCGGGTGCCTATCAACTGCTACTGCAGGATTGGAAAAATTTGGCTCGGATGTTGCTTAATGGAACCCAGTATGTGGTGTTTGATTCAAGTACAAAAGGGAATGCTTAATAGCCCTACTATGTGTCAGGCTTTTGTGGATTTTGCATTACAACCTTTCCGTAAATCTCATCCTACTTTTTTGGTTTACCATTATATGGATGACATTTTGGTTGCGGCCCCTGGCCCAAAGGGTACAGTACAACTTGTGCTATCGGAGCTTGTTACATTATTAGCCACGTTTGGTCTTCAAGTAGCCCCAGACTAGATTCAGACCCATGAACCTTTTACCTACTTAGGCCATAAGGTTTTGGCCTCGTACTCATCTCCGGTAGTACCCTCCATCAAAATACCCTCATCTTTGACTTGGTTGCCTTGCAGCAAATTTTAGGCACCATAAATTTTGTAAGACTCTTTTTGGCTCTTACCACCATGCAACTAGCCCCATTATTTATGGCATTAAAGGGACCTTTAGGCCCCTCTTCTATTGTAATTCTTACTCCGGCCCAGGAGCAAGCGTTTAGTTTAATAAATGAGGCAATGACCACCCGTTGGGTGGATCGAGCTCTACCAAACCACCCACTTTCATTGGCAATCTTTGCTACTCCTCCGTTACCCACTGGGGCGCTTATACAATGCCATGACAAAAAAGTTTACGTTGTAGAATGGTTACACCTCCCTCATAAGTCCATCAGTTCCCAGCCTCATTTAATGGCTCTTTTAATAAATAAGGCTCGCTTTCGAGCTAAATGCCTTACTGGTTTTGATCTTGCTGGTTTGCATGTCGCCATTTCTCTTACTGTTTGGGAACCCCTCTTGGCCACATCTGATGTCTTACAACTTTCCTTGGCCGATTGGTCGGGTTTTGTGTCTTGTCATTTACCTTCTGATCCCCGTTTTCAACTTTTCCTCAATGTTCCCCTTTCCCTGTCTACTTCCTTGGTAACCTCCCCTCTCTCAGATACGTTGACGCTTTTTGTGGATGGGGGAAAAACATATGGTTCTTGTGTGTGGCAACAGGATGGATCCTGGCACACAAAAATCACCCCGCCTCAATCCTCTGCTCAACGTGCTGAACTTGCCGCTACGATTTTGGCTTTTCAGACTTTTCCCCATTTACCTTTTAATTTGATTTTGGATAGCCTTTATGTGTATTGTGTTCTTATTTCTTTACCTAATTCCTATGTTTCTCCCTCTTTGGATGACTCTCTCCTAAGCCTTTTTCTTACCCTTCAACTCCTTTTGCAAACGTTGTGTTTGTCCCTTCTTCCCCGCCCATATTCGTAGCCACTTGTCTTTTCTGGGCATGCTTCAAGAGGGCAATGCCCGGGCAGATGGAGCTGCTTCTGCAGCCTCCTCCATTTTAGTCCTTTCCCCGGTTACTCCATGGGATAGTCATGCATATTTTCATCAGAATAAAAAAGCTCTTATGAAACAATTTTCTCTTTCAGCTCAGGAGGCTTCAGCCATTATTCAACAATGTCCTACCTGTAGCCTTCAAGCACATGCAGTTCCCCAAGGTGTCAACCCTCGGGGGACGCAAAGTTGTCAATTGTGGCAAATGGACGTGACTCAATATTTGCCATTTGCCCCTTGGAAATATTTACATGTTTCTATTGACACCCATTCAGGTTTTATTATGGCCACCACCCCCCAATGGGGTGAGGCCACCAAACATGTTATTAATCATTGTATTCAGACTTTCTGTATTTTGGGTAACCCAACAGAGTTGAAAACTGATAATGGCCCGGCTTACACTAGTTCCGCCTTTGCGGCGTTTTGCCATCGCTGGTCCATTATCCATAAATTTGGTATTCCTTATAACTCCACTGGTCAAGCCATTGTGGAATGAGCTAATCAAACTTTGAAAACTGCTCTTGCTGCACACTCCAAAAATAAAGGGGAAAATAACCCTGGCTTACCTGGAATACAAAATGTTTTAAATCTTACTCTTTACACTCTCAACTTTCTTAATGTTACCGGCACCCCGGGTCTCATGTCCGTCAGCAGGCATTTTTCTGCTTCTCCTGCAGACACTCCACGTCCACAAGTGTACTACCGACGTCTGCCGGACCTGTCCTGGAAAGGTTCTGCCTCCCTCATTACTTGGGGCCGTGGTTACACCGCAGTTGAAGACCATGGTGAAATTATCTGGACACCTGCTCACTGTGTTCAGCCTTACATGGTGCCCGCTGATGTTCCCTCGGTGTAGTACACATGACTTGGGGGCCTGGGGGCCCAATTCTTATTTACAGGACTTGAAGAAGGTTTCACACCTTTTTAATTTAACTAATTGTTGGATTTGCTTACATATCCCGGCTGATAGCAAAGGTGGCATGGTGTTACACGCTATTCCCTTTAATGAAACAGGATGGAAACAAACTACCTGGCCTAGAACGCAAAGTTTGCTCGACATCACATATGCTGTAGCCACCCATGTGCAGGAACCTGCTCATTACTGTTTTTCCAGCACAGGCCGATAGACGAATGCAACATATCTTGGCACCTACACTAATTGTGAGACTCTGATTCCATGGAATGGATTGGCTACTTGTTGTGATGCCATTAATACAACAGCGCCAGATGGAGTCAATAAATACTGGGCTTGCAGTCAAATGCAGATCATGGTACAGTTTGCCAACTCCTCAAAAAAGGAACTTATGACATACCTAATATGTGGCTCATATGTGGTAGAAGGGCTTACCGACAGACTCCACGAAATTGGCAAGGCGTATGTACGTTGGGATTGTTGGTCCCGGGTATATATGCTATGAAAGAATTACCTAGTGGAAGAATTCGAAATAAATGAGACACCTTCTCCAAATCCCCCCTAACGTTGGGAGGATCATCCTGGACTCAATTTTCTAGAGGTATTCTCCCTCCACTAGGTGTTGCAATGAATTATAGAGATTTGCATAAGTTAAATAATTGGACTGTTGTTATGTTTAATGAAACTATTACTGCTCTAAAATTAATTAATCAGGAACTGGGGGAAATACGTAGTGTAACATTGCAGAATCGTTTTGCTTTGGATATTATTTTGGCTGCAAAAGGTGGTGTTTGTGCTTTGATTCATTCACATTGTTGCATGCACATTCATGATAATCAACCTAATATTTCTGCCACAGTGGAAAAAATGGAGTCCTTGGTACGTAACAATCCCCTGCATAGTGATGGCTCTGGTACCATCGACTTATAGGGGGGCTCTGTGGTCATGGCTACCTGATGGCTCCTGGCTGAGATCACTGATTCCTGTGATAATAACCATCATTGTATTGCTGGTATTACTTTGTTGTTGTATTCAATGCCTCCCATCCCTGCTACGAACGTGGAAAACCCTCCTTCCCTCTAATAGGGCAGACGCTCTGGCCATGGAAACCGAGGTCCATCTGAACTTAAAGGAGGTCTCCGTTGATAATATTAAAAAGGAGGAAATGTGGGAATAATTGCAGAGACCTGCTCCCACGGGATGTGCCGTAGTGCACATGAAACAATGAAAGCGCATGGGATGTGGAAAACAGGATAAATGACTCATAAAAGTAACTGGCCAAAGCCAGCTCTGGCCCTAAGTGATAACATTGTATGCTAATGAGTGTAATAAGAATAAAAGGGAGATTCGGACTCTGTTCTGAGCTCTCATCCCGAGACATCTTGCCTGCATGTCTTATTCCTCATGAGAGACCACCACAGTTTTCTTGCTTTAACATTTTAATATCTTCAATGAAAATACTGAGACAGAGAGAGAGGTTAGACAGAGTGTCTTTTGTCTTGCCCCGGTTAGGATTTCTTAAGCAAATCCACTGGGCTTTCAACATGAAGCCAGAAAATCGGGACTTTTTAAAAACGCCCCGGGACATGGGACAAATTGTTAGAAATCATGATTGTCCCGCCAAAATCGGGACATCTGGTCACCTTATACAAAACCTAGCTATTCTCCAAGGGTCTTGAAGGGGAATAATGTGTTGTTGGTTTTTTGCTATGCATGTCTTTCTCTTCTGGGTGTATATAACATTCCCCAGTTCTTTGTTTCTTGTTTTTCATGTGCAAGCTACTAATAGTTTGGAGTGTGTGTGTATGTGTGTGTGTGAATGGAGATAGAGGGAGGGAGGAAGAGAGAGAGAGAAAGACAGAGATACAGAGAGAGAGAGGGAGGGAAGGAGGGAAGGGAAGAGGGGGGAGGAGAGAGATTGAAGTTATAACAAACCTGCCTAGAGTACTTACAACCTATTTTCAAAATTACAATGACTGCACATACACATCAGAGGTGGGTTCCTACCGGTTCAGACCAGTTCGGCCAAATAGATAGTAACTTGGTGGCCGCTGGAACTGGCAGTGACCCAGGCCAGCCATGCCCCCGAACTGGTTCTATTCTGTAATACTGGACAATAATTGCAACCTTGGGAGCTCATTTATACAACTCTCATTCTGGTGCCTTGCTCCCAGTTTTAGATCTATAACCCATAGATTTCCCACTCTTTACACAATTCTGGCTCAGCATCAATGATGTCCATGCTGTGTGTGTGCAAGGGAGGGGTGAAAACAGGTAAGGGAGCCTCATGAGCCTCAAGCCCTTTCTATTTTGTTATATGTGTAATACAGGTCCAAAAGGGGCAGAATGTGGATTGTGATGCCACACTTACCATCTTGCAGATTTTTACATACATACACAGATGGTCATGGATGCTCTGTTCCTTAGATTTTCTGAGAGTTGTATCACAAAATGTAGAGAGGATTGCCCTGTGGGCTGTGATAAAAAGTAATACAGTGGTACCTCGGTACTCATCATTAATTGGTTCCAGGAGGCATGATAAGTACCAAAAACAATCAGTACCAAACACATTTTTCCATAAGGAATAATGTAATGAATCACAAAGCAGGTGACATTGACAATTTCTAGTTTGTATGTTGAGTACCAAACAAATGATGAGTGCCGGGACAAAATTTTCAAGTCAAAATGTGTTGAATACCAAATTCAATGACTTTCAAAGCAATTGAGTACTAAGGAATAAGTAATATCATCATCCCAAATCATCCCAATAACATCATTGGCCCAACTTCTTTATATAACTGATACACATGGGGACATAACCTTCAGTGACAATCTAATAGATCACGATAAGCTGAACCCACATAATCAGGATCAATATTTGTATCGCTGTCTCCAAAGCCAATTCACACTAATAAGCTATCCAGTGAAAACAGAGTTATTTCTAACAAAAGATTTCGACAATCATTTTCAATTGGTTTTCCAAATGGTGGGTTTCTGTGAACTGATGGGTTTCTATGATAAACTAAGGACAACTCCACCCACCCCCGCCACCAAAGTAGTTCACTTAAGCACAGCCAATTTTCTACTACTAGACTTGGTTTCTTAATCAAGATACTAGGATTTTTCTTTTAACTAATTGGTTCTGTGATTTGAACATACCATCCCCAAGGATTACAGAATAATCTAAATTAAACAGATGTTCATATCTGTCACAACCTTCAGTAGAAATTCTATTACTATATATTGCAATTGTTAATTTCATATTGTTGATGTTTTTACTTTATGTTGTCCAAGGTCAAAATAAAAACATTGTATAATATTGTATATTTTCACATCTAAATACTAAAAACTCCAATATGATTAAATATTTGTAATTTGGGGAAAATTGATTAGAAGGCATCCTGTTGTTCAGTGCAGTCTAATTTATGTCATGCACTTTGTTCAACAAGCTCACTTGAATCTAACCTTATGCCACATAGATATTTTATGGCTTTGCCATCAGATTCTACAAGATATAAACAGATGCAGCCTGATTATTTAATGCAAGTCCTTCCTCTATTGACCTATTTTTATATAATCCTCTTGAGTGTTGCTTGTTGTTTCTTAAATGGGTCATTTTCCTGCCCCCATAAACTGTCAGTTAAAAATACAATTGTTAGAGGAGTGCGTCACAGAGGCACAGCCTCCTTGATCTTGAAATTATCTCAACGTGCCACATTCCTGTTATCATACACTCTCACGGAATCATCTGTTTGCAGATTAAAGAAAAATCTACCAGATTTGGTGGGCACCAAAAGTTGACCTAGATGAAATTTTTGAGCCAAAGAAATAACTCCACTCTAGACAATCTCTTCCACTGAGACCTAAGTTAAAGCAGTAAGAACGTTATCAATTTGATTCACAACTATAAGAGCACATGCAATTAATTTGATCTAGAAATAATAATCATTACTAAAAACTGTTTTATTTGGAAATACATCACCTCAATATGGATCCAAACATGTAAAAAAAAGAAAGAAATACTCTGCATTCAAAAACACTTGCATGCATGCAATATGTCAGTATTCAGTATTCAGATCCTCAGTATGGAGGATCCAGCAATTGGAACTGTCAGCTGTAAAAATGATGTTTTTAAAAAAACAAAGAAGTTGAATCCAAGCAATTTCTACAACTGTTTTTTGCAAACTGGCAGCTCCCAGATGTGCTGACCAACAGCTTCCATCACCCCAGCGATCAAGAGTCAATGCTCTTCTAGCAAAGAGCTAACAGTCCTATTCCCAAATTGGCAGAAACTTTGACTAATTAAAATAGTTAAATATGGAAAAACATATTTATTTTTTATCTGTACATTCAAGACATTATTTATATTGATGCAACCTGCAGCATTAGTGAAACCTTAAAGTTTGTATTTACTGGGTGTTATATTCCTGATCAGAAATATACTTCTGTTATTTCTCCATATAGATATGCAGATACAAGGCCATTTAATACAATCTCTAATCTTGCCTTCAGATTTTCAAATCAGTCTGAGATACCAACCCAAGAGAGGAAAAAGATTTACCATTAAAAAAAAGCTTCTCAAACCTTATTCTGATTATTGATAGTGGTTTTCTCTCCTGTGTGCCAGTGAAATCAATGTGATCATTCTAGATTAGCATTATAGTGGCCTGTCAACACAGTTCTGTATACCCCTAATTCTGTTTAAACCCTTAGCAGCTATTTTCCTATTTCCATAAACACAGAGGAATTACTGTGGGTCTCTAAAAAAAAAAACATGCCTAGTATTGGAGATGCTCTTCCACCTAAACCCTCTTAACCAGCAGTTTCCAGGTTACTGATGACCCAGTTCAAGTAATCTGATGAATCCTCTTCTCTGAAATAAGCAATTTTCACATGTGGAGTCTCAAGTGGTCTCTGAGCATGGTTGTTTTCATGCAGATATTTCATTGTCCCATTAGATAACATCTTCAGTGCTGGAAGAGATTAGGGTTTACTCCCTGTTATATACAGTAGCTTGCACTTGGCAGTTTTGGTAGGGGTGATGTTTTTTTCCTTGATAATCTTGATTTTTTTCCCTTGATTGGGCTGTTATTTATTGTTTGATTGATTGGGTGGTGTTAATCCTGTTGTTAATCTCTGCTTGTCTGGATCTTGATTACTGACCAGATGGTGTTGTGATTTTTTATTTTGTATTCTTTCCATTTTAGCTTTTTATTGTCTATTTTGAATGGTATGTAAATATTGTTTAATTCTGTGTACTTGCTTATCGCTGATTTGTCTGAGGCCAAGACTTTAGGAATCCCCAAGCATTTTTGATTTTGTTTAGTCTAAAATACTCAGTGTTTCCCAGTTGACACTATGGTTGAGTCTGTTGTGTTGTGAAATTCAAGACTTTTCATCATGTTTTCTGACTACTAGTGGGTGTTCATGGATGCACTCTGCTAGTCTTCTGCTTGTCTGTCCTACATAGAGGCTGTTATAGTCCTTACACTGTATGTTGTAGATAACTTGTGTTTTTTCTTCTTGAGCTATTGGGTCTTTTGAATTACTTAAGATGTTTCAGAGGATTTTAGTTGGTTTGTGAGCTACAGATTTGTGGTTATAATCTGTTGATTGTTTCCCAGATGTTTCTGATATATGGCAGTGTTATCTTTTCCACAGCCTATATTAGTTGTGCTGTAGTAGGTTGGGTAGTCAGGGACTTTTCGATAAAGTTGCATGAGTATACATTTTGTTGGAAAATGTTGTGTAGGTAGTCTGTTTTCTCCTTCTGGTGTTCTGACTTGCTGCAGTGTGCTTGTGGTCCTCTGAATAATGTTCTTACAAAGCTGGGTTATTATTTTAGTGGTAGAGTACTTGTTTAATGAGGTGGTTGTTTGATAGGCTTGTGTTTCTAATTTGCCACCATTCTCTTTGCTGATGGAGATGTCAAAAAGGAGTGTGTGTTTCTCGTCTTCTTCCCTTGTAAATTTTATCCTTTTGAAGATGTTGTTGATGGTTTCATGTGTCTTCTCTAATTGTCTCATTTTTATTATGATAAAGGTGTCATCTACATTCCAGACCCATTGTTTTTATTGTTTGTGTAGGAGTACCATAGTTTCTAGATGCTGCATTATAGTCTCTGCTATGGCCCCTGGGTGTTCCTCTGATTTGTTGGCATATTTGCCCATCAAACTGAAAGTAGGTAATGAGGCAGATGTTGATAAGGTCCATGTTTGTGGTATTCCAACCTTAATTGAAGGCTAGGTGTGCTGTTTAGTACTGCTGCCATAGATTCTTTCATTAGTTCTGGGTGTATAGATGTAAAGAGTATTATGACACTGAATGAAACCATAATCTCATTTTCCTCCATCATTTGAGGTCTGGAAGTCTGTAGTGAGAATTTGATAGACTATTCACTCCCTTCTGTGAAGTGTTCAAGCCATTATTTACCAGTGTTGTACTTTGGCGACCCTGATAACAATACACTTGGATAAAGAGGCATCAATAAAGGAGATTTGTAGCTCAGGGTTGAAATGAGAGGTGCTTGATGCTCTCTGAACTTGGTAGTTTTCTTGCAGATGTTTTATTACCCAAACTAGGCAACATCATCAGTGCAAGGCTACCTAGTATGAGTAATGAAACTTCTGTAAGAAAATTACCAAGCTCAGAGAGCACCAAGGATACCTCAAAAGAGGTATGTTGGGCTAGTGTATTTTTGGGTGTTCATGGAAGCGTGGAAGAATGAATTCACTGCTTTTCATCCGCCACAAATTCTTTTTGTGATTTGACCTTTTGTATTTACCTCATTAGGGGTTCTCTTGATCAGTTTGTCTAGTTTCTGCACAGGATTAGTATTTATACAGATGCAGTTTCCTTTGTGATCTGACCATGATAACTGGTACTGTCTTTGTCTGCTGGGAGGATGATGATGGTTTGGTCCAGCTTTGGGTTTTTGCGTGCTGCTCTGTCCTCTGCTTTGAATTGGCTCTAGATCTGTGCTCTTATGGTCTCTGATATGAACATCTGTCTTACATTCTCTTAGGTTTCTTTGCTAAGTCCTGTGGTTTTAAATGCTGCCTCCAAGGCTGCAAAAAGTTCTAATTGACATCATTTACGGTATATTATAGTTGAAGCCTTTGTGTAGGATGTGGTATTCTGTCATGACAGTGAGCAGCTGGAGAAGTGGACAACTCAGTCAAGTTCAGGTGTCTTTTTCTTCCTGGGGTTTAGTTTGAACAGTTGCCTTGAAGCTTCATTTTCTTTATTCCAGCTGCTCTTAGAATTGTAGTCTTGATCGCAGTTGTCAACATTGTATGTTCTGGGACATAGTCCTTGGTGTTATCTATGGTGTGCTGGTATTATGTTTTAATATGATGCACATCCATGATCATTATAATAATTATTTTTGCCCACTTTGCTATTTTCCATCCAGTTGTGCCATTTATTGGAGTCTGTATCTGACACTCGTGGACAGGGCATGCTATTGTAGGCATTCATGCAGGGGGAAAAAAAACTGTTCCTGGGTGGAGGTTTGCCTACTTTCAAATTTCTCTCATTTGTATGCTTTCTGAAGCATTTGATGCCTATATGGGGAACCCCAATGTCAGCGGGGAGCTGTCAAGGAAGAGAATATATGCAACTCAGAATTGAACTGTGGAGTCCTCTGAGCTGAATTGTTTTGATGCAGATGTTTCATTGCTTGAATAGGTAGCATCTTCGGTACTGGAACATATTTGGGTTCACTTTCTTTATATAAACTTGCTTGCCCTTTCACTGTAAATGGGAGTAATGTTTTCTCCCTGGTAGTTTATTCATAGCCATTATTTTTGACAGATGTTTAGTACAGGCAGTCCTTAACTTACTACTATTCATTTATTGACCATTCAAAGTTACAATAGAACTGAAGAAAATGACTTACAACTGTTGCAGTGTCCCAGCAATCACATGATCATCATTCAGATCCTTAGCAGCTGTCACACATTTGTGACGGCTACAATATCCCATGGTCATGGAATCGCCATTTGTGACCCTCCCCTCTGGCTTCCAACAAGCCAAGTCAATGGGAAAACCAGTGGGGAAGGCTGCAAGTCACAGTAATGTGAAATCTTGCTTAACAACTATGGAAAAAATTTTTTATAAAATTGTGTACAGTCCCCTGATGCCACACTTAATGACTGCATCACTTAACAATACATTTTATGGTACTACTGTGGTCACAAGTCAAGGGCTACCCATATTACTAGTTAATTCAACTGTTAGCTAGGTCCAGGGTCAGCTGAGTGCTGTCAAATGGCAGGGCAAAGCTATAGGCTTTAGGATGAGGTTCATACATTAAACCATAATAAACCACTATGAATTTTTAACCCACTTCAATAAATTGCTTAAGCTAAAATCAAATATACCATCACAGCTCAGCAGAATTTGAGAACCAGATCAAACTCAAGTTAAGTTTCTCAGAAAGCACCCAAAGAATCTGAGGCTTCTAATCGCTAATTTGAATAAGGTCATGGCAAGGGGTCTTTTATGGTGCAGTTGCCCTAACAAAGAGCATCTCGTATACAGCCTCCCTCTCTGAATCTTTGCCCATTCAGGCTCTCCTCGCCCCCCAAAGAAAGTTTGCTAAGAAGGGGCAAGTTGAACACTATTCAACAGAATCACTACACATTTGGAGTAACCCAATAAAAGCATCAAATTGCAAAGAAAATATTAAGTAATGTATTCCGATTCTTGCTATTATTATCATCTTGCCATATTAATGCTTCAATGCCAAAGTGAAATATCCCAGAATACAGAGTCCGATTTCCCCTTGTAAAAATAAAGCGGCAAACCTATTCACACATTTCATAAACCACAATAAGAATTTAATTCCGAGTCATCGGGGATAATAGGACCCACAACTCTTCTCATTCATCTTACCATCATTAAAACAAAAGAGGAAAAAAGAAACTCCATTCTGTTACTTACTGACAGCGAATAAGCGAGGGGACCAATCAATCAAAGCCACTCCGTTCCAGGAAACAGCCTGAAGAGTTTTAAAACCCGCTCCTTTCAAAACAGATCTCACGATGCCCTCGGGGATCCGGAGTCCTCAAATCTTTGTTTTCCTCCCCAACATGAGCGCAGCGCTTTGGGATTTGTTTTGGTTTGTCACTGACCCTGAGCAAAAAGAGCGAGCGAGCGAGCGTCCGACCCGAGTGGATCCGCAGTCCCTCCAGAGGAGTCGGCTCGGATCTCCTGCCGCAGCGCGGCCGCGAATCTTGAGCTTCTTTGCATACCAGCCGCGCCATTGGTCTGCTCCGACAGCGCAGCTCCTCCTCCTCCTCCTCGCCTCGGACCAGGCGGGAAATGCCGGCCGAAGCGGAGGTTGAAATGCTGGGCGAGAATCGGGAGGGGTGAGTTTACGGTGTGTCTAAATAGGGTAAATGCGGAGCGCATGAGTCGGGATGCACGTCTGCAGTGCAAAAAAAAAAAAAGTCAGGCAGGGAGCATCCCGCGCTGATTTCCGAATAACGGGACACACGAAGATCCGGTTCGGGATGTGTTTTCGGGGCTGATTCGGTACCTGTTGTTGTTGTTAGTTGCCAAGTTATGTCCGACCCATCACTACCGCATGTACAACGTTTCTCCAGGCCTTCCTGTCCTCTACCATCCCCTGGAATCCATTTAAGCTCACCTACTGCTTCAGTGACTCCATCCAGCCCTTCTTCTTTTGCCCTCAGTCTTTCCCAGTATTAGGCTCTTCTCCTGTGAGTCCTTCCTTCTCATTAGGTGGCCAAAGTATTTGAGTTTCATCTTCAGGATCTGGCCTTATAAAGAGCAGCCAGGGTTGATCTCCTCTAGGACTGACCAGTTTGATCACCTTGCAGTCCAAGAGACTTGCAGGAGTTTTCTCCAGCGCCAGAGTTCAAAGGCCTCAATTCTTTGGCGCTCAGCCTTTGTTATGGTCCAACTTTCACAACCATACATTGCAACTGTTACTGTCTCCTAAATCAATGTGCTGAAATCATCTGAAGGATCGTATATGAAAAGTACAGAAAACCTCTCCGGGACAGAGGGGGGGGGGAGAGAGAGAGAGGGAGAAAGAGCCAGTTCATAGAGCCATTACTGACAAAGCTTCAGGCAAGGCTTGTATAGTATATGAATGGGCAGGGCTTGTATTTGCAAGGTACACTTCAATTGACCTCATTTTGGGGGATGCGCTTGAGACCCGAATCCGAAAGAAATTACTGGTTGAGCAATGCTCTAAGGTAATAGTGTGGCTGAATGGTTTGCATGAACATGGAATCTACATTCCGTATCAAAGATTGGTTAGAAATATCTGAGTCAGACAGCACTGTCAGTTCCCAGAATTCCACAGCCAGCATGTTAAAGTTGACACGGTTGAGAAATACTGTCTGGTTTGAAATCTTTCCCAGTAGGAGTATATAAATCTTTATAAAAGTGTGTTAAAGTTTGGCACATTATTTAAGGTTTTCCTCTGGGCGGGGAGTTCTTGCGTATGTAATGTGTATCCTACTTCAAGAAGACAAGAGCATTGGCTTGAAAGTCATTTGGACGTCATCCAGTATGTCTCCACTATTGAATGACCTGAAATACCATGTTAGAGATTGTCATGGAGATTGTCATGTCATTATCTAGGTGGTTGCTAGGAGTCAACAACAACTTGATAGCATGTAATCAGTTTAAAAAATTATCTGTGCCTTATCCTGGTAGCATTTATGCAGTGAACACAGATCGTCTGTCTCTTCCTCTGGAAAACCAACCAAACTTGATATATCAGAAATGCAAAAAGACCTGCAAAGATCCAGTTGGGAAGGCAATGGACAGAGGGGATCTGGTAGGAAGGGGAAAAGATCTGTGGGGACACAAGGGGTGGTAAGTGGAGCTTGCAGTGTTTTGGGGGTGGGAAGACCTTGGGAGGCACCCCATGCTTTACTTGATGACACAAGCAATAGCAGTAGCAACAGCACTTAGACTTAGTATATACTGCTCCATGGTGCTTTACAGCATTCTCTGAATGGTTTCGAAAGTCAGCATATTGCCCCCAACAATCTGGGTCCTCATTTTACTGACCTTGGAAGGATGGAAGGCTGAGTTAACCTTGAGCCGGTCAGAACTGAACTGCTAGCAGTCAGCAGAATTAGCCTGCAATGCTGCATTCTAACCACTGCGCCACCATGGCTCTTTTATATACATAGTTCATGGCAGGTCAACTTAGAGATCATAATTGATATGACAGATCTAGTGGAAGGATCTATAAATAGATGGAATTGAGGAACAGTGGGAAGAGCTTGGGCGATGATGTGGTTCTTCATTTTTAATGTGCCATTTCCTCTACCTCAATCTTTTCCCAAAACAGTAGATTAGATTGGCATCTATTCCAAACTGCTGTTGGTGAACCTACTTCCATTGTATTGAACAAATTGTACGGTCATACATCATTTCTAGTTTGAATTATTGAGCTATAAGCTACATGCAGCGCTTATGAGAAAAATGTAGGTGTAAAGCTGGTGTTCTTTAGAAAGCCATAAAAGTAGAGAGCAATGCAGTCTGTCACAAAACAAGTATGTACTACATCATCCAGGATCACCTGTCTGGAGGGCACAAATCAGTAAAGTGACTTTGGGGAAGAGCTGGCAAAGATTCAAATTAGCATTAGCTCTAAGCTGCTGGAATGGAACAAGGGCTGAATCACAACTATCCCTGAAAAAGAAGACAAAAATTTCAATGCTCATGATTTTTAATCACAAACTCATGATGTGATGCTGGGGGGAAAGAACCTGGCCTCCTTACCCACAAGAATTCAGAACAGCCATGATAATCATACTAAAACTGCCTGCAGCTCAATAACTGGTTTCTCAAGGTGTGAGTGTTGTCAGCACAGAGCTATTAAGAAACCTCTTCCTTGTCATGCCATGGTCAACAAAACTTCCTGACTAGCATCTATATTATGCTATAAAACTGTAGAAGGCCATTAAAGAGCTAGAATTACAGGAAACAAATGACCCATAATAGTCAAGACAATTAACTGTAAAGTCATTAACTCACTGGGTGACTCTGGTCAAAGTAGAATTTTAGGGAAGAAAATGTTCCTCTATACATTAGTAGAGTGTGCTACAACTCTCAACCCTAGGCCAGTCTTCCCCAAGTATGATATTAAGCAGATTAGTAGAAAGGTATCTAAAGTAATAGGACTGGGAGAGGTAGAAGCATTTAGAAAATCTGAATGTAAATGGTATATTAAGGAGAAAGATTGCATTGATTCATTTTTGCAAAATGAAAAAAAAAATCTTGTGCCTTAGAAATTAATTGCAGTTTTACTATAAACCTTGCTTGTTAACATTTCATGGTCTGTAATTCCTGGTTAAGCCGATTATGATTTGATAAACCATGATTATGCAGATTACGGTTCAATGAATTGTATGAATGTCTATTTTG
This sequence comes from Thamnophis elegans, assembly GCF_009769535.1. Classification (NCBI taxonomy): domain Eukaryota; kingdom Metazoa; phylum Chordata; class Lepidosauria; order Squamata; family Natricidae; genus Thamnophis; species Thamnophis elegans. The sequence continues at coordinate 30,699,412 of NC_045551.1, forward strand.
GACATAAATGCTAATAGTAGCAGCAGGAGTAACATGCTCTACCATAAAATAAAATAATAAGATATAAGGTGACCTCAGGTTAATTCCATCAGACTGAGCAGGAACATGCAGGCAGGGGAGGCAGGGGAGGCGGGGCCTCACCAGTGTCATGAGGGAAAAAAAGGATTTTTAAAATAATTAAAAAGGCTAAGGTAGTTGCTGCCAGACTCCAGAGTCACAGAGACTCTGAGTCTGCTTAGTGCTAACTGTAGGGGGAGGCAAGAGAACTATGGGCCTCCTTTGCAGAAGGAATTTTCCGCCTTTTAACCATTGCTCAGAGTTAAGCAAGGGTTATAAGGCGAAAAATTCCTTATGCAAAGGAGGCACGTGATTCTCCCGCCTCCTGATCTGGGAGCAGCAAATCGTGCCTTGCCTAAGTAAGTTGCTTTTTTATTTAATTTTTTACATTTTCATCATGGCGGGCGGACAAGAGAAGAGTTGAAATCCACAGCTGGAAAAAGTATGTGGATCGGACAGAGGGAGGGGGTAATATTGTAATTTGATTTGTAATTTTTTATTGTGAGGAATTTGTGTGTGTGTGTGTGCGTGCGTGTGTTTCTTTCTTCACAGCAGTGGGGTCAGAGGAGGAGGGGGGCGAGGCGGTGGAGTGCGGCAGCAGCAGGGACGTTCTCGTCGCTGTGTCCAACAGGCCAGGCATCTCGCATTTATGTCTGCCATAAATGCAAGACGCCTGGCCTGTTGGACACAGCGGTGGCAGGCTGGCACTTGCTTTCTTTTGCCAGGCCCCTCGCACCCGCGTCCAGCCCGCTGGAGCTCACCGCACCTGGGGAGGAATGGGCTCGGTGGGCTGGCTGGCTGGGGAGGGGGGAATCATGACCGCTCAGGCCCTGGCAGCAGGGCTTTAAAGTGGCAGCAGGGGCCCGGCGGCAGGACTTTAAAGTCCCGGCGCCGCGTCCGCCATAGAGCAGGACGGGGACGGAACTTTAAAGCCCTGCCGCCGGGGCCATGCCACCACTTTAAAGCCCTGCCACCGCGTCCCGGGCAGCAGGGCTTTAAAGTGGCGGCAGGGCCCCGGGGCAGGGCTTTAAAATCGTGGCAGGGCCCCGGCGGCAGGGCTTTAAAGACCCGGTGCCGCGTCCGCCATAGAGCAGGTCCCGCTCTATGGCGGACGCGGCACCGGGGCTTCGGCGGGGCTTTCACGCTTGCCTCACTGGCCATGAAGCTCACCGCACGTCACTGAGACTGAGCTATAATTATGAATGCTTTAGCGGAAGTGATATTATCTAGCAATTTCAAGTGTATATCCAAAGAAATGAAAAGAGAAAGCAAAATGCTTTCTGAATTAAGGTTTCCGGTAGCAAAATAATGATTTGAAAAAGTTGCAAACATTAATTTCACAAGCATCAAAAACAAGACGGAAGCAGTTATGAAAATGCTGATGAGCAAAATTATTTAAAGGTTAAAAAATGAGGAAGTGCACACTTGATTTTTGTTTGTGTGCAAATTGTTTTAGCAAATTAAATTAGCTAGATTGTTATATAACTTCTCCAATATCACTTTTGGAATACATTGTCTTTGCACAAAATGGTAATGCGATCTGTTGGGTTATGGCTCAGCAGGATATGAAGCTCAACCACTCAGTTCACCCAGTGAGCATAGTTAAACAAATACTGGCTTTGTGCAATGTGGAAACCTATTATATAGATCCAGAGAAAGAAAATCCTCTTGATGGCATAACATTCAATGGGAATGTGCCAAATGGTCTATTACTCTCTGTTCCTAGCTTAAGAGGGAGACGATTTAGAATGTGTTGCACTGTACAAGAGCCACACCCACTTCAGTAGATTGCAAGATGACTGTCATACTTAAATGAGAAGAAGTGTTTTACTGATAAAGTCTTACTGTTCGTATTCTTCAAGAGAATATCCCGAGTCTACCTTGTAAAGGGAGTTGCTTCGACCTGGAGCATTTGTGCAGGATTTTATAGGTTGATCATGCTAAATCAGGGGTATCAAACTCAAGGTCCGGGGGTTGGATCCGGTCTGCGGGGTGCTTAGATCTGGCCCGTGGGAGTTTTCCTAAACCTTATTTATTTACAAAATTTACATATAGTTCATGTTAGTTAAAAATGACCCTAGGTGAGCATTCCAAAATCCACAGTTAGCTCAGAATTATATATAATGTAATCAAAATATTAAAGCAAAAGCTTTTGAGTGCTTCAGAATTCTTTTCAATCAGAATAGAATTATATTTTTTGTTAAATGACTTTTCAATTGAGCAAAATTCGATTCCATTTTAAAACCAAATTGTAATCACTTGTTTCTCTTAGATTATTGTTATGTTGCCAATAAGAATTTGAAAGTAAAACTGCACATTGAAGAAACTTTTGTCAGGTTCTGACAAAACCCTTACTAGTTTAGATCAATATATTGTTTTTAGCTGTTAATAGTAATTACATATTGCGCTTCTCAAAGGAAAGGCCATGATTGTAAAGTTATGCATGTTAATCAACATTAAAATTTCCCAAAATTATTTAGGCATACTTAGTCTATGGAAACTTGCTACCATAGACTGAGTCTAGATACAACCCTTCAAGAACAGAGCTAAAAAGAAAGGTTGATTCCATGCAAAATTGTTAATGTGTAATTGTCCTGCAGTACTTCTTTCATGGAATTTTAAGGGAATCCCCTATTTAAAATTGATTTCCCATTGTTTCTTCAATCTTTTTACTCTTTCCTTCAAAAAAAATGAAATGGTAGAAAATTATGAGTTTTTAATATGCCATACTGTAATTATTGTCTTGTATGCACTGCCAGGGAAAAGAGAGATACATGTTACAGTTTCTCTTAGGTACCAAAAATAATCTCAGTCTTAGATATTGTGAGAACAAACAGCTTATTAATATAAATAAACAAGTAACATTTAAGAATATTCAAAAAGTCACACATTCAACATATCAAAACATAAGACCTAAGATAACTAACAGAAAATAATAATAAAGTAGCCATGAGTAATTTAAATTCAAGCCAGTGGTTGGTTTGGTTAACATAATTCTGATTTACTCAATGATTTAAATAATGATTGATTCATAATTATGTGGTTAATACATTGAATAATACACTGAACCATAAACTAATCATAGGCTAAAATGTGATTGAGTAATTTGTGATATGGTGTGCAAATAGACATTTAAAAAAAGGTTTGGTAATACAGTACTATAATTCTTGGTCAGACTCTTTTCAACGTAAGTTTACTGCAGTGGTATAAATCTCAAAGAAAATAAGATATACTGATTTTTTCAACATTAATAATCTCCTTAAATTATTGGTTAATAATTGTTAGAACTTAAAATAATATCTTCATTAAGTGATCTGTATTTATACTTACTTATAATAGGATAGGGGAAGTGTTTTTATTCAGACATAGGCAAATGGGAGTATCTAATGTAGAATATCTAAGCTGGTAATTTGGCATTTCTAGGAGTGGTAATAAAGTAGGGTTTTTATGTGCATGCAACATCAATGTATGTATAAAGGATGGAACTTGATTGTGCTGCCACAAACACCATCTCTTTTGCTTTCCTTCTCCCACCTTGCCCTCTGCACTTCAACGCTGCTGTCCTTATCAACTATGAATAGGAATATTTCAATTCTATTATCTAATTCAGAGGTGTCCAACCTTGGCAATTTTAAGACTGTGGACTTCAGTTCCCAGAATTCCCCAGCCAACATGAGGGGAATTCTGGGGGTCAAAGTCCACAAATCTTAAAGTTGCCAAGGTTGGATACCCCTGATCTAGATGAGTGGGAATATCAAGAGATGGATAAAAAATACTCCTGTATTTTTTGTGTAAGAAATATAAATGTGATAAACATAGCATCAAGATTGTTATATATAGAATAAAATGATAAGTAAATTAAGAATAAGTGGGACACACTATGTACTATGCTTTATGTATAGGTATGTATTTATGTATTGTTAAATTTATTTGCCCCCTTTCTCACTATGTATGGGGCTGCTTTAGGCAGTTTACAACCATAAAAAGGAAGAAATGAAAAGAGTGCAAATAAAGCAGAAGTAAAATAATAAACAATAAAATAAACAATGAAAACGAAAATGAGAATACATAAATATGATAATCAAAAAGGATGGTTGAAGAGCAGAGAACAAGGGGAGAGGTGGACTCTGACATCAACCTAACAGCCACCACCACCATGGAACTCCCCCACTGAGTCCCCAGTGAATAATCATCCCTTTTAGAAATGAGCCAGGAAAGCTCAAATTTTTATTCCTGTGGTTCCCCAGCGTAGGAGATACTGTCTAACCATAGATAGTAGCTGCTAGAACCGGGATGGCGAACCTATGGCACGTGGAGCCATTTGTCAGGGCACGTGAGGCGCTGCACTGTCAGCTGGCCAGTGCACATGCGCGTGCTCGCCAGCTGAGTTCATCCTTTTTTAAAGCCATTTTTCACCCTCCCCAGGCTCAAGGCTTTATAGGAACCTAGTGAGGGTGAAAAGAGCCCCCTGCCTGCCCTCCAAAGGTTTCATAAGCTTCCCTGAAGCCTCCAGAGCGCAAAAACCCGCCCCACAGGCAAACTGGAAGTTTGGGAACAGACTTGCGGTTTGCTTGGAGGGTTGTTTTGACTGCTCCAGAGGCTTCAGGAAACCTCCTGAAGGTCCCTGAAGCCTCTGGAGGGCTTCCGGGGGGGGAGGCTGTTTTCGCCCTCCCCAGGCTCCTATAAAGCCTCTGGAGCCTGGGGAGGGTGAAAAAAGCATGCAGAAAATTGGGGGAGCGCTTTTAGTGTGTGCATGAGGGAGTTGCACATTGCATTATGGGTGCGGCATGCCTGCACACAACCCCCTGTGCTCCCCCCACTTATGGCACGTGAGCCAAAAAGGGTTCGCCATCGCTGTGCTAGAACATAAGCAAAAAACGATGTAGGGGAAGACTTGTGAATTGTGGAATCCCTACCGCCAGCATGTTCTTACCTCTCTTCTGTAAATGGTCAGCAGGAGACCTATTTGGGGTTACACATTCTCTGCACATAAACACTTTTGAGTGCCAGAGTGAAAGGGGCAGATGATAAGATGGAAAGATAAAAGTTTGTAAGTGTGCAGAGAAAGACTTGTGGATGAAATAGAAAAGAACGGAGCAGAGTTGGGAAAACAGGCAGCATGTGTCTCATGTTATAGCTAAATATTCATTTGATTTTCAATCAGCAGATTGATAAATTCACACATAAACAATATTTATATATTTGAAACTTTATTTAAAATATTGATTTAATAGAAAGTAAAAACATTTTTTCAGTCAGCTATAATAAAAAAGCAAATTGGACACAATTCAAATCTGAATTCAAGGCTTGGGAAATGCTTCCTGTACTTGTTGGTCTACCATCCTTTTATAGCTTCTAAAAAACAAGATAGATAAACTCTGCAGTGATGCAATGCTGTCTTCCTTCCGTCCTTGTTTTGATATTTGTGTCTTCAAGAGTATGTATTAACCTGTATATGAATATGGTGGGATTCCTTTCACCCCAAGGCCAGTAATCTGTTTTTAAAAAATGAGGATATGAACATGATACTTCCAAAATTGTCTCATCTTTCCTAATAATAAGCATTTATTTGAAAAATAAACATTTGCCTGCATATGTTCATTCGTTTAATTAGATTTGGAGTTTCTGACTCCCAGATGACATTATATGGCTTAACACCATATAATAAAATAGTAAAAAGAAAAGAAAACAAAAAAGAACCACACAAAACACCCTAAAACTCCAACAAAGTAACCACCAGCCATTCTAATCCTAACCCCGAAAGCCAAGTTAGGTATTTAAACACATAGCATTGAATCTGCTATCTGTTTCTATTTTACATGCATTTTTAAAAAAAATCATATCGGAACCTTACTTTTGTTAAAGTATGTTTTTTTTTTAAATGAATGCTGATTTTTTTTTAAAGATGTTAGTGAAATTTTAGCTCTTAAATCGGGCAGTTAAAACAGAGATCAATAGAAGAAAATATTTGGAAGTCAGGGTTGAACTGTGAGGTCTTTGGAACTTTGATCTTGGTTGTTTTCTTGCAAACATTCAGTACCCAACTAGTAACATGATTAGTGCTCTCCCTTCTGCCCTCTGCATCGATGTACTGATGACACCTCATTGCGCAATGAAATGTCTGCAACAAAACAACCAAACTCAGAGCACTAAGGACCTCATATTAAATCAAAAATGCTGGGGGAGGGGGAATTATTAGAATAGATGCCATCTTGACTTTATTGACCCCCAGATCCCCTAGGTTAAATTAATCAAATGCTGCCCCCAACCACTGTATCATTCATATCATGATTTCAAATGCACTGCAGTTCTCTGATTACCTTGAAAACGCCACCAGCTTGGGGTTGTTGTATGAGAGACGACTCATCCAGTCCAGCAGAAGTGACATACAGTTCTGAATAATCATATCCACCAAAAGAACAAGAAGTTGTATTGTCTACAGGCAGCTTCACTGTCTGAATTCTTTTTCCTGTTAAAATAAATCAGGTTGTTTCCTTAACAAAGGGCAACAGACCTGCAGAGTGGAACCAGTACATTTCCCTCCTTAAATTTGGAAAAAAGTAAACACACGTCATCCAAAAATGAGAGTGTGAGGGCTGCAAATAACGGGCTGGAGTCTGCATGCAAATCTGCAGGTTACACTCTCCACCCTAAAGAAACAAAAGGTAGGACCTAATGTTGGAAAAAAGAGCTTCATAGTCTTAGATGCAATTTTTCAAAGGCAAAATACTGATTGGATACATTGTGCATGAACGTGATCCATTTGTAAGAAACAGGACCTTTGAACCAGTTGTCTGATTATTCTTTCACTATGGAAGCTAGGAATATTGTATGCTGTATGTCAGATGACAGAATGGAATAACTCGCCACAGCCAACTCGTGACCAACTCATCATGGGACAATTCATCATGGACAACTTGCCACAGGACAATGTAACAATTTGATTTAATTATTTAAAATAAATAAAAAAATATTCTAATTTTTGCCATTAACATTTTATTCTGTCCTTCCTTTTGCATCCTTCCTTTAATGATTCCACTCCATCATTTATTTGATATTAGTGTAACTCTTGTCCCACAGTGAGTTGTTTCATAGTGTGTTGGCGGGGGCTAGTTGTCTGCAGTGAGTTGGCCATGGTGAATTAGCCACGACGAATTGTCATAGACCTACAGACAAAGTATTTTACCTATCTGGCAAAGTCTACAGAATTTCATTGGGCACAGAGATGACTTTCAAATTCTTTGATCCTTTTACCTGGCGATGTCGGGGATTGAACCCAGGGCTTTTTGCACCTAAATCTAGCTTCTGGATCACACGCAGGAAGGCCTGCCATTTGTGGGATGACATTATCACAGAGGTTTCACCAATCACAGAAGGTTTTCCATTTACATTAACAAGTGAACTAAAGCATGGGCTGCTATGCAGATAAGATAAGGCCTTATTATTATACATTATACATTATAATGTATAAGCAGGGTTGGGCTACTATGGATTCACTCGGGTTTGGGAGAACCTGTAGTTAATGTTATGGCTGGTTCAGAGAACCTCCAAATCCCACCCACCCCCTCCCTGGAGTCTCCACACGGCCCATTTTGGATGCGAGGTAAGTGCAGGCCCACGTGGGGACTCGAGGACAGGGAAAAATGAACCTCCCGGAAGTTCCGGAGGGCCTCCGTTGCATGGGGGAAGCAGTTTCCGCCCTCCCAGAGGCTCGATGAAAGCCTCTGGAGCTGGAAAAGGCAAATATGCCCCCCCCAGGCATGGTGCAGGAGACCAACAGCCACGCCCACCATGGCCACGCCCACCCAGCAACTGGGCATAGAACCTGTTGCTGAGATTTTTGAAGCCCACCCCTGTGTATAAGCATCTCTACACGAGCAAAGGAATTCTGGAACTAATAAAACACACATATTGTGTTTGCTCCAGATCCCTTACACCAAACAGCTTGATCTCAGGAAAGAAATGTGGACTATAAGTGGATTCCCCAGCCTACTCCTCACAATTGCTAACCTGTTTCAGGATCTATACAGAGTACCCGTCCTCCACCATAACAGGCCACCCAAAGCTTCCCCTCTGTATCAATACACATCCCATCAGGAATGGATTCTTCCTTTTCCAATTTGTATATGCTCCTCCGGTTGCCTGAAAAAAGCCATTGAAACATATTACAAGCTAAGCCACACTTTTCGCAAGTAATATTTTTACAAGAAGAAATTCAAAGGGAAACATCATGAATTTATTTATCTTGTAAGGAGCCCTTGGGTTCATGCTGGAAAATATTCTAAACTGTAAATCGGAGTCTTAGGGAACCTAGCTTTTATTTGTAATTTAATATTGTAGCAAAAGGATGTCTAGAGGTCAACTCCAAATTACTGACATTGTCTTCCAGCATGTATATTTATCTTAAATGGGTAAGATTAACTGAACTACATAGTTGGGAAAGCAAATATGGATAAGAAACATATTTTTGGATATCAAGTTCAATTTAGCATGGATATGCTGTATCTATGAAAGTGGATCCATTGAGCTGTGCAGGGCCAGAGATGGGGAAATCTAGATGAATGTTTTCTCCTCATAAACCATGTTACTTGTTTGTTTGTTTGTTTAATTCTGATGCTGCCCATCTCCCCTATAAAGTGACTCTGGGTGGCTTACAGACATGATACCTGGCTCATACAGTAGAGTACCAATCCATCCACCTAAAAGAGGATTGGAGGAAGGGGCGTATGTTTTCCATGTTTTGATTTTTTTTCCAGAATAGTTTATACTGGTACATGTTTTGATTTTTTTACTTTACATTTTTACTTTTCTAGTACAGATTTTTTACTTTTATACTACAGAATAAAACACTCTACTGTAGATACCAGTGAAGTGAAGCCATTGTGTGCATTAACAACCAGATGACCACAGCTGGGGAAACCTCACCTCATACTTCTGGGGTTAAGGAGTTGCAAACCGATGTGTGTTATGTTGTGCTTTATGTTAATGTTGTGTTTTGTGTGTTGTGCATTGTGGTGTGTCTTAATACACACAGATTATATCTCATCCCCTCTCCTTGTGAAAACAGACAACTATGTTGCTGAAACTACAGTCATTTCTAATATGCCCAATAAATATTAAAGCTGTGCTTTAAACATGTAAAATCAATTGGAATTTTACATAAAACGACTTGTCACTCTAGGCATTCTACTACAGTAGAATGCGTGTGTTATGTGTGCAAACCTCTTCAAGTCAATGTTGATTCCTGTCAACAGCCTGGATTAGCCCCTACAATTTTATTGGCAACATTTCAGAAGTGCCTTGCCACTCCCACCTTCTTCCTAGAATGGAGAATGACTGGGCCAAAGTCACCTGGTGGCTATGGGCCTAAGGCTAGAACTCATAGTCTTCCAAAGTGAGTGAGTGAATGTGTGAAAAATAACTTTGATAAGCATTTCAAAACATGGAAAGTAGGCATACAAAGCTTCCCAGTTGGCAGGTCATAATCAAAGGCATCAATGTGGTACGAAAGGCTGTCGATGTAGAAGAAGGTTCTGTGATCCAGAGACCAATCCAAACCATTGGAGATGTCCACCTTGTCAAAATGTTTCACCACAGAATGGTCGGGAAAGAGAGTGTAGAGTGAGCCCTGGTGCCGCTCAACCACCGCAGGACGAATCTCCTGAGACATTGTACCTATGAGAACCAGAGAGTTAGCAGGGAAAGATAACAAAGCACCACAGAGACCAGTTAGCTTATTTTCTTCTCAGTGGCCTCTCCATAATACAAATACAAGTAGTCCACGACTTACAGCAGTTCATTTAGCGACCGTTTGATGTTACAATGGCATGGAAAAAAGTGATGTATGACTATTTTTCACATAACATTGCAAGATCCCCACGGTCATATGATCAAAATTCAGATACTTGGCTACTGACTCATATTTATGATGGTTGCAGTGTCCCAGTGCAATGTGACCATCTTTTATGATCTTCTGACAAACAAAATGAATGGGGAAGCCAGATTCACTGAACAACCATGTTCCTACCTTAACAACTGCAGTGATTCTCTTAATAACTGTAGCAAGAAAATTCATATATAAAATTCAGCTGTTAGACAAGGAATGGTGCTATTAAACTAATCCTAATCAAATTGGGAGACATATTTTAAATTCCACAAATACAAGAGGAGTCTTGTAATACTTTTTCGAACTGTGACATGTTTTATTAAAAGAACTAAGCTCCCATGGATGGTAACTCATTTACTCATATGCAGGGATTGGATAAACTACAGGATTTAAACCAGGATGATGGTGGGGAGAAGGGAAGATGGGTTTGTTATGCAGAGATAGATTACCTATGGGACAAATTACAAATACTTTGCAAATTAACAATTTAATGCCCTAACAAATGTTGTTTGCTGAAATTTTCTGGATTGGATATAGTCCCTTGTTGAGAAAAAATGTCCTGGGAAGATTTTAAAATTAAAACAACTGATTTCAAAATACAAGCTATCCCAGTTAAAAATACATTTTTATGGACAAAAGAAAAATGTACACATATCCAGCATTTGGAACTGGATAGGATCATATGCATACAAAACAGCAAGTAACTATAATAGGGGCAGGATTGATACAACTCCTGAACATGAGTGTGATGGTCAATGAAATTTGCAGCAAACCAGTGACACCAAAATGATGTCCCACAAAGACATTGCTACCATTATATGACTGAGTCTTATAGTCTGATGCAAATACATAAGCCACAACATTTGACTTAGACATTGGCATACATACTTCATCATTTGCCCATTCCATCCCTCAAATAACCCGCATGATTAATAGTATGGAAGTGTAAATGTAGGACCTCGTTTTCTCCTCAGCAAGTCAGCCCTCCCCATGGAAGGAGCAGCAGAGATAAAGATTCTACTGCATGGAACTAGAAACTACCATCTTACAAAGGATACAATTTCTTGAGAAAAAAAAGAATAATTTTTAATAGATTGAATTAAGACCTAGTTACCTGCAACTAATCTTCCTGCAGGATCCACTTTCCCATCATTGAATCGGTTGTTGGGTTTATCCTTCTCCACATCAATAATGGTGGTAATGGACTTCTTTTTCCAGTCAAGAGCTGCAAACTGGGTTCCCTGTGTAATAATGTAGCCACCAGATTTACGAAGTGATACAGTGCTCACTGGGGCATCTGGAAACCATATTAAGGGGAATAGGAGGTATTAAGGAGAGAAGAAATGGTAGTAACAAAAATAGTAACTGTATATCTAACAATTTTGATAATTTTCCTTTGAAAGTTATCATGTAGTACTTCACAACAGCCAGCCTGCTCTCCATCCAGTAAATACCATGCTGGTTTTTACTGGTATTCAACTATCAACATGCTTCTTTCTATCACTTAAATTTTAGAACATTAAATATTCAAGAACAAAGGTAAACATTTGGCTTATTAAAATAAAACTGTTTCACTTACCCACAGAAATACTTTGCAGTTCTTTGGTGAGAGAAGTCCATCGATAGACTTTTTGGCCAGTTATATCTACAAAAAGAAGGGAATTTTCCTTTTCCTCCCATACAGGTGATTCTCCAATCTTGCAGTTCACTGGCACAATGCATTCAACTTTGACAGACGACATTGTCTTATTTTCCAAAAGCAATCAAGGGATAAAATGCAAATGTTACTTTAAATCGGCCAAAACTGGATAGCCTTATAGACTTCAATAGCAGCTAAATATAGAATTTCTAGACCTTTGGTTGTTTGGCTCAGCAGAATTTCAATAATTAATCTGATGATTTAAAGTGCAATTCCAAAAGTTTACCCAATCAGTTGCCTCTGCTGTTCCCTGGCTTCCAAAATCTCCCCAAACTTAAAACAGCTGGTATTGCTAATCTTTAATGACAGCTATTATCTTCAAAGTTAAACATTGCCAAATTATGGTACTGCTGAATGCGTTTTTTTATGTGTTTGCCTGCCTGCAAATACTAACAAGTAGGTCAAACTTCAAAAGATCTTTGATCAGCATTCTTTTCAAAATGCTTGCCTGTTAAGGAGAAGAGGAGAGAGAAAAAGAAAGTATTGCATATTGCTATGATATTTGTTCAGTGGAAATGTTCTGTGCAAATGCGTGAAAAATAACTTTAAAGAGGCAGCAGACAGTGCACTTGAAAAAATGGCCACATCATGTACTGCTGACATCTAGCACTACTTTACTGTGTCAAACAAACATATGTGGAAAAGGTTATATTGGCAAAAAAACACCGAGCCAGAAGGATTTTGCAGAGATCAAGATTCAAAGAGCAAAATATTATTCCAAGTACATTTGTAGTTCACATGTAGTGTCTTACAGAAACCACCTAAACCCGTGTTTCTCATATATTATATACTTTGTCCTGGCCCTCTGTAGAGACCTATTAGCAAATTACAGTGTTCAATGTGTCCTAAAATCCTGATCTATGGATTTTGTTATGGTTCCAATAGTCATGCAATCACAGAACATAGGACTCAATAAGATATGACTATGATGTAATGCAAATATGAGAGTCACTCTGTTGTAGTGATTAAGGAAGGCATCAAGCTAAAAGACCCTGAGTTCTAGTACTGTATTGGGCACAAAGCCAGCTGGGTGACCTTGGGCCAATCACTTTTTCTCAGTCCTAGGAAAGAGCCAACTGCAAACCACCCATAAAAGTAAAACTGCGGGAGTCCTGGCAGAGTCTTAAGAATCAGGAAGAAAAAAAAAGAATATAGACAGGAAATCCCAACAAAGTACACATGTAGAGGGCTACACTGGTATTGTTTTAATGTATTTGGTATATACTACTCGAGAATTCTGCCGGACAGGAAACTTAGAATATATGAGCGCTCTAATAAAACCAAGACTGTTTTCCATGGCTACTAGAAATTTAGATACATCGGTTCGGGATACCATATGGCGCTGAAATCCGAACAATCAATAGTAGCAAAGAGGTACTATTTTGCCCAACGATGGTAGCCGGACAATCCGCTCCGGAGGCAGCAAAAACGTGGAGCCCAAACGTTATAAACAAATATGTACATTGGACTAAGTCTACCCTTTAGCCCCTGCGGGGAATTAGGAAATGTTCTAAATTCAAGTATTTCTCTGCACTGCGGTGGATGGTCGTGTTGATGCTTGCCAACTGCCCAGGCAGCGAGTGACCGATAAAAATGTCTTCACGCTGCAAAAAGGGCACTTATCCGAAGGGCTGCGGGGGGGAGACGGAGAAAGACACAGAGAGAAAGCAAAATGCTGCCTTCTTTACACTGAAGCTTTCATTCTCCGCGAGTGGGAAGCCACACACATCCCTGTCCCTCTTTTCACTCGCGACAAATACATGCGGAGTACGAAAATCGTCCCTGCTCAACTTTGGGGAGAAAGCGGATTGGCAGTAACATTGAGGATGGGACCCCGTTCCTATCATCCATCAATCTCCAGGCTGAATCTATATGTGAAAAGAAAGCCTTGAAGCCCCTTCCGTCCCGGGATCTTGGAAAGTAGGAAGGCCTGCTCTTCCCCCGGCCGATGTAACAGGTGGCCTAGCCTGGGAGGAAGCGCAGAGGGGGGGGGGGGAGGCGCCGCCTTCGTTCAGTGCTGGCGGGGCCTCCCGTGACTCACCGCGACGGGGCTGCAGCGGTGATGAAGCTCCGGGTAATTTCCGAGGACAGCGCCTGGGAAAGGTCCGACCGGCTCTCCTCTGTAGGCGTCGTTGAGTTATTCTTGTTGCAGCGGCGCCCGGGAGCAGAAAGTATCGATTTTCTAACGCCGCGATTTGAACTTTTGAAGTTATCAATTCTTACTCCGAGGAAGAAGTGATTCTGCTAATGTGCATCAAACTGTGATGAAGGTGGATCCCACCATTTGCAATCTCTGTACCTGTCCCTCTTTTCCCTAGAGACAGATAAAAGTGGCGTACGAAGATCGTCTCTGCTCAAGTTTGGGGAGAAAGCGAATTTGAAGCAACATTGAGGACGGGACGCTGATCCTATCACCCATCAGTCTCCAGGCTACTTATAACTGATAGGCTTAGCACATAATTAAAAATACCGGTTTGGCCACAAAATTATTTTTCCCTTCTTAATTAATACTCCTTAATTATACTTTATTGGTTTCCCCTTTTTAATTATATTGTTATATAATATGATTGTATATTATATTTGGGGCGGGAAGGATCGAGAAGCCAAGAAAGGAGGAGCAAGTTTAAGCTGAAGGGCCGTAAACGCTTTTGACATTTAGATCTTAGCTCATCCACTTGTATGCATAAATATGTCCCTAATACTCTTGGCTTAATTAAGGAGTATAATTAAGAAGGAAAATAATTTTTGGCCAAACCGGTATTTTTAATCATGTGCTAGCTATCAGTTATAAGTAGCCTGGAGATGGATGTGATTGGTAAAACTCAGGCTGGTAAACAAGACAACATCCGTCAGCTGCTTACTTATCTTTTATTTGGTAACCATCCGAGAATTTTTTAAAGCAGTTTGCAATAATTAATGCTGAGTAGATTAAATTGTGATTGTATGACTCATTCACATATTTAAAGACATTTAAGTACATTTGCTTGCTTAAATTACATTTATGTATTGACCAAGTTCAAATAATGCACTGAGCTGAAACCAAATAGAAAGAGAATGGTCTGAACTAGCCAAAAGAACATATTTTAATCAAGTGGCCCGTTCGAGTAATTTAATACTGTATTACACAACTGTTACACACAGACACAATGTGTAGTGTATGTGTAACTGAGTGAGCTAGAAGAAAGCTTCCAATTTAATACAGGAAACCACCAGAAAAAAACAGAACAAATTTTGTTTCCATTAACAGACTATTATTATTTATTTTATATTTCTAAATGACCCATCACCCTAAACCAGGGTAGGGTAAAAATTAACATTAGAAATTAAAAGTTAAATTAGTGTTAAAAATTAAAAAAAGAATAATGACAAACATAAAAAAGGGGGCGGAATACTAAAATGGCCATAAGGTGTTAAGATTATTACAGGAAGGGGGACTCAAGAGAGTAACCAGCCCCATAGTTGTACGGTTCTCTGTACTCCCCACGCAAGGCCATGCCATGTTTTGACCCTTTGTCATTGGGGGCTTTGCTCACTTCTGGGAGCAAAGCAGTGGCAGCGGCAAAGAAGGCTCTCTTCCTAGACCAGTCGAAATTCTTTGACTAACGGGGTTTGTAGCATACCTTTAATGGCTGACCAGCCAGATGGGCTGATAAAATTTGGCAAAGCTAGTTTTGTAGCTTTATAGGTGATGGCCAATACGTTGAGTTAGACTTGGAAGCAAACTGTTACCCAATGCAATTCACGGGGCAAGGGTGTTATATATGCCCTTATTTGGGCACTCAGTATGACTGATGCAGCCACATTCTGCAGCAACTGAAGCTTCCGGATACTTTTAAGGGATAGCCTCACATAGAAAGTGTTGCAATAGTCCAATCAGGAGATGACCAGGGCATGAGTGACCAGATATAGACTCCCAGTCCAGGCAAGGGTGTAATTGGCACACAACAAAGAATTGGGAAAAGGGCAGCCTGGCCACAGTCACCACTTGTTCTTTGAGCAGGAGCTGTGAATCCAAGAGGACCCTTAAGTTACACACCTGGTCTGGCTGGAGCAATGCAACCACATTCAAGACCAAAGATAATTAACTCTTGGGTATAGAGGGACCCACCCACAGCCACTCTGTGTTATTGGGGTTCTGTTGAAGTCTATTGTTCCCCACCCAGACCCCTATAGCCTTCATACTAATTTCAACCAATTTCGTTGTATTTAAGTACAATGACAATAAAGATTATACATGCATACATTCCAATGTTTATTTCACCTGGGACAGAGATATATAGAAGAGTATCATCAACATATTGGTAATATGTCAGCATCAATATTTCACTCCTCCGGGTGCCATCTACCAGCCAATGCCACCTGGCTATTACCCAGGGGAGGGCCTTCTCTGTGGCAGCTCCGGCCCTCTGGAATGAACTCCCCGCAGGGATTCGGACCCTCACCTCTCTCCAGGCCTTCCGAAAAGCCGTCAAAACCTGGCTTTGCCGGCAGGCCTGGGGGTGATGAGTTCCCTCCCCTCTCGACATGTATGGTTGTGCGACTGTTGTTTACTTTTATTATTTGTATTTTGTTTTTTATGTTCCCCTTTTTCCCCCTTGAATTGTTCGCCACCCTGAGTCCTCCCGGAGAAGGGCAGCATACAAATAATAAAATTCTATTCTATTCTATTCATATTTCATGCATGGTGCCTGTAACAGTTTTTAAAAAGAAAACTGCATCTCTACAGTAATGCCTCAAAAGATTATTGTAGTATAAATGCCCACTTCTGGTGCATTTTTCTCCTTTCCCCCAGTTCACTTTGCAAGAGGAAATATTTAACAGGAATCTTTTTTAATAAAAAGTGATGAGGAATCTATTTCACTGTCTGCTCTTCTCACATCCCTGTTAATGTTTACTGCCTGGGTAAAACTGCCGGATGCAGCTGCTAGTCAGCCTTGTAAAAAAGAAAACTGCATATCTTTTCCCAACTGACAAAGACACCAGTTAAGGTACTAAGTAGAAAAAGCAAACATTTCTTCTACCATCTTCCATATATCAAAGTTATTATCAGTCTATATCATCTTTTCCAAATTAATGATTTCCAGACTATTATCTTCAATTATTTTTAACCAGCTTATTTGTTGGTTACAATAGTGTATTTATGTACTACTACATTAAAACTGTTGCTTTCTCTTGTGTCTATTGCAATTCTGGTATACTAAGAACTACAAAGAAGAGAACATCTGAGGAAGATCTCAGTAGCTACATAATGTTAGTTCTTGGAAAATTCCAAGACAGGGTATTATTTTCTTTTGACCCCCAAAATAAGCGTTTGGCCTTATTTTCGGGGAGGTCTTATTATTTTTGAGGTGCAGGAGACCCCTTAACCTTAGCCCGCTGCCCGTGGATCAGCTGATCCAGAGAGAGCCGGAAGTTCTGTCTCTGTTTCTGGTGCACTCTTGGCAGCCATAGCTTCGCTGCACCTGCGGCTCTTTTTGCAGCTGCCACTAAGAGAAGGGGTGCGGTAGCTAGGATTTGCAGAAGTGGCCTCCGCGAGGACATTCTGCGTAGATGGCAGATGTATGTGGGATGCGTGGGGCATGTTATCCCCTCCCCCCAGGAAATGGCAGGGACCGGCTGTACATGCGGTTAAATATTTTAGGGGAGGGCTTATTTTAGTGCATGCGCTCAAAAGCCTGATTGGGCTTATTATCCGGGAGATCTTATTTTGGGGGAAACCAGGTATATAGAAAATAAAGGCTGGAAAAAAAAGCAGGTATTTAAAAAAACAGGAACTATATAATTGTAATCCTATTTTCCAAGGATCCTTTGGAAGAAAGTACAATCCAATTAGTATTGTTTTGCAAATCAAACCTATGACATCCACCTAGTGCAGTGCAGACACTCAATGTGTTAGGCCTGCATTTATATTCCTTTTAGAATTTTGGCCTGCCACACTTTCTCTTATTTCATTATGCTGTTTCTTTAAGTATAGTCAATGGGAGTGGGGATTAGAAGGAGTAGAATTGTGGAATGTATTATTTTCATTCTTTGCTAGAAGTCAAGGTCATCCTTTGTCTCCGCACTTTCACACCTGACCTGAAGAAGGTGGGCATCGACGCCAGCGTGGAAGAAGAAGATTGGACCATGTGATGGATTGTGGGTGTGGGGACAAGATCATGAACTTTTAACTGGGTGGAATTCTGAAGTCATTTCCAGTATTGGGATTAACACAGATGTGCCTAAGATGTCTGTCTTATTAAATTGGAACAAAAAGGATTGTTTTGCCTTGGACTCTGATTTAATTCTGCATGATACTTGGAACGCTGACATTATCCCACTTCAAAATAAATAAACTCACTTCAAAATAAATCACCAGCACCCCTCCCTCACGGGGGGCTGATGAGGTTTGCTGTTTCTCCAACGCTGAACCACACCGGTCAGCGTAAAACATCAGCGAACAATTAGGAGAAAGCCTTTTGAGATAAGAAGCTGAGATGAGACTGCAAAGGCAAAAGCAGTTTCACTTTTAAAAATTTATTGCCATTGGCAAGAAGTTCAGCCTGTGGGGGATACAAAAAAGTGGAATGGAGGTACTTATTCTCAATGCAGATCTGAGGAATGGAGATTCCAGCCACCCTCATGCAGTCAGCTCCGATGGAGATCCCGGACCATTCCGGACAACTAAATGTGAGTGCATTCTACCCCTCCTTCCCCCCAGCCAAGGCTTGGAAAAAACCCTGGAGTGGAGATTTTGACTCTTTCCAAACGGGGATATTTGAAATGAGCCAATGCCCTGTAATTGAGTTGAAGACAGAATCCCTAGCAAGATGGGATTTTCAACTCAGTCAGCAAGAAGAGATTTGGCAAGCATCTTCCACTTACCAGCCACCACTAAATTGGATTTTCTTCCCAGAGTGTGGATGGTTAAGATGCCAGTGGGCACCTCCAGGGCCATCAACATGGGAAAGTCCCCCAAGCCAGCAGAGGGGCCCTTGGGCCTGAAACCCTCCAAGCCAGCAGAGAGGCCCTTGGCAAATAAACCCCCCTAACCAGCCATCATTGAGTGAATTGCCACCTGTGAATCAGGCACCCTCAGGATGGGTCTTAATCCCAGGTCATGGATGGAAGGGATTCCAATTGGTACCTGCCCTTCCTCAGCAGATGGCACCATGGCAGACAACTGGGCAGTGGCCAACCAAGGGATTGACCTCCCCACCGGTTCCAGTCTCCTCTGCAATGCCCCAAAAGGTTCTTGCCCAACCTTCCTACAGAGAAAGGTTCTCAACAACGGAAGAAGGGATTACCAAGGGGCTAGCTACAGAATGGATGATGGAAAAATGTGATGAGGCGGTTCCTAAGTTTAGAGATGTAACTAGGTCCCTTTCCTCGTGGGGCCCAACAAAATGCCACCTTTGCTGTCAACCTGGCCACAAAGTGTCAGAGTGCTTGGCTCCAGCCCCATTGCCACAAATGTGCGCGCACCAACCGCCACGGCGGAAAAGAGAAGGCCCCAGATGCCACCACAAAAGAGTCATCTGGCCCAACAGCCTCTAGAAGAGGATCCCCAACTTAAGGTGATGAAGAGTCCTACCAAGGGGGAGGCCTCGGAGGAGGAAAAGGGTCAACAACCTCTGGAAGAGGATCCCCAACTTAAGGTGACAAAGATTCCTACCAAGGGGGAGGCCTCAGAGGAGGAAATTGCTGAAGATGACCCAATGGTGAATGCACCCATCCGCCCCTTCGCCTTCCAAGTCAACCTCCAAGTGCCTAAGACAGGGTTAGAGGGGGAAGTTGAAGCAGTTGTGAGCACCAGTTGCGCTCGATGCTTAATCAGCATGTTGATTATCAAGCAACTGGGCATAAGCACAAGACCTCTAGCCTGTCCCATTCGGGGTGAACAGGTAGATGGAACGCTAATTGGAGGGGCCCAACCCACGCTAGTAACTGAACTGGTGAAGTTACAAGTGGGCCACCACTGCGAGCTTCTCAGATTTATTGTTGCTCCAGAGATGCCGGAGAAAATAATCTTGGGGCTTGCATGGCTTGACAAGTGGAAACCTACGACAAAGTGAGAAGACGGTGGTAGGAAATTGATTCTGATTTAATTCTGCATGATACTTGGAACGCTGACACAAAGTTTTTAATGTAACTATGACTAGTCAAAAACTGAAATTAATATTTGGCAAATCATTTGATTAGTTGCAACAAAACAAAACACAACTGCTTCTGCTTGAAAATAAAGACTGCTGTATGTAGCTTTTTTTAAAAAAAACTTTTTTTAATTTTTTGTTCTCTATATAAGATTATAGGTATACATTCACATAGTTATTATTCTTTTTTACATTCATGGTTCTTATATATCTGTCATCCCATTTATAGAATTATAATATTCTATTTGGGTTGCTTTGTTTACCATCCCTCGTCTGCTTTGACACCACCTTCTTCTCCATTTCTTTTCTCCCTCCCCCCTTCTCTACTTACTTACTTCTCCCTTTCCCTTCCTTCTTCCCTTACCTCTCCCCTCCTCCTCTCTTCCTCTTCCCCTTCCTACCCTCTCTCCTTCTTTCTCTCCTTCTCCCTTCCATCTTCCTCTCCTATCTTCCTTCCCTTCTCTTCCTCTCCTCTCTTCCTTTCTCTCCCTCCCTCCCTTCTCTACTTTCTTCTTTCCTCGTCTCCTTTCCTTCTTCCCTTACCTCTCCCCTACTTCTCTCTACCCCTTTCTACACTCTCCTTTTCTCCCTTCCATCTTCCTCTCCTCAGCTCTCTCTTCCTTCCCTCCTTTTCCTCTCATTTCCTCTCCTCCTATTTTCTTTTCTTTTTCTATTGTTGCAGGTGTCTCTTCCAGCTCTTAATTTATATTTTCTTGGGGTGGTATTTCCGAAAACCCAAAAATCGTTGAATATCATTTCTTGTTCCTTTTCCTTTTCTCTCTCTTTTTTTTTTAAAGAATATTTTTCTTTTTTGGACAAACAAAGACAGACAACACATAACACATACAGCATGTCGTTTGGTTGCAGTTTTTGTGCATCATTTCCATAGTCCTCACTTTCAATTTTATATAAAATCACAAATTATCAATCTATTATATATGTATTCATTATTATCATTGTACATCATTTATTTGACTATAATTGGCTACAGGAGTATAGTACCATCTTGTACCAATTATCTGGACATCCCTCTAATAATCTCTGGACCATTGTGTTATTATCTACTTTTAATGTCAATACTTTTTAATTATATCTTAATGTTAGTATTTTTAATATAGTGTAAAAACTAATGTGTATTGCTGGTATTTGACCGTAATAAAGATTTTACTTATTGACTATAATTATTATTCCTTCATTTTGAATGAAATATTCTAGGTATTGGATTCATTTATATTATAACAATTCATTACATCATCCTAAATGTATTATTCTATTATTCTTATATTATAAAAATTCTCCAACGTTTTTCATTTCCATGTTTTTTTATCTAACCATTGGTAAAATAAATCCCATACCTTATAAAATTGTTCATCTTCTTGTTCTCTAATTTCAAATGTCAATTTACTCATTTTAGCACCTTCCATTATTTTCTGAATAACTTTCTCTTGCGTTGGTATTTTCTCATTTTTCCAATTTTTTGCAAATGCAATTCTAGCTGCCATTAACACGTTTACAATCAAATATTTCAAGTCTCTGTTGTAAATTTCCGGTAATATTCCCAATAAAAAAATCTCAGGTTTAAAGTCTATATGTTTCTGAGTCATTTTTTCCAACCGTGTGGATTTTAGTCCAGTATCTTTTAACTTCTACGCATGTTCACCACATATGGTAATATGACCTGGTATCTAATGACATTTCCAACATTTTTGTGATTTGTCCTTGAACATTCTTGCTATTTTTGCCGGGGGTAAGTGCTACCTGTAAAACATCTTATACAAGTTTTCTTTATATGCTGTTGACATTGTCATTTTATAATTTTGTGACCATAATTTTTGCCATTTTTCTAAATCAATTCCATGACCAAAATTTTTCCCTCAAGCAATCATAGATTCTTTAACTTGTTCTTCTTCTAGTTTAACCTCTAATAAGTATCCATATAATTTTTTAATCACTTTTTCATCAGTACCTGTCAGAATTTTATCCAAGTCAGTCTAAAAACCTTCTATTTTAAAATCTTTGTATCTAGAATGCATTTGCATGTATGAAAACCAGTTCATTCTTGTACCTCGTTCTTCTAATTTTTGCATAGATTTAAGTTCACCCTTAGCATTCAATATTTCACCATATCTAATTGTTTGTTCCTCTTTTATATTATTAAATATGAAAATGCTTCAATAGTTGATAACCAGACTGGAATTTTTAAATAATGTTGCCTTTTAATCTTCTCCCAGTTTAATAACAAGGTCTCCCATAGGTAATGCCTTCTGAAATACCCCTGTGTTTTAGTTCCCTTATACCATAAGAAAACATGCTAACTCAACAACAAATCATGACTTTCTAAGGTCAATAATCTAGAGTTTCTTAAGGTTATACATTCCTTAACCCACATCAAGCTTGTTGCCTGGTAATATAACTCCCAGTTAGATAGGCCAAATCCTTCTCTTATTCTAGCATCTTGTAACAGCTTAAATTTTATTCTCACTTTCTTTCCCTGCCAAATGAACTTCAATACTATTTTATTAAGGTCTTCAAAAAAATCTTTCCCTAATCTAATTGGAATTGTCTGGAACAAATATAAAATCCTGGGTAGTATATTCATCTTGATTGTTAATATTCTCCCTATTAGCGATAGTTGTAAGTTTTCCCATTTGGCCAGGTCTGTTGTAATTTGTTGTTTAAGTTTATAACAATTGTTCTCTTTAAGTGTACTATATCTTGCTGTCAAATATATCCCCAAATATTTAACCTTGTTCATGACCTGCATCTTCAAAGCTTCCGCCAATGCTTCCTTTTGTCTTGCTAGCATGTTCTTTGTCAAAATCTTCGTTTTGTCTTTATTTATTTCAAACCTGCTACTTTTCCATATTCCTCTATTCCTCAATTTAGGTGCAGTTTCCAATGGATCCTCTAAAATGAAGACTAGGTCATCTGCGAATGCTTGGAATTTATATTCTTCTTTTTTAATTTCCATTCCTTTTATGTCTTTATCTTCTCTAATGTTTCTATTTAAGACTAGTGGGCAACCTTGTCTTGTCCTTTCCCAATATCAATGGAATCTGTCAATTCTCCATTTATCATTATCTTTGCTGTTTGTTTGTGGTATATGGTTTGTATGGTTTGAATACATTTCTTGCCAAAGCCCATCTGTTCCAACTGTAGCAACATAAATCGCCAATTCACATTATCAAAGGCCTTCTGAGCATCTAAGAATATCAATGCCATTTGATTTTCAGGATGTGCCTCATAATATTCCAAAGTGTCCAGGATTATTCTCATATTATCTTTAATTTGTCTCTTTGACAGAAATCAATTTTGATTAGGATGAATAAAGTTATTTAAGTATCTTTTGAGTCTTTCTGCCAGTATTGAGGCAAATATTTTATAATCTGAATTTAGCAGGGAAATTGGTCTATAATTCTTAATTTGCTGTAGATCAGTGTCCTCCTTTGGCAATAGCAATAGCAATAGCAGTTAGACTTATATACCGCTTCATAGGGCTTTCAGCCCTCTCTAAGCGGTTTACAGAGTCAGCATATTGCCCCCAACAACAATGTTATATAAGCTTCTGACCAAAATTTGGGTATCTTCATCTTTAACATGGCTTCATTCATAACTTCTAATAATGGGAGATACAACGATTCCTGTAAAGTCTTATAAAATTCCACTGGTAGTCCATCTGGACCTGGAGCTTTCCCATTATTTTGTTTTTTAAAGACTTCAACTAATTCCATCATCGTTATATTACCTTCTAGCATCAGTTTCTTTAATTATCTGGGGTAAATTTGCTTTTTGCACATATTGTTTAATTCTTTCCTCCTCTATCTTCTCTTGTTCATATAATTTCCCATAGTATTCTTGTATAATTTTTTATTCTGTTTCCATAATCAATTTGCCCTTGGTCATCTAATAGTTGCATTATTTTTCTTGAGTCTCTCTCTTTTTTCAATTTATACGCTAACCATCTCCCTGGTTTATTTGCATTTTCAAAATAATTCTGTTTAGCACTTCTAATTTTTTGTGTTAATTCCTCATTTTCCATTGGCCCTTTTTCTGTTTACTTGTGTCCATTTTTACTTTAATATCCTTTTTTGTGGGGCCTTCTGTAGCTCTTTTTCAAGTCTCTTGTAGTCATCATCCAGTATTTTAAAAGCTTGTCTTTTCTTAATATTTCTTTTTCTTGTATAGTCTATTATCAAGCCTCTGGCATAGGCCTTCATTGTGTCCCAGAGACTCTGCATTGACGTGGCCTCTTTTTTATTTTCTTTGGAAAAAAAACGCCAATTCTTTCTCCATTTTCTGTACAAAATCCTTTTCTTTTAATAAAGTATTATTTAAAGTCCATCTAGATCTTCTCCTTTGTCCTTTCCACTTAATTGTCATTGGATTGTGATCTGCCCAGGTACTTGTTTCTATGTCAATTTCCTGTATATCACAAATCATTTCTGTTGAGATCCATATCATATCTAATCTGGACCATGATAAATGTCTATTTGAGTAGAAGGTATATTGTCTCTGTGCGGTTTCTTTCTCTCCATATATCTTTTAAGTGTATTTCATCAGTCATTTTAAAAAAGGATTTAGGAAGAATCTTTCTATTTAGCTTTGTTGTTTTTTGTGTTTTATAGTCCATATTCTGATCTACAATTCCATTAAAGTCTCCCATCATACAAATATGTCCAATTCAATTATTTTCATATGAAATTTTTAATAAAATTCCTCTTGGCTTTCGTTAGGAGCATAAATCGCTATTAAAAGTATTTTCTTATTATTGTCCATAATTGTCCATAAGCGGTAGAAGTGATGTGCCAGTGCCTGGAGGCTGTTAGGGTCTGGATGGGAACGAACAAGCTTGCACTCAATCCCGACAAGACTGAGTGGCTATTGATGCTCCCTCCCAAAGATGGTCCAGCTATTCCATCTCTTAGCCTTCGATACCATCGACCATGGTATCCTTCTGCAACAGTTGCGGGAGGTGGGAGTGGGAGGCATCGTCCTTCAGTGGTTCTCCTCCTACCTCTCGGACAGGTCGCAGTCGGTGTTGGTCGGAGGGCAGAGGTTGACCCCTAGGCCCCTCAATTATGGGGTGCCACAGGGTTTGGTCCTGTCCCCCCTCCTATTTAACATCTACATGAAGCTGCTGGGTGAGATCATATGCCGGCACGAGACTAGATACCATCAATATGTGGACAATACACAATTGTATCTGTCCACCCCGTGCCAACTCGGTGAAGCGGTAGAAGTGATGTGCCAGTGACTAGAGGCTGTTAGGGTCTGGATGGGAACGAACAAGCTTGCACTCAATCCTGACAAGACTGAGTGGCTATTGATGCTCCCTCTCAAGGATGGTCCAGCTATTCCATCTCTTAGCCTGGGGGGTGAAATTTTACGCCCATCAGAGAGGGCTTGCAATTTGGGAGTCCTCCTGGATCTGCAGCTGACATTAGAACATCACTTGTCGGCTGTGACCAGGGGGGCCTTTGCCCAGGTTCGCCTGGTGCACCAATTGAGACCCTATCTGGACTGGGAGGCCCTTCGGATAGTCTCTCAAGCCCCCATCACCTCAAGACTGGATTACTGTAACACGCTCTACATGGGACTGCCCTTGAAGAGTGTTCGAAGACTCCAGTTAGTCCAGAATGCAGCCGCGCGAGCAATTGTGGGTGCACCTAGGTACACCCACGTTACAGCTATCCTCCGTGAGCTGCACTGGCTTCCTATTGGTCTCTGGACACGCTTCAAGGTGCTAGTCGTTACTTTTAAAGCCCTACCTAGCATTGGACCTGGCTGCCTGAGAGACCGCCTCCTGCCAATGATCTCCCAGAGACCTATTAGATCGCCCAGACTAGGCCTCCTCCGGATTCTATCTGCCGGCCAATGTTGGCTGGCGACCCCCCCAGGGGAGGGCCTTCTCTGTTGCTGCTCCGGCCCTCTGGAACGATCTCCCCGTCGAGATCCAGACCCTTACTACCCTTCCGGCCTTCCGTAAAGCGACCAAGACCTGGCTGTTCCGGCAGGTCTGGGGCTGTTGAATTATCCAGCCCCATTCTATGTTATGTATGTTGTTGTAATTTTAAATTGTTGTTTTTATTTTTATATCCCCCTTCTCTTTTTATTGTAAGCCGCCCGGAGTCTTCCGAGAGTGGGCGGCATACAAAACCAATAAATAAATAAATAAATAAATAAATAAATAAATAAATAAATAATAATAATAATAATAATAATATCCACCATTAAGATTCTTCCATCGTCATCTGTGTGGATTTGCTCTGCTGAAATTGTATCCTTATTATACAGAACCACACCTTTTTTCTTGCATTGTGGCAATGTAGTAAATATTTTCCCTAGTTTAGGTTGTATCAATAATTGTTCCTGTTGTTTTTTAATGTGTACTTCTTGAAGGCAAATTATGTCCACTTTTAATTTATCTAATTTATGAAACGTTTTCCTTCTTTTAATAGCTGAGTTAAGTCCATTTATATTTATTGAAATTCATTTTTTCTCCTCCATGTTTATGTTTTACAGGTAGGGTTTACTGCTCTAGTAGATCTCGGTTCTCGTTGTTCTTTAGTATCCCCAGTGCCACCTACTGTGCTTTCTTCTTTTCCAGTTGCAGCCTGGCTATTATCTTGTAGTTCAATTAATGATTCTTCTTTTCCTGTCTCTCCCTCTTTCCCTCTAAAGTATTCTGCATAGAATAGTTCTGCTTTATCAATTGAATCTATTCTATGTCTTTGTTCTTGCCATAGAAACATCAAACCTTCTGGGATCAGCAATTTATAATTAACTCCTTCTTAACTCTGTTCTTATCTCTCTTAGTATTCTTGGTACCTGTTTCAGAATCACAATCTCTTTGTCTTTGTATTTCAATGTTTTGTCTCTTGCCATCTGTAGTATTTGTGTCCTAATTGTTTTCTTAGTAAAACTTATGTGGACTTCTCTTGGGAGCTTGTTTTTCATTGCATATCTTGTAAAGACTTGATACACCTCGTCTATGCCATCCATCATCTTCTCTTTGGTTATCTCCAAGGCGCCTGCGAGAATTTCTATCATCTCTGCCAAGTTCTCTTCCTTTTCTTGTTCTATGTTTTGGAATCTGAGGTAGAATTCTGATCTGTCAATCTCCCATCCTAATATTCCACTTTTCTCTTTTTCGACCACACTTAATCGATATCAATATCTCCAATTTTCTTGTCTCTTTGTTCATCTTTTTCTTCAATTTTCTGGATTCTATCTTCAAATTTCATCATCATTTGGTAGATGTTCTCAACTTTCTCATCTGTTTTTTCTGTTCGCTTTTCAATATTTTCGGTTCTTAATTCTATCTTTTGGATCCCTTGCAAAATCATTTGTAGTGTCCCTTCTTTGTCTTTTTCCTGCTGCAACATTGTCTGGATTGATCTTTGCCCTCCGGATGGTGAAGAGGAGGAAGTTGGTATTGAAGAGCCGGTGGTCGTTATGTTTTTACTCATTTCCACCAAGTTAATGAGCTTTATTGGCTGGGAAGTACAAAATTTTGGGGTTCTTCTATTCCTTAATCCATTTATGTGGAGGGTATTTGTAATCCACAATGATGCTAAAATAAAAACAAAACCAAAAAAAAAATGGAGAGAAAAACAGAAATAGGAGGAAAAAGTAGGGGACTTCAGGCTCTTATGAGCCCTAATCCAATTGGTTCCAGATGTTTGCAAAAAGAAAAAAATGAAAAAGGGCATTGTAAGTCAACAAAAATTCCCACTTTAAAAAGGAAGAAAATAAAAACAATCCATTTGACTTTTTGGTCAAATCTCGCTGCTTAATCACTTTCTGTCTTCAACTTTAACTTAGCCTTTTAGGGTGTTTTCTCAGATGTTAATAGGGGGAAAAAATCTCACCAACACGACACGCTTCTCTTCTGTTTCTCTTCTGTTTAGGAGCTGTCCTGATTTGAGCAGCTATATGGCTGCCTCGCTGTTGCCGGCAAGAAACGGCTACTCACAAAGGGACTTTGTGATATCCCTGAGATCAACAGAATATGCCCCTCTCTATCATTGTATCTTCAGGACAGTTTAGGTTCAAAAGAACCGTCCAGCAGCAGAGATATCCACAGCAATCTTGTAGCTACAAGATTGCATGTCATCTCATCCGGATGTCAGCTCCGCCCCTCCTGCTGTATGTAGCTTTTGATGCCCCAGTTATGTGCATAACTATGCATAAATCTTAAAAACTATTTCAGATCCTTGGGTTGCATAGTATTAACAGAACCTATTTCACATACTTTATTTAAATTAGGATAATGCTTCTGAGTCCAAGCAGGGGTTGGAATCAAATGGTTTGAAAGGCCACTTCCTACTGTACTGAATTTGTTGTGTGCTGCATTTAACCACCAAGCCTCTGTGCCCTGTAATGCATCTTTAAAAGTCTGCAGGAAGGTACAGGTGGTAATATTTTGTTAGAATTATATCGCCTACTCTTTCTGTCAAATTTAGGAGAGCAGTACACTATTATTGTTATTTATATACTTCCTGATTTGCAAAGACTCTGAGTGGTTTATAAATTATGAAAAACATTTAAAAACAAGAAAACAACACAAAATAAAAAGGAACAAAAATGGCAGAAATAACAGATCCAGATGGGACCAAAGGAAAAGAAGAAAGAGGGCTTAAATCATACTTTGCCTGGACAAAAATCCAAGTTTTTAAGACTCTTTGAAAACACCAAACAGTGTGGGTGTCATTCAAATCTGGAGCAACCTAATTCCAGAATACTGCTACAGAGAAGATGTGCTTCTGTGACCTCAATAGATTGCATTGTTTTAATCAGAGAAACTGAACTGTGCCAACCCTGATAGATTGAATCAGCCAGGCAGGTACTATGGAAGACAGGTAGTCCTTCAATAAACCAGTCCAGAAGCCATGTAGAGCTTTATAGGTAGCAACCAGCACCTTGAATCATATTCAGAAGTGAATTGGAAACCAGTGCAGCTCATGAAGGAGAGATGTTCCATGGCATACTGAGGCATGGCCGATCGATCGGCCATGCCTCAGTATGTCATGGAACGATCTCCCCGTTGAGATCCGGACCCTTACTACCCTTCCGGCCTTCCACAAAGCGACTAAGACCTGGCTGTTCTGGCAGGCCTGGGGCTGTTGAATTATCCAACCCCATTCTAAGTTATGTTGTCGCAATTTTAAACTGTTGTTTTTATTTTTATATCCCCCTTCCCTTTTTATTGTAAGCCACCCTGAGTCTTCCGAGAGTGGATGGCATACAAAACTAATAAATAATAAATAATAAATAAATAATAAATGGCCATGCATTCTGGACCAGTTGAAGCTTTGAGGTGGCATTCAAGGCCATCATTTGTGGAGTACTTTGCAGTAAAGCTGTGAAGTGACCAGGTCATGAATATCTAAAGGGTCCCCAATCTAGGAAAGGGCACAACTGGCCCATTAGATCAAGGTGTGCAAAGAACCTTCTGGCTAAAGCTGCCACCTGCTCATCAAGCAGGAGCTGAATCTAGGAAGATATCCAAATTGCATACCACTCTTGAATGGGTAAATGATATACCATTCAAAGTCAAAGATGGAATATCCCAGATCTTGGTGATCCATACACCCACAGCTATGGGACCTTGGATCAAGTCAGATAGTTCCTTTCCATCCAAACCAACAGTCTCCACAACACCTCAACAATCAATTTGGCGAGGCCAGTTAAAAGATATAATTGGATATCATCAGTGTACTGATGACACCAAATCCCAAATCAGCAATCTCATGTACAGTATATGTTGAAGAGGAGAGAGAAAATGAACCCCTGTGGCACTCCATTCTTCTTATTTAATATATACTTTTAATGTGTTTTTTTAATCAGTCGTTTCTTAGGCCATTATTACTGACCTACTTTATATTTAATATATTCTTCTTTTTTTAATCAAATATTTACCTTACTCTAAATTTAGAAGCTATCTGGGGATCCCTTTGTTAAGCCAAAAATGTATGTTACACATTTCCTAAAAGAAACAATAATGCCATGATCTTAAAACAAATTGCAAGAAATAGTAGCAAGTAGTGCTGCAACATTCCAATGTTAATTGTGCAAAAGCAAGCAAATAAAAAGTACTGTTTTTAAACTAGGCAAAAGGTTGCATGTTTTTCTGGAAAAAAAAGTTATCGAAGACTGTCATAAGAGGCATTCCTACTCCCCTTGTCTTATATAACATGGGATGCCTTTGGTCTAGTAGTTAAGGCACCAGGCCAGAAACTAGGAGTCTGTGAATTCTAGTCTCATCTGAGGTATGAAAGTCAACTGAGAGAGTTTTGGTCTGTCTTTCTCTCTCATCCAAGCCACCTCACAGGGTTCTTGTTACGCAGCAAACAGGATGAGGAAGGAATATTAAGTATATTCACCGCTTTTAGTCATTTATCAATATAATAAATGCCATAAATAAATGTCTTTTCTAGGATAAGATATTGCTAAAATGTTTGATTCAGAACTTTTGTTTGATCCCCATACTGATTTAATAAAGGAACAAATTAATCAAATGCACAGAATTCATTAAAACTCATACAAACTTACTTATATTTATTTAATCTGATTTTAGTCCTATAAAAATTAAGAGTCATACATTATTAAATCTTTATATGGAGACTATACTGGATTATGCGCAAGTTCTTTAAGATCCTCAAGGCCACTTACACACACCTGGGGTTGCCCATGTGCTTTTTTTGGGGAGGAATGTTACTAGTCCTTCATGAATTAACTAAAGAACTAAATGCAGTCTTCCTAAGTATTACAGTCTCTAAATGATCACAATGAAAAAGTAAGGTTAGCAGTTTCATAATTTAATGAAAAAAGTATTGTAAAAAGGAGACGTCTGAAAAAGATAGTCCATTTTTTTAAAAAAACTGAATTTGGGTATGCATATGTGTCAAAACAAGAAAACAAATTAAAAGGTAACACTGCAAAGTTAGCTACTGAACATTTTGTGAAAACTAGCAATTAGATTTTGGAGAAGATACTTGAAATTATGAAGTTAAAAGGTCCTTCATGTATCTATGAAAATCATATAAAAGTATTAGGAAGAACACTATTGCCTGATGAGATTTATTTTAAACCATCAACCTAAAATTTGCAAAACAGTTGTAGCTTGCAGAAGCACCATTTCTTTCTTTTTCTCAAGCATGAGTCATGAATTGTAATGTTTTCTCCCCCTGACTGCTGAAAAAAATGTATCCCAATTTAGTCAGAACCAGTATGAAGAGAAATGAATTTTCTAGCACCATTCTGAATGGCTCAAAACACAAAGGCTACCTTTTCTCAAACTTAAAACAAAATACAATTGCATATTTACACTAAAGGAAATGCCTTAAAAATACAACTTTTTAAAGACAAAAAATAGATACAAAAGCTGACAAAGCAATTTTAAATATGCCTAAAACAAAAAAGTACAGACCTGCCAAAATTTATTATATAACTTTCATGAGTCAATTTATTCTTCCTAAGTAAATTGAATAGTATTAAGGCTTTCAAGGACATCAAGGCCCTCATTTGTTGTTATTGGATTCCAAATGTACAGCAATTATTGTTGTTTCACATTATGGCATTACATTACCAAACTAAATATGTGATTGCTCCAAAAATAAAAAAATTATTCTGATTAAAAATCAGAGTGCAGCAATGTATGTAGCAATGAACAAAAGAATAAATTATGTAATGATGTTATGTGTGTGGATTTTATAATATTACAATGTTAGTTTAAAACAAAATTAGCTATGAAGATGTTTGGGAATCAAAAATACTTTATGATTTTTGATTATTTAAACCTAGAATTCAATGTACAGAGACGTTTGCATAAACTGATTTTAAACATTTTGGCTCAGAAATCTGAACATATTTGTTAGCTTACAAAAAATACTAACATGTTGGGAAGGGAATCAAGTTTTAAGAATATATGGGAAAATTTGGCATCACCGGTGATTGCCTGAATATGTTAAAGAAATTAAGTTGTTCTAGTGTTAAACATTATCCACACACCAGCCATTTTTATTGGCTGGCTGCATAACCTATTTTACAGGTGCAATGCACAACAAGTTACTATGTACAAAGGGATTAAAAACAATTTAAAAATACTAGAAGTTAAAAGGTATTTACAGAATACAGCAATTTATAATAGTGAAAAGGAACACAAATTTTAGACATTTACTATTGGGAAAAATCTAGAGGTCAGTGTGTGTTTGGCAGCATTAACTGTGGAGTTTATAAACTTTCCTCAATAGATTAGGAAGATATATGATATATTCTGATGATATATAATGTTTATTTGAAAGTAAGCCCCACTGAGTTAAAATCGGTCCTACTTCTAGGGAGAGGCTCATATAATTTGTTCTAATATTGACTGAGAACATGATTTTTTTTCTAGTAGTCACATGACTCAATTCAGGAAAACACTTTAGCAGACATTATTTCAAATGTGACAATTCTTGGAAAAGCTGAGCTTGAAGTGTTTTCATGAAATGAGAATCTATTGCAGCTGCAACAAGAATTATATAGTCACTTTGTAGATTGTCACAGGATGATGAGCTTTTTGAGTGTCCCCCCCAAAAAAATAGTTGGGGGAGGGGAGGGAGCAATCTCCTCAAAAGAGCAAACCATTGTAGTTTGGAGAAATATTGTCAATTGCTTGTGGACCCTGCACTCTAACCTGGAGATTTCTCAAGGTTTATAATCATTACTCAGATACCCACAAAGTTGAGCTATTTTCATTTTCAGGGATTTCTATCACCTTTGCACTGAACTATGAGAAATTAAGTTTCTTTTTTTTCTATTTTGACAATCTCTACTGAAGTCTTTATTTGGGCTTTCTCGGCCTGAGCTGCTTTTCCTCAGTCTGATCTGCCCTTTATTCTCTTCACTCTCTGCTTCAGAATCACTGAGTTCCAGATCAGGGCAATACCCATCATTTTCTTGATAGGGGGCACTCCCCATTTGATATTCAAAAGTCTGCTTGCCCCACGGACGCTCTCTTACTGAAAACCTTCTTGATGGTTTTTCACACCTGAGATCTTCGGTAGTCCTCACCAAACTGTTGGTTGCTTCTTTGAACGACCTGCTAAAGTGTTCCATGGTGGATTTTCTGAAGGTACTCTGACTAGCCTGGTGGGCTGAGAGTAAAGACTGTTGTTCGTATGTTGTTTGGCTGGAGCTGTCTCGCTGAGTGATATCTCTAACTCTGCTCATTAAGCCATTAGATTTTTCTAATTTAGAATTGTGTTGAATTCTCCCATTCCCAACAGAAGACTGTCCATGCAATGTAGCTTGAAGTGCCAGTGGTTTGCCAGATGATTGCCCAGGATGGAAAAGTTCAGATAAGTTCTCAGACCCAGAATCCTTTGTTACAATTCTAGCTTTTGTAATGCCTTCCAGTAAGCCATTGCTTCTGTTTTCATGCTGAAATCTTGAGTAGGACTTCATATTTGAAATAAACGTTTCCTTGGATAGTGAAATACCTTTTTTATTATAAATCATGACATTGTTATCAGGAGAAAATGTTTTGGTACCAGTTTTTAAGTTGCTTTTGCAATCTCCCAATGATTTTGGCATTTTTAATTTTAAAGTGATTCGAGGAGGAGGGTAGAACAATGTATTGTCTAGTGCACTTGTTAAGGAATGACCTGAAAGAGATAAAGGTAAGAGAGAGATTTAAGATCCAACTTTTATCATGAAAACTTGTATAATGTATCCTTTATGAAACTGTTACATATACAGTAGCAACCATACATATTCAAAATGTAAATTACAGTTTTTTTAATTATTTGTTAAATTTATTTGCTGCCTATCTTGCTGTAGGGCTACTCTGAGTGGCCTACAACAATAAAAACATAGAAATTAAAAGTGTAAACATAACAGTAGCAAAGTAATGGAACAATACAATAAACAATGAAAAAGGAAACAATGAGAACAGATCGTATGAAAATAAAAGATGGGCAGGCAAGGAAGCAAGAAGCAAGGGGTGGGATTTGCAATCAATCTGGTAGCCATCTCCACCTCAGTAACCCCCCCTCCCAATTGTACTCCTAAGCCTATCAGCAGAGCCAGGTCTTCAGGCTCTTATGGAAGGATAGGAGAGTAGAAGCACCTTGGAGGATATGGAGTTCCAAATGGTGGGTACTATGGCAGAGAAGGCTGCTCTATTGGATCCCGATAGTCAGGAGTTCATTGATCGACGGGATCTACGGTAGGTCCTCTGCCAGCACAAATGGGGCAGGCTTGTCTTAGTGGGATGAGATGGTTCATCAGGTAGCCTGGACTTATGCCATTAAGGACGTTTTGAAGGTCATAACCGACACCTTGAACTGCATCCAGAACCAGACCAATAGCCAATGAACAGAGGTGTAAAATGGGCATTCTAAGGGCCCCAAAGCCTGCCCCACTGAACAAGCTGAAGCTTCAGAATGGATTTCAAGGGTAGTTCCATACAGAATGCATTGGAGTAATCCAGATGAAAGATGGGGGTGGATCTCTCATTCCCTATCAACACCAATTGGTCTGGCCTTGTCTAGCCTCAACTTGCACAGCTGGCCCAAAAGGAGACCATGGTAGAAGGTATTGAAAGCCACTGAGAGGTCAAGGATAACAAGAATAATTGCACTACCGCCATCTTGCTCATCGCACAGATTGTCCATAAGGGCAACCAAATCTGTCTCTGTTTCACAGCCTTGACTGAAATGGGTTCAGAAAATCTCTTTCATCCAGGACTCTCTGAAACTGCCAAGCAACCTCTTCCTTTACCATCTTCTCTAAAAAGTGAAGATGGGAAACTAGAAAACAGTTGTCCAGATAAGTGGGATTGAATGATAGTTTTTTAAGGAGGACAAACCAAGGCTTCCTTAAAAGGTCCCAGGAATGTCCCTTCCTGCAGTGAGAAATTTATCACTGAATAAACCCACCTGCTGGTCATCATTCTGGAGTTTTCACCCGCCATGAGGGACAAGGATCTAACTGTCAGGTAGTTGCACTGACAGTACAGCCACACTTCCTTAAATCCAACAGGACCAACTGTTCTCAAATTACAGAGCAAGGTATCTCCCTAGGCATCTCATAATGACCTGCACTATGCATGGAAACAAATCTAAGCAATTTTATACAGGGCTTCTGCATAGCCTGAAGATGATAATTGAAACCCACCTGGCCTAGGTGGGGGCATTGTAGAAGCAATAAGAGTAGAGAACTAGTATTGTTTTGTCATTTTTATGAGATAGGTCTTACTAATTCTCTAATGTCCAGCTAGAGTCATCATTCGTTTTTCTCTAGTGGCACTCTAGGCATCTCTTAACCCATTTCAGAATCCTCAGTTCCTCCATGAACTATAGGAAATGATGGATGCAAAGGGTCAAGAGTGGTCACAGGTGCAATCTTGTCCAGAGCCTCAGTGGACTTATGGTTCCAAGCCATTACTAAGGCTTCGGCAGCACTGCACAGCAAATTCTTAAGGATATCCCTCAGTTCCTCCTAGCACCTTTTTGGATCCATCTGTCTCCAAGGGCAGACTGCTTGAATGGGTCCAGTCAGAGTGGGTGGTGTAAGAGAGCCTCAGGGATATCAAGGAGTGATATCATGGTCTTTTTCCTCTCCAAATACTGTTTATTTGCAAGTATTAAAACTGCTTTGTTTTGAGAACACAAATGTAATCCAGAACAAAAAATGTTATTAAAAAAACCTCAAATACTTATGTACTGTTTGTACAATTGAGCGTAGATGCCTGTTGGTATCTGCATATTTTTAAATGGGAAAAACAATACGGTACAATCAAATAAAAGCAAATTATTATACTGTCTGAACCTGATGGTGCACTGCTGCTAGGGGCTGTTAGGGGGCTCACAGACTACCAACCTTTTTCTGATGGTTAACTACTACAACTGCCAGCACAACATTCTTTTTTTCTTTACTCTCCCACTGTCTTTAGTTATGGCTTGCATCACAAGCAAAAGAAAAATCCAAAGGTAACAGTCAACTGCTTTCTTTCTGTTAAGTTCTAGCTTAAAAGCTGAAAGGCTAAAAGGATTGATGCCAATGTGAGTGTCAAAGTCAATTTAATACAATGATTCTGGGGGTAATTTTGCAAAAGGAGAATACAGATTTAGATAAGCTTTGAATAAAAATATTAATTTAAAGAAACAATTAGGGCTAAGCCTGGGAAAAACAGTAGAAGAGCAAGGTAAGATTCAGAGAAAAGGGATGATTCCATATACAGACATGGAATCCTATACAGATTCTTTCTAAAGCAATGCAAGCTTCACCAGATGTCTATTTCCACATTCTAGTATATGCTATAATTATCCAGTTATTTGTACAGTGAATATATTACAATTGCATAAATTGACTATAGCATATAATTATTAGATAACGTATTCTTGTGAAAAAGAATTTTTACGATCCAGTGAAAATACGATTTTAAAGGTTGAGAGATACTAAGATATAGAAAATAAATCTGTTATGCATTCATTACCTGCAGCAATTTCCTGATTAATAAGTTGGACTTGTAAATTGAAGACCTGTTCATGTGCTTTGCTATGAGAAAGTTTTATTTTTTCTCTTCTGCTTACCATGTAGCAAAGATTCCTTACCTACAGAAAACACAAAATCAAGCACCTGAAAAAGCTTGCAAAACATTTTTTTTAAAAACCATTAAGAATAAATTCCTTGACAAAAGTTTATTTCTATCTGTATACTTAAAATTATTTATAAAAATGAAATCTAAAGATTCAAATTATATTGAATTATCTTGGCTTAAAACAATTCTTTTTAGAACTCCAGTTGTAACTAACCATGCGTAAAAAACTGCTTCAACTGACAGTGGACGGTTCCACCACAAAACCGCGTTCGACTAAACCGCACTCGACGAAACTGCGTAGCTGACATCATCAACAGGGCGACAACAGCGCGGAGACAGAAGCACGCTATAAACGCTAAACCTAAAATTAACCCCTAAACCTAAACCTAACCCCCCTAAACCTAATCCTAAACCTAACCCTAAACCTAACCCTTAACCTAACCCTAAACCTAACCCTAACCCTTAACCTAACCCTAAACCTAACCCTTAACCTAACCCTAAAGCTAACCCTAAAGCTAACCCTTACCTTAAGTTGAATCGGCTTGCTTTCAAAGCGCTATTTAAAGCGCCCTTCTTTTTCCGCGCTCGCTGTTGTCGCCCTGTTGATGACGTCAGCGACACGGTTTAATCGGGCACGGCTTAGTCAAGCACGGTTTTGTCGTGCCACGACAGTGGACACCCATCTGGTTACAGAGAACTATAAGGATCTCAGGAAGATAAGTTTCCTTTATAATCTTTACATCTTATCTTGCAACTAATGTTGTATAGTTTTATGTTCACCAGAGCACTTTCTTTATGATCTCTTTAAAATACTCCAATTTTTCAAAATATTCCCCTTTATAATTCTATAATCCCATTTTACTCTCCTTTCACATATTACTCTTTTGGATACTTTAAATGTCCACAATGAAAAGATTAGCAGTGGCCATCATGTCGGAGAACCAGGTTAGTCCCTTTCCTGTTTATTGGAGGTAGTTTCTAAAACCAGAGTTAAAAGGGAAGTCTATAACAATCTCATCAATGATATAGTATCTTCCATTTAATTGTTACTCTATCCCTCATTCTCCAGTACAGATTTTTTTTCTTATTGCAACAGCTTCATTTATAACAGCATCAATTACTTACCCTCTCTAAATCCTGTCTTAAATGCATAAACATTCTCATTCGAGTATGAATGCTATCTTCTTTTGGCTGAACCAAGCCATTTTCTTCATCCTCCTTGGGAGGAAATAATGGTTTATTAAAGTTACTCTTCCTTTTTAATTTCCAGTAATTAAAAGTCAAGTCCACAGTGAGCTTAGGAAGCCCCAGTTCTGCTGCAACATCATCTATTCTCACAAGTGAGTAGAACTCTTCCTCCAGTTCCTGAAGTTTTTGGGCACGCAAACTGGTTTTCTCCCTCTCGGATTGTTTCTGGTCTACTGTGTTCTTGAGGTTCTCTGTATCAGACATCAAATTTTGCTTGGTTTTGCTATGCTTTAGACAATATGACTTGAACTTGACTTCATCACCATCATCCAGGATTGTTTTCATTTCTAAGCTATGCTCAAAGGCACATGTGACATGAAAGGCAGTGATACAGCTCTTCACAGAGCACTGTTGAATGAAAACAAATCAAGCATCAACACACTGAAACTCCCCTTAATAAAGCTCTTATGATTATAGGGGCTATTTCAGAAAAAAACTGAAGAAACACTGCTTCCAGCAATGCACTTGTATCTCTCCCCCACCCCCTTGGGCAAACCTTTGACCACTACTGGAATTCCTCCTAAATCGTCTTCCCCAAAACTAGATCACTCTAAACAATTCATCCCTTCCTGGCACACAGTTAGCAACAATTCAAGATTTGAACAGAACTTTTAAGCTCCTTAAAGAAGTTACATGTTTTTCTGTATATGACACAGAGATACAAGAAAAAAGCATGTAGCAACAGTGAAACATATGCACCCATGGAAATGCCAAATTTCTCCTCCATCCCATATCAAATTGGAAACCTTCCACAATCCTACAAATGCCTAACTATCTTGTTTATTGTCCACATTCTTTATCTGAAGACCAAAGATTTCTAAAAGCTGCTTATCAGGGAACAAAATGGCTGCTAAACTTGTATTCTTTCCTCATATTATGAGGAAGATATTTGATACCAATCAGAATGAACTATGCTTAGCTAGTGAACCATTTCAATTTTTTAAGTTCAAACAATACAGCATAGAAATCAGTACATACTTGGATACAAGCACCAGTTTTCACTTTGCATAAACTGCAAACTAAAGCCCATCTACTTGGGGGGATGTGAGACACTTTTGTAATCGGTTCCATCCTTTCTGGACAAGCAATGCTTACCTGCAATGCAAAACAACCAAAACTACTTTATTTTTCTACTTTACCATTTTGCAAAACAAAGAAAACATTTAAACCACAGTAGTAACGCTAATAAGTTAAAATGAAATTAATTAAATTTCTGATAATGTTCCTATGATAGCTAATACAGTAAAAATATAATAAAATACTATAACACTTTGCTCTGAATAGAAGTGATCTATCTATCTATCTATCTATCTATCTATCTATCTATCTATCTATCATAAGCAGTCACAACAGGAAACCTATGGAATAATAATCATGATACAAATAGCGCAATTGCCATACTAGCATCAAACTTCAAAGTATCCAAGGATGGAATTTGTATCATGATATGACCTGCACTGCAAATTTTCAAATTTATGGCTCACTAGGTGTACCATTGGTTATAAAGGAAGTTGAGGTTTTGAGCATCACATGTGTCCAACAAAAGACTAAGCTGGAGAAGACTTCAAGGTGAACCAACTGGACTCATCCTGACCCAGTTTTTTTGCTGATATCTGTCAATTACTTTTAACTAATATCCAACTAATTGGGCAGATTAATAATAAAAAAGATGTCGAAGAAAGGTAATCCTCAAAATGGCAAAGGAAGTACAGCTATGAATTGAAGACAGCTGAGTCAGCACCCTGAACTAGTAGTAAAATGATGGAGAAAGAGGAAAATGTCCCATATTCTCTCTAAGTCCAATCAAATGCAAAAATCAAGAGTTATACTTGTAAGGGTATCTATAATTCAGTTTATATCACTCATAAATTGGTTCCTGATAGCAACAAAAATATTTGATATTGTTTATAATACTTGGCAAATATTTAAGATAAAATAGAGAGGATAGCAAAGTATTATTTGGAAATTAAAATAAAGATGAGTTGGGAAGAAAGGGGTGAGAGTTGAGAGCTCAACATAGCACTCACCTTAACTAGTTAAACAGGGCTGTCAAACTCATGGTTCGTGGGCCGGATGTGTCATGCCCACTCCCAGTTTAGCGAAGGGGAAAAAAGTCCCCATACATCACGTGATCCTGCTGTGACGACGCAAGTTTGACATCCCTGAGTTAAAGGATCTAATTCATCAACTGTGAACTCTATTCTCTTCTGAATAGTGAGGGTGGGGGAGTAAGTGGAAGAGGAGATTGGGGCAGCTGTGAAAGAATAGAGGACGAAAAGGATAGCTAGTCAGAGTAGGATAGTTGTGGTTTCATTGTTGGTAATCTGTTTTGTGGGAATGATAAAGAAAACAAGAATACTAGAAGTATAATGGATGGTTTCATTAAATGATAGGGGATAAACTACAATAAAAAATATAATTAATAAATACTAAAAATCCTTAAATTTAATTGAAGTTGTCTTATAGGAAATATATATCAGAAGAATTATGATAAATATATTGGAAGGAAATTTCTTCCAGAAAGAACTATAGAGGTGGCCATCATAATAAAGCAGAAAATATTCAAAAAGAGAGGGAAGATTTACTTTTATTAAAGGGAAGCTGAACAATTGTGGTTTAAAAAATCTTAAATAAAGTTAACCTGGGAGAATTTTGTTCTAGGAGGTTTAAATATTAATATAGGTACAAATAGAGCATTCAGGAGATTGCAGGCTTTGATGAAAATGCATCAAAGAATGGCTCAAAACTGGAACTTTCTAGATTAACTTTCAGTGAGTAATTATTGCACTAAAGTACGGCGAATTGCTCTTATAAAAAATTGCCAATAATATTCATTGCCAATAATATTGACTTCTTAGCTGAATTTTAACTGTATCTGGAAAGATTATATCAGTTTTATATAAGTTACACTAATAACTTTTGATAAATTGCTGAAATTATTTCTTCCTGCCCTATAGAATATTAAAAATGAAAAATAAAACAAAACAAAAACTAGGGTTCTTGTATCACAGAATCTTCTCCTTGCATATAAACAGTGTAGATAAAAAGACAACATGTAATTAATATAATCATACCTCTGGAATCCAGAGAGCACAACTCACATGTGCCCACTTAGTACCCGTTCTTGTGGCTTTCATAGCTCCACCCCTCTTTGGACACAAGAGACACTGAGGATGTATACCTAAAACACAAGTACGGCAAAGCCAACTCCCCTCAGGAACCTTTAGGATGCCATAGCAAGCCTGGAGATTAAAAAAGAAAACAGTGTTTTATATAAGAAAGAAGTATATATTATTTATCTTTTTATTTACTCTTTTAACCATTATTTACCAATTTAACCACAGCAAATTTTTACACAAACTTATTTTCAAAGTAGAAACACAATGTTCAGAAAAATCACCTTTTCCTTAATAAATTACATTTTATTTTATTCTTAGTGATTAAAACAGAATATCCATCAAGGGCACAGGTGTGGCTTCTCAAAAGAAAAGGAAACTTGGGTAGCAACTTCAGTACCAGCCCTTTTTTCAATTTAAATATATACAAACAAGGAATAGACTATGAATATAAAGAACAATTATTTTTGTAAGTATTATTGATTTAGGAAAGGAGCTTTTTATGACACCTACGGATCTTTTTTACATGTTTACACCATTTTTAAAATAATTTGGGAAAGTACTCTAATTGGTTTTAGGAATAAAGGATCTCAAAAGGACTGTTTATAGATAGTTGCATCAGGAATGTACTATTTTTAACCAGTAGGGGGAACTCTTGGCCAAGCATAAATTTAATAAAGCTGAACATCCCTTTTCATGAGTGTTATTAACAAGGATCATTCTATAGTTTAAAAACTTGTTGCTTTCTGTCCTGTTCTTTTCTCATTGTTCATGAGGTAGAAGAAGATAATTTTCAGAAGATAATTTTCCTTAATAACTTTATGAATTCTTAAAAATATTAATAGAATCAGACCTGGAAATTTAATTCCTTATTCAATGTAAGAATTAATTTAAACCTTCTCCAAGAGATGGCTGTCCAGCCTCTAGTTAAACACAGATATCTCATATGTTCAGCTAAGACTCATTTGGAAATATTCTTCTTTCCTCTATGACAAGCATAAGATTGATCATTACATTGGCTGCATTCAAGATTTGAATGCCCATCAATATAGACATTGCAAATCCAGGCATATCTATTCAGAAATCCTGGGTTATTTCCCAAAGCACATACTTAGAAGATGCATTCAGACTTCCCCCCAACCCTTAAAAAAGGACAAAATCTTGTCTTTTTAGATCTGATCCAGTTGAGAACTCTACTCATCTCCCCTAACATTCACCAGAAAAAATAACAACTATTCAGATCTCATTTTCTGGCAAGAGCTAAAGCAAGACATGGAAGTACTCTACTGCTGATTTCCAGATAATTCCTTCTGTGACTCTTCCCACTTGACCCTTCTCCTTGGGCCTGGAAGTTATGTAATGCTGTTTACAAGTTGCATTGCTAATTTAGTGAGTGACTAATATTAAAATAGGACAAATGACAGCTGAACGTTTGTACATTATTCTGCCACACATTCTGGAATGTGATTGGTAGACAGAGGATGCGGAGTGTGAGGACACTATATGCCAGAGAAGGAATCTTGAACTCAGTGGACCATCCAGTCAGAGGTGCAGCAAAAGGTTACATTGTGGGGAATATTAAAGCAAGATGTTTCTGTATCAGCATATTTTCTATCCTTTCAAGGACAGAAGAAAAAATAATTGGCCTTAAGAGTAAAGGAGTAAATTTCAAATGATATGAGGAAAAGCCATTTGACTCAATTTTAATACTTCTTTACCTCCCACTACATATCAGGGGTGTCAAACTGGCGGCCTGCAGGCCGGATGCTTCATACGCAGGCCATGCCCACCCCAGCTCCACGAAGGGAAAAAAATGTTGTGATACGTCACGTGATGGCAACGTGATGAGGCGATTTTGACACCCACGCCCTGTATGATGACCTGAACTGTAGACTGCACCTAAAGTGATATAACGTGCACAGAGTAGGATGAAATTATTACTTCCAATGATTGAAACCAGCAGTTTTAGTAAGGTAACTGAAAACTGGATTTGAATGCTTTGACACTTTTATTTCTTTTAGTGCCATCTCCTGCTGAAACAGTCAGCAGTAATAAATACAGTTTGTTATTTGATGTTTTTGTCCAAAAACTATACTTTTGCTAAACCATGGATGTAGATTTTTTTTTTTGCTAGGATTTTGGTCATTTTTATATTTTATACATTGTACACTCAACATGTGCTTTCTTGTACAGTAATACTTAGTTCAGAGATTTTATTTATAATAATTACTTTAA
Source organism: Thamnophis elegans (assembly GCF_009769535.1). NCBI lineage: Eukaryota > Metazoa > Chordata > Lepidosauria > Squamata > Natricidae > Thamnophis > Thamnophis elegans. The sequence continues at coordinate 30,742,373 of NC_045551.1, forward strand.
TTGTCTTCTGATTTATATTTAGTCCACAAATTTTGATTAACATTTGCAAACATTGCTCAATATTTACTAACAAAACAGTATCTGAATAAATTATTACTGTATCTTCTTTTCATGCTTCTGAATCTTCTCTGAAAATAACTTGTACTGTATTTAATGTACGGTATTTAAAGATCAACAATGGCAATGCATATTCTTACCACACATAATATCTGAAACTATTTTCTTCTTTTTCTTCAATTTTAAAAACTGCTCTTTGTTTCTAATATAAATTCATAATGATGCATGTGTCTCTACCATCCAATCCTGTATTTTTCAATATATTTTGTTCTATTAAATTAAATGCATTTTCATACAATTCTCAACACACATAAAAACCCACTTTCATATCTCTACAATTTTACTGGTTTTCATATGCTAAAAAGAACATTCCTGCTATCTAATACATTCCTGAATCCAATTTATGTTATGCTCAGAACAATTTCACATTTCTGAAAAATCCTCTCGTTTATCTTCGGAAGACCATTTAAAAATATGACTTACCAAGGCTATCATAGAGATTTGTTACATTTGTATGTTTGTTTTAGACAGAATAAGTAAACTTAGATATTATATACCCATCTGGAATAATTCCTGTATTGTGTAATATGTTGAATTTTGTAAAGTATCTATCATAATTTTATTACTTATTGAGCCGTTCTATAGTGAGTTAGGTGGCATATACATTTAATAAATAAATATTTAATATTTTTAAATATACAGTATAATTAGACCCTACACTTTTTATTCTTTGTTTGCATGTGTGTGTGTGTGTGTGTGTGTGTGTGTGTGTGTGTGTGTGTGTGTGTGAGAAACATCCTATATCCATGTTCATATAATTATAATCTCATGATGTAAAGTAACAGTGGGGGACTGGGCTGGACAACTGCAACATCCTTTATATGGGGCTGCCCTTGAAGAGCATTTGGAGCAGAATGCAGTGGCAAGGGTAGTTAATGGTGCCAGTTATTCAACATATATCTCACCAGTGCTCTGCAAGTGCACTGGCTTCCAGTGTGGTCACAAATATTGGTCAAGGTGCTGGTAGTTATGTTTAAAGTTTAAAGATGCCTTGGGATTGGGTTACTTATCCAATCTGGCAAGGGACAGGCTCTGGGTACCAACAGCTGAGAAATGTCAGCTAGTGGGGCCCAGATAAGCCTTTTCTGCTATAGTGCCTGCCTTTTGGAACATCTTCCCTCAAAGATCAAATTAGCCCTGACCCTGCTTGCCTTTTGTAAGACTGAAAAGTTGGTTTTGCGTCTTGAGTGTGGAATCCCAGGTGTGTGAGGGAGCTGGTTCTAGTTATGTTAATGGCAGCTGCTATGTATTTCTATGTTTGTATTATGTCTTTTATCCACTTTATTGTAAAATACCCCAAATGTAACCTATATAAAACAGCCAAACAAACAAAGACAACACAATACGGTACAATACAAACAGTTGTTCAAGGTGTATTTCCAGGTATGTAATATATTCACATAGTTTGTGTATACGTAATTTCATTTATTTTTAATGCATATATTTAGCTTCCAATATTTTGTTTCACGACATCAATTTTTCTTTGTACTTCAAATTTTTCTCCTGACTTCTCCTGGTACATTTTTGAATATTTTCACTTGTTTTTTGTTTTTGTTTTTAAAAAATGTGACTCTTCCCCTAGTTCTAAAATTTTGTTTGTCAGAACATCCCTTCTTTTGTGACAATTTTCATCAAGTAAATTTTCCTTCATTTTCTTCATGCTGTTGTTCATATTTTCTATGCTTCATAATAATGTTTATATTTTCTATGATAAATTTTGGATTCCTAGATTTTTCTCTTTTTATTGCTAGTAATTTTTTTGTCCTCTATCAGAGATATTTCCTGATGGCATATTTCATCAGAGTACATTTTTGTTAGTAAGATTTTCTACATATTACTGATACAACATTCTGCTAGTGTTACCGCTAACTGCCCAAAGCTACTGATTCAACAGAGCTTATACTGTACCACTGTATTATACGTAATGGTCATCTGACTACATAACAATATCTCATGTTTCCTTAGCATATTTCCAAAAACCACTTAAAAATCCTTATTCTAAAAAAAAAGGCTGAATGTTGCATTTATATAGGCAAAGAATTAAACCTAACAAACCTGATGCACACAGATGTTACATTTATCACAAAACACCATATCATTTCCATCTTCACTATCAGGAGATCGGCATACATCACAGATTACATCTTCATCATATTCTATACCAAGCCCTTCTTCTGTTTCAATGGCATGGTTCATATTCTCATGACAGTGACGTTCCAGGACTTCTACCATTTTCTCCATGGTATTTTCATCAAGTTGCCCATATCCTGCCAAATGGTAAAAATTACCATTAAAAATGGTACACTGAGTATTGCAAGCTAGATGATATATTATTAGTAGAAGATACCCTAATTTTACAGTTCATGTTAACAACTTTATGTATGAAAGAAATTCTAGATCTATATACTACTAAACTATCATTTCTGCAACTATTAACTGGGTGAAATGGATAAAATGTTTTCAACCAAGGTACTTCATATGGGCTAACTTACAGAATGTGTCAAAAATCTGGGACCCATGAAGCCTGTGGAACTGAAATCTGGCAAATTTTATAAAATATGTTATGTTCTAAAAATTATCATACAACAGTTTATGACACGATACAAAATGTCATAAAACATTTCTTGTGTTGTTTGGATGTGCTAAACAATTCAACGTGGACTATTTTCAAGACAGATATATCTCCAAACGTATCCCAACTTTTCCAATGAGGCAGTACAACAGAAGTTCTATTATTATTGAAGGCATTGAGTAATCTGGTAAGGAAATATCTCTGAAAGGATGACTCAACAGATCAGAAGTTATCCAGTATTCTTTAAAACTTTACAAACCTATAATACTGGGAAAGAATGATAGAACCAAATATCAGTGTATGTATATTTTATTTCAGAACATTTGTTACATTATCAAATGTTGAACAAATTATTATTTTGCTTTCTCACCCATTTCAGCAAGTTCCTCATTTACTTCCTGAAGCCAGATGATGTCCATGTCATCCAAGTCATATCGACACATTGATTCTGCCAATTCTAAAATGTTGATGTAGCCAGGTTCAGCAGACTCTTGGCTTGAACAACGGATGTACTTTCTGGGTCGTGTATAAAGTACTTGCTTTACTTTTTCTGCTACAATTCTAAGCAGCAAAACATTACAGTGAGCTACAAATCCTCTGGTGGAAGAATTTTTGAAAATCAAGTAACAATGAAAGGTATTACATTTTTAGGACCCTTAGGTCAAAAGACAGCATGTTCACACTTTTAAATTTTTCATAATATTGTTATTTACCAAAGGATTACCTTATGTTTAATTTATTTGATCACTAACAATTTGTTGGTTCATTCAACCAACAGCAGTAATGGTGCTAGTTGAATGACAATAGTATGCTTAAACAAAAACGTAACATAAGCAAAATCAAAGCTGAATAACCATAAAAAAGTACTTCCTAAAAATCTGGCTTGAATTATGTCCATTGAATATATACAAAAACATTAGTTCAGCTCTGAAATAATAAAATACATAAAATAAAGGATAATGATCTGGTGTTGGTATGTCCTAACATCTAGAATTGTTAATCTGTTAAAATGTCATCTGCCAAAATAGAACTACCCTGGCATGCCCAGATGAAATGAAATTAAGACTAGCATTCAGAGATATTTTGGATATGACTGCAGAGCAAAGTGGTTACAAAGATGATTTTTTAGACATCCATAGGCAACATGCAGTAACAAGGTGTTTGGAAGAAAGGGAGCCAACAATCCAAAGATATATTTTTTTTTGGAAGAACCAGAAATTCTATCTGACCTAAAAACCATTGAAAAAAAGACCTGCTTAAGTAAACTGTATAAATTGCTGCAGTCAGTTCTGTTTATCAGACAGCACTTCTCAGCACTCCCTCTGAATTAAAATTTCAAAACTGCCTTCATTTATTTTTTATTATTTTCTTCATATTAAAAATTGAAGCAATACATGTTTTATTTCTACAAAATGGAATTTATTGCAGCTGATAACCATCATAGGATAGTACAATGTTAATATTACTTTGGGATGGAAGCACAAAAATTATGTGCTTTAGTAAGGCACACGTTTAACAGAAATACCGGAGAGAAGGTTGGGGAATCATTTCTGGGCTTGCAGGGACTTGCACACCCTTTTCCCATTCTTGTTTCCATGAATCTGCAAACAAGTAATATTCATCTGTGTTAATATGATGAGAGTCTGGCAGTTTCATGGCACTGATGAGGTCTTTTCGAAACACCTGAAGGCATAGTGAGAGATAAAGAAATAATCCATTAAAACTTTATTTTTTAAATTTAATGATAAATATCTACTAATGTATTACACAAAAAAGCCTTCAAGACCACAGGATTATGCTTGTGGCAAGCATGGCATCAAAATTAATGTGTGTTTTTTAACTATCTCTGCATTACAATTTTAGTACAAGAAATACAAGAAATATTTATTTACATTTTCATAAGTTGACCCAATCTAAGGGCATACAACCAGAAAAAGAATAAAAAACCAAAACTAAACAAGAAATAAATAACCATCCCACCACAATGCATGGAGATGTGTGTCCAAAACAATCAATCTAACAAGATTCAAAGCACAGTGGAAAAAAGCTATACAAGGAATGGTGTTGCACAGGCCTCAAAAGGAACAGTGTACCATAACATGCGAGCTCTTACAGATAAGTCCTGCTGTCTTGCCAAAGCCTTGTGGCTTTTCTATGGGACAGGATTTGCTATCATCATAAAATATTCTTACTAGACTAGCAAATTTGATCTTGATAAGGCAATGCCATTTATCCTGCTGCTTTGCCATTTACATATGACCAGAACTTTGGATTGATCCCAAAACTTTACAACTAGCAGATAGTCTACAAGTTACAACTTAAGAGCCGAGGTGGCGCAGTGGTTAAATGCAGCACTGCAGGCTACTGCTAGATCAGCAGTTCAGCGGTTCAAATCTCACCGGCTCAGGGTTGACTCAGCCTTCCATCCTTCCGAGGTGGGTAAAATGAGGACCCAGATTGTTGGGGGCAATATGCTGACTCTCTGTAAACCGCTTAGAGAGAGCTGAAAGCCCTATGAAGCGGTATATAAGTCTACTGCTATTGCTAAAAAAAACAAAAAAAAACTGTAATGGAGTCTGTCCATTAAGGTTATAAGTCATAACCATTGCAAAATGGATCGATCCCATGACTGACCCAATTTTATGATGTTTTTTTGCAGCAACTATAAATCAATGTCTTTAATTTAGTTTGCCATAGCTGTCAATATCCTGAAATAAACTTTATAAATTATAAATCTAATAAATTGATTGTTCATTCATATTAATATATATTCAATAATAAACAAGAATATTGGGATATGAAGAAGCAAACATTTAGGTATACTAGTAAAATGCTACAAATCAAATAAAACCTTACCTCAGCAGGCCTCTTTTGTTCATTTGTTGGTGTTTTTGATTTGCTTCTGTATTTAGAACAAAAGGAGAAAGAAGTAGAAGGACCTATAGGAACATCAAGAAAAAGGAAGAGAATGAAAAGGAAGAAAATTGAAATTTGACTAGAAAAAGAAATTTGCTCAATTTCTGATTTTTCATCTAGTTTTTGTAGAAGTATAAAAGCAAGAATTTCTAAATAACCTAAACATATCAAAATATTAATTTGTTTGCTGAAAAAGCCAACATACATTTGTTGCCCTGGATTATATGGGAAATTTTCTCAAATGTAATTTTTGCAGAAATATATATTTTAGATGAGAGCAATATGTGCATAATTTCTTTTTATGAAATGGGGGAAAGGTGACATTTGTGTTTCTGGATATTTTAACGGAATCTGCATTTGTCTGCATTTTAAAGGTTTATTCTTACATGAGATTTGTGATTATTATTTTTTTGCTAAAAGTATGTTCGTGAGGGATGATGTTGTTTATTTTTTGCAAATATATGTGAGGGGCAAGGGTCCCATATTAATTTTTTTTGTTACAACTATGTGTAAGGGGCAAGGGTTCCATATTAATTTTTTTTAGCATTTATACTTTTCATTCTGTAAACCGAACATTCTGTTCAGCTTTGGCAAGGTATGCATATATGCCTTCAGATTTGGAAATTAAGGGCCTGCCTCTTCCTTGTACTCAGAGAGGAGCAGAGCAAGGAAAAAAACATCCTCAAGAAGAAGAGCCAGAGAGCACAGTTCAGCCTTTTTACATTTTTTGGCTTATGTCTCAATTGACTGCCAAGAGGCTTGAGCATCCCACAAATTAGAAATGAGTCATCGACCAGCTTCAGAAAGCTAATTATAATAAACGAAGTCTTGATTGGTGCATCAAACCTCAATTTCAAACAGAGGTACTTTGCCAGAACTACACTACAGTTCATTGTCCGAAGTGAGTTCAAATTTTCAAATAAATTAGACTACAAAAAAACCTGTGTTACTGTCAAACATAAATTAGACTAACATATACTTAAATTTCCTAAAATTATAGGAAATACCCACCATGTTCTAACAATGTTGTCTACTGCAATCATAACCATTTCCATTGTTAGGAAGCAGATAAACAATTAGGAAGAAGATGCCCTAAATCCTTATTTTGTTATAGATTCAAGAGGTAAATGGCTAGTGAAAGGAAATAATCTGCCTACTTCAAAAGTAGTTACCCACTTTGATTCTATTTTGATCCCTATATACATGAAGGCAATTAATATTTTTCTTAACCTGCATTAGTTTTTTATCTTTATATTTTTAAACTTCAATTAAAAATATTATTTAAAAAGAAGGAATGCAAGAATGCCAGAGGATTTCTAAAACTGCAAGTCCAGCATACTGTATGAATTTTAGCAGCTGATGTTTGGGAATTTCCAGCATTTTTTCCAACAGCTGTGCCACTGCAGCCATAATAGCAAAATGACAAAAAGAGGAGCAGAGGAAGAGCTACACTCACTGCTTAAAAAGAGAAACTGATCAATTGATTACATATATAAAAGAACTGGAATTGATATATAGTGTCAACTAGAATCTAACTTTTATTTATAGTCATTTTAAATTTGCAAGGTGGGGGGGATCTACAAGCTATAACCAAACATTTCCACATATAGGAGTGAGTAAAGCAGCAAATCTCCTTTGGAAAAGAGAAGCTTGAAAATACTAAAAAATACGTTAGAATTATGCAGCTTTTTACATTCTACAAAGGCTCTCAAGAAGCCTCTGTATTTAATAGTTACATTTAACTTCACTTTGTAATGTTTCTAATTTTGTTTTGATCTCTGATATTACTAAATACCATAGCATACAAGAGGAAATGAAATTGAACAAAAAATGCAATTCCCTTTATAGCTGAAGAAAAAGTATAACAGTTTGCCCTCAAACCAAAAAAAGAAACCACAGGAAGAGTTACAGATCAAAGGAAGATTAGATCACTTTATTTACTTTCATTGTCTGAACTGTCACTGCTGCTTAGATGCCTGTGGCGTTTCATCCTGACGCATCCTATAAAGAGTGAAAACAAACAGTTAGCAAAATTCTTCCTGCAAGGGAAATAAGCAGCCAGATAGTTGCCTTAATTCTGCGCCCAGAATTAGTTGGTGCTGTGCAATGAAATACAAGGATATCTTATTTATTTATCACATGTATACAGCTACTTAATTACAAAATAACTGTGGTGTACAGTATTAAAATCAAATTAAGAACAATAAGGCAGAAAATAGTAAACATTTAAAAATAACAAAAATATTTTCTCAACCATACTGCATACCCATAAGGGACTCAGCCCCCAATCTTACCCAATGTTTCAGGATAACGCATGTTTTAAGATTCTATTTGAATGAAACCAAGATAGTGGTAATGCAGATCTCAGGGTGGGGGAGGGGGAGAAGGAAGAATGCTGTCTAGAGTCCAGGTGCAACAGAGAAGCTTACATTCTAGGCCACAAGAGACAACACTGTTTACAGACACTGTCCAGGCAAAATGTATTAAAACATCCATTTAAACCAACTGCATTAATCAAAATACACATTAAGATAAACTAAATTCCTCCAGATCCTTGTTAATAACAATTATTAATTAGGTAGAAAAACATGAAATCAGACTGTATAATTAACTAGGAATAAATTACACACCTCTTGATTCAATCTTTGAAAATATTCACCACAATCCACATTTTAATAATTGTTCAATAGTTATTTATTGCTTTCTCTTATTTAACTAGCTGCCTATAAGAGGATCTCTCCTCTTATTTCATGATATTATTTTTTTTAATCAGAGTGCTTTCCAAAAGCTTTTTGAAAGTCCAACCATGCAAGCACACTTCAAGAGCGTGCTTCATATTTCCAAGAAATTAGCAAGGTTGACTCAGCCTTCCATCTTTCTGAGGTGGATAAAATGAGGACCCAAATTGTTGGGGGCAAAATGCTGACTCTGTAAACCACTTAGAGAGGACTGTAAAAGCACTGTGAAGTGTTATGTAAGTCTAAATACTATTGCTATTGCTATTTTTTACTACCCAATTAAATTTAGCAGAAGCTATGGTAATTCTTCTACATTGGTATTTTTTTGCTATGTGCCCATTAATTTTATAGCAACTAATAGTTTTATAGTTTTCTTTAAAATTTCTCAGATTTTCCAATGTTTTATCTACTAACACTGAAGCAAAAAAAATAAAACCTAATACTACTACTACCTCCTCCACCAGGAAAAAAACTATTCTAGTTTTATCAGCAATTATATAATTGCTTTTATGGGGAAAATAGGAGAAGGAAGGAGTATTATGTATGTTGGGTACCTTGAATTGTTTATAAAGTGTGGATAAAAATCAAATAAATAAATAAATAAATATCACATTACATTTACATACAAACCAATTTAAATATCATTCTAAATCAGGAGTGTCAACCAATACATAAAACACATACAATATAATGGATGCAACATTTAAATAAATACCTCCTAGATTACGTCCTACATTTATGGAACCAAAATATTATACTGGAATTAGCTTATATATTAGTGTCCCAATAACCATGTTTGAGGTATTTCAGAATCAGAGGAAAACTAAATGTAAAAATAGCAGTAGTTCTGTGATTGGAGAAAAAATGAGCCATTTTTGCAACAAAATTCAGCAACTGCTTTCACTTCTAAAAGAACACAATAAAAACATGAAGTGAACATTTCCAATGATTGCCATAAAGAAAGTTCCAGTTTCCTTTTTTATCATTTTCCATTATATTTTTCTACAGAAAAGAGTTCTTATAGAAAGACAATTTAAAAGTTACTATCAATAATTTTATTTTAGAATGTCCTTTTAAGTTGCTTTAAAACAAGATACTGTATTTTTCAGAGCATAAAACATACCAGAGTATAAGACACACCAAGATTTTGAAGAGGCAAATTAGAAAAAAAAAGTTTTTGCACTCTGCAGACCTCCTAAAAGTGACCCATTTTTTGCAAAAATGGGTTCATTTTTTGTCAAAAGGAGGCTTATAGTGTGCTCCTGGGGGCTGGGGGGAGCAAAAAAAGTCTATTTTTTGCTCATTTCTGCCCTCCCCAGCCCCCAGGAGCACTCTGGTAGCCTCCTAAAGGCTATGCACAGCCATTTTGGTGAAGGGGCGGGGTTTCGGGAGACCAAAAAATGTTGTATTCAGTGTATAAGACGCGTCCAGATTTTCACCCTCTTTTTTGAGGGAAAAAGGTGCATCTTATACTCTGAAAAATACGGTAAGTCAAAAATTTCTAATCATGCAATTGAATTATTTCAGTCAATAGCAGATTTGTATCCAATGCTAATATGTGATCTGGTGCTATTTGAACAAGTTTGGAACACTAATTCCTTCCCTTTTCCATTGCAACTCATTCTCTATTTTTTAAAATTTCTGGTAAACCAGAGTTTACGTCTGCAATTAAACTTTAAAATTACAAAAAGAGAAAAAATACTGCAATATGCAATTCAAGAACTCAAGTTTTTCTATGTTCAAATTATGCTGCCTGCTTCCCTAATCATTAAGAAGGATTAAAGAACCATAACATAAAAATCAAATGAAGTCCCATATAGCAACAGGACTAAGTCACATACCACATATTAACAGTTGATGCAACATCTTGATCCAGTGCCAAAAAGAACCAGGTCCAAACCTTTCTGAAGGCTAGCACTACTGGTGCCATCCTTATTTGGGGGTGGGCCATTATGCTCCATAGGGCAGAGACTGTAGTAAAATAATTGAGAAGGCATGCTAATTGAGTGACATAAAATGGCAGTTTGATAGATGAGTCTTGGAGCATGTCCAATCTTGTTGGATAGGCAGATAACTTGAGATAGCCTCTTCTTGGCCCTGTGCCATATATGGTTTTATGGGTGATCACCAGCACTTTAAAATGCACCCCAAGTTCACTGGTAACTATTATGGCTTGTGCCATAATAGGGTTATATGGATGTTCCTGCAACTACTCACACTAATGTGCACTGGATCAGTTATAGCTTCTGATCTTCAAGAACAGCCCCATGTAAAGCACACTGCAGCAATCCAGATGAGAAGCAACCAAGCGATTATTAACTATGAATAGTGCTTCCTAATCTAGAGAAGCAACCAAGCGATGAGTAACTATGAATAGTGCTTCCTGATCTAGGTATGAGCACAACTGACACACAATATAAATTTGTGTAAAAAGACCGTTGGCTTACCTGAACGGTCGTTCTCTGGGCACTGTAAGGAGAGTCCAAGCGTGGGTTAACACAGCCTATCTGTCCTTTGACTGAGTAATGTTTTTCTTGACCACGCCTCCATTTGCCTCCCTATGTTCAGCTTAAAAACAAAAAGACAATCGTATGGTAAAGGTTCAGTCAATAACACGGTCACATTTTTGGAAGAAAAACCTCCTGGGCGGGTTTGGACTCTCCTCGCAGTGCCCAGAGAACGACCATTCAGGTAAGCCAACGGTCTTTCTCCAGTGCGCTGCTTGGAGCGTCCAAGCGTGGGACATGCCCAAGCTATTGTGTCCCAGGGCGGGTAATGACCGGAGTTTCCGGAGTCTCAGCAACTCTTTGCAAAATTCTTCTTCCGAAGGAGGCTGAGGCTGAGGCAAAGGTGTCTATTTTGTAGTTCTTTATAAAGGTGGTGGGGGAAGCCCATGTGGCCGCCTGCAGATGTCCAGAATAGATGCCTGGGTCACCCAGGCTGCTGAGGCAGCCGTGCTCCTAGTAGAGTGTGCGGTGAGCCTGCACGGAGCCGTCTTGCCCTGATGTTCATACGCCAGCTTGATACAAGCGCACAGCCAACGGTGGGCTGATGTTCGTTGTGCCCTTCAGAAAGCTTTTAATTTCAGGGTGCTGGCTCAGAGATTGAGAAGAACCCCTGGCCAGGATGGTCGATAATGCTGCAACCAGATGCCTGAGTGTACTGGGTGCCAGACCCTTGTCCAGACCCTCCTGTAGGAAGTCCAGAGTCTGAGGGACTGAAGCAGAAAAGTCAACAATGTCTCTATCTTTGCACCAAGATGAAAAGGCGGCCCAGGTCGCATCGTATATTCTGGTAGTGGAGGGTCTCCTGGACACTTTTATTGTTTGTATGACCTTGTCAGAGATGTTCTGTTTCCTCAGGAGGTCCCCCTCAAGTGCCAAATGGCTAATTGCAGCCATTGGGGGTCCAGGTGACTGATGGCCCCCTGGCTGAGGGAGATTTGATCCTGAGGAATTCGCCACGGTCTCTGAACGGAGAGACTGACAAGGTCTGCGTACCAGGACCTCCTGGGCCAGAATGATGCCATCAGGAGAACCTCTGCCCGTTCCGTCAGGAGTTTGGCCACCACCTGAGGGATGAGTGGAAGAGGAGGGAATGTGTATAAGAGTTCTCGGGGCCCACCCGCATCTCAGTGCGTTTGTCCCCTCCGCCAATGGTGAATGGTAGTGGGTGAGGAATTGTGGCAGTTGTGTGTTGGAATGTGTGGGAAATAGGTCTACTTGCAGTTTGCCGAATCTCCTCACGATCTGCTGGAACAGATCCGGGTGTAGGCGCCACTCCAAGTGATCGATGCGTTGCCGGCTCAGCCAGTCTGCCTCCTGGTTGCTGGTTCCGGAGATGTGATCTGCTCTGAGAGAAGCCAGATGTCGCTCCGCCCACCTGCCCAGAGCCTCTGTCTCGACCATGAGTCCCCTGGGATGGATACCGCCCTGCCTGTTTATGTGGGCTTTTGTTGCCACATTGTCTGTCAATAACAGTACATGTCTTCCCTTTATCAGGTGAGCGAAGCATCGCAGAGTGAATCGGGCTGCCCTCAGTTCCAGCCAGTTTATGCTGTGGACAGCCTCCCTCTAGAGACCACTGACCCTGGGCAAGTTGACCCTGGCAGTGGGCGCCCCACCCCAGAAGGCTGGCGTCTGTGGTCACTACGACCCTTTCTGGCTCTTTGAACGGACAGCCTTTCACGATCGCCTTGGATCTCCACCAGGCCAGAGATCGGGTCACCCTCTGCAGGAGACGCACACGCCTGTGGGAGTTGCTGGTTTTCGCTCTCTGCATTGGAAGAAGAAAACATTGCAGTTCCCTGGCATGGAGACGGGCCCAGGAAGCCACCTTCAGGCAAGAAATCATGATCCCTAAAAGCTGGGGCAGTTTGATGATCGGCACCAACCTGGACTGACGCCATTGGTTCACCCCGCTCCTCAGGTTGTTCAGTCGATCTGGAGACAGGAATACCTGGCAGGAGGTCGAATCGATGATGGCGCCCAGGTGCTGAATGCGCGTGGACGGTCGGAGCTGGCTCTTCTCCAAGTTGACTGAAAAGCCATGTTGCTGCAACGTCCAAACGGTCAGTAGGACATCCCGTCGAGCCTGCTCTGGTGTGACAGAATGTATGATTATGTCGTCTAGATAGCATTCTAGACGGATGGGATGGCGGAGGTGAGCCACCACCACCGCCAGGATCTTGGTAAATGTTCTGGGCGCTGACGAGAGACCGAAGGGGAGAGCCTTTTACTGGTAGTACCTCCCCTGGGAACAGAACCTCAGGAACCTCCTGTGGGCAGCATGGATGGGGACATGTAGGTATGCTTCCTTTAGATCTATGGAGGTCAATAGATCCCCTGTCCTTACGCAATCCAGGATGGAGTGGAGGGATTGCATCTTGAACCTTTTGTAAGCCAGATGCTGATTCAGGCTTTTTAGATCCAAGATGGCCCTCCACCCCCCTGAATTCTTCGGGACCAGGAACAGGATGGAATAGAAGCCCTGCCTTTCCTGGTCCCTTGGAACTGGTTCTATGGCCTCTATCTGGAGAAGATGGAGTATCTCCGCCTGCATGAGCTCCCTCTCTACCAGGTTCCTGAAGGTAGGGCAGCGGATGAATTTCTTCTGGGGAAAGGTCAGAAATTCTAGGACTAGGCCCCTCCTCATGGTATTGAGGACCCATGTGTCCGAGGTGATCTCTTCCCACCTGTCGGCATATAACTGGAGCCGACACCCTATGGGAGGAACCCTGTGATGGTCACTTCCCCCTGTGGAACTGGTGGGAGTTGTTGTTGTTGCCCCCACGAAATGGCTTCCGAAAGGAAGACTGCTGCTGTCTGTTACGGGACCCGAAGGAGGCCCTATCCTGCTTCTTGTCACCCCCCTGATGGAAAGACCTCTAGTAGGAGGAAGATGAGGACGCCCGAGCGGCATCCTGATTTCTAAAGGTTTGCTTACAAAATGAACCAGAGCCCTTGCGCTCGTTTCTCTTCAAGGTGGCCGGGAGAATTTTTCGCTTGTCCTTAGTTTCTATGACAAATTTATCCAAGGCCTCCCCGAACAACTGCCCTCCCTTGAAGGGGGCGGAAGCCAACTTCCATTTGGCCTTCATCTCAGCCTTCCAGTGCTGGAGCCACAAGAGGCGGCGAAATGTAATATTGGAAGCTAGGGCCCTGGAGGCGAACTTCGCTGCATTCAGCAAAGCATCAGCCGAATATTCAATGGTCATAATGATCTTGGTAAGATCATGGCGCCACTTAGAGCCCCGGGAGAGAGGTTTGGATCTGAGTTGTCTCAGCCAGAACAAGGATGCCCTGGTGAAGAAAGAGGCAGACGTGGACCCCAGGCGGCCGCCATGTGTGTTTTATGGCATGCCTTCTCAGACCTCTTGTCTTTGGCCATCTAGAAGGTCAGCAGGTAAGTTTGAATTGGATGTTCACCGCCTTGGCCTTGTGAAGTATGGACTTAAACAAGGATGGCTTAAAGAGACCAGTGAAGGCTGGCTTGTCAGGAGGCAGGTCTTCGTCCTCCAACAGCTCAAAGCCCTCAGCCACCTCCTCCTCCGAATCAGAGGCCTCAGAAGTTAACGATGTAGGAGGAGAGGTCGGATCTTTGGAGGTGGAGGCCGCAGTAAGATGCCTGGCCTTGGAAGAACCCGATTTGCGGGAATCTCTGTTTAATGCCCTCCGCAATACCCTGGGAGATGGCTAGAGAAATCACTTCCCTCATTTCAGCTGACAATGCTGGGCCCTTAGCCTCTCTCAGGGGTTGCTTGTTGGCATGCACAGGGCGCCTGGCCTTGCCTGAACGGGTAGCCTCTTCCGCGGGTAGCATGCTCTGGAAGGGTTCCATTTCTTCCCTAATAGAGGAACTGGGTGATTCCGGATATCCCCAGGAAGCATCTGGGGAGGGTTCCCTGGACTCATAATCCTCTACAGGAGACCTACTGACCCTGATAGAGTCAGCACCCTCGCTCCTGATAGAGGGCCCCTTGGGAGAATCAGCCCCTTGGTCTGAGGGAGAACAGGCCCTGTGGTGGTGTGGGGCCTTGGCCTCCGCAGGTTTATGGGACCGGGAACTCTCTTTGGCCTTATCTGGTGACGCTGAGGGACCCGGGGAGGACTTCCTGATGGTGCCCCTGTTCCCTTTTCCCCCTTTTGGTAAGGGATCCATCCTACTGCGTTTGCTGGAAGGCCCTGGCTGCTCCTCCTGCGCCTCCTTACAGTCATCAGCCATGCTGCTGTAGGCCATGGAATTGAAGGCCCTGGTGTAGAACGAGCTTGCAGTGGAAGGGCATCAATGCTGGCCAGCCAGCTCAAGCACGCCCGCATATACTCCAGGGGGGAGAGGGCCGCCTGTTGGACGGATTCCTTCCTCCGACCGCCCTCAGATCCCCGAGACTCAACTGAAGGAGGGAAGGGCTAGCCGGCGCCCCGGACTAGGCCCCGCACCCCCGGCGGCAATCTGCGGCTGAGAGGTAAGTGTTCACTCTCTCCCTGGCTCTTTCTTCGTTCTTTGCTCTCCCTGAGCTCCAAAGCGTCCGCACACAGCAGCGACCATTGGGGTGCACAAAATGGCGGCCAGTGTGTGCGCAGCCTCCGCCCGCCAAATTCGCTGTCACTCAGGGAAAAACACATGAAGGGACAAAAATAGCTGCCGCAGTTGCCGGGCAAAACTGAGCACCACCACGGCCAGCGAGCTAGCACTCGCAAGGCTCGAGGATTGTGGCAGTTGGGGATTGTAGGAGAGGGGCGACCACCTGATCCCTCCCCCCTCACTCGCCAACAAAGGCTGGTCAAGCGACTCATGCGACCTGCACCACTTGCGACCAGTGGGAGACAGGAACCAGCCCGGAAACCTCTCAGTAATCTCTATTTTCGGAATAAATCTCTGCAGAAACTGTTTGAGACGGTATGAGTGGTCAAATTATGTTGGGAACCCCAGTCTATCTGTCCTTGAACTGGAGAACTCCCAGAACAGTCCTTACAGGCGGACTGAATTTTTAAACTGAACATAGAGAGGCAAAGGGAGGCATGGTCAAGAAAAACATTACCCAGTCCAAGGGCAGATAGGCTGTGTTAACCCACGCTTGGACTCTCCAAGCAATGCACTGGAGAAACCATTCTAGCCATCCTACTATTATCTCTTTGAGAGTTTAAGAAGATTTCCAAATTGCACACCGGTTATGTTGTGAAAAATCCCATCCAGTACTAACCTGAAAGATTTCCAGCACCAGTGCCCAACTATCAATAGTCATTCAGTCTTCCTAGGATTAAGTTATTTCTACAGTCTACAGACACTGAGACAGAATCTTGATGGCATCACTTGGACAGAATTTGATATAAATAACTGAGTGTCATCAGCATACTATTGAAAATATCCAATCCTATGCCACCAGATAATTTTGGCCAGCACTTCCTTAGTTATAAGACATATAGATTTATGAAACAAAAATTAACTCTTTCATTTTTCAAGTTATCTTCTACAGGCAGTCCTTAACTTGCAACAGTTTGTTTAAAGTGACATGACCATTTTTCACACTCATGATCATTGCAGTATCCCCATGGTCACGTGATTTACATTTGGATGCTGGACAACTGATGCATATTTATAATTATTGCAGTGTCCAAGGGTCACATGATCACCTTTTACAACCTTGTGACAAGCAAAGACAATGGGAAAGCCAGATTCACTTAATAACCATATTACTAACTTAACAACTTCAGTGATTCACTTAACAAATGTGGCAACAAAAATCATAAAATGGGCAAAACTCACTTTAACAAATTTTTCACTTAACAACATAAACTTTGGACTCAATTGAAGTTGTATGTTTTGGACTACCTGTATGTGTAGAACACTCAAAATGTCCAAAAAAAGAATTATAGGCATACATATTAAAAAATAAATAAAAACAAGACAATGAAACATTTAAAATATATAATTCCAGGAGAGAAAGAGAAGGAGAGAGGGTAGGAAGGGGAAGAGAGAGGGTACGAGTAGGGGAGAGGTAAGGGAAGAAAGAAGGGGAAGAAGAGGAGGAAGGAAGTAGAGAAGGAAGGGAGGAAGAAAAGAAAAGAAAGAGAAAATAAGGTGGTGGTTACAACAGGCGCTAGGGGTGGTAAACAAAGCAATCCAAACTGTACCTTATAACCTTTTAAGTGGAATAACAATAGTATAAGAATGGCAAAGAAAAAGAATAACTATGTGAATGTATACCTATAATTGTATGTAAGAGAATAAATGACAGTAAGAATATAAAGCACAATATAGGTAAACAATATTTGGTTATAAATAACTAAGTATAAATAAATATAGAATTGTACATAAAAATAGATAATGAATAAGGAGACCATAAATGCAAAATAGAAATGTATAGAAGGGAAAACACTAACTGCAAAGAAACCGCTGTATGATATACTGCTGTATGATATACGATGGAACTTCTTGTTCCTATGCTGTTTTAAGTCATGTATCTATTTTTGTTGATGTGTTTAAAATAAAAATTTATATATAAAAAAATAAAATAAAATAAAATATATAATTCCAAAATCTAGCTTGTTAAAGAAATAAAGTGGCATATTTTTACAAATTCTAATTTCAGTTTATCCAAATAGAAATGTGATGAATAAATTATAGTTACACCATTGGTTTATTTTAAGATTTGACAGAAATTCTATGTTGCTTTTTGCAGAAATAAATTGCAGATATTTCTACACAATTGAATTGGGCCCATTTTATTTCTCACATTTAGAAAGTAAATAAAAGAAACAGAAACAGGTTAATAGCCAAAAACATTTAAATGAAAGAAATTCATTACTTTTAAAATACATTGTTTGGTAAAATACAAGGCAGTATGAGAATCACAAAACAGTACAGCAATATATTCCAGAAAAAAGCTTAACCTACTGCATAATTTAACTATCCCATTGAAGTTTCCAATTTGCTAAAGAAGAAAGCAATTCAAGTTGCTTTTTATAAATAATTTCAAAACACCCACAAAAAGAATAAAATTGAAATACAATATTATATTTTAGCCTTTTTATTAAAGTTATTAAATAGCTGTTTCATTAAATTATTAAATGTGAGATAATACTCTATCTTAATAAGCTGTGATTTGGATGAGATAACAGATTTTATTATTACTGTTGTTTGGTGCAAATCTAGATTACCCTGCATTTGCTCTGACACCTTACTACATTTTATACCTGAAGTGACCAACACAAGAATTTACCAAATAAATTTAAATTTGTAAAATATCTCCAACATCATTTGCATTCAGAATACAGTTGCAGTTAAAAGAAATCAAATTAGTAGCCACCTTTACATTTTGTTTAGATAGCCACACATTGTTTCTATACTCTGTTGTTAAATACTTAACAATATTTACATTTGTTTTTGGAAGAACTCTCTTTTCATTACCCCTTCTATTCAATTACGTGCTAGAAAGAAGGACTTCTGTGTTCATATCCTTCCGGACCAAAGCAAGTTAACACTGTTCTTTTTTTACTCCTATGCTGCCTTTGAGCAGACATCCTTTCAATGAATAGGTACCCTGTGTGTAGCTGGCGGGAAAGCTGTGGGGAATAGTTAACAGAAGCAAAATGATTATTCCTGATCCTTGTCTGTTTCTACTGCAGTCTGCAAGGTCAGGGACAGTTTCCATTAATTGCCTTTCTATCAATAATTATATAAAGTATTCTATAATTACAGACATACTTGTTTCAAGAATTTATGAGAAAATTGTATTCAGTTCAGAAACATATCTGAGCACATTATGCAGCCAAATAAAGAATCCCCACAACGAAGGCTTGAGAAAATAATTTTAAAATATAGAGGCATATTAGACCTACGACAAAAGGGGAAAATTTCGGATATAGATTTTGAAAACAGACACCTTTTACTTAAAAAGTGCATCGCATCCATTATACAAATCCCATTGACAACAAATTGCAATTTATGAGCACCATGGACAGACATTATTTCTTCATATTCCGATATAACATTTAATTTGCAGTGTAGGTTATATTTATGGGATAAATATAAAGAGTTCAAATAGAGTGTTTAAAATAATCATCTACATTTTTTGCTTTATGAAAATGTAATTAAGATTATTTATTTACAATATGAACTTTAAAGTAGAATTTTTAAAGGAAAATAAAAAGAAAACCTTCCTGTTTTAGAAATACCTCAAATGCATTCACTATTCTTATTATTGTCTTATCTGTTTTCTGCCATAGAGATGCTTTGTGAAAACTAAATAAAAATCAGCTAACTACATTGCTTTATCTTTAGTGACATTTTGTTCTCTGAAAGTTTCCAAAGAAATGCGATAACCATTATTCCATATCTATCTATCTATCTATCTATCTATCTATCTATCTATCTATCTATCTATCTATCTATCTATCATCTATCTGAAAAGTATAACCATCTCCAATCCTGCCCTTTTAATTCCTTTTTATGTGCTCTAACAATATATTTATTATAAAAATTCATTCCTTTCACAAATATTTCCAATTTCTTAATTAATCAAATCACTTATATTCCACTTCTTCTATATTTAATAAGATCTTCATCAATTTTAAAAAGGAAAAGGAATGTCCAGAAAATGAAGGGACACACCAAAAGCTTTTCTCTTCTAAATGTAGACTAGAAACTACTCTTTGTTTAGTTTAATCTCAATTAGAATAAAAATTTAATAAACTTCCATTGAATTATTTTTCAAGCAGCTTAATTCAAGAGTATCCAAATCTGGTGAAACATCTGATGGTTCTTTTTGTTTGATATATTTATGGGAATCCAGATTTTATTATTATTTTGTCTCAAAAAGGAGATACAGAAATCAATTTGATGCTCTGCGAAATATGAAGATTAACATTACTCTGAATATTAAGCAGATTTGTTATCAACAAAACTGAAACATTATTTCCATTAAAGAACTTTGGTGAAGGAATAAGTAATCAATATAGAGCAATTTTTGTCTGTAACAGTAAAATAGTTATTGCATACGGGCTACGGAAGAGATTGCCCAGCAGAGCCACAACCTGAGACAGGGATCCCCAAACTTGGCAACTTTAAGACTTGTGGATTTCAACTCCCAGAATTCTCCAGCCAGCACAGCTGGCTGGAGAATTCTGGGAGTCCTCAAGTCTTAAAAGTTGCCAAGTTTGAAGATCTCTGACCTAGCGAATCGATTTAACTCATTTCTTGCACACATTCAGCAACCTAGATGATGAACGGTTATCAACTTAAGTAAACCACGGCAGATGTGTGAACTCGCCCAAACGCAGCGGTTATACGGTAGACCCAATGGCAGAAAATAAAACACTGCAATAATAATAAAAACAAAGAAATAAGTAACTAAAGGGAGGGTGTTCTACCTCGCTTCCGGGCATAGCGATTCAGGCGGCCACATAAATGCAAGGCTTGAGTCGCTGCTGTAAAGCCGCCGTGTCCGCCCCCGTCCCCCCCCCCCCAAGCCGAAGAGGTGGGCGACGAAGCGAGAGGAGAAAAGTTATTTCCCCCGCCCTCACAAGCCAACGGCCACCCGCCCGACCACGTGTCCCCATCCCAAACACGGGCAGCGGTCCTCGAGGCGGAGCTTAGCACGGCGGCTCCTCCCCTTCCCCGCTCACCTCATGGAGGCTCGGCCCCCTTCCCGCCCCGCCAGCGTGACTCCAGCGGCCAGGCCTTGGCGCCAAGCGCCGCCCGTACGTGGGTGGAGGGCGCGCACACGCGCGCGCGGCGCGACTCGGTGCGGCGGCGGGATCGGCAATGTGGGTAAAGCGCCATCCCGAGTTCGGTCCCTCCATCACGGCGGCTGAGCCGGCCTCGGCCGGGAGATGCCCCGCTTGTTCCGTCTCTCCGCCTGGAGGTGGTTCCAGCGCACTCGCGCCAGCCCCTGCCCTGCTCGTGGCGCCAAACAACCTCGCCGCCCGCCCGGGGCTCGGGGGGGGGGGGGAGAGGCTGTCTTCCGCAGCTCACCTTGTGGCTCTGGGGCGGGCGGCGACCACGGTTTACGCTCCGTCAGGCCTGGAACTCGGGTCTTGCTGGGGCTGCTGCTATCTGGAGTCGCTCATCGGTGTCCTCCTTCAGTCGGCGCGGCGCTGCCCCGGGGCCTGCCCGCCCTGACTAGGGCCCAGCAACATGCCGCCTGCTTGACCTCTCTTCCCTCTGGCGTTCTGGGGGAAGCGGGCCCTTGTCCTTGCAGTCTCCCTCTTGGCAGGCCAGGCGGCGGTACAAGAGCCCTATTGTATTATTGACACTACTGCTGCCGCCACCACCACCGCCGCCTCTCAGGCTCCGCCTCTTCCCCTTCCCTTCTCTCCCACCCTGCCGGCAGCGGCGGCGGATCGGCTCTTCTCTCGCGGTCGAGTCCGATCGGGCTGCCTGGCACCTGCATGGCGAAACGCTCCGCCGCTCCCCGGGTTTCTTAGCATCCCCAGCAGGGCAAACTTCCAGAGGTCCGTTATCTGCTTTTGCCTTCCAAAGCTTGGATAATCTTTGTTCTTAAACTCCCCATTTCTTTTTCTAAACCTTAAATTGTTGGGGAAATCGTCGTACTGTCGTCAGTACACTCTTGTCTCCGTAGCGGGTTTTTTTATCACGTTCTACCCATCGCGTAGGTTGAGAATAACATTACTTCCACCAAAGAAATGTTACCATGCTTATGTACACGTTAAAGTTAATATAGTGCAAAACAAGCTACTTAATGTGTTGGTATACATGGAAGCAGCTAAATAATTGCATTTGTTTTGCTAATAAATAGCAGTGGAATTCACCCAAAGATATTCAGGCAATTCTGGAAAGAAAATATGCACCATATACCCAGCCAATCTTAGCTAGTATTTGAAGGTAAGCATAGTTAGTCCTACAGTAGTTAACGGTATTATTTGGATGTCTTGATGGCATGACAGTTTTAATGTTACCTAGCATGAGAAGTTGAAAAAAAATCCAAAAAGACATAGCGAACCACCTGTGTAACATTGCTAAGAAAACTTTGGATAGAGTCACCAGAAGTTGATCTTCACTTGAGGATATATTTATGTAATTGACAAACAAGTAGAAAAAATTAGAAAATCCATAAATCTTCCTGCAGTCTCTGAAGACAAGACACATTTCAAGTAAGAGAAATTTTAGGAAGAAACAGGATGAGTTGTGATAGAGCAACAATTTACATATGTCAACTGTATGATTGAATAAACAAACCATTTAATACTGTATCTGCTATGCATTATCCTAATACTGATAATATATTGAACAGCCTGATAGTCAATACTTGCACTTTTATGTTAACCAGAGGTGGGTTCCTGCCAGTTCTAACCTCTTCTACAGAAGAGGTTCCACAAATCTACAGCGCTGTTTAGAACCGATTCCAGCTTCCTCCCCTCGCCCATCCGCACATCAAGATGAAGAGTGAGAGGAGGAATTCTGGGAGTTGAAGTCCACAAGTCTTAAAGCTGTCAAGTTTGAACACCCCTGGGGGTTTTTTCTAAAGGGTTAGGGGTGCAAAGGTCTTGTAACTTGACAGCTTTAAGACTTGCGTGCTTCAAATGCCAGAGTTTCTGAGCCAACATTTTGATTGCTAAGCAAGAGCATTAAATGAGTTTCATCACATTTTACAAGTTGGCCATGCCCACCCAATCACATGACTGCCAAGCCACTCCACTTGGTCACATAGATCAGTGTTTTTCAACCTTTTTTGTGCAAAGGCACACTTTTTTCATGAAAAAAAATCACGAGGCACACCACCATTAGAAAATGTTAAATTTTTTTAACTCTGTGCCTATATTGACCATATATAAAGTAATTCTCCCACGGCACACCTTACACTATGTCACGGCACACTAGTGTGCCGCGGCACAGTGGTTGAAAAACACTGACATAGATGACAAGCTGCTCCCACCCGGTCACGTGGCCGGCAAGCCACTCCCACAGAGCAGTCACACCTACAGAAGAGGTTCTAAAAAAAATTGAAACCCATCATTGATGTTAACACAAATCTTAGCACATTTAGGGAAGTGCTATTATATCCCAATACAATGCAATTTCGTCACATAATCTGAGATGCTAGAACAGCTTGCAGCATGGTGCCAATTTCATAATCCCTGTTTTGAACAACTGTTGCAACATGGAAAAGCTGCTGATTCACGTTCAATTATTTGTAGAAAAGGAGACTATTATGTATGAAGTCACTTCATGCATAAAGAACTCATACAGTAGCTGAATTATAAAAATACATCATATTTATCAACCTAATTTGGAAACTAGGTAAAATTTGATGTGTGGGCAATTAAACTGGAATAACACCATAGAACTTTGAAAATGAAATGAAACTGGTAGTGATGGAAGACTTATTGAGGCAGAAAAACTTGATCCAATATGTGCTTCTTTGGCTAGATACATAAAGCAAGACTGGCAAATCA
Organism: Thamnophis elegans; assembly: GCF_009769535.1. NCBI lineage: Eukaryota > Metazoa > Chordata > Lepidosauria > Squamata > Natricidae > Thamnophis > Thamnophis elegans. The sequence goes on from NC_045551.1 coordinate 30,765,631, forward strand.
TTTCCAGAAACACTAAGAATACCGTACTTTACCAGGACTTGGACACATTCTCAAAGCCATGTGGATACTTATTGCAGTATTGTTTTTGTACTCAATATCCAAAGTTGTAGAACTTACCGTAATTTGGAAGAACCATTTTCAACCTTGCAAAATTCTCATTATTCTCAGCCATTCTGAGTGATGATTGATAAAGAATAGCTGAACCTGTTTTAATTACTTCCCCATATGGTAATTTTTATACTTTCATAAAATTGTATTTGTAGCTTGATAGCATACAACCAGTGTTTCTGATAAAACACATAGCTCTATTCATCATATCATAGTGCTACTATTAAAATCGTTCTGTTATAAAACATTTTATTAACCTACATGTGAATGGAAGTTTAAATGCCAAAAGGAAACTGCTGGATTAAAGCAAAAGACTACCTACTACAGCATTAGCTACACTACTCATCTAGGAACCAGTAATATATCCTCAAACAGGATATAAACATGGCAGTCATCTCCCAATCATATTTGTTGGTAGTAAATTACTTGTAGGATGATATATCACCAGTGTAAACTTACCTTCCATAAATCTAACCAATCTATTTAAAATATATAAGTTGGCACATGCAAAACATAACTATCTCAGACTGTCTTGTTTGAAGTTTGAAAATACTCAGCACATCCAGATCCAAAGTAAGTTTTTATTCTCTCCCCTACATAAAACTCATTGATTTTGTACCATACTGAGAGAAAGCCATCAGGATTATTCTGAGTACTATGTTCATTGTTATTTTATTAACTAATGCTAGGAAAATTAAGAGCTATAGTACTATTCTGTTGCTTTTACCTGTTTGAGTAGAGAGATTTAAAATAAACAGTGATGTTCTGATGTAACCTTGTTACCTACCTAGTAAATTCATTGCTTTTTCATTTTTATCTTGGGAAAATTAAATGAGTAGACAAGACTAGATATTTTTGCTGGCTCCTATGGTCTGAGGACTTTCAAGATTATTGAAGTACAGATATCTAGCCCTTGATTTACATCTATTCATTTAGTGACTATTCAAAGTTACAACAGCACTGAAAAAAGCAACTCATGACCATGTTTTATACTTAGACCTTTGCAGCATCTCCATGGTCATGTGATCAAAACCTGGATGCTTGCCAACTGGCATGTATTTATGATAGTCAAGTGTCCACGGTCATGTGATCACCATTTGTGACCTGACAAGCGAAGTCAATGGGAAAGTCAGATTCACTTAACAACCATGTTACTAACTAAACTGCAGTGATTCACTTACCAACTGTGGCAAGAAAAGTTGTAAATTGGGGCAAACTCACTCTACTGCCTTGCTTACCAATGGAGATTTTGGGCTTAATTGTGTTCGTAAGTCAAGGACTACCTTTAGTCATTTCCCCAGTTTCTAAGAAGCTTTAAACCTCTGCCACCTACACATCTTCCCAATAGTTTTTGTACAGTGTGATTATCAGCATCAGATCCAACAAAATCTTATCTAAAATAAACACAATAAGATTACAGATAATCCTTATTTAAAAATCAGTTAAACTTCAAAAAAGCAACTCATGACCCATCTTTGAAGTTATGATTGCCACAACACCTCCATCTGCCTGGTCATATGTTGCATTTTGGGCAGTTGGCAACCAACTGACATTTATGACCAGATGCATTATTTCACAGTCACATGACTATAATTTGCTACCTTTTTTTGCTATTTTCTGGCAAAAAAAAAAATCCCCTTGGATATGCTGGATTCACTTAACAGCCCACGCACTTAACAGCCATGATGACTCACTTTACCACTATTGTAAAAACAATCATAAAATTGAGCCCGGTCACATAGGTTCTTGATTTACAACAGCAACTACTTACAACTGAAATTCTGGAGTTGTGATCATATTTTGAGCCTGTGTAAGCTTAAAAATTTAGGAATTAACTGCAATACTGACCACAGTATTTTTTTTAAAAATAAAATGTATCATAAATAAAGGGAAGCTTTCATTTAAGTATTTATTATAAAACACATTTCACAAATGCTAGACAAGTTGTATATAAAAGCTATAATGTACTGTATAAATTTTTCTTAAATTCTATAGTACCAATAAATTCAATTCATAAACAATATTAAATACATAACAATTCAGAAATTAATTCATGAGTCCTTCCATTTTGATAATATAAAAACAAGTAAATGTCTGATGCTTCCGTTGATTAAATTGACTGCACAATGCAGAAATTTTCTTCTCTTTTTTCCTCTTACAGTTGTTTTCTGTTAAAATGTACAGGTAAAAATTCTATACACAATCTTTATCCAACATAAAGTGCTAATATAAGAAAGAAACCAGTATTTACATATAAAACATTTAACTATACAAAAGAAAATAATTTTACAGTTGTGTAAAATATCAAACTTTCATATATCAGTAAATTTGCAGTACAATCCTTAAACAGCAACATTTACTCTTATTTAAAGGAAGCTCCTGGGCAGCTACAGCATGGCTAAAAACCATTTTGCTACACTCTGAACAAGTGATAAACTGATTGCATTATTATTTTTTAATTCTCATAATTTATATTGGATCATTTTAAACCACTTCAATGGTATAGATAATATATCTGAAATACTGAAAAAAGATTTGTGTAAATGCTTTTTTTTAACCTTTATTTAATAAACAGTAAGTTTATGAGGAAATTTTGAAGTGCCCTCTGTTTGAGTTGAAAGAATCATGTTATTCCATTATGTGCATGGAGTTTGGGTGGAACAGGCTGTGTAATATGCCTACATTTCAGTTTCTTGTTTGTTAATGAGTGGATATTGATATTAGAGTTCCTCTGTGACCCGTGTTCTGTCTTAAATATCTTCTAAGAATCACTATTTGCTTAATGTTACTCTCAGTTTTTTGCAGTCAAAAGCAGTTTATGAGCTCCACCACTCCCCTGTATTTGGAGAGGAATTCAGTATGTAAAAGAAGAAGAAATTATTTGAGAAAATAAGATAAAGTTCAGCCTGGGGAGAAATGCTGTTCTAGCAGCCTTGTATCTCTGGATCAGAAAAAGATTTGTAAAATGGGGATCAGACCTGCAGGTCACATTCATTTCTATAAGATCTGTATTTATGAACTGAATATATTTGGAAAAAAATATACAAAAATCTGAAGCAGGAGTCCCACAAAAATTCAGTAACAACAGCAATAAAATCCTCTGTTGAAGATACTCATCAGAAGCCATAGCAAGATCTTGCCTGTTTCCACAAATGCCTTTTCTTGAATGGTTATGTCATTCAAGCATAATCAAATAATTGAAAGTCACTGTTGGACTGAGAGCAAAAGTTAAAATAACTATTTTTCTCATTGTTGCTAATTTTGTATAATAAGACAAAGCTACCAGAATTAAAATCTTTTGAATGATATTGATTTCATGTGAAATGTTTGAAAATTTCAGGACATACTAATTGTTAGTAATGCTTGTTCAATGTTGTAAAACATGCCCTTGTGAAAATGAGTTTATGCTCAAAGATACAAACATACATAAAAAATCTTCAATTTGCACCAGCTTTCTAACATCTATACTTCCATCTAGTGTACCATTATAGCTGAAAATATTATATTAAAATATAATATGCAGGAAAGAAATAATCACATTACAGTTAAGAGCGATTAGAGTTTCTTAAATTTTATAGTTTTACTGAAAAATCAGTATTAAAAGGAAAAGGCAAAAAAGGTTAAAAAAAATTCACTTAATTCAGAGTGTTGTACAAACCTAATGCTTGACTCAACTATTAGATATTTTTCAGTAAGGTGCTTTTGTTTCTTTCACATTCCCATCTGCATATCAGCAAAATTATAGAAACTCTCTATTTCTCTTGAAGCAGACAACTTGTCCTCAGATACAAAAACCTGTATTTTAGGATAAAAAAGAAAGCACAATTAAGATTTAGAATTCAAGTGTTTTATTCCAGAATTTTAATTTGTTTTTTTTTAAATAAGCCAATCAACTGGTTCAGATTAGAATGCTAATCTAAAACTGCAAATTGAATGACACAAACATAATAGAAATATATGCTCATTTTCAAAAGATCTTTGAAATTATATAATCTGACTGTTTAAATGATACAGACTTGGTAACTTCTAGCTAATATATAAGATAATTCACTTCAAGAACTAATTTAACATAATTATTCAATATTCAGTAATTATGGACCCACAGTTAATTGAATAATATTAAGAGAATCACCATATATTTATTAAAAGATTCCAAATTCATAAAATATATAATAAAAATGCAAAACATATTAATACTGTAAAAATTTAAAACATTTTTCATTGCCCATATTGACAATATAGATCAGGGACATCAAGCTTGCAGCATCATGTCACCACATGACATATCACGACTCCCCCCCCCACTTGCTTAACTGGGAGTAGGCGTGGCCAGGGTGTAATGCATCTGGCCCACAAGTTTGACACCCCTGATATAGTTAGGAAAATTCATGTGACTTTGTAGTAGCAGTATGGATGTATTTTTATTTATTACTATCACCAAATAGAACCATACATGTGTCCTATATTTTTCAAGTTTCTAAAGAAAGGACAGAATTAATTTCATTTTTAAAAAGTAAAATTCTGTGGAGAAAGTAGTACAGTGGAAAAACATGCTATAATTTCCAGAAAACAGTTTCAAGGAGAATCTGCACCACTACACACCTGAGCTCCACTAAAGACATTGACAACAATGTCTTGACAGGCTGCTATAGAACCATCTCCATTAAACTCTAAAGCAACAACAGGACCTAGGAAAAGGAATAATTAAGAATTAGTATTTTGATATTAAGTTGTCTTCAACTCTGTATGCCTGTGAGTATAAGAAACTGAACAAAATAATCATTTCTACATTGCAGACTTCTCCCAAATCTACTCTGGAATATTGGGAAAACATACCAGGTACAACCCTCTATTTTTCTGATGGGTCCCCTATTAACTTTTGATATTGTAAACTATGGTACCTTTCTGAATTGCATAAATTGAGGATACAGTGTTAACTATATTTGACTCCTACTTGCATAAACAATACTAAATGGCTTTATTTCTGACTATGGCAGATCTGTTGTGGAATGTCATAAAGCACTAACTTGATCCCTAATACTATTTAATATTTATATGAAGCCACTGAGAATAATCTTCAGGAGCTTTGGAACCACATCTCATTAAGGTTATTTTATTTTAAACTATTGCCAAATAATTGACTGCCAGACTTGCAAGTTACTATTTGGGGACAACTTACATGTGCAAATTTATGCTTACATCACTACAATGTAAGGGGGACTTTCCTTCCATTTAATCTAGAAGTGGCAGCAATGTAGATTGCAGTAATCACATTGCTGAGTAAGGTGTATCGTCTTGTAACTTCTGCTGAAGCAACTGAATCACTTTAGGTTAGAATCTGAACCATGTTCAGGATTTTGCTTAAAATGTGTATGTTGGGACCATAATCCTGATGAGCCACCTTTAGTTACAGATCTAACTAAATGCTGAGATTGTGGGGGAAGTTCTGCTATGCTATGTCTGCCAAATGTCATTTTGCATTCTCTCAGATGGGGTTTTGATGTGGTTGCACCTACATTATAGAATTATCACCCCTGGAAGTTTATGAGGTACTCATTTTACTGTCCCAAGACATTTGTTGAAGAAACCTCTTCACAAAGACCTTTTCTAGTTGACTATTGGATAAGTGTGAGGGTTTTTTTGTTTTGTTTCTGCTTTTGTTTTCAATTCCCCTGTCACTTTTATGTATATATTTTATATGTTTTATTGTACAGTTGTTATTGAATATTTTATATTCTGTAGATGGCTCAAAGATCCTGTATATAGCACAGGTGAGAATAAATTAAAACATTGTAAATCCCTCATGTTTGTGAAAGAAAAAAGGGACTAATTATTAAAAAGTATATTTACTAGTAGGAACTATGTCCCCTCCCCCAAAATATTACCTGTAAGTTGATTCTACAGTCACATGACAATAAGCTATAGCCGAAATTGAGCAAATGGGTAGAGGGTCAAGTGGCTGAAGACATCAAGATCAGTCTTTTAAGACAAGCTACCACTTGGAAGAGGCTGCTTGCCTAGTGGATTTAATTTTTCCTGTAATGCTGAAACATGGCATACTTTTTCCCCTTCCCTATCCTTTTCCATATCATCTCTATCCAGTTTTGTTTCCATTCAGTCTCTCCTATCTCCATGTAGCTTTCCATACACACACAAATACACCCAGTTTTATGATGGAAAGAGAATGCGAGTGCATATGAGAATATTCCATTTGACAATATGATTTTATTGTTGGAGGAATCTATTTCATAAATAATAAACCTTATTCTATAGACAAATATAAGTAGCTATTTATACCTTATTTTCTTGACTTGGGTTTTCTTGGAATGCAACGTTTAGCAGGTATATAAGTGGAAATACATGTGTACATATGTCTGTGCACACATTTGTTGGGAGAAGTTCTCCAGAATTTATTTCAGCTAGAGTTGACTAGCCTAGCTTGACAAAGTACAAAAAGTGGACATCATATTGTCGGTTTATACTTATTCCCTGTTTACTTTTTTGAGTTGGGAAGCAAATGAAATGTGCCACTTGGTGACAAGGCAATTTTAAATAGATGTATGTTCAGTATAATTTTCATTGCCCCCTGCCTTAAGAATTACATTCGGATTTAAGAAAAAGTTTTAATTTTTCAAGGTTTTAGTTTTTCAAATAATTATACCTTTGTCAAGTAAAGGGGTGAATTCAAATGCTCTTTGCTGGAACACTCGTTGAGCATCATCAGCTTTCATTGAAATCTCTTTTGTCTGTATCAGCCAAAAGCCTTTGCCAGTCATCTATTGAATTTCAGTAAGAATTGGAATACACATGAAATATGTAAAAATTTAATAAACATCATATGGAAATAATCCTTAAAAAACCCAAAATATTTATTTTTATGCAAATGTTTCTTCCTGCATAGCAATTTCCCCATTATTTAAAGCCATCTATATCCTCTAAATCAGTGGTCCCCAACCTTTTTATCGCCGCGGACCAGTCAGCCTTTGATAATTTTACCGTGGCCCGCTGAGCGCGCGCAGGGGTGGGGGGGCGTTGTTCGCAACGACACATTCGCGACGACGGCCCAGGAGCTTTTGCGCACGGCCCAGGAGCCTTTGCGCTGCAGCGATCATGTCCCCCGGCCGCTGCAGCGATCATGGCCCCCGGCCGCTGCGCGGCCCGGTGCCAGGTACTCCACGGCCCAGCAACGGTCCGCGGACCGGGGGTTGGGGACTACTGCTCTAAATCATAATAAATTGAAGGGGGGAAACACATAACATCGAACCATATAAAGAACTGTGCATCATTATGTGATCCAGAAATAGCTTGAATGGGACCTAAGTCAAGAAAATGAACCATCAATCAGTGAGAAAGATTAAGTCCAATGGAGAATAATTTATGACAATGTATAACAATTCAAATTTAAATGCCCAGATTATTTAATTTGAATTTTATCATAAGTAGGAGGATGAACTCAATGATCTATATGATTCCTTCTAACTCTGATTCTAAAGAACTGTTAGTCAGACATTGACTGACTGGAAATTTCCAATTCCTTCTTGAAACAAGGATGCATAACTTCTGCTGGTGTGATGACCATTCCAGCTTTGTGTAAAATATAATGTAACCTAACAAGCAGCACCAAAGCTCTTTCAGGAAAGAGATTTAAGCATTTGCAAAGGCTTAAGTATCTATTTTGTGCCTTAAGACTCTTTAATAGGCAGTGAAAATCCAACATACAACTCCTCCCATTCTGGATAGTAAAATTTTTTGCATGTGGCTCCTGGACCTTCTTCTTCTTCTTTTTTCTACTTCTGCCCTAGCAAAGCACACTTGCAGTAAAACTAGATTCTTATTCTAACCTTAGATCAAAGAACTTGGTTTGACATGTTTTACACAGCCACTGATCTTTTCGGAATTAAAAATGAGATACAGAAAAACATTTACCATGACGATATTACAAACACTTTTACAAGATTCTCTTTAATGCTGTACCAGCAGACCTCAATTTATGAAGTGGGATTTTTCTCCCTCTGCAACGCTCATGTGTATCTTCAAGTTTTACTCTGGATTATTCTCCTGTTGCATCCTACAGGTTATATTTTCAGAGTGCAAAGCATAGGCAGTCACATAAATGAACACATTTCAAAATTGCATTATGTCAGGATTTGATTATGCCTTCTAAAAGCCATTTAAAAGCTACAGATTTGTAATACTTTAATTTTTAAAATAGCTTTAGTTTTAAACCCAAAGTATAAACTATAGCAAATTGCTTCTTACCTCATCAATTAACTTCCTTGCATTGGCAGTTGTATAGTCTCCAGCAAAGAACACTACAAAGCAAGATTCCTCACTTTTTTTTTGGCGTCCTCCCAGGGTTATTGGAATTATGCTCTTGCTGGCATCAGCTGAAACCCTCACGGCTTTTAATTCTTCAGTAGTCGGCAACGGTACATAGTCTTGAACTAAAGCATCCTCAGCTAGAAGACCCCAATTATTTTCTTCTGAAACTGGTGTGAAGTCATGGATATTGCTCCATGTGTTGTTAAAGATGCTTAGCCCAGCATCTTTCAACTGCAAAGCCAGCTCTGGATAATAGTATTGGAAACATCCAAATTTCATACCTGTAGAAGATTCAATAATGGGCTGGGTGGTACAGCACAGAAATATTTCTATCTTTCGGCAGTCTCGAGTACGAAACTGTTGGCATGCCACAACACACTTACAGTCTTTGCAGTCACGCAAAAACACACTGCCTTTTACAGGTCCTAGAAAAATTTGGCAGTTTATACAGTCGTCAACAGTGATTGTAGCAGAATGATCAAATATATAAATATTGCAATTCTCACAGTCCTGAATGACAAACTGTTGCCCTGCAACTTTCCCAGGTAAACGTCCAACTGTTTCATTCTTGAGTCCAGAAAACATGTAATCTTTTGGATCAATCTAGAACAAAAGCAATATTTTATAGTCAAGGTATATATTCTTAAAAGTCATGAAATGTTCCCCATCATTTCAAGTATGGAAAAAATTTAGAATCAATATTTACCATACTATATTATGCAAAGTATCTAGCATCAATGTTATTTTATTTCCTCTCTTAATATAGTCATAATTTCTATTCCACTGTTGGGGAAACTGAAGGAAATGGGGTTTTTTAGTCAGAGAACTTCTATTAAGAGCTTATAAATTGTTAATCAATACAGTATTGTATATGATAGTTCAAATATGCTATTGATTGGTGAAATACTATTCAATTACAGAGTGACAGCACAGCGTAAAAAGAAAATCAAATATTTCGTAGAAGACATGGGGGAACCTGGAGGCAGTGAAAAGGGGGATCAGCTTAGAATCCTATGTAGCCACAAGCAAATTAAGTCCAATCATGCTTGAGAGCCATGGACTCTTATTTATGTCTAACCAGTATTGACTGTTAATTGAGAAGATTCCTGGGCATAGGCTTTTAGCAATAAATCACTGTAACTTAACCATGTGTGAATCTGATCTTTTGCACTTGTCAGTTTTAGTGGTTTACATTTATTGATATAAAAGATTTCTTGCAAGATGGTAATAAGAATTGTACTTCTATATATAATATTGAAGCACTTCATTAAACATTTACATTTAAAAATATGGATTTTATCAGAAAAGTATAACAATTTGTCTTAAAATGTGTTATTTGATTTAATTAAGTAGTGAGCCATAGTTACATAATATAGGTTCTAGACCTATATATGTCAAAGGCATCACATGCTGGCCACCCCCACCCCTGTTCTAGTGAAGGGGGGGGAATTACGATATGTCACATGATGATGCACATTTGACACCTCTGTTCTAGACACTGCATATAATTCAAGTATATTTTCAGAAATTATATCACATATTCCATTCCTAGAGAATACTGAAAAAATATTTAGCCACATAAAAAATAAAATTCAGAGTTTCTCACACTTCATTGCACATCCAAGATAAAAAACAGGAAAATAGTGGGTGCTAATTAAAATTAAGCCAAATAGAATTGAGAAGCTGTGTCACAACTAATTGACCTAATCTGAAAACACAAGCAAAGCTGTTCGTTAAAATTGGCAGGATTGTGCAAATAATGACAGAACAGTATAGTTCCACATGTTATCATCTTTTAAAGTAGCATTTCAATTCAGTTTAGATTCCTCAAATGTCAAAATGTTCCCCATCATTTCACGGGGGAAAAAGCTAAGCATACCTTTAAATGGATATCACAACCAAAATTAAATTATCAATTGTGTAATATTTGTAGTCCCCATTAAAATGTTTTATTATAAAACCTCATCTAACTTAATTTCAATTCTTCCTAATATTAAGACAAGTTAAATTTATTACTTGGCATAACATTCTAACGCACCAGTTGATACAAAATGGCATTTGAAATATAAAAATTTAAAGGCACAATTAATTTCTGCAATTTGTTTTTAATTCAAAATTCTCTTATTTCATTTTTAAACATTTTGTGCTCCCATAATTTCAAAAAATAGGTGAAAGAAGTCATGTAGCCATGAAAATTATTCCATATGTGGCCTAATTGTCCCTGGAATGAAAATCACAGGGAAATCCCAAGGTGATAAGTTCAATTCAACTCAATGGAGCAAGCAACTCATAAATACGACAAATAAAGCTATAACCCCACCCCAAAATGAAGGTGGAAGTCCCTAAAACTTCCAGCCTTTGGTCATTGCAAATTATAGAGAAGTTATTTTCATAACTCAAGGAAATGAGTCAAAAAATGTTTCCAAGTTTCCTTAGGCACCAAATGTAAAGGACAATTGAAGGTGGCCCTCTCTTAAAGGGGAAAAAACTCCCAGGTTTGTGTTATGTATCTTGAAAGGGAGGATTCCATACAGCTTCACTTATGAAAAAGAGAGAGAGAACCTCTGGGAATACCCGCAGTCTCATTCTTTATACACAAGAGATATCTAGATAGAAAACAATGGAAGATCATTACATCTTAGATTATGTACACAAGAATACATTGATGTGCTCTGAACTATCACTAAGTATTTACCAAGTCCACTAAATTATAATTGACGAAACAGAAGTCAACAAGAAAGGTTGTAGCAATGCTAAACTAATTGTGCTATTTTCACCAACTTATCTACACTTCAAAAATATGGCTTAACACCCATTTCCTCCAAAGGCTCCCTGATTTTTTTTAAAAAAATTCAATATCTTTCAGTATCTCTAACTTTGCAGCTATATTGATCTATGACACCCATGCAGAAATACATTATAATAATCTAATTTAAATACCATTTATCTGCCCAAGGAAGCCCAAATCCAGCTTCCAGAAGCTGGAAAGCGCCATACTGCACAGAGGAGAAAGCTCACCACAATTCTTCAAATTCACCAGGATGGTTAAAGACTGGTAAAGAATATCTAACCACACATCTTTTGAGATGACAGGAATAACCAACCTTTCAAATCTTGAAGAGGCTGCAAATAATGCCTATTCGCCACACAAGCAACACTTGCAGTTTACAGAAATAAAATGACAAGACCAAGCAGGCAACCAAAAACATTGCAAAAGATGATGGTGGGGTGCCAGATGGGCTAAAAAGCAAACTCCCCCAAATCCAGCACAACACCCAGAATCCTCATTCAGCATAATCAACAATGAATATTTTTGAGAGTTCCTCTCCCAACAAAGCGAGAATGGTATCCTATCCGTTTGAGGAAACCCGAAGTTAGGAAAATCTCTTTGGAACGAGAGAGGAAACAGTTCCTGGAAGAACAGGAGAATAGGACAAGACAGTCTTGAGGATGAGGTTACCTAGTCTGGTAACGAGACGTTCAGAAAGTAAATTGAAACAAGCTTGGAGAGGAAACCAGTGCCAAAAATCTAAAACCCAAGCTACAAATATTTATATTAATTCAAAGGAACGGTTGGTGTCTCCCAACATATTCTCTCGCAGGAAACGGGATTAACTCGATTGGGTTCACACGATACACTGATCCGTGATCTAGTCAAACTGGCGAGGGCTCGCGCGACACACCACCAGCCAAGCCCCATGTATCCCAATATATTGTGCAAACACAGCCAGCAAAGAAGAGGAAGTAGCCCTGTGCGCTCAGCAGAGAACCCCCACCCACCACCCACCCCAAGGACAGCCGCTTTCAGAGGAGGAAATCGCGGTTACCTTGGCTCGCTGGTCCCAACTATACTGTGGCTGTTTGTCGGCCTCGGCGGACAGAGAGCCATTCCGATCTCCGCTCTCCGCGCCAGCCTTTGCCTCTTTGGCCTGCTTCCGCCTCTTGGAGAAGAAGCAGCCCATGATCTGTTCTTTCACCTCAGAACACGAACACACACACACACACACACACAACACAACGGGCACCGCAAACACCTTCCCTTCACTGCCCCTCCCTCCAGTCCAAACAGCCCCAGCGGCTCCCGCGAAGGAAATATAACTGAATACGCCCCACCCACTACTTAAAGCTCCTGCTTCCGGCTTCTCCCTCACCCGTCTCCCATGGCGACCGCGGCTCCTCCCTTCCCGGCGTTTTTCCCAATCACCATCGCATGTCAAAGATTTCCGCCAATCTGGTTCGCTGACAAATAACGAAGCGCGTCGTCGACCCCGCAGCTCGCTGTGACTCCCGTATGCTGGAAGCCGGGAAAAGAATTGTGTGTATAAAAGAACGAGGCGTTTTCGCCATTCTGCGCGTGCGCTCCCAGATTCGTTGCTTTTGCTTCGTGGGGGGGTGGTCTAATGAGCGAGTTGAAAACGTACGTCGCTCCTAAGCCTCGAGTAGGGTGTGCACGCAGGTTGCTCAGTGCGGCGAAAAAGCATTCTGCTGATGTACAAGGAAGAGTGTTACCAGCCTTAAAGATCATCTGCACGTGAACCTACGAATCCCTTCTTTCCTGGGTGTAAAGTATTGTGGATTATGCTACTAACTGGAATGGTCGGCTATTTTATCATATTTATTGCATGACCTATAAAGATTTAATCTCTTGTCTAGACAGTACCAGGAAGTTTTTTGTTACCAAGATGGATGTTCTGGCGGAATACTGTCAGCAAAAAGTTTTTTTTCATGCCTCCTTACTTGGGAAGAGGCTTCTGCTGAATATGATGGGACTTCTAAGGAAATAGAAAAAGTTGCTCTATATATGTTATTAAGATAAACATTCCATCCAGCATTTTAATTTGAGGCACAAATGACCAGGATCAAATTATTCTACTTTGGACACATTATGTGAAGACCCAGCTCTCTGAACAAGGTTATGTGCTAGAAAAAGTGGTAACAAGTAGAAGAGGATCACCAGCAGTAAACTGGATGGATTCAGTTACAGTGGTAATAGATGGAAGATTGGGAAGATCACGTTAGGGACAGATCATGGAGAAAAAGCTATGGGTACTAAGAGCTAACAATATCTTGATGGCACATAATCATCAATAGGAGCATAGGTTTTTATTTGCTTTGTGTCTTCAAGTCAGTCTTGATTTCAGCAACTGACTGGACAAGTCCCTCAAGTTTTCTTGGCAAGATTTTCAGAATTGATTTGCCCTTGCCTTCTTTCCATTGTTCATAGGATGAGTAGTACAAAATTCCTACTACTCTAGTAAATCTACAGAACTAAAATCCCTTGTGCACACTTTATATTGGCATTGGCCAATATTTTGCTAGGCAGCTGAGATGATCAGACAGTATTTTATTTATTAAATTTGTATGCTGGCTAGCTCAATGGTTTTGAAATATAAAGTACCTATTAAAAGTGTGTGAAGAATTAAGAAAACAGTCATGTGTATACTTAATCAGAAGCAAACAAAGTTTAAAGCCTTAAGCTAAATCTCAGCTGCTTATCACAATCTAAATTGTTGTGTTTCCCTCCCAAAAATTTGACCAACATACCATCACTCAGGCTGGGGGGACAAAACTTACACCCCTCAGAAAGGGCCCGCAACTTGGGAGTCCTCCTGGACCCACAGCTGACTTTTGACCACCATCTCTCAGCTGTGACCAGGGGGGCATTTGCCCAGGTTCGCCTGGTGCGCCAGTTGCGGCCCTACCTGAATCGGGAGGCCCTCACAACAGTCACTCGAGCCCTTGTGATCTCCAGGCTGGAATACTGTAATGTGCTCTACATGGGGCTGCCCTTGAAGAGCATCCGGAGACTTCAGCTAGTCCAGAATGCGGCCGCGCGAGTGATTGTGGGCGCACCACGGTTCGCCCACATAATACCGATCCTCCGTGAGCTGCACTGGCTACCTGTCGATCTCCGGGTGCACTTCAAGGTTCTACTCACCACCTATAAAGCGCTCCATGGTAGTGGATCTGGCTATTTGAGAGACCGCCTTCTGCCAATTGCCTCCCTGCGTCCCATCAGATCGCATAGAGTTGGCCTCCTCCGTATTCCATCCGCCAGTCAGTGCCGACTGGCGACTACTCGGAGGAGAGCCTTCTCTGTTGCGGCTCCGACACTATGGAACAATCTCCCCGTGGAGATTCGTACCCTCACCACCGTCCAGGCCTTCCGCACAGCCCTCAAGAACTGGCTAGCCCGTCAGGCCTGGGGATAAGTTTACTTTTGCCCCTCCCGAATGTTGAGTGAATGTTGAGTTTTACTATTTAATTTACTTTTGTGCACATTTCTTTTTGTATTGTCCTACACTCCCTTTCCTTTTTGACTGTAAGCCGCCCTGAGTCCCCTCAGGGAAAAGGGCGGCCTATAAATGTCTAATAAATACAAAAAAAATAGGATGCCACGGTATCAAAAGCCACACAGTCTTCTTGCTATTTCCTTCTCCAGAGATTTTCTTCCCTCTCTAACATATGTCTGTAGCATCTCCTGGTGGTCTATCATTCAAGTACCAAGCAAGTCTGATGGCTCACTTTCAGATCCAAACAAGTTACTAACCATAAGTACATCTGAATTCAAGATGTATGTGTCTGTATATGCATTAAAATAAATAATTGAAATATAATTCACATATGCTGTGGTAATTTGCTACTTATTTTTTTGCATGTTGAGAAGACAGTGTAACATGAAAAATATATTTGAATCATATTAATTCATTAAAGGTTTCTAATTCTTTTCTTGCTGCAGAATAAATTACAACATCCTATATGAATAGCATACAATTTATAATTTAGTCCTGTTAAAATCAAGGAGAAGAAAATTGTAACAGCTCTTAAGTGCAATATTAGAAAAGTGGTTTGTGTCAAGATACCCCTTCTCTTTGATATAAATAGGTTTTCTTTTGTAAAGCAGCACCTTAAATAAATAAAAAGGAGGTGGTTTGACTCCCAAAGACAAAGGAAGAAAACAGTCATCCCAATCTCATGGTATTGTAGTCCCAGATCCCAGCCTCTTTAGTCTAATCCAGAGGCCCCTGACCTTTTGGATGCCGTTCAACTGTTCATTGGAGAACAGTTTTTCCACAAACCAGGTGGGGGAGTGGTTTCCTCATGGTTCCGCATGTGCAAGAATGGGGCTTTGCTTGCTTGTGCAGACTGGTTCTTGGCAGGCCATGGACCAGTGCCAGTCCATGGACCAGGGGTTGGGGACCGCTGGTCTAATTAACATGTATGTAACTAACAAGGATGTAACTAAATATGATTATTCCTTTTTTTCTGTGAATTAATTTCAAGATGATCCAAAATGCTTAGTTGATTTTAATAAAAGGAAATTGTCTCTTGATTATTTGTGACCTTTCTGTTCTTGAAATTAGAATTCCACTGCAGCTGGTGGACCCAGATTGTTGGGGGCAATATGCTGACTCTCTGTAAACCGCTTAGAGAGGCCTGAAAGGCCTATGAAGCGGTATATAAGTCTACTGCTATTGCTAAGTCTACTGCTATTTCCAGCATACTGATAATACCTCACCAAGTGAGTTCATGTAGATCAGGGATGTTAAACTGGCAGCCTTCAGGCTGGATGTGTCACATGCTAGCCATGCCCACCCCAGTTCCACAAAGGGAAAAACAAAAAAACATCACGACGGCAATATGATGCAGCGAGTTTGATACCTGTGATGTAGATGTTGAACAGGACTGGAAAGAGTATCAAACCCTAAAAAAAAATTCCCTGGTTCAAAAGTATGCCATGGTTTGAAAAGGATGCCACGGTATCAAAAGCCACTGAGAAGTCAAGGAGAATAAGGATGGAAGTGTTAATCTTATCCCACTCATGCTAGTGGTCATCCAAACGTACAACCAATGCTATTTGAGTCCCATACCCAGGCCTGAAATAAACTGAAATGGGTCTAGATAATCAGTTTCATCCAGGGTCCTCTGAAGCTATTGTGCAATCTCCTACCCAATAACTTTCCTCGAAAATGGCTTCTTGTCAAGGAGTTGAATTGATTCCTGGTTAATATGACTGTTTTCAACAGACAGGGAAGTAAACATTATTCTTCTTCTTTAAAAAAAAAGTCTCTGAGGAATTAATTAGCCCAGTTGATGATAACACAAAATACAAAATAATCAAGAAGTTTAAAATGATGACATGGAAAAAAACGCAAATCTGAACTAGCTAATTTACCTAATTGTGGTTCTATGTACACTTACCAGAAAGCAGACTCAATGATACTTGCCTCAGAATTGCAATCAAAGGAGTGTACTATGAATAATATTTTCCATTTGTCTAATACTTTGAGTGTTTAGATGTCTGATAATTATTATAGCAAAACTCTTGGCAATTATATCCTCTGAGCATAATTATTCTTAACTGATAGATCAAGACTGAAGCTGAGACCAGTAGTTGAACCAAACCTTCGCATCACAGTTGGTATCAGGAGAAAACTTAAGATATTTTATGTGCAGTTAGCATTGTTTATATTTAATTTTCAAGGGATTGCTGTTTTGAATAATTTTATTTACAATGTTAATTTGAAGTAGTTATGTAAACATTTAATCATCATTTTAGCCATTGTTTATCCACTGCAGGATGAAGACTTATTTTGCATGTTTCCAACCAACACAATTCTGAGCTTTCTTTTACCAATGTTTTAAATTTTACTTTGTTTTAAATATATTTTATGTGAAAATACTGCACCTGAAAAACAAATTAGAAAATTTCCCAGTATTTTGAAGAGACTTGGTGAAGCAGAGACTTTAAGGACTGCAGTACACAAATCTATGTAGCAAAATCCCGTTTATATAAGTCTTAAATATTGCCTACTCCCAAGTAAATGTGTGTGCAGAAGGGACAATCTTGTGCCCAGTGGTGATTCCTATCAGTCGCAGCCACTAATACCATCCTAATTGCATTCACACAACCTGCCTCCCCAGAATAAACCATGGTTTTCCAAATTTTTCTGGGTTTGAACTACTTTCCAAGTCATAATTGACCACATAAGATTGGATGAACACGCAATGAAATAAGCTACAGCTTGGTACGCTAACTTGTAACTAGGTCATGCAAACTCAAGTCACAGAGCAGAATAACTGGAGATGATCAACTTTGTTTTAGGACCTCGGTTTGAGGCTGGATTATTGACAGTACCAAATTGGCCTGCCGTAATTTCCTGGTTCATCCGCGTCTTTTACTTTTCCCTTGGAATTGGGGAAAGAGGGCAAAAGCCACAAGAGCAGAATGCCCTCCGGAGTAGCAAGTGAAGACGAACCTCACTCGCAGCCAGTTTATTCCGAACTAACAGAGCTCCCTCAGCCGAATAAAAGAGGGATCGAACAGCCTCTTTAATGTGAAGGTTTGGGATTCTATTTTGAAACGCGACTACAATTCTCTATGTAATTCCAGCGAGCGGTGCAACTATCGAAGACCCATTTCTCGGACTCGCCTTACGCTAGCTTTCTAATATCGCTTTGAATAAAGGAGAGCATCAAGGAGAGCGATCCACCCCCCCGCCCGCAGCCTGCAATGGTGCAGCCCACTCTATGGCCTCTTTCTGCTGCAAGCATAGATCCCGCCCCTGTGCAACGGGAGGGAGGGAGCGAAGGCGGCGCGCTGCCCTAAGCGTGGCCAGCCTTTAAGAAACGAGGCGGGAGAGCGCCTCTCGGCAAACTTAATGCCGGAGCTGCGACGCCGAGGGGTGGAGTTGGGCGATTCTGCCTGCCGGAGTCACATGCACCTGCCTGAGCGCCCAGCACCGTCGCCCGAGCGGAGCCCGCCTGGCTGCTGCAGTGGCTGCTGGCAGGAAGCTCGGCGCGCCGAGAGGACGCAGGCGGGCACGAGCGGTGGTGCTCCAGGGGAGCCTGCCATGACGCGTCTGCGGCTCCTGCTTCTCGTCCTCTGCCCAGTCCCCGGGCTGTGCCTGGGAGAACGGGGCAGCAGCAGCGCCATGGAGGAGATCACCACGGAGAAAGAAGCGGAGGAGAGCCACCGGCAAGACAGCGTGAGCCTCCTGACGTTCATTCTTCTCCTCACCCTGACTATTCTCACCATCTGGCTTTTCAAGCATCGCCGGGTCCGCTTCCTCCATGAGACCGGCCTGGCCATGATCTACGGTGAGTCGCAGGCATCTGGGCATTCCCGCTGCTGCAGACCGGTTCTTCAGGACCGCCGCTAAAGACCGGTACCAGTTTTGTATTTGAAAGTAATAAATGGTGGGCGGGCATCTAAATACATGTGCGCACGTCTCTCTGTGTCTCTAGAAAGCCTCCCCCCCCCCCCTTTGGCTTATTTGACAGATCGCAGGGAACAAATGACAAACTGGAGGTTTTTGTTTTGTTTTGTTTTTGGGGTTTTTTTGCGAGTGCGCCGGTTCACGGTCACTCCTGTTCCTCCCTTCCTCCCCCAAATACTTGGTGTGGCTTCATTCTTCACTGATGACTTTTCAACACATCGGTATTAATTTCAGGATGAATATTTTCCAGTTCTACCTGGTGTGTCCGCCCTGTCTTGGCCTTTGAATAGGAACTGGCAATATGATCTCTAACAAGGGGGGGGGGGGGACAACAGAACCTCTTGCATCTTTTGCTTTGTTACCCGCACAAATATTTTATCTGTCTGTATTAGGAAGATTAATGGAGATAAATATTCTATAGGGAGGATAAACGGTTCTCATGGTCACATGATTTTCCTCTCCTTCTTTACTTGGGAGATTAAACTCTTCTCTCCACACCTTTCTGCTAAGAGTCATTTAATTCACTTGCTGCATCAATCGCAGTACGCTCCTGTTCAATATTTGATCCTCTTACAGGCTTGAGAAGAGGGTAGAATATCCTAAAATTTGGGTATTGCCAGGTGTTCTTTTGCTCAAGAAAATTCAATGGCATTATTGGGTGTAGTTTCCCCCCTCTTCCAATGTGTGAAAGGTTGTAAAGGGAGCTCTCTCAATGGATATTCTATTATTTCTTTCTTGTGATATGCGTTTTATATTATATCAAAGGATCATCATTCTTTCCTTTTACATAATAAAAAGTAATATGAACTGTACCTTTTTGGATGCTGTTACTAGTTAAATAATCATCTTAGAGATGTGTTATAGTATTCTAAAATATATCTACGTTAAATTTTCAAGTCCTATCATGACAGTTGTTCATTAATGAAACAAATAAAGATGCGGGGTGGAAGTTGTGGTCAGTGCCCTATAGTTAATATTTGAATTGTGGCTTGTGATATGCTACCTTTGACTACCATGTACCTTATTTCTGCACCATACACATGGAACTTTTTTTTGTTATTGATACCTTGAAATTTGTAGAAGGTGAAACAAACCTTTAAATGGGGATGCCTTTTTCCCGATCAACCAGCTCTGTGTGTTTATGTGTTAATCTTTGGCTTTTAGTGCTGTTTTTTCCTCTCTGATTGTACTGGAACTAGATACTAGTTACTAGTACTAGTAACTAGTTATTAGTTCTAGATACTAGATAACCAATTTTGTTGTATTTAAGTACAATGACAATAAAGATTATACTTATACTAGGAAAGATTACACAATGTATCATTGTGTCCATTGTGAGTGATTAGGCAACCAAATGAACAGTGTACCCTTCAAGGGGTTTCAGGATGCACAACAAAGTAAAAATGAGACCAGGGATTTATTTGTTCCTGCCATCGGATGTAGCACAGGCTTGTGATCAGTTCAATGCCTGCCAGATTTGATTAATGAGTGATGCAGAGGACTGTATTGAATCTACAGTGACAGCATGTAACCTTGTGATGATTTGTGCTTTTCAAGCCTTATTTGCAGTATTCAAATTTGGATCACCTTTTAAGATTTGTGTTTAATGTTGGTAGCTGGCATAGGGAAAAAAAGACCTAAAATTGGCAACTGTCTCTGTTTAACTTTCTCTGATAGAGATGCATATTCTGGTAAAGATCTACCAATGGATGTTTACCCAGAGCAAAAAAACATGTTTCTTTTCCAATGGCTACTCAGTGCCTTCTTAAAAGTTAACTGTTTAAAAAGTTATGGAATTTTCCTCTTCTGAGGTTTCTCAGTTTTGACTCTCTCCTTAGTCACTTGTTCCTTGCTGCATTACTGTGTGATACTGGAGCTGCTTTTTTTTAATGCCCCAGATCCCTGCAGATCTTGAAAAACAGATCAGAACCTGGTATAATCCTGCCTAGCTGCTTCAGAAATAAGCACCGTCAGCTCAGCAATACTTTTCCTTTTATTATTTACCATTTTCATCTCTTGTTTTTCTGGCTTTGTGTGTACAACTTTGTAGGAAACGGCTTAATTAAATCATTCATGCACTGGATTTATATCCCATTTTTCCTCATGAGGACAGAGGGCACATGTAGGAATCCATTTTCCATCATGATCATCATGTGGCTGGATTGAGTATAACTGGACCAGTGTCTCCCACTGATATTTTAGGGTTGAGGGTGAACATGATCCTAGTCCTCAAGGTGATTGCTTCACTATATAGACTTCCTATAGTGAGCAATCACAAATAATAAACTTTTTTTCTCCTCCATGAAGATTGGAGACCTTCTTAAAATTGCCTTTTTGTCCATTTTTTAGAGAAGTTGCTCTTCTGGGATCTGATTAGAATAATCTGCAACACAGCTGCACAGCTAGTAAAGGAGAAAGGGCCACTTCAACATTTTTTTAAAATAGCAGTGGGCTGCAAAGGATTACCTGTCACACAGATCATCTGTTTTGGTGGCTAACACAATAATGGCAGCACTGGAGCTAGCAGCACTGGTAAGTCCTGGAGGCATTGGATGTGCTTGGCAGTGTGTCTTTTGGAGTAGCGACAGATCGTGCTTGGCAGCAATGATATTTAGTGGCAGCAAATTGAGTTTTTAAAAAACAGTGGTAGGCATCAGAAGGCTTCTTGGAGGGCCCCATGCTATGCAGGCCTAGTTTAGAAGGCAATATATGGGTTTTATTCTACACAAGAAGTTTTGAAATTAATAGGTAATATTTATAGAATGCACAGATAGCTATTAATAGGCTATATATTTAACCTTTGTGGGTTTTAGTCTATATCTCTACTGATTTTTTAAAAATCTTTTGGAGTTTTCTTCACAATTATAACACTATCTTATTATTCTGTCTTTTCTAACATCTTTTTTGTTAAGCTTTTATCGTGATAAAATCAAGAAAATTGGCAGGTGCTTTATATTTCCATAAAGAAAGGATTGCAAAACAGAACAATGTTCCCTTTGTTTAAGTAATGCCTTCAGAGTATATTGTACTTTTAAATTAAATAAACAAAAACATGTTTTGTCCTGAGGTGCTTCAACCTAAATTGACAATGAAATCAGGAAAGCATGTGAGCAGGTGCCCTTAAATTTTGTGTCCATGGTAGAACAAGAAACTAATTCAGCCTTCCCCTGTAAAATAATATCTAGGTCAGCTGGACTTAATTCTTTAGCCGTTATCAGTTATGTGATAGACTACCATATCAGTATCAAAATATCTAGCTTTCCCTGTAGCATAAATGTACAATGATTATGATTTGAAGCTTCAAATATAGTTAGTGTCCTCTTCCCACTGTTTGTGTCAGATAACGGATCTCGAGATTGTGGGTTGCCTTTCTTGGCCACTGGATGGCCACTGCAAGGTTGTATTTATGTGCATGATAAATCGATGCTGAATCACAGGCTCATGACTTGGCTTCAAGTGATTCATTCACTTAATTAAACTAACTTTGTGCGTCCTTTTCCATACAATTATAGAATATGAAGAGACTGCAGAGTTACTTTAATCTGCTTGTTCGGTACAGGATTTGCTAGAGCATTTGGAATGGAAAGTTATCCAGACTCTATTTGAAGATCTCCAGTAACAGGAACCTATCACTGCAGAAAGCAACTGATTCCACTAGTTGATAGCTCCTAATGTAAGAAAATTCCTCCAAATATCTAACCCAGGTATACTTTCCTTTTAATTTCATCCCATTTGTCCTGTCACATATTGAAATAGAAAACAGGTTAACTGCTCTTCTACAGATGGTTATCGACTTAACAACCATAATGGACCCCAGGATTTCCATCATGTCATGATGGTCGTAAGTCAAAGCAGCTATGTAACCAACTCATTTTATGACCTTTTTTGCAGCAATCATAGAGCAAACACAGTGGTCCGAAAGCAAATGTGGTGTGTATAAAGCAAGTTCATTCCTATAATTGTTTTTTCTTCACTAGAAACCAGCCAAAATGGCTGGAATTTGGAAAAGAACTGTGTTAATCATGGTCACATGACCATGGAACGTGGCAACTGGTTGTAAAATTGAGCGAGTTGCTAAACACTCAAAACGGAATCTTGTAATTGTGTGTGCACACTCCACTGTCAGAACTCCATAACCAGGTTGTAAATTCAACCGGGGGGGGGGGGGTGTCTTTCATAACTTCAGTCACTAAGCAACCAATTATTAAGAAACCTGTACAGATGGTCCTCAGCTTACAATTATTCATTTAGTGACCATTCAAAGTTACAGCAGCACTGAATAAAGTGACCTGTGACCATTTTTCACATAATCATTGCAACATTCCCATGGTCACATGTTCAGAATCCGGTTACTTGGCAACTGCCATGTATTTATAATGGTTGCAGTGTCCAGGGGGTCATGTGATCAACTTTTGTAATCTTATGTCAAGCAAAGTTAGTGGGGAAGCCTGATTCACTTAACCATGATACTAACTTAAGGACTTCAGTGAATCACTTAACAACTTTAGCAAGAAAGGTTGTAAGATGAGGCCAAACTCATTTTAACAATTGTCTTGCTTACCAATGGTCATTATGGGCTCAGTTATGGTTGTAAATCAAGGACTAACTATATATCAGTGTTACTCAACATAAGCAACTTAAAAGGTGCTGACTGAGGAATTCTGGGAGTTGAAGTCCATACAAGTTAAAGTTGTCAAGGTTGAGAAACCCTGCCCTATACAACAAACATTTAAGATACCAGAAGAGTTCAACAATGTCTTTCCTTGGTCATCTTTTCTCATTTGGTGACTAAGGCAAGCTCTAATTCCATTTCAGTGTGGGGAAATCTTTTGTCCTCCAAATGTTGCAGCATTATAATTCCTACCATTTCTACAGTGAAATGCTTCTTGGAGTTACTGTCAGTGTAGGTCAGCAATGTCCAGAGAGTCATAGGTTATTTTCACCTATATGAATGTCTAAAGCCATGGTATTTTGGTGATTGGAGAAATGTTGTATTCTGTTGTGTAGTGTTTTCTGGGCCGTATCTTGAGTATGACAATGACAAACAACACTTTTGGTGTTGACACCCTAAAAGTTTTTTTTAAAATTGGCAATCAGAATTTTTTTAATGTTCCTTGTGTTATAATTCTATATATGATTTAAACCAGTGACAATCAACCTGGTCCCTACCACCCACTAGTGGGTGTTCCAGCTTTCATGGTGGGCGGTAGGGGTTTGCTGTAACTCTGCTTTATAAATTTTATAAAATTACTTCCTACTTTATAAATCACCATTACTGTGGAACCGGTGGGCGCTTAGAAAATTTTACTGCTAACAGAGACACAAAAGTGAGCGCTAGGTATAAAAAGGTTGACTACCCCTGATTTAAACAGTGAAACTAAGCTTGACTTCTGTAACTTCATGGACACCACTGAACAGTGTGCTTATTTGAACAAAACAATTTTTTTTAAGTAACCGTACTTACACAAGGCCAGGGCAGCTTGAAAAAACTGCTAGCAGACCTTAAAACAATTCTTTGTTTTCTAGTGCATTTGGCAGCTTGACCTTGTTAAAAATTTGTTGTTAATCTCTTCTGGCTTGTTTTGCCTTGATGTGATATACACACCCACCCATTGTGGCTCCTAAGCCATTGTTTTTGGTGGGGGATGGGCTCATATATTGTGCTAAACTAAAGCCAAGCACCATGTTATGGATTAGTGCTATGTGTAAATCAGGTTCTATTCTTACTTGTTAAAGATGGTATTAAAAGTATTAGTTCTATATATTTTTTCCTTTTTAGATGTTAAACTCTGCAGTTTTCTTCAATAGCTTCCTGTAACTCCAGTCCCCATCTTTAAAATATGATACAAGCTTTACATCTGGGAATTGGAAATATTTTTTACAGTAATAATGGAATAAGAAGATTGAAGGCAAAAAATGATTTATTTTTTCAGGATTGATAGAGAAGACTGACAATAGTTGGCTCAATTCCACGAAAACCATGAAATTTGTTAAGATAACTGTGCTAGCTTTTAAATGTAAATGCCTATAGAAGATAAAACAGGGCCTGATGAAAAAGAGGCTGAAATCTCAGAATTGCAGAAGGCTATAAAAATTAGTAAAAGTTGGAAAGAAGTGTCAAGGTTGTCTGGAGGAAGAAATATGAAGCGTTCTTTCCTTTCCCTTTCCTTGCTATTAAGGAAGAAATTGTAACACTTTTGTCTGCAAACAACCAAACCCTGATATTACTATTATGCTGATGGAAATTCAAGCAGGAAGTATTGCCATTCTGATTAGCGGTGCACAATTGCAGCTGATTAACTTGCACACACTCATATCGTTACTTCCCTGTGTGACAATCCAGGTAGTCCCCAATCTACAATAGTAGATTGTTTAGTGACTGTTGAGCGTTACAATGCCACTCAAAAAATGATTTATGGATTTTTTCACAGTTACAAACATTGCAGCATCCCCATGGCCACTTGATCAAAATTTGGATGCTTGGAAACTGGTTCATATTTATGACAAGTGCAGTGTCCCAGGGTCATATGATCCCCTTTTGTGAACCTGTGATAAGCAAAGGTAATGGGGAAGCCAGATTCACTTAACAACCATATTACTAAACACCTTCAGTGAGTCACTTAACAACTGTGGCAAGTAAGATAGTAAAATGGGGCAAAACTCACTTAAGGTCTCACTGAACAACAAAAATTTGTAGCCATAGGTTGAGCTGTAAGTTTAGACAATTGATTGTTTTTATTTATTTATTTGAGTTTACATAGTAGCCTAATGAATATATCTTGGATTTAGCATGTGAGCATTGCATACATTAATGGTTAAATGCATTGCACAGTTTCAAAGGAGGATGGTGTAGAAATGTATCTATTTCCCAAAATGTGATTCAAAGTCACAACCGGCACTGATAGTTTCCATTTTTCTCTTCCTTGCAGGTCCTCAGTATACACTTTGCTGGCGATATCACACTCACAATATACCAATGCAGAAACTTGCACGCTTCATATAGGGGTTAGGTAAGTCTGAACCTTTACACCAATATTGTATTTTTTCACTTCTCTTAATATTCTTATTTTATAGCTTGTCCATAAAATAAGAGTATTTTAAAAGGAAAATATGCCATATTGAATAGCAACACAGGTTTCATTTATTGCTATGAACATTAGTTATTGTTAAGGGGTGTGATGTCGCCAGCAGAGTGCATCCTGGGCTGGCTTGGGCTGGCCAGTCACTGAGTACTTGGAGGTTATGTTGAGGTCTCAGTTTTGTGGACTTTTTGAGAACATTATCTTTTGGGGAGGGAGAAGGCAAAGGTAAGTTGCTACCATAAAATGCCACTTCAACCTCTAGTCTTAAGCATTTCCATTGCACCATATTGAAGACCATCAATTCTAGTGTGTAGTGCGATGACTCTCCTAGACACATCCCCAGATACCTTTCCAGATGTCAGTTCGGAGGAGGATGAACCAGTCACAGGTGTATCAGGATGGGTGTTTGTCAATGAGAAGCTGTCTGAGAAGGATTTGGCTGAAGAGCAGCTGCAGCAGGACAGCCCTGAGGCTCCCGGTGCAGAAAGTACACAGCGGCAGCTGGTCAGTGATGAGGAAGAAAAAACGCCTTCTGCAACTGATCCAAGGGCAGACAAAAGGCAGGAGCAGCAAAGGTCATCCTGCTTGCTTATGAGGAGGCAGCCTCGTCCCTCTTGATGGGCTCTACCAGAGACTGGCTATTTAGCACAGCAGACTGATGGAGACGATGATGGAGACAACATGTTCATTTCTTAACTGCGTGTTTCCTGGTCGCTGTGATTCCTGCCTTGCTTTGGATTGACTTGGTGCCTTAACTTTGGAACATGCCTTTTGATTTCTGGATTTTTCTTGCCTCGTGAATCCTCTTGTGTTGTAGATTTATTTTTACCTGGTGGATTTGTCTTATTTAGGAAACTTTCAAGTGCCTTGTGGACTCATTGGCCATTGGTCTACTTTTGGCTGGACAGTTTTTAATTGGGACAGTTCTGGGGTTTTGGTGAAGGGAATTGCTGGGAAATATTAAATAAATATTAAACTCTGAAGTAAATAAAGAAACCAAGATCTTGGGAAAATAAGTTTGCTTCTTAACCTGTGTTTTTGTTTGATGTGACCAAATCCCCTATGGAGGGAGCTGTGGAGAGTGAGAAGAGAGACACTTAATCACTCACTCTCCTGTGATCTCTTCTTTGCAACCTCTTTCTTTCCCTAACCTTTCCCTCTCCGGATATCTTATCTGCCTTACGGATTGTTTTGTTTTTAAAACTAAAATTTTCCGTGAAGTAGTTGGTAAGGAGAGGGTTTGAGTGGAAAAATAATATTAACTAAATTCTAAAGTGCTTTGATTCAGATTGGATTTATCTTGTTCTGTGGCTTTTTTCTCCACTATAAAATTGAGCTTTGTAAAATAGCTACCGTTTCCCTGAAAATAAGACCTCCCCAGTATCATCCTTCTTTTTACAGCTAGTCCTCAACCTGACCCCAATTGAGCCCAAAATTTATATTGCTAAACAAGGAACTTAAGTGAGTTTGCCTCGGTTTATGACGTTTTGCTGAGTTGTTCAGCAAATCACTACATTTGTTAAGAGTCATGTAGTCGTTAAGCATATCTGGCTTCCTCCATTGACTTTGCTTGTCAGAAGCTGCCTGTGACAAATGGTGATCACATGACCCCAGGGCAGTGCAACAGTCATATATGACAGTTGCTAAGCATACAAATTTTGATCACATGGCCAATGAGGATGCTGCAACAATTGTAAGTGTGAAAACTGGTCATAAATTACTTTTTTCAGTATTGCTGTAATTTCAAATAATCATTAAACAAATGTTGGTAAGTGGAGGGCTATCTGTACTGTTTCTCTGCTGTAAACACCTGTTCCTGTTTTGCTTTTCTGGGGGAAATTCTGGGGGAAATTTCATACATAGTATTTTGTTTCTGAAGATGGACAGAGTTTCAGTACAGCTGAGGACATGATGCAGGGATCTGCTATACAAAATCCATAATCTTTGGGTGGTCCTAAATTATCTTGGGTGTACAAAGCGAACTCTGATTTTTAATTTAAAAACTTCTGACAAGGAATGGTTCCATTTTCGGTATACACTATATGTTTTTTCACATGAACAGTATTATCTCATCATTTGGTTTGTGTACTCTAGGAAAGAATGATTGTTACAGGTAGTCCTCAACCTGCAACCATTGGGCCAGGGACCATTCCAAGTTATGACAATTCTGAACAAATGGTGGTTACATGGAACTGTCCTAGTATCCTAAATTTTCATATAAGCATGATCTGAGCTTGGTAACCCATTTGCACTTACTACCGGTTGCCAAGAACTCCACAATCGTGATAACCATTTGTAATCTTCTCTTCTGGCTTTCCCAGGCAACAAGAAAGTCAATAAGAAAGCCAGCAGTGAATGTTGCAAGTCACTAGGATAGCTCTCCCCCATCCACTCACTGTCCTCCAAATCCTTCTGTGCTTGAATTGTGTCAACCACTCACATCCCTCTATATACCCTCCTCAAACCATGCAGAGCCTGTTCCACATGCCTACACCTGACCCCTACTTCTCATACATCCCGCTCACCCTCATGCATCCTCCTTAACTTCTCTGCATCTCCATGCATCTCACTAGTTTTGGTTGTGGGAAGTCTCTAGGATGTTGCCTCACATAATTACTGTGCAATTGAGTTAACAATGGCAACCGGGACTTCAGGGATTGCCATCGCTAAGTGATGCAGTCAGATCCACCAACTTTGGCTTGGCACCTTGCTGGCATTCTACCATCAATCGGGGAATGGTGAGGGGAACAAGTGGGCAATAAAGCTGTATGCCTTTATTATGGGAAATTGGGAAGGGGGAATTGACAGTTGAGGAAGAACAGAGCATTTGGGAATCTAGTTTGTGCTGGTGTGCTGGCGTCTTCAAGGCCATTTGCCCTGAAAGTAAAATTTCACCAACCCAAACACCTGAGTGTTTCCCAAAACATCTCGGCAGTGCTGGATTTGCTACTCATGGATGTGCCATGGGTGAAGGGCTAGGGGAAGGTGCAGTCAGATCCACCAACTTTGGCTTGGCACCTTGCTGGCATTCTACCATCAATCGGGGAATGGTGAGGGGAACAAGTGGGCAATAAAGCTGTATGCCTTTATTATGGGAAATTGGGAAGGGGGAATTGACAGTTGAGGAAGAACAGAGCATTTGGGAATCTAGTTTGTGCTGGTGTGCTGGCGTCTTCAAGGCCATTTGCCCTGAAAGTAAAATTTCACCAACCCAAACACCTGAGTGTTTCCCAAAACATCTCGGCAGTGCTGGATTTGCTACTCATGGATGTGCCATGGGTGAAGGGCTAGGGGAAACCAAGGGTTTAGTTCTGTATTGGCATGCAGGAATTTTAGATTCTGTTTGACTTTTAATAAAAGTTACAATTTATCTTTTTCCAGACAGAATTCTGGGTATTTTAAATTAGTCTAGTACGAGAATAATTTCCAGAATATTGCTTTTTGAAGTGTAGGCTTCCTTTTGGAATTACAGTTAGCACTGTTTGACCATGTGGAAGAAGAAAGCAGCCATTGATGAGAACAGCATCTGCAAAAGATGAAGTAAGAGTAGGAGTCATAGAGAATGGCAATTCATGAAAAGACGGATTGTCTTGTTGTTTATGTTTAGTTGGCAATCTCTTGCATATGCAGTAAGAATGAAGTTTTAACATACTTGGACAATTTGATAAACTTAAAATAATTGATTGCATTTAGATATGTTGTTGAAAAAAAGAAAAGATTTTGAAATGCAGTATTTGTTCTCCTGCCTATCACTGGCAATAATAGAATTTGCCTTGTGTCCTTGTAACTGTATGTTATGATGATGATGATGATGATGATGATGATGATGGATGATGATGATATCCATTCAGTTGTGTCTGACTTTGGCAGGTCTCATCACATCTTCTGATCTTGTACTACTTCTTTACATTTTTCTATGATTTGGTTGCTGTCAGCTTTGATGGTGAGTCGGTGACCCATATAAACTTACTGTATGTAAACCATAAATGTACTCACATGGTGATAGAGCAGTTAGGCCTTTCAGCAGATGTCCAAACTGGAAGAGAATGAAAGAGAATAATAAATGCATCATTAACTTTTCTTGCAAGCATCTGAGAAAGAAATTTTAGGTAATTTCCTCCTTCAGTCTCATTCTTAATCAGCAAAGTGGAAGCAGATAAAATTTCTGTAAGAACTTTTGCTGTAGAAGACAGATTCTCTCGGTTTTCAATTTATTGGCCCAATGAGAAATTTCTCACTTAGAAGGGGTATTTGGAGAAGATGTAAGCAGAGTGGGCAGCTCAGTGCACACAATTATATCCAAGTTCCTTGCAAGTGAAGCGACAAGACGGCATAAATCACGTCTTCAAAAATTTGTAGTGCATTCATTTGTTAAATGGGGTATTGAATAGTCATTTTCCTTGCAAAGAAAAGATCACCATTTGGCGAATTGTACTTTGAGGTGGGGGACGGACAAAAACGAGCTGCTGTACATGGCTACAAAAAAGTAACTATTACAAACTGCACACCTTAGACCAGGTAGGCAAGATGCTATAGTGCAAGCTTGTGGTTGTGCTAGGCGTCCCAGGGCCTCTCCTACCCCTAAGGCACACAATGCTCCACTTAACAACCTGCACGGTCACTTAACAATCACAGTGGGGAGAACAGGGATTGAGGTCATTAAGCAAGAAAATCACATTGGTACCTTGTTTAATGACCAGTATGATTTGTGACAATAGTTGTAAGGCTCCATTATGATCATAAATGGAGGACTACATGTCTGGTTCTTTAGGATAACTCATTCCCACCATCAGTAAGTGAACAAAGTTCACCCATTGCCACAAGATGCAGTGAGGTTCATCAGTTTGATTTGACTAAATCCATCAAGGTATAGGATGCTTAAGTCATGGCAATGTTCTGAATCAGTGTATGGTTTGAGGGCAAGTTGCTGCAATGCAGACTAGATTTCCATTTTGATTTAACTATAATTAACTATGAATAAAACATAATTTGTACAACATATTGGACAGCAATGGGCAACCTTTTAATGAATAAGGGACATACTTTGGTTTGGGGGAGCTGAAAAACAGATAGGAATACATCATTTCATTTTTAAAAAGAAAAGAACTGGAGACTAAAACATATGGAGACTAAAACATATGAAGAATGGTTGCAGGAACTAGGTATGTCTAGTTTAATAGAAAGACGGACTAGGGGAGACATGATAGCAGTGTTCCAATATCTCAGGGGTTGCCACAAAGAAGAGGGAGTCAAACTATTCTCCAGGGTAGAACAAGAAGCAATGGGTGGAAACTAATCAAAGGGAGAAGCAACTTAGAACTGAGGAGAAATTTCCTGACAGTGAGAACAATTAATCAGTGGAACAGAATTTGCCTCCAGAAGTTGTGAATGCCCCAACACTGGAAGTTTTTAAGAAGATGTTGGATAGCCATTTGTTTGAAACTGTATAGGGTTTCCTGCCTAGGCAGGGGCTTGGACTAGAAGACCTCCAAGGTCCCTTCCAACTCTGCTATTGTATTGTATTGTATTGTATTGACTATGCCTTGTATCCTTACTTTAGAGTTTGCCAGATAGCTTTTATGTGTTTCCTAATCCAAGGTGGCTCAATGGCTAAGACACTGAGCTTGTCGATCAGAAAGGTCGGCGGTTCGAATCCCTAGCACCATTACTTGTCCCAGCTTCTGCCAACCTAGCAGTTTGAAAGCATATAAAAATGCAAGTAGAAAAATAGGTGGGAAGGTAACAGCGCTCCATGAGCATTTGGCATTTAGCCATGCTGGCCACATGACCATCTTTGGACAGCGCTGGCCTCTTCAGCTTTGAAATGGAGATGAGCCCCCTAGAGTCAGAAACGACTAACACATATGGGCGAGGGGAACCTTTACCTTTAATTCAAAATTATAGAAACTGAGATCAGCTTGGTGAAGGTGCTCTGGGTATTGTACATGCAGCACCCTTGTTCTAAGGCATGATCTGCTCCTTTGGATTTGGCTTCCCATTGTAAATCCAGCCATAGGGCACTGTGACCTGAAGTTTTTGGACTTCTGTAGTAAACTAAAATAATGGAATGAACTGACCCAGCATCTGTGTAATAAAACATACAATGCCAGAAGTGGTTAAATACTATTGTGTTGTTTTAGCAGGTGTTCAGCAGTTGTAATATAGAATGTATACTATTGAAACAGCATTATTTTGAATAGATAATGGAATGAATGAAAGCTGAAAGCACTTTGTAAGTGTGATTGTTTATTCCATGATGTACGAAGAAGATTAATGATATGCTTGAGATACTTTCCGATAGTTTATTACTGGACAGTGAAATATTTTGTTATAGTGCTATGCTTTTACAGAATGAAGAAGACACTGACTCAGATCCATTTTGACAGACTTTCCTATTACTTTAGAGTAATTAAAATATCAGTAATATTATATTATGGTGTTAATGTTTTTTTTTAAAGATATGCTTGAGAGTCAATGGAACAGGATTCATATAAAATACTTGGGCCAAAAAGTTGAGGAGTTTTCTTTACTACTTCTCCTGCCACTGTCCTACAAATTCTAGGTAAACCTTCCCCACTTTAGTGCTCTCCAAGTATGTTGGGATCTTCAAGCAATGGAAGAGGCAACTTGCCTGATGCAACTTGCATCATAACATTATGACACTGTGATACAGTATATGAATTTGTGCCCAACATCAGGCTGCAAGTACACAAGGTCCTATTTGCATTGGTGCCAAGTTTTTTTTATCATTTTAATTGTAAAATAAAAAGGTGCTTTCAATTTAAACTACAACTCCCAGAACTTCTAGATGGAAGCAAAATCCAAAAGCAAGAGAACATTTGCGGCTTTTACACGCTTCTGATGGGCCGCTCAT
This sequence comes from Thamnophis elegans, assembly GCF_009769535.1. NCBI lineage: Eukaryota > Metazoa > Chordata > Lepidosauria > Squamata > Natricidae > Thamnophis > Thamnophis elegans. Next base: position 30,798,237 of record NC_045551.1, read on the forward strand.
GCTTGTAGCCGAATGAGAAGAAAAAACACCGGACAAATCCTTCTTGTGATAAGCTTTGGCCCCGAGCAAATGCCCGGGAGGCTTTTTTATTAGTCCCAAACAAAGAAAAGGTGTATACAATATTACATCAACAGGCACATGACTAAATACTCCAATGATAATAATGCAGCGTGGCAAAAAGCTTCATCTCTGGGCAAAAAAGGGGGTGAGTGAAGAGGGGGGCTGCTTCTTCCCTGGGCAGGAGAAGTGAGATAAGGAATAGGGAGGGGGGAGTGGAGGAAAGTGAGCAGCTCGCATTCCTGCCTTTGAAATGCTAACTGCTAGATAGATGCTGGTACAGAAAGGCACACTAATTAATAGGAAGACTTACGTATTGCTAACAAGAATGTTTTTGTTAGCATCCATCTCTGGGCCTGTGTTTTCCAGACAGCCTTAGCCGTCCTATACACAGAAGTGGTAATGGATCTCAACATCTCCTCATTTTTGTTTTAAAATGAGAAGGAGGAAAGCAAACATATCAAAATGCAGATTCTTCATCATCACTGGTTATAGCAAACACCTTTACAAACAAATTGTTGTCCAACTCATGGTCGTTCTCAGCGTCCAGAAGGGACTTAGTTTCGTGGATAAGCACGTTCTTCCTAGCTGAGGAAAAAAGGCCTTTGAATAGCTGAAAGAGGGAGGGTAGGCATTGAATGCAGCAGCAAAGTGACACAAGCACTACTATAATACATACAATGGAGGAAAAAATGCTTCTTAACCAGGAGCCATCCGGTAGCCAGGACCACAGACCATCCCACCAGGCTGGCAGGACGTCTTCTCGAATCTGGGAAGCCAACTCCTTTAAGGAACTGATCTGATGCTTAACCAATTGAGAGGTGTCTGACAGGTTAAAACAACACATGTTTTTGACAGATTCACAGCCTAGATGATGTACCAGTAACAGAAAATCAATGGCAGCACGGTTGTCTAAGACAGCATGTCTGATCTCTGCCTGTTCCATATTCAAGGCAGCTATGGCTGCAGATGTGATGTTTATAGTTTTTGCAAGGGAACAGGCAATGCGATGGGCTGTCCTGTGGTTATGCATTGCTAATGCCGGAACACCAACTATAGAGGTAGCAAGGGAAAGATATTCAGCCTCGTTAAAAAGATTAATTGAGCTGTCACATGTTTCATCAAGGACTACCGACCTCTGTGGTCGTGGAGTGAGGTCCTGTTTGGTTGGTAGAACCGCAGTGAGGCGACTCAGACAGCAACGTGTATCTGATAGATTAGCAGGTATGTAATTAAAAGTTTTTTGACCACATGTGAAAAACCAACCAGCAGGAAGCAGAACGTGAGCCCAATTGTAGGAAATGTTCTCATAGGTGGAACAGTTGGCAGGAAAGATTCCTGTGGGCATACAGGATTGTGTGAGAGAAGCAGTACAATTTTGAATGCGTGCACATGTAATGTTGGGTCCACTAGCTACAAAGGGTGTGGTGAGAGACATGGCATCAGCTGGGAGCCGTCTTGTGAAAGGGCCCCACACCATAGAGTCACCGTAATTAACTTCCTTTCTTTTTTTAAACATTGCTAGCTGGGTGTCTTTTAAAATAACAGAAAGAGGTGTGCAAACTGGTATTAAACAATTCCCTAATAACATGTTCAGGTCCACAGCTTCGCTTAGGCAAAAATTGGATACGTTTGCCTGTTCTGCCAAACGCATCCACAGGTTGTATGTCATTCGAGTGTGCAGACCGTGAGAAGCAGCTGACCTTTTCACCCTGTGTGTGAGAGATCTAGTAGGCACATGTAATGGTTCCTGTAACTTGTAAGAGGCACGATGGGAAATTTCACAGCGTATTAAAAATGCAAGCAATACTAAAACTATGCCACACAGTGAAAAAATAATGATATGAAAAAGTTCTAAAACTGAAAGGTTTCATACACTCCTGCCACCGCGACAGGGGATAACCTGGAGGTCTTCTTCGAAATAAGGGACATCCTTCTGGTGGCGAATACGGTGGAGGGTGTCCTTCCCCTTTTTCCTGGTCGGGGCAGGAAACAGCCTCTGTGGTCTCATATGGTGGAGGGTGTCCAGGCCTGTTTCCCAGGTCAGGCCAGGAGGCAACCTCCACAAGCTGTACCTCATTTGGGGACTGACAGACGATCGCCATCCCTGGAAGTGTGTGGTGGTGATTTAGGAAGAAAAGGTCTTACGTGTCTTCCTGGCACCCAGAGCACCTTGTCTTTTAGCTGGATGGCAGCGTAGCCCCGTCCCCAAGTGATCAGGTCAGCAGGTCCTCGCCACGTCAGGTCAGGCAGGCAGCGATAGTAGACAGGTGGACGGGGGGTGTCTGCAGTAGGTGGAGCTGCAAAATGACGAGTCGCTGCTGAGGATGGTGGGCTGCCGGTAAGATTTAAAAAATTCAGGGTATAAAGGCAGAGGTTAAGCGTGTCTTGCACTGCTGGGAGGCCAGGGGGCATTTTTCCCCTATTGCCAATATATCTGTCCAGGGCATGTTTTAATGTCTGGTTGGCGCGCTCAGCCAACGCCTGACCCTGGCTGTTATAAGGAATGCCAAATTTATGTACAATGCCCCATTGGTTACAAAAGGCAGCGAAGGCTGCACTTGTGTAAGAAGGGCCATTGTCTGTTTTTAATTCTTTTGGGCGTCCCAGCGATGCAAAGGTCCGAATACAATGATTAATAACATGTTTGGTGGCTTCGCCCCTTTGGGGGGATGCCATAATGTAGCCTGAATACGTGTCAATTGAAACATGTAAATATTTCCAAGGGGCAAATGAAAAATATTGGGTAATATCCATTTGCCAGATTTGGCAACACTCTGTCCCCCTGGGGTTTACCCCCATAGGGAGAGAGTTTGCATGCTGGCTACAGGAAGGGCACTGCTGAATAATAGCAGAAGCCTCATTTGCAGTAATGCCAAATTGTTTCATGAGCGCTTTCTTGTTCTGATGAAAGTAAGAATGACTCTCCCATGGCGTGGGAGCTGTCAAGGTTAAAAGAGAAGAAGAGTTGGCAGCAGCCGCTGCCGCAGTGTCGGCCACATCATTGCCTTCCTGGAGAGGCCCAGGGAAGGGCTGATGGCTTCGAATGTGGGAAACATGAAAAAAGTGGGTGCGGGCAGAAATTAACTTCTGCAAAGATAAAAAGAGCGAGAGTAATTGTGGTTCCAATGAGGGAGAAAGATAGGCCTCATAAATTGATTTCACAATCTGAGTTACATAGAGGCTATCCAAAATCAAGTTAAAGGGTGTATTTGGAAAAGTTGAAAAAGCCAAAATAGAGGCAGCAAGCTCCGCACGCTGAGCAGAAGTCTGCGGGGGGGGGATTTTTGTGCACCACTGACCATTCTCCTGCCAGGCACAAGCACCATAGGTTTTGCTTCCGTCAGCAAAAATAGTCATGGCCTGAGGAAGTGGGAGGGGGGAATATGGAGTGTGCCATTGCAGGGGAACAGTTTTCAAAAGAGCCAATCTTGGGTCAGGGGGTGCATGGCAAGAAATCTCACCTGGCCAGTCAGCGAGTGCAAATTGAAGGTTTTCCGAATTAGCAAATAAGGTCTCCCAAGTTGATAAAGAACAAGGGACAAAAATCGTGGAAGGTTCAATTCCTGCCAACAATTTTGTTCTGACACGGGCTTTTGTAATTAGAGCTGCAAAAAGTGCAGGTTTCTGAGAAATTGTGGATTTTGGGGTGTGAGACAAATGTACCCATTCAATAATTAATAATTTTGAAGTTTTTTGTACCACGGCTCCTGTTGGGAGCCCAAGAGTGTTACATATAATGAAAGCTAAGGGAGTGTTATCCTGAAAACGATCCACCCAAATTTGAGAAAGGGCCTCATTTACCTCTTTTAAAACTTGCTGATGTGTTTCATCTAATTTAATAACATCTGCAGGGTTTTTGCCCATTGTTAATGCAGAAAACAATGGAGCCAATTGAGGGGTTGTGAGCCCCATATATGGGCGTGCCCAATTAATGGAGCCCAAATATTGCTGTAACTGTACTAATGTGGGAGTGTGTGGCAAGTCCAATTTTGGCATTGCAGGTGCAGCATGAGAGGCCAAAAGCTTATGACCCAGATACGAAAAAGGTTGTGCTGTTTGAACCTTTTCTGGAGCTATGTGCAGGCCATTTTTATGGAGAAGATTAGTCAAAAAAGGTAATGTTGCTAAAACCGTGCCTGGGGGCCCACATGCTGCTACCAAGATGTCATCCATATAGTGGTAAATTAAAAAGTGAGGATGTGCCATCTGATACGGCTGCAAAGTTTTGTCTACAAAATATTGACACATGGTGGGGCTGTTGAGCATTCCCTGAGGCAGGACTGTCCATTGAAAGCGAGAAGCAGGTTTGGAGTTGTTAAATTCTGGGACAGTAAAAGCAAACAGCTTGCGATCTTTTTCATGGAGTGGTATAGAAAAAAAGGCATCTTTTAAATCAATGATCATGAGATCCCACCCTTGGGGAATAATTTTATTAACAGCCCGCAAATCATGCAAAAAAAAACGCCATTTACCAGATTTCTTTTTTATAACAAACACTGGGGTAATGTAAGGGCTGTGGGATATCTCTTTCCTCTTTCTCTCTTCTCTCTCTGTCTCCCTCATCCTCTTTCTCTTTGTCTCTTTCAGTCTCTGTCACTCTTTTTTCTTTCTTCCTCTCTCCCACTCTTTTATCACTTTCTCTTCACTCTCTTTTCCATTCTTCAGTCACTTTCTCTGTTACTCTCTACTGCCCAACTTGTCCCCATAATTTATCTACTTTCCTAGTTTCCTTACTGGAGCCCTTGCTCCCTCAAACAAACACACACACACAAACACACTCATGCATGCACAAAAGCATTCTTCTCCATTCCAATTCAGATCCTATAAATCAATTGCTCTTTGAAGCATCTGTGAAAAAGATTCAGGTGCTCAGGCATGAAAATATCATCAAAGCAACAGAAGAGAAATCAGAAGAGTCAGTAAGAAAGGGAGTAGCAAGAACTCCTTGAGACATGAACTCACGATGAGGAAAGACTAAGAGAGGTATCGTAGGGGGTAATGGAAGAAAGGTAGCCAGGATGACCGGAAGAAAGTAAGAAGAGCCAGGCATTGGAGCATCTATAGATTCACTTGCCAAGAGATTGAAATAAGAAGGAAGATAAGAAGCAGCCTTTTATGTGAGGCTGGCTTAGTTTCCCGACTATGAGTCAGGTTGGAAAGCAGGCAGAAGCTTCCTCTAAAGGGATGTAATGCCGGGGAGCTTCAAAGGCTGAGGGTGACAAAGGCATGCATATAAGGGAAGAGAAAGCCTTGGATTCAAAGTGCGAATTTAGTGAAGAGGTTTCCAAATATGGCAGGGGGGGGTCCGGTCCCCCCATCATGGCCTTTTCATGAACTTTTAAGCATTCCATGACGATCTGCCAAGTGGAGAGTATTTTCGCTGGTGATTTGTGATTTTTTGTGATTTGTGATTTTATTGACATTTGTAGGCCGCCCTTTTCCCTGAGGGGACTCAGGGCGGCTCACATAAAATCAGGGAAGGGGAAATGCAGACAATAACAAAGACACATATAATAAAAACAGTAACCAACATGCATTCATCATTCGGGAGGGGCAACTATCTTCATCCCCAGGCCTGACGGGCTAGCCAGTTCTTCAAGGCTATGCGGAAGGCCTGGACGGTGGTGAGGGTACGAATCTCCACGGGGAGTTCGTTCCAAAGGGTCGGGGCGACTACTGAGAAGGCCCTCCTCCTTGTAGTTGCCAGCCGACACTGGCTGGCCGATGGAATACGGAGGAGGCCCAATCTGTGTGATCTTATTGGTCGCAGGGAGGTGATTGGCAGAAGGCGGTCTCTCAAGTATCCAGATCCACTACCATGTAGGGCTTTATGGGTGATTAACAGCACCTTGAAGCGCATCCGGAAATCGACAGGTAGCCAGCGCAGCTCGCGGAGGATAGGTGTAATGTGGGTGAACCGCGGTGCACCCACAATCGCTCGCGCGGCTGCGTTCTGTACCAGCTGAAGACGCCGGATGCTCTTCAAGGGCAGCCCCATGTAGAGCACATTGCAGTATTCCAGCCTAGAGGTCACGAGGGCCCGAGTGACTGTTGTGAGTGCCTCCCGATTCAGGTAGGGTCGCAACTGGCGCACCAGGCGAACCTGGGCGAATGCCCCCCTAGCCACAGCCGTCAAATGGTGGTCGAACGATAGCTGTGGATCTAGGAGGACTCCCAAGTTGCGGACCCTCTCTGAGGGGTATAGAATTTGACCCCCCAGCCTGAGAGATGGAATATTGGTGGAATCCTTGGGAGGGAAACACAACAGCCACTCGGTCTTTTCTGGGTTGAGCACAAGCTTGCTAGCCCTCATCCAGTCCATAACCGCCTCCAGGCCCCGGCTCATCACGTCTGCCGCTTCATTGAGTTGGCACGGGGCGGACAGATACAGTTGAGTATCGTCCGCATATTGATGGTATCTGATCCCGTGCCTGCGGATGATCTCTCCCAGCGGTTTCATGTAGATGTTGAATAGTAGGGGGGATAAGACCGAACCCTGAGGCACCCCATATGTTAGGGGCCTAGGGGACGATCTCTGCCCCCCCACTAACACCGACTGCGACCTGTCTGAGAGGTAGGAAGAGAACCACCGCAGCACGGTGCCTCCCACTCCCACCTCTCGCAGTCGTCGCAGAAGGATACCATGGTCGATGGTATCGAAAGCCGCTGAGAGGTCAAGGAGAACCAGGATGGAGGGAAATCCTCCATCTCTGGCTCTCCAGAGATCATCAGTCAATGCGACCAAAGCGGTTTCTGTGCTGTAACCGGGTCTGAAGCCTGACTGGAAGGGGTCGAGATAGTTTGCTTCCTCCAAGGACCGCTGGAGCTGAAAGGCCACCACCTTCTCAACAACCTTCCCAAGGAAGGGAAGGTTGGAGACTGGACGATAGTTATTAAGGACAGCTGGATCCAAAGATGGCTTCTTTAGGAGGGGTCTCACCACCGCCGCTTTCAGTGCGGCGGGGAAGTTCCCCTCCCGAAGAGAGGCGGTCACGACCTCCTGGATCCAGCCTCGTGTCACCTCACTGCTGCTGGTAACCAGCCATGAGGGACACGGGTCCAGTACGCAGGTGGAGGCACTCACAGCCCTCATGGCCTTGTCCACATCCCCGGGGGTAACATCCTGAAACTCAACCCAGAGATGTTCCATCTGATCCTCTTGTGCCTCGGCTGGAACTGCAGGGGTGGAGTCCAAGTCCGACCGAAACCGAGCAATTTTGTCCGCTAAGAATTGGGCATAATCCTCAGCTCTGCCCTGCAAGGGTTCCCCCGCCTCCCTTTTATTTAATAGGGAGCGGGTTATCTTAAACAGGGCGGCTGGGCGGGACTCAGCGGACGCAACCAAGGTGGCTATGTGGGATCTTTTCGCTGCCCTAAGCGCTCTGGTGTATTCCTTGGTGCAGGTGGTTACCATTGCTCGGTTCTCCAGCCCTTGGAGGCTGGAGAAAATACTTCCCTAATTTTGCCCAAATGGTTGTTCGAATTGAGCCCTTCTCAGGATAGGTGGGACAAATTTGATAAATGTACCTGAGAAAATTAGTAAGATCTTTTTTTGAAGGGATGGGGAGAAAGTTCCCATTGTTTTTTAAGATTAATATTGAGGATTTGGACAATTCTCTAAGTTCGAAAAGGTGTGCAACCCGAGGCTTAGAGAATCCTGCCCCCATTACTCATGAGTCTGGGAGGATGCTCCGTCTGCGACGGCCGGTCCTGGTATGCAAGAGGCGTTCCTTCGCCGGTGAGCAAGAGGACTCCAAATTGGGACGAATGCAGCGACGTGCTTGATCAGCAAGATCACGTCGGGGGTCACCAGTTGCGGCTTTTACACGCTTCTGATGGGCCGCTCATGCTTGTAGCCGAATGAGAAGAAAAAACACCGGACAAATCCTTCTTGTGATAAGCTTTGGCCCTGAGCAAATGCCCGGGAGGCTTTTTTATTAGTCCCAAACAAAGAAAAGGTGTATACAATATTACATCAACAGGCACATGACTAAATACTCCAGTGATAATAATGCAGCGTGGCAAAAAGCTTCATCTCTGGGCAAAAGAGGGGGTGAGTGAAGAGGGGGGCTGCTTCTTCCCTGGGCAGGAGAAGTGAGATAAGGAATAGGGAGGGGGGAGTGGAGGAAAGTGAGCAGCTCGCATTCCTGCCTTTGAAATGCTAACTGCTAGATAGATGCTGGTACAGAAAGGCACACTAATTAATAGGAAGACTTACGTATTGCTAACAAGAATGTTTTTGTTAGCATCCATCTCTGGGCCTGTGTTTTCCAGACAGCCTTAGCCGTCCTATACACAGAAGTGGTAATGGATCTCAACAAACATTAATTTGGGGAAGGAGATTCAGATATTCTTCAGCTTACAACAGTTCATTTAATGACCATTCGAAATTACATCATCACTGAAAAAAGTGACTTATGACCATTTTTCACACTTGGAACTATTGCAGCATCCCTTTGGTCATGTGATTTACATTTGGATGCTTGACCACTGACTCACATTCATGACAGTTGCAGTGTCCCAGGATTACGTAATCATCTTTTGCAAACTTCTGACAAGCAAAGCCAAGATTCACTAAACAACCATGTTACTAACTTAACAACTGCAATGATGTACTTAACAATTGTGGCAAGAAAGGTTGTACAATGGGGCAAAACTCAACAGCTGTATCGCTTATCAACTGGGGCTCAATTGTGATGGTAAGTCAAGAACTACCTATCTTTCTGGATCACTTTATAGAATTAGATGTTGGTGGCAACAGGTTTTAGCCACAAATAAAAAAAATGTATTGACTAAAATATTCTATACATTATTCTGCATTTGAGTCATAAAGAAATGCTTGAAGTTTTCTTCAGATAAAGTTCTGTTAACCTAACAACTTAAATGAACTTATTCCTTATAATGGGGAACAAAGATGAGTTGATTTATTAATATTTCCAACTCAGGGCTAACTTGCCCAATTCTAAAAAAATATATCAGCATATTAGGGTTTTTCATTCTCTGAGGATTTAGAGGTCTGTTACCAAATATAAAGACAAGCCAAAGGAAAGTAGTATAAATAATATTAACTAAATTCTAAAGTGCTTTGATTCAGATTGGATTTATCTTGTTCTGTGGCTTTTTTCTCCACTATAAAATTGAGCTTTGTAAAATAGCTACCGTTTCCCTGAAAATAAGATCTCCCCAGATAATAAGCCCAATTGGGCCTTTGAGCACAAAAATAAGCCTCTCCCCCCAAAAATAAGCCCTCCCTGAAAATATTGCAACACAGCAGCAGCCATAAGGTGACCACGCTTGCTGCCTCCTGCACCTCAAAAATAATAAGACCTCACCAAAAATAAAGCCAAGCCCTTATTTCGGAGGTCAAAAGAAAATAAGACCCTGTCTTATTTTTGGAGAAACATGGTATTACATTTCTAAAAATAAATAAATGGATGTGCTATTTATTCACTTTGTGCAATTAAAATGCATGCTTTTGAAGAAAGAGAAAACCTAACAATTCTTTCATCTTTCTTAGTTGCTGTTTGAGTTAGAAGAATGCCTTCAAGAGAATAAGATTCCTCTTAAGGTTTATTTGTTTGTTCCATCTTTAATAAAGACAGGTATCATTTAAATGTTTGAAATGTGAGACATCAGATTTAATCTCCGGGCTAACAGAAGGGCTCCTGTTTGATATTGGATGAATCATTGATGGATTGCCTAACCCATCTCAGAGGAAGGTTGCTGAAGAGATGAATGCTGATAGGGAACAAAATGAGTTGTTCCAAGCCTTAGAGGAAACCAGGAGTAAAGTTCAAATTGCAGCTGACACTGTGGACAGCAAATTCCGAGTTTCATTACTTTTTAAAAATAAAATGCTAAGATTGCATCCAGCTTTGGTAACGAATCCTACTCTTGGAAATATGAAATAGATCTAAATCTGATCTTTTTATAAATGCAAAAATGTTTGCATTGTGATGTATCAATTTTATTGTTATCAATATTGTGATAAATTTGACAATGATAAATTACACATATAGGTATAAAATAATTTAATTAGGCTTCAGGTTTTGTACTCTGATCTATGCCAGCTACAAGTAGTTCACAATTTACAACTGGTTAACAATGGTTCAAAATTATAACAAACTTTGAAAAAGTGACTTACAACCTGTACAGTCAGTTATGAGCATCGCTCCACCCCCATGGTCATATGAACACAGTTCCACCCATGGCAACCAGCTCCCATTTACAAGTGATTGCATTGTTTTATGGTCACATGGTCACAATTTGCATCTTTTTTTTGTTGATTTTTGACCAAAAAAACCCCATGGGAAAGCTGAATACACTTAAGAATCATGTGATTCCCTTAACTACCACTGTAAAAATTATTGTAAAACCAGCTTTGACTTATGATCACACAATGGAAATTTTGGTCCCAATTTTGATCATAAGGACTATCTGGACCTTAGATTTTTCCTGAAAAGGGATTAGAGATCAATTGCATTTAGTCAGCATGTAATTGGCTGCTTTTGTACAATGTAAAACAAAACTAACCATTTTATGACTAATGCAACGTGGGAATGCAGCTACTTATGCAGCTTTCTTGGCAAGACTTTTGAAAGTAGTTGCCATTGCCTTTTTCCTAGTGTTGAGAGAGAGGAACTTGTGCCTAAGGCAGAACTAGAACTCAAAACTACCTGGTTCCTATTTCAGGGCCTTTAACAATGACTACAAACTGGTTCTCCAAAAAAGTACAGGCATGGTGCTTACTTTTTTGAACAATGTTTATTTGCATTTTTCTTTAGAAAGCCATTGGTAATTGAATCTGACAATAAATATATGTGATTTGGGTGTTTGTTGATGTTCCAATATATACTTGAAGTCCCTGTTATCTGCCAAACTCTCATCATAATGCTGGGCATCTACAAAATATATCAGTGATATTATTGAAAGAATGAGGGTTTCTTGAACTTGTGATCATACTCTTTTGCCCTGAAACATTTTATGTTGTACCTTAGGAACACTCAGGGTCTTGAGCCCTTCTCATTAATCAATTTACATCCCAATTAAAATGTTCAAGGAAGCCTAGATAATCGATCTGGACATGCATTAGGTTTTGTTCCTGCCTAGGCACAACAATACCACCAAAATAATAATTATTTTCTAGTTTTGGAATGATCTCAGGTCTGACCTGAAGTTTATTTTTAGGCATTTGAGAAAAAAAATTACCATGTTTAAAAAACTAGAAAAGCAATATTTATTGCATTCACGGATTGTAAATACTTCAAAAAAAATGAGGCATTCCAGTGGAAATGTGTGTAGTCATTAGGGAAATTATAACTTTAGTATGTTGAAGAAACATAGTTTCTCCTTGACTAGAGATAAATGGTCCTGTTCTATAACAGGTTTATTTCAAAACAGTTATTAAACCAGTCAAATCTCCTTTAATAGTTCTGACCACACACACTAAAGGGAAAAAAACAATTTGGGAAATATGGAACAAGGTTATATTATATCACTGGCTCTTTCTCATATGGTTAGAAAAGCATCAATAATGTTTGGAGGTTATGATGTGTGTTGCCAGGCCTTTGTAGCAAGTGCTTTGTTTTTTCAGCTGTAGGGTCTTTTCCAGCAAATTTGCTTTGAATAGATATGAAAGGGAGATGAATGGACCGCTTTAAGTATTCCCACTACACAAGTTAATTAGTTTAACCCTGTGCATTAGTGAGTCCATTTTAACTGAAATTTAAACGGGTTGAGTCAATGGATCCTTTTTTATTGACATCATCTTTACACTTACCTCTGTTGATTTAATTAGGCATCTTATGGAAAGTTTTTCACTTTGGTAGAAAAGGAAAGTGGGTTTAAGAGCATGATATACAGTATTGTAAAGATGTGAAAGTGAAACTTAAAGGTGGTAACAAACTTAAAGGTGGTAACAAACATCAACCTCTGCAAGTGGGAGGAGGTGGGAGTGATGGTATTATGACATCACACAATGCCATGGATTATTTAATATGTGCAAATTACAGAATTTACATCATTTGTATGGTGATGACATCACAATGGCTTGCACCAGGCACCTGTTAGATAAGCAGTGCATAAATTCCCTGGCTTAGGTCTTTCAGAATTTTGTCCTTGTGACTAATGTCTTAAAATACCAGAAAGAAAGAAAAACAATTTTAAAGCCATTCAGCCATGAAATTCAGAGGGCTGGTCACTGTATTCTTCCTCATCGGGTTGTTGCAACAATAACTTACAAACTACAAAGATGAATCATTGTGTGTCACTTTCAGCCTCCAGAAGAAAGACAGGGTAAAAATACAACAAGATAAATAAATGCTGCTCTTTTTCTCTACTTCTTTTACTTCGATCATTAGTTTTATAAGATGGTTATTTAATAAAGCTTGTAGAAATACATTTCCTGTTTTCCTTTGGAAAAAATCCTAATAGTTCACGGTTTTTTATGTTGTTCCTTTTTAGATATGCTTTTAAAAAAATGTTTTTTTACAATGAAACAAGGTTCTCATTGATTGGTTTCTGTTTACTTTGGTGCAAACAGGGATATCAAGCAACTGGAAAGATTAATTCCCTTCTGTGAATTGCATCATCCTGTTGTCCTTGTCATCTACTTTTCCTACCTCCCTCTGCTTCCCAAATTGAAGACCAAATACAAACAGAAAGACCGGTTGAACAGGAGAGGCCACAAATTTGAACAAACCTGCCAGAGTATGTGTAGAAGCCAATCTCTTCTGTCAGTTCAGCAGAAAAAAGCCTCAGGTGCTGCTGAGATAACAAATGTTATCTTTTCAAGCACTGGTTGGGTTTGGAAGCAAAAGGATACTCCTTCTCTTCAGCTGTTCATTTCTGAAAGTGAAAGGGGCTGCAGAGACATGCTGAGCTAATACTGCCATCCTGATAAAGCCCCTGTGCCACCAGAGGGCTGCTATTTGAGCAGAGTAAAGGCTGCCCTCACTCTATATATAGGGTTTCCCAGTAGGAGCTTGATTGGCTAAGACACCTTTGTTCTTTATTATGTAATCACACTTCTGCTAAAACACCTATGAAGACAGGCTTTGAAAAGTTAACTAACCAAGAAACCTAGCCCACATGTTGGAAGTGTGCAATTAAAGTGGCCTCTTACAGTTGCCTTAAGAATGCTTGCCAATATGACAAAATGAGGTCAAACTAGGTAGAGTTCCATTATTCCACAGGGCTTTATCTGTTCAATCAGCAAGTCCCTAAAGAAGATCAGAAGTGAACTTCTGTACAGATTCTAACTTTCATTCTCCCACGCTTCAGTCATTCATAACCACAGCCTTAAGCATTAGCACCATTTTTCTCCTGCTGCTCAAATTCTTAGCTTCAGCATGCCAGCAATAATTACAGAAAAATTCTAGGTTCAAAATATCCATCTGTGGCTCAGGTTTTTGTTTTTTTCAGAATTAAGTATTTTGGCTTAGATGCTACTATTCTTCTGCTTTTATTTGCTTCTTCTGCAGGTGCTTTTTTGTGATCAAGTTTTAAAAGCAACTATTCAGAAAGTATTCTCAACGCTCTTGTACCCAATATAAATATATCCAAGTCAAAATGTAGACCTATGATAAGCCCTTCCTGTGTAGGGCTTTGGCAGAATGTTTAACATGACTTAATGTCTCAAATAACAAAACCAAATACATTTGAACTTAGATTAAGGACTCTTTAAGTGAGCAAACTGGTTATTTAATCCTGTCTTACAATACTTCTTTAAAACTAAACAGCGGAATTCATTTTGAAGCTGGCTACTTGTCAAATCAACCTGCTAGTTGCTGGAATCGCTGCAGAAACCAAGGTGCTAAACAAAATGTATTCTTTTCAGTTTCCAAATTGATGCTTAATTACTCAGTGTGTTTTGGGTTTTGTCCAGTGAATTGCTCAAGCATAAATCGGATAAAGATAGGACATTTTAAGGATCAAATGCTTACATTTTATGTTTTCTTTTAGAACTTCTGAATGGTTTGGTGGTTATCAGAAACTGCAATATACTGAATCAAAAAAGAGGGTATGAATCCCTCTTAATGTTTTAGAAAAATGTTTTAGAAAAAAATCTAGTATGTTTATGGACATGAGTTTATTTATAAATAGAACTTCCTCATTTTCCAAATAGGAATTAAAATGTCAACATATGGCAGCGCCGCAGTTCTAAAATGATGCCCCACTGAACCTATTAAGCTTGCTTTGCACAATGCTGTGATTCACAGGTCTGCGACTAAAAAGCTGTTTGATTATTTTCATCTAATTTCCATGTATTTTGGTGTGCTGAAAACAAATAAAATATTGAAAAAACTCCTAGACGTCATGATTTGCCACAACATGCAAAATTGTCTTCAAATTTATCATTTTTTTTAATTTTTGGTATTTTTTTATATTATGGATTTTTAACCAAATTTAAAGTCCAAATTACTATTAATTAATTCATATATGTACATTTAAGATATAAAATGCCAAAAAAACCTTTAAAGGGTTTGTCCGAGTTATGTAAAAAAAATACCACTGTAAATCTGATGGTCAGCAATATATACATAAGCTGAGCAAGTTTTAAGTCTGTGCTTCTAATGGTAGAAGGGGTTAATCTTTCCTGAAGAATCCAGTGGGAGGGAGAAACAGGGCAGATAGCAGCATTTCCGGTCAGTGCAGGGGACGTGGCCAGCACTGTGATGTCTCGTGTACAGACACAGAGCTGCTCTCTCCTGCATGCCACACTTGTGCAGGAATCATCATCAGGTTCTTGGTTCTAGGCTGTTCACACTTTTTCATTGCAATTCATGTTAGCTCATCATTCTTCAACCGTTATGTTATGGCTCTGCGAAAGTATATTAATTCATCTGTGGTGAATATACAGTGTTGAAGAAACAGCAGAATATTACAGACTTTGTGAAAAAAGTATACTTGGCATACTTTGGACTAAAAATTGGAGATCAAGATAAAGTTTGGGCACCTCATAAAGTGTGCAAACGGTGTGTTGAGGACCTCTGAAACTGGTTCAAGGGTAAGAAAAAAATCTTTCCGTTATGGGATTCCTATGGTATGGAGAGAGCAAAAGAACCATAGTGATGACTGTTACTTTTGTTCATGCGATGTGAAAGGGTTTAATTCCAATTGGAAGCATTCCATTTCATACCCCAATCTTCACTCAGCAATTCGTCCCATCCCCCATAGCACAGATATACTAGTACCCAAGCCCCCTGCTACCTTGGAAGAGATACCTAACTCTGATGAAGGTGAAGTCATACCTGAACCAGATGACTAATCAAGTTCTGACTTTGAAGATGATACAAGACCAAAATTGTTTTCTCATGAGGAGATGAATGATTTGGTAAGAGACTTGAATCTTCCCAAAGATGCCACTGAGTTACTCGGATCAAGGCTGAAAAGAAGGAATTTATTGTTGCCAGGAGTGTCATCTTCATGGTTCAGACATCGTGAAAAGGAGTTCGTTCCTTACTTCGCCCAGGTAGACAAGTTCGTTTATTGCATCAATGTCGAAGGTCTGATGGGTCAATTTAAAATCCAATATGATTCGGAGCAATGGCGTCTTTTTATAGATTCTTCAAAAAGAAGCCTCAAAGCAGTTTTACTCCACAAAGGTTTTTATGCTTCCATACCTGTATGTCATTCTGTACACTTGAAGGAAACCTACAAGAACTTGGAATTGGTTCTTCGTAAACTTAAATATGAAGACCATGGTTGACAAGTGTGTGGGGACTTGAAGGTCTTGTGCATGCTGCTCGGGCAACAAGCTGGATATACCAAATACCCTTGTTTTCTGTGTCTATGGGATAGTCGAGACCAACAAAATCACTGGAACAAGAAGAGTTGGCAGGCAAGGGTACTAACTAATAAAGTTCTTCTACCACCTCTCCACATAAAATTGGGATTGATGAATGAATTCGTAAAATCACTTCCAAGAGATGGAGAATGCTTCAAATACTTGGTCACCAAGTTTCCATGCCTGTCAGAGGCAAAATTGAAGGAAGGTGTGTTCGTCGGACCAGACATTAGAAGGCTTATAGTTGATCAAGAATTTGTCAATACCATGACGATCCTCAAAAAGAAGGGTGGATTGCATTTAAAGAAATCGTACATAAATTTTTAGGCAATAACAAAGATCCTCACTACAAAAAGAGTGTCGGAAGAATGCTGAAAGCATTTCAAGCTTTAGGTTGCCTGATGAGTTTGAAAGTGCATTTCCTCCAGTCCCACCTTAACTACTTTCCTGAAACTTTTGGGAGCTGTGAGTGAGGAACAAGGTGAACGATTCCACAAGACAATAAAGAGATGGAAAGGAGATACCAGGGAAAAGGGAGCATTACAATGATGGCAGACTACTGTTGGATGCTTCAAAGAGACATTCCAGATGCTACTCATAAGCGTAAATGCACCAAGAGGAACCTCACAAGGAAGAAGAATTGAGTTTAGTGTGTGTAGGTGAGCTCATTTCAGTTCAAAAAAGGATTTTCGTGAAAATATTGTAATAAAACTTTAATTTTATAAGCCTATTTCCATTTATTTTGAGGTATTGCCTTATTTAAGATAGTTACCTAAATTGTCAGGAAACGTGATGTCCTATGACAAAATGGAGGTCATTTTCGGATTCAGCACACCAAAAAACATAAAGATTACATGGAATAACCAAAACAGCTCTTGAAAAAAAGTTTTTTTGCAGACCTGTATTATGGTTGTACTTACAATGATGAGAAAAATATCTGCATACCCATTCTTGTGTAGAACACGAAAATGAATATAAAATGTAATCAGTCAATGACAAATCCTTCTTAATAATAAAACATGTAAAAGCTTATATGGCCCCAGTAGGATGTAACTTGTGGTCCTATTTGTCTTTCAGGGTTGATTGTTGGAGTAATCTTGAGATATGGTATACCTCCTGCCAGTGGTCATGACAAACCTTTCAGCTGTTCTCAGGAAGACAGGGCTTATTCCACTCTGTTGGTCAACATCAGTGGGAAGTTCTTTGAATATACTTTAAAAGGAGAAATAAGCCCTGGAAAAATACACAATGTGGAACAGAATGATATACTGCGAAAAGTGAGAGCTGCCTTTTGTTGACTAAGGTTCCTTTCTTACTGAATGGTACCATTTGACACAAGATTTTTTCAAAGCTGAAAATATGAAATGCTATGTGATCTTTCCTAGTAGTAGGATGCAATTTATAGTGTTGTTCAGATACAGTAACAACCCATCTCTTCTGCATTCTGTGGTCCTTAAGCATGATTATTGATCTTTCTGTAGCAATTTGATAGTTTATTTTCTCTCCTCCTACTACCTAGGGTACTTCCTTCATATAATCTCAAAATCTCAGGGTGTGTGCAACATATATTATTAAATAGTTGTTTCTTCTTTCTCACAAGTCATGATGTGGTTTGCTTCTTCTTTTATTTTTTTTATAAATCAGGAACTAAATGTAAGGGGTAGATTATCCAAAGCCACCTACCCCTATCCATATCCTTATCCCTAATAAGGATATGAATCCAAACTTCTTTTGTTCAGCTGCTGGTTGTATTACTAACTGTGATCTCAGTATCTGAAGAAAAGCCACCATTTTGCTATGTGCAACCTGTAGGTTAAGTGAAACTTTTGTTGGGAAAATTAAATGGTTGCCTGAATCATCTTGCAAAGTGGAACACACACTTATGAATTAGAGCAATGTAAGAACTTCTTGCAATAAAATCTGTTTCCTGAGGCAGATATCAAAGTAATAATTTCAGAAAAATAATTTGAAAAACATGTCACGAGAAACTATCAAAAATATAGCCACATAGACATTTTATTCAGTAACATATTCTCTCTCTTTTTCTTTTAAGGTAACTTTTGACCCAGAAGTATTCTTCAACATCCTTTTGCCTCCCATTATTTTCCATGCTGGCTACAGTTTAAAGAAAGTAAGCTTCATGTACTCTTATTTTCACAATTGGGATTTTTACCTTGTCTTCACATACAATTGACTTTTTCGTATATTATGTTCCAGTTTGAAAGGTTTACTTTTGGAAACTACTGAACTGCTAGAATGGCATGTTCTGGAGGAGAAATTGATCATGCTGGAGTTCACAGGAGTAGTCTGTTCTTTAATTTGTAAATTGTTCATATCCCTGCTATAAATTAGTTACAGTTATCACCTAACTATGTGGCCACACACTTAACTTCCATTGGCTGATGTTCAGACCTCAAAATTTATTGTAATCTCAAATAGTGTTCTTTAGGGTATCAACCAAGATCTTCCAAGTTTTAGAAGGTTGATTGGGTTATATGGAATAAGATGCTCTTGGAATGTTTTCAAGGTACATAACCTGTATAGAAATTTTCATATAATCTTCATGATGTAGGCCATGTCTTATGCTGAAAGTCTTGTAGTTTATTTTCATAAGAATAGTTCCACTTAGAAAATAAGGCAGTCATCATCTAAAAAGCATTCAGAGAGATCTAACATGGCAAATGATAGCCATTTTATTTTTTCCTTGTCTCTTAAAGAAGTAAGATGTGGGTTTATAGTATTCAGTTAAGGTAGCTGCTCAAAAAAAAAACAAATGCAAAAGTCTTTATTGTTTTTTGTGATTATCGTGAGATATTTCATTATAATCAGTGGAAATTAGGGCTTTAAACTCAGCCACAGCTGGATTTCACTTAATATTTTCTTCAGTTTCTCCGTTTACATAAAAGCCTGCTATGCTTTTTTGCAACCTGGTATGTGTGATAGCTGCTGCAGATGTTTTGTGTGCCTGTACATTTGTGATTTTTTTTTAGTCCAGAGATAAAATTAGAATGATCACATATCTGTTGAAACTAGTGGGCTAGATTTCTTGAATATTAAGGTAGGAGACTGGATATCTTTAGCAAGGATGCATTCTATATTCTCACCTATATTACTTGCTTTGTTCTAGTTTTTGTTTCATAATTGGTAAGAAATAAAGGATGAAATTATAATATTGTATTTTGCATACCCCAGAGTATGCAAAATCCTAAACCCATTTAGGATTGTAAACAGCTTGTTGACATGATAGACCAAAGTAGATGAACCCTTATGGCCTGTAAGGTGTTGATAAATATTTCCTCCACCACGGATTCAAACATGACAAAGTCATTTTTAACCATTTCTTGAATAGAGAGAGGATTATGTGTTAGTAACTGGATTGTTTGTAATTAACTTGCAAGCTCCATTTGTGTGAGCGGTGTGTGCGTGTGCTCACCGCTCATGCAAATGGAGCTGTATGCTCATTTGCCCAGCACACATGCAGAGTCAACCCTTCTTCCCCCTCGCCAGTCCGCAAAAGGTTGGGGAACTCTATTCTAGAGGGTTAACTTATGAAGCAAGCACTTCTCCATCAAATAACTTCCTTTTTTGGCATAGCCTGACTCAGCCCTGAATGGACACCCTGAGCTATATAGATCAGTGGTTCTCAACCTGTTAGATTAGATCAGTGGTTCTCAACCTGTGGGTCGGGACCCCTTTGGGGGTCGAACGACCCTTTCACAGGGGTCGCCTAAGACCATCGGGAAACACATATTTTCAAAAAAATACGGAAAACATAAAATAATGTTATGGATGGAGGTCACCACAACATGATGAAATACATTAAAGGGTCACGGCATTAGGAAGGTTGAGACCCACTGTATTAGATAGACCACCGAAATGATTCAGAGATGATTGATGTTCTAACTAAAGCCATTCTGTTCTCTGGCCGGCGTTTCCGCACTCACATTACCAAATGTACTCTCTTTTTTGGAGTTTAGCAAAAATTCTGAAGGACTCCTTTTTGCAACTAATTCACTTTTGTCCCCCCTCCCTACAGAGGCACTTTTTCAGAAATCTTGGATCAATTTTAACTTATGCTTTCTTGGGAACTGCAGTCTCTTGTTTCATTATTGGGTGAGTTTGAGTATTGCAATACTTTTTAGGCCTTGTGGGAGATAATTTTGGAATCAGCTCATTCAGTAAAAGAGCACACAAGACACGATATTTGGCAAAACTAACAGTCAATACAATTTTTTTCTCAATAACAAAGGTAACATTTTGGTTACCTTTTCAAAATAGCTTTAAAGTAGTTTCCTCCCCCTCGCACCCCCCTTTGGTTCCTCTCTTTCTATGTGTGATGTGTATGAGAAGAATCAAGGGCAATGTTGCCCTCTTATTTATTTACATTTAATGAAAAGAGAGGTCATGAATGTAATCTCAGGCCCATCCATTTCATTCATGTAGCCATATATAAATTAAGTTATATACTACAATGGTTAGAATGCAGTATTGCAGGCTACTTCTGCTGACTGCCGGCTGGTTGAAATTTGGCAGATCGAATCTCATCAGGTTCAAGGTTGACTCAGCCTTCCATCCTTCCGAAGTAGGTAAAGTGAGGATCCAGATTGTTGAGGGCAATATGCTGACTTTAAACTATTTAGAGAAAGCAGTAAAAAGCACGTTGAAGTCTAAGTGCTATTGCTATTACTTGGAAAACAAAACAAACATAGTTTTATATTTTTTTAAAAAAAGAATAACAGACTAAATCTAAAATAATGTGGTTTTGTGACCATTTCATTGTTGTTTATATTTCATATTTCTCTACATGGCATTTTATGTGTTATATTATATTTTACTGAATTTCATGTATTTTTAATTCTGTGTAGAACTGGAAAATATCTAAACAAGGCCAGAGAAATAAATGAAAATACTGAAAAAAATAATGTTTCCTTGCATCCTCTTATCCTGCAGGAATCTCATGTATGGTGTGGTAAAACTAATGAAGCTGGTGGGACAGCTTTCTGATAAATTCTACTACACTGATTGCCTTTTATTTGGAGCCATAATATCTGCTACTGATCCAGGTGCAAACTTCAGTTCTTAAAATTAGGTTCATACATGGTTGTAGCATGTTTTCATTTGTGGTTCAATTACCTTATAATTGGCTGGGTTCATACAGTGTGTAAGGCATAAAGCATACTTTACATATGCAGTGGTTTCACAAACATGCTAAGCAAAACAAACAAGCAAAATGTGTTTGGCTTAACATGATGTGTGAATCAAATTTTGTGTCTATATGGTTTTGTATAACTAATAAAGTACAGTTACTTTGTAATAAATTTAATACATACAAAGCAAGTTAAATATTTATTATAATCATAGACCAGCATAATTCATGGAAATATAGAAATTGCAAAAATGCTTATGTCATTTCACTAACACTCAACCTCTCAACATCTTTGATTACATGTCAGTATTGCAACATGAAAACATTTCCCTATATAGTAAATGTAAAGAAAATAAATTCTGTAAGGAATTATATACAATGTTAAATCTTTTACTCTTTTTTGTTTCCTTATTTTAGTCACTGTCCTGGCAATTTTTAATGAACTTCATGCTGATGTTGATTTATATGCACTGCTGTTTGGAGAAAGTGTTCTAAATGATGCTGTTGCTATTGTATTATCTTCGTAAGTAAAATGCTCAGGGGTTTTGCTGTGTTTTGTAATGTCAGTGTGGGGATATCATTGTATTTACCTGGAGAAATTGGGGACATATGCAGAGGTGAAATCTATTTACCTTCGCTACCAGTTCGCAAATGTGAGAGCTCACACATGCCACCTCCGTGCATGTGCAGGACCTTCCGTGCATTCGCAGAGTGTCAAAAACGGACGTGATGATGTCTGGGCAGGTGGGTGGAGCCTGCTACCGAGTGTGCCTGAAAGGTAAGTAGAACAGCAGGGAGTAGGGGGGGAATCCATTGTGCCACACGATTTAGATTAGCTAGAAAGCAGGAAATCGTGCATCATGGCTGATCATCGGAAATATTGGTTTGCCTGAATCAGTAGCATTTTTTTTACTACCGGATTAGGCGAACTGGTCTGAACTGGTAGCATTTCACCCCTGGAGAGATGACTAGGTGAGAATTGCCTGATGTCTAAAACGATAAATGATGTAGGATAGATTTTTGGCTCATTGCTATTTCCCTTTTCCTTCTCTTTTTCCAGTTCTATTGTAGCATATCAACCCACTGGGGAAAATGCCCATGCCTTTGATGCAGCAGCCTTTTTTAAATCTGTGGGCGTCTTTCTTGGAATCTTCAGTGGTTCTTTCATGATGGGAGTAGTGACTGGAATTGTGACAGCTCTTATATCCTTCTGCTAAAAATGCCTTCCAGCTGTTTGCATGTGCAAACCAAGTCCTAGTTTCCCTTTTTGGCACAGGCAACTTGTTTTTCACTTCTTTGCAGCTCTTATCTCTGGAGAATTGTGGTGGGTAGCATATAATCTTCTAAAGCTGCTCTGAATAAGGGAAAAATTTGCACCACAGGAGAGTTGGTTTAGAGACAGGATCTATTGTGGGTCAAGCCTAAGTCAAACTTTTCATTCAGATGAGGCTAAAATGGGAAGATTATATGCAAGAAAATTTAAGGAGGATGCAGATAGCAAGATACGGAAGGATACAATGAGATGAGAGGGATGAAAGGAATTCAGAATCTGTCCATTGTCCAAGCAAAGATTTAAGGCATGGTGGCTCAGTGGCTAAGATGCTGAGCTTGTCGATCAGAAAGGTCAGCAGTTTGGCACTCCAAATCCCTAGTGCCATGTAACAGAGAGAGCTCCTGTTACTTGTCCCAGCTTCTGCTAACCTAGCAGTTCGAAAGAATGTAAAAATGCAAGTAGAAAAATAGGAACCACCTTTGGTGAGAAGGTAACAGCGTTCTGTGCACCTTCGGCATTTAGTCATGCTGGCCACATGACCACGGAGACGTCTTTGGACAGTGCTGGCTCTTCGGCTTTGAAACAGAGATGAGCACCGCCCCTTAGAGTCGGCAACGACTAGCACTTATGTGTGAGGGAAACCTTTACCTTTACCTTTAAAAACATTTTTCATCTGGCTACATTAGAATGTCATGAGAATCAGCAATTAACTTGCATAGCTGTTCTACAATTCTGCCTCATCACTAATACCTTTGAGACAACTCTCAGTAATTCTTAAATCACATCTAGTCTTTGTATGGCCTTGACAAAATGTTCACGTGACAAAGTTTACCAAACTACACTGCTTTCCCTTGCTGGAGACAGCCCTTTTTTTCCTGATGTCTTGGAGTACATTCTTGTTGGCTGAAGCTTGTGGTTTTACAGGTAAGGCACTTTTATAGAAAAGAAGAATGTAAGTAATGTCATGATGACATAGCAATTCCTATTGTTGGAACACTATCATTGTTCCTGTCATCAGATGTGTATGTTTATTGTTAAGATAAGTAAATTAATTTATTTTTAGCAACTATTCCTGAATGGAGTACATAATTGAATAGACTTCTGCAAACATTTTGAATTCAGTCTGGGCTTTGAATCATGTGCAGGAACAAAATCATAGTACTTGCTCTCAGTATCTAAAGGCAGTGGCATCTTTTCCTAGAACTGTGTGTGGTGGCCTTAAATATGTTTTGAACTGATACTAGATTCACACTGATTTGCCTGGAAGCATCGTTAGAATATTGAATTTGAAAAGATATGCAAGCTATAATTTAGTTCCTTGCCCTTATCCCTACATCAAAATAAATGCTAAAAACAACAGTGTATACTTTAATTGAGAATGACTTTTGCACATTTCTTAATATTTTGATGATGTGTATGTTCCTGGACTAAGTTGCCTTTAGTGGTGTTACAGAGTTCAAAATCGGCTTGAATTGTACAAAAAGAGGAACATCCTTGTATATTTTGAATTGGCTACTGTACCATAAGGCAGCTTTTGCTAATCAGATATGCAGACCAACTCCCAGAATTCTAAGCCAGCATGACCATTATTGAAAATCCCGGTAGTTGAAGAGCTTTTATTTATAATATTCAGATTTTCTATTTTGTAGATTTGTCATTGGAAATACATTTTTAAACATTATTATGGAGACTGTGATTTTTTGAAAAGCAAACTCAGAAGTTTCAATCAGAGCCAGAAAAGCTGAAGTTGATTCCTTAGCTCTGTATTTGTTTTCATTTAAGTAAGATTGTTAACATTTTTAATAGACTGAATTTTATATAAATACAGAATTATTTATATTGAACTATTGTAGACAACATATGATCTATGTTGTATTATTTTTGGTTCTAGTAGGCTATTTACAATTTTCTTTATTAGCAGGAAATAAATCTTTTAAAATGTTGAAGCATTGTATGAACTGAAATGTAGTACATTCTAAGCACTAAGTTTCAAATATCACTGAATTGCTGAAACATAAAAGCGTCTAGTTGTAATTTTGTCCTTTGTACCTAGATGGTTGTAGACAAAATGCTTGTATTATATATATATATATATATATATATATATATATATATATATATATATATATATATATATATATATATATATATATATATATATATATTGATTTCTCAATGTCAGAATGAGCCTAGTATTTTATTTCAATCTCACCAATGGTTTGAAGAATCGGGAGTTGTCAAGATTCTCTCTACAAATATGGAATATATATAATAATGGGCATCTGAGAAGATGCTGTATGGCAGGCTCTACAGCAGTTTTCTTCTAGGAATACAGAACTAGTATCTAGGACCTATGATAATATCTTCAAGTAAGATTAAGCTCTGTAGCTTTTCATGGGGATACATGCCTTAGAAAAGGTTAACCTACCAGGTCCTCATAGGCAGATATTTAATACTTTAGGAATGAAAGAAAACATATTTAAAATCTTAATGAGCATAAAAAAGAGACAATCTACAGTTTTTTAATGTTTCTTTTTATTGCTGTTTTCTTGACAGGGGTAGTATCTGTTCTTTTCTGTGGTATAACACAAGCTCATTACACATACAATAATCTATCTGTTGAATCAAGAAGCCGAACCAAGCAGGTGAGGAAAAAAAAATCTTGGCTTTGCTGTGTAAATAGGCATGATTTGTATTGTTCCTATGCATTTATTGTGTCAGGTGGTTCTTACTTGATAAGAACAGAAAACGCTCTTTGCAATTAATAAAAATTGATGAACTGAAATATGTGATTGGGAAAACAATCAAGTGCAGTCTTCTTTGAATTGTAACCCAGACCTCAGGGGATCCCGAGTTGTACATTGAACTGTACTCTGTCATGTTCCCCAAAACATTGTTAGGCTTACAGAACTATGGGGCTGGGACAAAGATTCTTGACTATTCTTCTATACTTTTCCCTGTGTGTGACTTATGTATTCCCATCTTTGATACATGATTCTGCTAGGATACCTTTCATGAATTATGGCAGGATTGGGACCTTCTTTTATTCAGTGGTTTCAGTTGTGCTGAGACATTTAAGGACTAAAGCAGTGACAACATGATCTGTTCTTCCTATATGACTAAATGATTGTGAGGCAAGGTCCAAACACTGGTATCTATAGATATGGTGATATACTTCAACATTCAGCTAATGGAATACTAGGCACCTCTTATGCTACTCATTGTAGTATATGAGATGATACATAAAAGACATTTGATTCGTAATTAGCTTTAGTGATTTAGTTTTTAGGGGGGTTAGTGTTATAGCTCTGAACAGGAATCTTAGGTGCTTCACATATTGCTGAATAATTATTCATAAGATAATTATCATAAAACAGGAATTCCTTTCTGATCTTGCTGGATTACAACTCTCATCATCAGCTGTGCTGCTCAGATTGCTTTAGATGTGCACAGCTGATGATGAGAGTTGTAGTCTAGCAAGATCAGAAAGGAATTCCTGTTTTATGATAATTATCTTTGCTATTCTGGAGGACAATTCAAATTAAGTATTTATTAGGAAAAGCTGCACATATGAATTTGGGAATTACCTTCTTGACATTATACTATCTCAGGTGTATAATTTCAGATGCATAGTATAAAATGATGAAAACAATTGTAACAAACTGACATTATTTTCCCATTATTTTCTATCATTACATATAAGTTTATTTTACTTAGCATGAGCTTTAGACAAGAAAACATAGATATTTATATAAAGTGTCAGGTATATTGAATGCATCTGGCAAACTAATCTTTTCACATTTACCCTCAGCTCTTTGAAGTTCTGCATTTCCTGGCTGAGAATTTCATATTTTCTTATATGGGCTTAGCTTTGTTTACTTTCCAGAAACATGTTTTCAGCCCTGTTTTCATAATTGGAGCTTTTGTATCCTTTCTTCATGTTTCAAATGTATGTTTCAAAGGTTTTGGAAGTTTTCTCTGTTTTTATGGCGTTGAAATAAGATATTTTTAAAAGTGCAATCCCATAGATGTCTACTTAGAAATAAGTCCTACAGAATTCATAGGATTAGCTCCTAACTACATGTGTTTAGGGTTTCAGCTGTATTTTATAGCAGGTTGGAAAACAGACTACAGTAGCTTTTGCTGCAGCCTCTTTTATAAAACCATGGCTTTTGAATGTTATGTTGCTGTAATACAAACAAGAGGATGGAGCTTCTTAAACTATAATCTATTAGATATTATATCTGAAGATTAAATATTAGAAAAAAATGTTATCTCTGTCTTTGAGTCAGAGTATTGTGTTGGATAAATCTGTGTACTTGCATGATCTTTGAAACCTGCATATTTATTAAGGCAAGTATGAGATTTGAGAAACCTTCAGAAGAAGGTAGACAACGTGTGTTAAAGTCAGATGACAAAAAGTCAAATTCTGGTATCTTCTGACATTCTCAAGAGTCTGAGACTAAAACTGAAGGAGAAGTAGTTTGGCGATAAGAAAAAAAAAATTCATGGAAATATAATTTTGAAAAATATAATTACATTAGAATTACTTTAGTTTCATATTTCTGAGAAAGATGAAAAAGAAGAACATGGTACTTGCTGAAAACTAGAAAATGGAGACTTATACTTTCAGATGAAAACTGAGGGATGAGGAACTTTATTGTTCCTAAATATATCATGCAGGGTGGGGCACCCAAACTTAATCTTGCCTTCAGGATGAAGTTTAAAAAATGATTTTATTATCATACCTTTGCTGATTCTGTTACACTTCTGAGGTTGTGTAGTCAGCCCTAGAGAGAAATTTACTCTAAACCAGAATCTACTTTTTCATCCCTCTCAATCATTTTCATATAGTAACGGCAATATCTTAAGTTGTACTGATTATTGTAAATATTTATGATGCAGTTTCAGAGAACTGATACTAAAAGGTTTCTCTTCCTCTTCTTTTTGCTGTCATGTACTTGATTTCTCCATGGAGATCATTAACAGTGTCAGGTTTGGTTGTTATTCAGATGAGAGATCTGGAGGAAATCTCAAGAATATAGACCAAAGTATGGTTGAAGAAACATCCCCCATGAAAGGAATGGTGAAAAATTTTTGTACAGTTAGTCATTGACTTATGACCATTCAGTAAACATTCAAAATGGCTATGGTGCTGAATGAAGGGATTTGCAACCCGTACCCAAAGTTTTGGCTTCTGAGCTCCCCTACAGTCAAATGATCACAATGTGGGCGCTTGGCTACCATAGGAGCACCACCCACCTGTCTTTCCTCCTTGTTTGACTGGGTGCCTTGGGCCTACTTCCCACCTGACTGGATCCCTATAGGCCTTGGAGCCTGCTTCCGCTTACACTGGGTCTCATACCCTTGGGCGTTCTTTGCAACCCATCATGCTATGCTCCACCTACTTCTTCCAAAGGTCCTCTTTCAGAAAGAGAATCAGCCAATGTCCCACAGCCTTCCTATTTAGAAGTTGCCTCTTGTTGTTTTGGAATTGGCTAAAATTCTCGCATTCCAAGAATTAATTAATAATTACATTTCCTTACCTTCTTACAAAGATTTATTGGCTTGTATAGTTCTCTCCAAAACCTGTAACAGAGATAGAAATTCAAAGTACTACTGGTACTATTTTGCCCTACAGCATTGATGTTTCAGCATGAAAAGATGATTAGGAGAGCCTATTTATTTATGGATTTCATAACTCTGCCTTCGGGTTCAGTTTTATTGGTTAAGCAACAGTAACATTCTTTGGAGCTACTCTTGAATGTCCTTGTGTCTCTGTTTGTATTGAGCTGACCAATGCCCTTTAGGAAGGCTCTTGCAACATTCATATATATGTAGAACTGACAACTCTTTATTTCAAAGAGACCTTGTTCTTCCCTCGTTATCTTAAATCTTCTAAGCCAATTTAGGTTAGTTCTGTGGAGCATCTCTTCCTGTTAACTTTTATATAGACGCTCAGTTTTAAGTGTTCATAAACATTCAGTAAATACTTCTTCTTAAGCACTTGCAAGTGAGCAATGCACATAGGCAAATGAGCACCTAAAAAATCAAGCCACAGTTTTGCAGGTGTATGCAATATGGAGTATATATGCAAGGATTTTCCCATTTGAATTGACTTGGCAAAGAAGTGCAATTTATCTTCTGCTTGCTTTCTCTAAGGATCCGTTATTGGCTTTCATGATATGAGTGGATTCTTAGTGACCAGTGCAGGAGGGAGATTGACTGACTGTTAATCCTATTTTATTTCTCAACAGCAGCCTTATGCAGATAATGAAGAACAAATAGATAGCAAGAGATGTTGGTTCTCTTAGTATTGAAGTAGAGGCTTCCCTTGTTCAAACCTCACAACAGATTTCAATGGAACAGAGGTGTTAGGATGTAAATATTACATGTTTAAGAGTAAGGGTTTGTTCCATGAGAAAAAGATGTTGAAGGATACTTATTCTTAAAATTATTAAATTAAATTATCTGAGTTTTAGTCTTAGTCTTAATAAGATGTTTTACCATACTATTTTATACTTCTGCTATGTCCCAGTGTTGTTTAGTAGAGCACATAGATGCAGTATTCCCTGCTTTGCATTTGTTTTTTATAAGTCATTGCTTAGTTTTGGTTCAGATTTTGTGTTTTATGCTAGTCATTGACTGAAATAAGGCAATTTGATGTTCGATGTAACGTTTGATATTCTTAAAATTAATGGAATTACTTGAAAATAATACAAGAGATGTATATATATACTGTATATATGCCTGTTGGATTCTTAACCAAAAGTTGTGGTTAGCTAGCGGTTTTCCTGGGACGAGCTGCACACATCTATCCACTCTCTTTCTTCCTGAATTTGGGTAGAAGGCACAAGATCTCCTGGAATTTTCAACATATGATGATGTTTTCCGGTAAATCAATAAGACAAAACCAATAAAAAAGGGTTTCCTTAGTCCTTTGAAAACAATAACATTTCTTGTTAAAGTAAACAAAAATAAAAATTCTAAAGTCATGTCAAGCCTCTAAATAGATCACAATTTATCTCTGGCAATTTATCTCTGGAAATCTGAAAGATCTACCAGAAGGGGGGAAAAAGCAGTTAAAAATTCAACACTGATTTGAAAGAATAATACATACAGAGAGGCATAAAGATTTAAATATGTCTTGAAAATATATTCTACAAGTCAAATGTTGGGATGTCAAACGCTATTGCAACTTGGGTCCAACTGCTAAATTCTTCCTCAAGTTTCATAACTTTGAGCTTTCCCACCATTTACTGTGGGTTTTTTCCCCTGAAACTTGATTTTATAAATCACCAATTAAATGGTGGATTTCTTCTAGCTGCTTTGTTAATTGTTGAGAGGCTTGCATAATCTTCAACAGATACATACTGGTTTTGAACAGCATTCATATTTCATCATAGTAACAGATTCTCTTTCCTGGAGCTGAGAATCTGCGTGTAAGGTTCGTAATTATAGATTACATCAAGTATTAAGCGCTGGCTTTCTGTTTGGATGGAAGTATTCAAAGCATCTCTCCTCTGCTGTGTGACAACCACCATCTTTTTGTCACTGTTGCCTGCAGGTCTTCGTGGAGCCATGGCATTTGCTCTTTCCATCCGAGACACTGCAACTTATGCTCATCAGATGATGTTCACTACAACCCTACTTATTGTCTTTTTTACTGTCTGGATCGTTGGTGGAGGGACAACACCCATGCTGTCATGGCTAAATATAAGGTATTCTTGCTGAATTTGAACCAATTTGTTCATAATTGACTTTTTTTAAAAAAAAAATCAGTGTCAACCTAGGTATTCAGACTAGAGCCCGTTTGGTCTATTGGTTAAAATACCAAGTTAAAAAAAAACAGGAGACTGAGTTTAAATCCTGCTGTAGCCACTTTCGGCCAGTCACTCTCTCTCATCTCAATCCATCTCAGTGGAGCTGTTGTTGTGTGGAAAATAGGAGGAAGGCATGTTGGATATGATTGCCCCCTTGATTTATTTGTAAAAATAATAAAGGCATGCTATAAATAAATAGAATAGTGTACTTAATTGCATAGAAAAATATGATCATAATTCATATATTCAGAAGTTTGCTTACTTTGAAAGGTTAAACTGGTTTTGTATATGTGGGGGTTTTTATGTAAAGGGAGTGTTTCAAATCGAAGATTGCTTTTGATTGATTACTAGTATGAGGAATAATTCTAAAGCAAAGAGTTGCTTGGACCAGAATCTATAGTTTACTCATAACAAAATTCCATCCTTGATTGTTTTCATTATCCTTCATTTCAGCAACAAAGTTCTTTGGGATGTATTTTGTCAAATGGTCAGGAGATACTCTTTCCGAACACTTAGGATTTGTTTGGAACTTTGGGATTGTTCTCTTTCTTACCCAAAGGAGAACTTTCTAGTCACTCCTGAGCTAAATCATGGATAAAGGAGTGTGCTTCGTAAAGAGACAAGCTTTTAAAGATTTGCAGTGATAACCTTGTCTCTTTTTAATTAAGCTGAGTCTGTCTGTATGTATCAGATACAAAATCATAGAAGCTGCAGGACATAAAACAATCCAGACGATGGCAGTCATGGGCAATTGTAATACAAAGAGAAGAGAAGGAGGAGGAGGGATCATAATACCGTAGTATTAGTTGGTTAGAGGTTGAGGCACTGCCAGTTAATCAAATTAGAGGATACAGGTAATCCTCATCTTACGACCACAATTGAGCCCAAAATTTATGTTGCTAAGTGAGACATTTGTTAAGTGAGTTTTGCCCCATTTTATGACTTTTCTTGCCACATTTGTTAAGTGAATCATTGAAGTTGTTGAATTAGCAACACAGTTGTTAAGTGAACTTGGCTTCCCCATTGACTTTGCTTGTCAGAAGGTTGCAAAAGGTGACCCCGGGATACTGCAACGGTCATAAATATGAATCAGCCATCAAACATTCAAATATAAATAACATGACCATGGGGATGCTGCAATAATCATAAGTGTGAAAAATGATCATAAGTCATTTTTTTCAGAGCCATTGTAACTTCAAATGGGCACTAAACGAACTGTTGTAAGTCGAGGACTACCTGTATTCTCCCTGCAGCTGAAGAATATTCTAGTTGAGGTTAATAATACCGTACTTTGGCACAGTAAGAAACATAGCTGTTACTGATCTTGCTTGTGTTCAGAGGCAATGTGCAGAGGAGGGATTCTGTTTAACTGAACTTATAATTAGAGTATAAGATGAGGATTACTAGTGAAAACAAAGGATAATGTTTACAAGTGAAAAGTTATTTGCATAGCGGTCATTTGTTATCAGGCAAACTTCCAATACAATTTTTTTGTTTACCTTATTCAGTTAGATATCTCTAGCAAGTATTAATGTCCTGCATAACGTTTGGCTTAACTACTTTGAAGATTTCTTAAAGGTTCTTCATTAGTAAATGCTTGGAAAGAGGGAGCCTTTAGTATAACCTAGTTCATTAAGATGGAGGATTGCATTACATTTAAGTCCTGCATAAACATGAGCACTTAGCATCCAGTTATCTTTCAGATCTTCAGCCTTTAGAGGAAAATAATGCTTGAATCAGGATATCCTAAACCACTATGATGCAGAAAAGAGCTGATAAACTGCTTACAGTTCTGACAAAGGAAATGGAGGCAGCAGCAAAAATGTTTTCTGTGAAACAAAGTTTGTGCTTTAAAAATCAATAATTTGAAATGTCTTGTTTTTCTTATATATACCAGAGAGATTTACTCACTTAAGGGAAGTTCCAAGAATCTGTACTAAGCACATAATATTACCCAGCCACTGAATAGGTTTATGTGGTAATAGTATAGGATAGTGTTGACCAGTTTACAATATTACAATTTCAGATCATGTCTAAAGAACCAATGATAGGCAAGAATTTAGTGTGGCTTATTGTGATTAATTATTCCGGCTAGAGATTATATAACTGTGATGGTGAACCTATGGCATGCGAGCCACAGATAGCATGTTGAGCCATGTCTGCCGGTACACAAGCCGGTACGCGAGCCGTCAGTCAGTTGATTTTCGGCCTTCCGGAGAACCAGGGGAGGCCATTTTCACCCTCCCCAGGCTCCAGGAAAGCCTCAGAGGACAAAAAACTGGCCCAATGGGCCAACTAGAAGTTTGGAAACGATCCATTTCCAGCTTCCAGAGGCCCTCCCGGGGAGTCGAGGGAGGTTGTTTTCACCCTCCCCAGGCTTCAGGAAACCTGAAGCAGTTTCTGAACTTCCAGTTGGGCCGTTGGGCCCGTTGTCTGCCATCCCCAGGTTCTGGAGGCTTTCCTGAAGCCTGGGGAGGGGAAAAAGGCCTCCCCTGGTCCCTCAGAGGCCCTCCAGAAGCTGGAAACGAATCATTTCCGAATTTCCAGTTGGCCTATTGGGTCTGTTTTTTGCCCTCCCCAAGCTCCAGTGGCTTTCCTGGAGCCTGGAGAGGGCGAAAAGGGCCTCCCCTGGCACCCCGGAGGAAATACCAAGCTCAGCTTGGAGACGTGGAGTTCGGGTGAGATCATTCGACGGCATGGGATAAAATACCATCAATATGCAGACGACACTCAGTTGTATCTGTCCGCCCCGTGCCAACTCAGTGAAGCAGTCAATGTCATGTGCCAGTGCCTGGAGGCTGTCAGGGTCTGGATGGGGGTTAACAAGCTTGTGCTCAATCCAGACAAGACCGAGTGGCTGTTGTGTTTCCCTCCCAAAAATTTGGTTAGTATTCCATCACTTAGGCTGGGGGGTGAAATTTTACGCCCCTCAGACAGGGCTCGCAACTTGGGAGTCCTCCTGGACCCACAGCTGACTTTAGAACATCATTTGTCGGCTGTGACCAGGGGGGCATTTG
Source organism: Thamnophis elegans (assembly GCF_009769535.1). Classification (NCBI taxonomy): domain Eukaryota; kingdom Metazoa; phylum Chordata; class Lepidosauria; order Squamata; family Natricidae; genus Thamnophis; species Thamnophis elegans. The sequence continues at coordinate 30,831,343 of NC_045551.1, forward strand.
CCCAGGTTCGCCTGGTGCACCAGTTGCATTTCTACCTGAACCGGGAGGCACTCGCAACAGTCACTCACACCCTCGTGACCTCAAGACTGGACTACTGCAATGCGCTCTACATGGGGCAGCCCTTGAAGAGCATTCGGAGACTTCATCTGGTCCAGAACGCGGCCGCGCGAGTGATTGTGGGTGTACCTCGATACACCCACGTTACACCTATCCTCCGCGAGCTGCACTGGCTTCCAATCAGTCTCCGGATACGCTTCAAGGTGCTAGTTATTAATTATAAAGCCCTTCATGGTATTGGACCTGGGTACTTGAGAGACCACCTGCTGCCAATTACCTCCCAAAGACCCATTAGATCGCACAGGGCCGGCCTCCTCCGGGTTCCATCCACCAGCCAATGCCATCTGGCTACGACCCGGGGGAAGGCCTTCTCTGTTGCAGCTCCGGCCCTTTGGAACGAACTCCCCGCGGAGATTCGGACCCTCACCTCTCTCCCTGCTTTCCGAAAAGCCGTTAAAACCTGGCTGTGTCGGCAGGCCTGGGGTTGATGAGCTCCCCTCCCCTCTCGACAGGTGTGGTTGTTGGTCATTTTAATATGTTTATTTTGTACTTGTATGTTTCCCCTTCCCGTTTAAGTTGTTCGCCGCCCTGAGTCCCTTTAGGGAATAGGGCGGCATATAAATAAACTTAAACTTAAACGTGCAGTGTGGCACGCATGAGAGGAGTATGGGGGGGGGGGTGTTGTGCGCACATGTGCATGTGGGGACACGGTTTGCATTATGAGTGCCGGTACACGCGCATGCACTCTCACATTTGTGGCTCCCAACAACAAAATTATTCGTCATTACTAATATATAACATTATAGTTTTGAAATGAATTTATAAACCTGAGTTGGAATGATTTAGATTCTGAATTGACCAGCCATAAATATTTATGTATTTACTTATTTTATGTAGCTGCTCTACTTATATTAAATTCTGGGTGTCTTCCAATCAATTAGTATTAGCAAATACTTCATTTTAACAAGTTATTAAAATTATGTGCTATCTTTCTGCATGCTGCTAGAGACTGAAGGACAAAATAGATGAGAAAGGGAAAGTATACAAGCCACTATAGTTTGCCTTTGATAGCTATTAACTTTTTTTTAATTGAATAATAATTTAGGCTCTAATTTTATGGCTTGAAAATACTCATGTCTGAATTGAGTCACAGTTTCATATAGTTGATGCATCAGTTGCTAGCACTTGGTGGGGTAATTTCTGAAAACTTCTGACAGTTGGAACTTTGAAACTGTTCAAGATAGCCTGGCAAGACTTATTCAGTCAGTGAAGAACTAGCAGAAAGGCTTGATCCATATTTTGGAACTTTTATTTAGTAATTTTAAAACAAAACATTCCATAATTTTAGTTCCTTCTAAAACATCAAGAATGGCATCTTGGATAGATGGTATAATACCACATAAGTTTTGCATTGCCCCAGGAACATTGATCCAGAATTTTGAAAATAAATATAACCTGTTAAATTTTATATGTGTATTTCCTTCTGTGTAATTGAAATTCTGGTAACAATTTTATCCATAATGATCTACAAGCATTATGTGCAAATACAAGGATATTTATCCTTATCTTTCTAATCAGTTAAACTTTGATTCAGCTATGGCTTCACAACAGTATGCATCGAAATTTATTCCTACTGTGTTTTTTTCTCCACACAACATTCCTTCAAAGAAAGCCTCTTAAAAGGAGGAGGAACATTCTAGAAATGATGAGATACATTGCAAAGGACTTCAGTGGAAGGGGCACAGTGGTGAAAAATTTAGCTAAGGCATCCGATGCAAACAGAACTTTTCTTGACAAAACACTTGAATTACGATCACAGAAAATGCCACAATATTCCCTTGCCATTTCCATAGAGAAAAGAGCAGGAAAGCAAATACAAGTAGCCCTCAAATAACAGGCATTTGTTTAGTGACTATTCAAAATGACAACGGCACTGAACAAAGTGACTTATGCCCGTTTTTTACACTTACACCTGTTGCAGCAGCCCCATCGTCACATGATCAAAATGTATACACTTGCCAACTGGCATGTATTTATGAGGGTTGTTCGGTTTCGTGATCACATTTTGTGACATTCTGACAAGCAAAATCAACGGGGAAGCCAAATTCACTTAGCAACCATGTTTACTAACTTAATAACTGCAGTGATTCAATTAACAACTGTGGCAAGAAAGGTCCTAAAATGGGAAACTCATTTAACAACAGTCTTGCTTAGCAACTGAAATTTTGGGCTCGGTAGTGGTCGTAAGCCGAGGACTACTTGTATAAATCATATAGTTTGGACACATTGTGCTGCAAGGCAAAGATGGGTTGCATTCCTTCTCTACATTTTTGATGTGACTGCTGAACTCTTGAGTCCTGAGTAATAAAATACCATGATGTTACACTGCATGCAAATATGCACCAGCTGCCACATTATAATCAGTCTCTGGATTTTAACCAATAAAGTGTAATACTTAGATGAGGATCTGGCCTGAATGAAATAGAAAACTCTTGCCTATAATGGTGCATTGCAGATAGTCCTCAACATATAACCATAATTGATCCCAAAGCTTCATTGCTAAGTGGGACAGTTATTAAGTGAGTTTGGTCCCATTGTATGATGTTTCTTGCCACAGTTGTTAAGGGAATCTTTGCATTGTTAAGTGAACTTGGCTTCCCCATTTACTGTTTGTCAAAAGGTTGCAAAAGGTGATCACATGACCCTGGGACACTGCAACCATCATAAATATGAACCAGTTGCCAAGCATCTGAATTTTTATCGTGACCGTGGGGATGCCGCAACAGTCATAACTGTGAAATATGGTTATAAGTCACTTTTTTCAGTATTGTTCATAACTTTGGACAGTCACTAAATAAACTGTTGTAAGTGAAGGACTACCTGTATTTGAATGATCATATGAGGGTCCTTCAGCAGTCCAAGCTGAAGCTTTCTCTCCAGGAATAGATTTTTTTTAAAGTTCACAGTTCACTTTTCTTAGTATTGTAAAATTAAGGAGAAAACAGTAGAAAGTCCTTTGATGTTGGTCAAGCAGGCATCCAGAGTTACTGAAGAAACAACTGAGAAAATCACAGAAGAAGCAAAAAAAACCTCAGGAAAGTAGGTTGCCACTCCAGGAAGCAAGGACCTGGAAAGAAGATGGCCGCATTCCATAAAAGCATAATGAGAAGGACAAAAGTGATTCTGAAAAGAGTAGAAACAAATGAACCTAGGAATGAGAGGAGGAATGATGGGAAAACTTCTTATTATAAGTACCTCTGATTAATTATCATAACAAGTTTTCTATATACATTTCAGCTCAAGATTTTTGTTTGCTTAGTACGGTTGATGAAGATTTGTAGTGTTTCATTATGTGGAAATTTGTAAACTTAAAGCAGGAGGTCATCAAGACTTCCTCCATCCTTGCTCTCCACATTCCATTGGAGCAGTGGTGGTGTACACTTACCTTCCCTACTGGTTTGCAAATGTGAGTGCGCGCAGATCCTTCCGTGCATGTGCTTTTGACAGAAAAGGGGGCTAAATGGGATGCCATAGAACCGGGCGTGGGTGGACAGAGCCTCCTGGAATTTCCGCTACCGGTTCAGGCGATCTGGTCCAAACCAGTAAAATACCACCTCTGCATTGGAGTCAAAGTGGATGGCAGTGAGAGGGGGAAATGAATGAATGAACCCTGATTATGGATCAAGGAAACTTGAAAGGGAAGGTTTGCTTGGTGCCCTTAATTTCTTTTAATTATAATCTTAATAATACTTGTTAGTTTACTGAGTTACTTAATATTATTGTCTTTTATTTTACTGTTCTTTTTTATTTTCATACTTTGCATCCCATTGATAATATTTTGTTTTGGGTAAAGCAGTCCTAGAAGAAACAACATGGAAAGGCAATTAGTTTTTTTTTTTAAATGTGTAAGTAAACCAATCCCATTTTTGTGCTATACTAGAGTCGGTGAATATATTCCATCGGTGGAAGAGATGAATGAAAGCCGTTGGCTGTATTTCAGGTGACCAAACAAAATGACCTTTACCTGGTGCTTGGCTTTCTTCATTTTTCTAACATTTTCAAGTGTGTGCATTCTTTGTCTGCTGTTGCATGCCTTTCTCTTAATGCTGCAGAAGACTTTTTACCATTCTTCGTTTTTCTGCAAAGTTTGCTATGTGTGAATTGGAAAAAATACTATTGTCATTCTCCATGATGTTCTGTCTAGCAACTGAAAAGAATGCAGAAACTCACAAGCAACCATAAGTGTGCTAGGAGCTAACTCCTTTGTAAATCAAATTGCATTTATTATCTTGTCCCAAAACCCACTTCAACTTTTTTACATTATCTGGCCTTTGCCAAACTGGGCTATTTGTCCAAATCCTCATGAGGGTTTGGATTTTTTTACATTGAAGAATTTCTCCTTAAATAAACTAAGTCAATTTGTAGGTAGAATTCTAAAGAAATGTTTGCCAGAAATGGATTTGGGAATAATAATAATTCAACTGGCAGCCACATATTAAAAATACATAGGTTGCAGATTTGGTTTTTGAATATCTAATAACTAGATTTTTGAAAAATCTAAGTAATGTTCCACTGGTTTGGATTCTTCTATGTCTGCTCATTTTTTTCTTTTGCATTAAATGCTGTAGCTATGGGTTACTATGGATGTTGTACTGAAATTTAAAACCCTGCCAAATACAAGGCTTTAGAGACTCAGTTTTGCTTATCCTTGTTGTGAGGAAAACATGAAATAACTGAGCTGTTTGAGCAAACTATAGTTTTGTACTGAGTATAAATAACTATTATATAAATAAAAACATTGTTTGCTTGCCAGGCATCAGAGAAAAGAGGTGGGAGTTTATGATTTTGGAAGGCTGTCTTACAAATTTTTGCCAATTATGTTTCCCAAGCAGATGGAACAGAGAGAAAGCTCTTTCCAATTTGTATTGGGAACATTCTCATTCAGATAACCTCGTTTGAATTATGGAGGAGATTATTACCGCTCAAAGTTTGGGTTTTGATGTACAAATAAAAGTAGAGTTTTATGGTCCTTGGTTATGATCTATAAATAAAATCATATCCACCCAGAGTCATTGTATATGAGATGGGTAGCCAATAAATTTCATAATAAATAAAATTGCTAAAAGTATCCTGGAATTAGAATAGAAGCACAGTAATATTTAACAATTGTTATTTTACCAGACACTTTCTGCTATTTTGCATCTTTCCCTAAGTAGTTGTGCTTAAATATGAGTTCATAGATGTTGCTAGTTTAGGAAGCCAAAACTGTCAAGACCCTGATCTGAAAAAGAGGCTGTGCTGTCTTCCTCTCTATTCTATACACATAAACTGCAGTCTAACCTAGATTAAAATCCATTGCCTGCACTTGTGTATAATACAAGATCCTAACTGTTCCCTTGGGCCATGTGTCCTCAAACTACGGCCCGTGGGCCTCATGTGTCCCGCCAAAGCCGTTAATCTGGCCTGCGCAGGATCACAAGGCTGCTCGCCCACATCGCCCCCCCATACTCTTCGGCTGAGTGCAGGACTTACCTTCACCAGCCCCACGGGCTAGAGCTAAAAGGTAAGGCCCACAATTTTGGCCTGCAGAGATGTTCTGGAGGCAGGGGATGTGAAAAATGGGGTGCACAGAGACCCTAAAAGGCAAAAAACCAGGCAAAAACGGCCCATTTTTGCCCAAAAAATTGAGCCATCTTTGCCTGGTTTGGGCCTGCAGAATGCTTCTGGAGGTGGGGATATGTGAAAAATGGAGTGCACAGATGCCCAGGAGGCTAAAAAAACCCAGCAAAAAGCCCCATTTTTCACCTCCCCCGCCTCCAGAAGATAGATAGAGATAGATATACAGAGGGGGGGGTGACAGAGAGAGAGAGGGACAGAGGGAGAGGGAGAGGAAAAGAGACAGAAAGAGAAAGAGAGGATAGAGACAAAGAGAGAGAAACAGAGAGGGAGAGGCAAAGAGACATAGACAGAGATTTCTCAAGCTCCTTGGGGCTGGGAAAAATTGCTGCAAAACTGAGTTTCCTGAAGTAGACCACTAGACTCCTAAACAACTGAAAAAGCGATCTAGTAAAAAATAAAGGCAACCAAAACAGCAATATGCAAACAAAAGCAAATAAAACACCCCCAGGAGCAAAACAAATTAGAGTTTAATTTGTGTGCATTGTTCAATGGACTGTTAAATTGGCCATGTCCACCCAATCACATGACCACGTAGCCACTTCCACTAAGCCAGTCCGGGCCCCCAACAGTCTGAGGGACCATGAATTGGCCCCATGTTTAAATGGTTTGAGGACCCCTGCCTTGGGCCTTTCCTTGTCAATACAGATTGCCACTCAAGGCCCCAAGAATTAAATTGCCCCATACATCTCCATACCAGGGTTGCAAGTCAGATGAGAGTGTCTTGCTCTTCAAAGTACAACCACAGAGTTAACTTTATGTTTCTGTTTCATGTAATTTAGCTGGGTGGATGCGAAACAGTAGAAAGCTATAGATGGATAAACTGAAAATGTGGCTTGTTCAAAAGAATTTGGGCAGTAAAGTTAAGAAACAGAAAATCATAGTGGAAAGTTTTGTTTGTTTGTGATGAGTCATAGAAACCCAGAGGAATATAAGATATATTTTAAAAAAAACATTTCACTGTATTGTAAGTTAAAACATTACTACAAAGAATCCTCTTTCACCTAAGAATGGTATCAGCCATATTCCTTGCCCTTTGCATTTACTTGGCAACAAATTTCCCTTGGGTTTGAATTTTTTGTTGGGTTCTAAACTTCACTGATAAGGTGTGTTATTGGTGAGTGATCTTTTCATGCTTACAAGATTTCTACTGCCTTAAAAAAACTACTTGCTTATGGTGTATTTTCCGGCAGCGTTGATTAAACTGTTGGCTTGCTATGCAATCGGTTCTTCAGTCTTTATTTCACTTCTGATAACTGAATTCCTCAAAGAAGCCTCTACAGAATTGATGTAGTCACTAGAGACTTCCGGTCACATTCTCCTAAACTCTGGGCACTGATTTAAAACCATGGTATAAGTGCAGGAGATGTGTGTGTGTGTGTGTGTGTGTGTGTGTGTGTGTGTGTGTGTGTGAGAGAGAGAGAGAGAGAGAGAGAGAGAGAGAACAGGGTGAATTCGGTAGAGTGGTGGCTTCTCTACTGGTCCTCAGACCCTGATAACATCTAGTCAATGCTGTAGGTACTTATTATATTACCAGACACTTTCTGGTACTCTTTGTACTATGCATACGTACACTATGCTAAATCTTTTCCACTAGCCTCAAGCCCAGTGGAAAAAGTATTAATTCGGTTAATTATCTCCTGCTCTTTGTTTCCCGATATTTCTACAGAGTTGGAGTTGACCCTGATCAAGACCCTCCACCCAACAATGACAGCTTCCAAGTCTTACAAGGAGTAAGTAGTTAACTTTTTCAACAGGTCAGTGATGTTCCTATACAAGCATGTTTGAGCAGCATTCATATTCTACATTTCCGCTCCCCACCCTAAACATGTGATCAACTCATGTGGTTGTGAATTTCACAGGTAAGATTCAGCCTTGTATTACAATATATACCGTATTTTTCGGAGTATAAGATACACCGGAGTATAAGATGCACCAAGGTTTTGGAAAAAAAAGTTTTGGGACTCTACAAACCTCCCCAAAACGGCACATTTTTTGCAAAAACAGGCACATTTTTTAAAAGGGGCATGAATAGCCCTTAGGAGGCTTGTAGAGTGCTCCTGGGAGGGTTGGGGGCCAAAAGCGAGCAAAAAACAGCCTGTTTTTCGTGAATGGGTGGTGGTTGGGGGGGGGGCAAAATTAGCAAAACCCAGTTCATTTATTGCTCATTTCTGCCTTCTCCATCCCCCAGGAGCTCCCTGAAAGCTATGCACGGCTATTTTGGTGAAGGGGGCAGGATTTCAGGAGGCAAAAAAAGCTGTATTCAGTGTATAAGACACAGCCAGATTTTCAGCCTCTTTTTTGAGGGAAAAAGGTGCATCTTATACTCTGAAAAATGTGGTATGTATATGGGGCAGCCAAGTTCTTTGTTAGAAAGTTTTAGATGTTTAATCTTCCATTTTGTTCCACTCTATATGTACATAGGGAAAGGAAGGGAAAGAAGGAAGTCACATATTGCCTTGTTTTCTTTCATCTTTGTCCTCTTCTGCTGTGCCATCTCACCTTGTTGCCCCCATATCTATTTTATGTATTTCTTGCCAAAGAAGATCCAATTTTGTGTTTGTTTGTTTGTTTTAGGAAATTTATCTTGCTACCTATTAGCACATGGCGACTCAAGGCAGCTTACAAGAATATAAAAACTTCATATAGAAGCAATAAAACTAATAAAAGAGAATCATATAATAAAATAATATAATAAAATAATCCCCACCCTGGTGACACACATCACATGAGCCATTTAATGGGCTCCATCCCACTCTGCATTTCCCAGGCCCGCTGGCAGAACAAGGTGTTCAGCACCTTCCAGAAGAGTGTTAGAGTGGGGGCCAGTCTAATCTCTGGGGGAATTATATTCCAGAGAGATGGAGCCACCACGGAAAAGGCCCTTCTTCTGGGTCCCACTAGGTATACAGTTGAAACTCGAAAAATTAGAATATTGTGCAAAAGTTCATTTATTTCAGTAATGCAACTTAAAAGGTGAAACTAATAGACTCATTACATGCAAAGCAAGATAGTTCAAGCCATGATTTGTCATAATTGTGATGATTATGGCTTACAGCTCATGAAAACCCCAAATCCACAATCTCAGAAAATTAGAATATTACATGCAATCAATAAAACAAGGATTGTACATAGAACAATATCAGACCTCTGAAAAGTATAAGATGCATATGTACTCAGTACTTGGTTTGGGCCTCTTTTGCAGCAATTGCTGCCTCAATGCGACACAGCATGGAATCTATCAGCCTGTGGCACTGCTGAGGTGTTATGGAAGACCAGGATGCTTCAATAGCAGCCTTCAGCTCTTCTGCATTGTTCAGTCTCATGTCTCTCATCTTTCTATTGGCAATGCCCCATAAATTCTCTATGGGGTTCAGGTCAGGCGAGTTTGCTGGCCAATCAAGCACAGTAATCCTACGGTCATTGAACCAGGTTTTGGTGCTTTTGGCAGTGTGGGCAGGTGCCAAGTCCTGCTGGAAAATGAAGTCAGCATCCCCATAAAGCTCGTCTGCGGAAGGAAGCATGAAGTGATCCAAAATCTCCTGGTAGACATCTGCGTTGACCCTGGACTTAATGAAGCACAGTGGACCAACACCAGCAGATGACATGGCTCCCCAAATAAACACAGACTGCGGAAACTTCACACTGGACTTCAAGCATCTTGCAGTGTGTGCCTCTCCATTCTTTCTCCATACTCTGGGTCCTTGGTTTCCAAATGAGATGCAAAAGTTGCTTTCATCAGAAAAGAGGACTTTGGACCACTGAGCAACAGACCAGATCTGTTTTTCTTTAGCCCAGGTAAGACGCTTCAGACGTTGTTTGTTGTTCAGGAGCGGCTTGACAAGAAGAATACGACATTTGAAGCCCATGTCCAGGATCCATCTGTGTGTGGTGGCTCTTGATGCACTGACTCCAGCCTCAGTCCACTTCTTGTGAAAGTCCCCAACACTTTTGAATGGCCTTTTCCTGACAATCCTCTCCAGGCTGCAGTCATCCCTGCTGCTTGTGCACCTTTTTCTTCCACACTTTTCCCTTCCACATAACTTTCCATTAATGCGCTTTGATACAGCACTTTGGGAACATCCAACTTCTTTTGCAATTACCTTTTGAGGCTTTCCCTCCTTAAGGAGGGTCCCAGTGATGGTTTTCTGCACAACTGTCAGGTCAGCAGTCTTTCCCATGATTGTGATTCCCACTGACCAGACTGAGAGACCATTTAAAGGCTCAGGAACCTTTGCAGGTGTTATGGCTTAATTAGCTGATTAGAGTGGGGCACTTTGAGCCTAGAATATTGCAGCTTTTCACCATATTCTAATTTTCTGAGATTGTGGATTTGGGGTTTGCATGAGCTGTACACCATAATCATCACAATTATGACAAATCACAGCTTGAACTATCTTGTTTTGCATGTAATGAGTCTGTCTCATATATTAGTTTCACCTTTTAAGTTGCATTACTGAAATAAATGAACTTTTGCACAATATTCTAATTTTTCGAGTTTCACCTGTATCTCTCTAGAGCAGTGATGGGCAACCTTTTTGGCGTGGTGTGTCAAAAATCGGCAAAAAATCGAGCATAACTCGGGTTGTGTGTCACTTCGACAAAAACATAATTTTATAATAATCTTATAAAGGTGTAGCTTCCTGGAAATGTATTCCCTCCTTTCATCCTCACTTTTTTCCAAGAGCTGGGAATGATTAGTTTCAAAATGTCTATTTATATTCCACGTTCTGCTTACTACCGTTTCAGTACATAGAACGCAAAATGATCTGCCATTTTTTTCTATAATGCCATACATCTCGCTCCATGTCTCTTGAAAGGGTCGGCCACTGCCACTACCACTCCCTTTACTTAACCTTTGTTTTTTATTTTTTGGGTGCTCCATCAGTGGGCCAGTGACAGAAGATAGAATTATAGATAGCCAATTAGGGGTTAACTAGCCTAACAAGCTAACACAACCTCCCCCTCACTTATCTCAGTTATTGTGGGCAATTACAAGTCCATGGCACCCCAATAGTTGCTGCTAATGGCGCTCACAGTTCCCGTTGGCACTCCGCTGTTCCCTGCTGTGGTGCGGTCGTAACCGACAGTCCCAGGAGTAGACTCTCTGTGCCGGCCTGACTGGAGAGAGGCGCGCACTGTTCCCGCGCTCCTCTCCTGCAGGTCCTCCCTCGCCGCGCTGATGACGTGTGTGCGCACGGCACACACACCTTACCAGCAGCCCCTGCGCTCAGAAAGGGGCGGCGGCGATACAGTAAGTGAGTGTGGGCGGGGGAGATCACATGTCCCGCCCCCCCCCGTTCCTCCAGCACAGATTCTTTCATCCTCGGCGGCTGTGCAGGAGCCGAGGATGAATCGCATGAAATCCTGTGCGTGTCACCCCAAATGGCTACGCGTGTCAGCACTGACACGCGTGTCATAGGTTCGCCATCACTGCTCTAGAGGATGGGACCTGCAACATTCCTTCCCTCCCTGCTCTGGTGGGTTGGATATACTCTATGTGACCGGCAAGAGATGATCCCTCAGATAACCTGGTCCCAAGACATGAAGGGAACCAGCACCTTGAATTGCACCCGGAAGCAAATCAGCAACCAATGCAGCTCCCACAGGAGAGGTGACACATGTGCACACCGAGGTCTGCACAAAACCATGTGGGCTGCTGCATTTTGCACCAACTGGATGCTCTTCAAGGGCAGCTCCATTTAGAGCATGTTGCAATAGTCAAGACGGGAAGTGACTAGGGCATGAGTGACCATGAGTAGCGATTGTTGGTCCAGGAAAGCTGGCGCACAACCCACAGTATTCCTAAATTTATGTTTTTAAAATTAGTTTTTGCATATCAAAACAGCTAAAGCTTAGTGTCCCACATCCCTGACAGTCACCATATCCATTATGGTGGAGGGAGAAATACAATGTTCCTTTTGAATAATCTTACTTCCTTTTCAAATCTCTCCTAAGGATCTTTCTTTTTTGTTACCTTCTGTTTTCAACTGCCCTGACTGAATCTTCTAATTATCAGCAATTGTCCAAACTCATCTCAGGAAAGAAAACCATATAGCTAGTTAAATAATTTATTGATAATATTTATTTATGTTTATACAGACACTTTTCATCTGATCTTCCTTATAACCAGAATTCCATTTTGACAGTTTTTATGCTGTTTAGAGCTATATAATTAGGATAAAAGGCAGGATGCTATCCTGATACTCATGCTCTAAATAGGAGTAGTATAAGTTACTATACATCCTCCCTTTAAGTCCTATGGAGGAACTCCATGTTTGTAAATGTTTCATACAACTCATATAGCTTAAGTACAGGTAAACCTTGGATCCAGTTGGTATATTTAGTAATGAGATTCTGTATTCTGTACATTTTCATACAATGGACTCCAGGTTTTGTATGGATATGGTCACTTTACATTCTTGTATCAGAAATGAAACTGGAAAAAAGGATACCCTCTTCCCCAAGATGTCCTTTATTTGACTTTTTTGGCTTTCATTTGGCAAGATGGACACATTTCCAAACAAAGTGCAGGGTTGTATCCCTCATCCAGTTTCATTTTCTAAACATGTCTGTAGGTGTTATGTTTCTGACCCCTTTGAAAAGAAAAAAATCTGCTGGAAAACTATTGCCATTGATCAGTTTTGTCTTGCGTACACTCAGTTATATTATTCCTTTATTTGACAATGTTCCTTGCATAACAAAATCATCTTTCCTGCCCAGGATGGTCCAGATGCTGAACGAAGGAATCGGACAAAACAGGAAAGTGCATGGATCTTCAGGCTTTGGTACAGCTTTGACCACAAGTATCCTTTCCAGACTCTTAATAGACAAAAGTCTATGCAATACAAGAAGCCATTGTAAAACTGCCAATCCTTGTCTGGTCTGAGCAGGCCATGTAAAAACAACTGCTAAATGAAGTTTCTATTATGCTCCAGAACAGAAATGAAGTAGCCAAATGAATCACTCTTATTGTGAGCAAAAACCAATATGGCCTATCCCTCCAAGAGGTACAAGACAGAATATGTGAAGAATTCCTATTAGAGCAGCTCAGCTACAAGAAAACATTATGAACATGTTATTCTACATCTTCCAGATTCATTTCAGAAAGTTTCAGAAAGTTGGTCCAGACCATGAGATGGTTGTTGACTGCACTTGAGTACATCACTGCTGAATTTAACTGTTACACTCAAGATGCCTATATTAATCTTGAAACTAACATTTGGAATTTGGTTTATAAATAGTTTTTACAGATGGTTCCTCTACTAGTTTCACAGCTTGTTTTTACACTGGAGTTAGTTAATGTGCTCTGAAGGCTTCTTTATTTAATCAGCGCTATGGTCTGACTGATGGTTGATTACCTTTTGTCCCATTAATTCTTCATTTTCCTTTTTTCCTTATGATGCCTGATACCTGGTGGCTAGCTCTATTCATAATTCATAGTTCAGTAGAAGAATGGGCTGAAATTACTGTATCTATTAATAGTGGGATGTGGTGTATCTATTAATTAAGGTGGCTCAAAGGGACATAGTGGCTCAGTAGACGCTGAGCTGAGCTTGTCGATCAGAAAGGTTGGCAGTTCGGCGGTCCGAATCCCTAGCACAGTGTAACAGAGTGAGCTCCCGTTATTTGTCCCAGCTTCTGCCAATCTAGCAGTTCGAAAGCATGTAAAAATGCAAGTAGAAAAATAGGGACCACCTTTGGTGGAAAAGAACAGCATTCCGTGTGCCTTCGGAGTTCAATCATGCCGGCCACATGACCCTGGAGATGTCTTTGGACAGCGCTGGCTCTTCAGCTTTGAAATGGAGGTGAGCACCATCCCCTAGAGCCGGGAATGACTAGCACATACCCTATTGTTCAGAGTATAAGACACACCAGAGTATAGGACACACCAAGGTTTTGAAGAAGCAAATTTAAAAAAAAGTTTTTGTATTCTGCAAACCTCCCCAAAATGGCCTGTTTTTTGCAAAAATGGGCCCGATTTTTTCAAAAAAAGGGTGGGGGCATGAATAGCCTTTATGAGGCTTGTAGAGTGCTCCTGTGGGATGGCCCCCCCAAAAATGAGCCATTTTTTTGTGAAAATTGGCCCCCTTTGTGTCAAAAAAGGGCATGGATAGTCTTTAGGAGGCTTATAGAGTTCTCCTGGGGGGCTGGGGGGACAAAATTGAACAAAAAATCGTCCATTTTCTGCTCATTTCTGCCCTCCCCAGCCCCCAGGAGAACTCTGAAAGCCTCCTAAAAGCTATGCACGCCATTTTGGTGAAGGGGCGGGGTACTGGGAGGTAAAAAATGCTGTATTCAGGGTATAAGACGCAGATTTTCAGCCTCTTTTTTGAGGGAAAAATATGACTTATACTCCGAAAAATATGGTATGTGTGAGGGGAACCTTTACCTTATTAATGATAGTTTGAACAATTTGAACAATTTGCACATGGTTGCTTGGTAGGTGTATTTTCCTTAATAAAATGTGGCAGATACCTCAAGCCCATTTTGACCCACAGTGGTCCACCTCTCACAACAACTCTTCCAGGTTGGTGTGGATTGATAGCTCGTTGTTTAACTAGTCCCCAGGTTTATGAGGTAAGTGCATTTTGTTGCCTACCAAATTCTTAAGCAGCATGAGATTGAGGTGGTGGTGGGTGGGGAGAAAGGAACTGAATGAGAAGAAGGGTAAATATTCCAGGAAATCACGATGCAATTTTAATACATTTTAATAAAGTTTGCTTGCACATCTGGACAGAAATGGGGTGTATCAACCTTTTGAGGTGAGGTGGAAAAACAGACAAGGTAAGGATTCCAAGATCTTTATTGTTGTAAAGTAGATGAACAAATTTTGAAAGCCTATCAGAATTTGTCTCTCCCTAATTTATACCAAACAAAATCAACGTGAGGTTGTTTTGAGGTTTTCTCTCTCTCTTTTTCCTCTTTCTCAGGACTGACTCATATTTTCAGAAACTCTCCCCCTTCCCTTAACAATTCACACATTCCTTTCCTACTTCCGAGGCCTGGTCTATATTTCTTTCACACTGTCCTCTCATCAGAATCATGCATCCATTTTGCCCTAGCTGCAAATGTATCTGCTTTGATGTAGAATAGGACAGGACTTTCCAACCTTGGCAAGTTAAAGACTTGTGGACTTCAACTCCCAGAATTCTGGGAGTTGAAGTCCACAAGTCTTTAACTTGCCAAGGTTGGAGACCCCTGGAATAGGACATCAGTATGGAAATTATGCATGGCTATGTTTAGTTATAGGAGTATATCAGTCCAACGAGTGTTGTTATTAGTGAAGCAAATAGAGCCAGATACTTCTCAAGTGAATTTAGGAGATCTTATCTGCAAGAATGCAAGGAATCGGAGAGGCCAGCATCAGGTTATTTTTGGAACATTTTCAAGTCTCCAGGGATCCAGATGGATTGTTTTTCTCTCTGCCTCCAAAGAATGTTTTGGATTACTGGGACTCCATGTTAAATTTTTAACATGGTTTTTCTATTTAATATTGAATATGGAGATTAAGTGAAGAATTTAGTCTACATGTATAAAAGAAAAAGAAAAAAAGTCCCTACGATTACACTGTTTCTGAAAAAAATCTGTAAATTAATCTAAAACAAAATACTTTTAGAAAGCAGAAACTTAATAAAGAATGCAATTTTAGGTTTCCTCTTCTTATAAGCACATTGGGAAGAAATAAGGAGAACAAATGTGCTTTACTTCTGGGGAAAACAAGGAAAGAATCTTTAGAGAATAATACAATGATTTTTTATTCTTTTTTTAATGGGAGAGTTAGCCATTTAGAGCATTAATTAAGACATCCTTGAAAATATTTATCCTTTCCTTTGTCTCATACAATATTGTAGAAAGCAAGGTGCTTGGTTTTCATTTTTGGCCTGTAGCTACCCTTGGAGTATGCTATGTTAAGACAGGTGCATATGACAAAACTAAATGACTTAATTTAATTTAATATGGTTACAGTACAGGTAGTCCTCGATTTATGACCACAATTGAACCCCAAATGTATGTTGCTAAGTGAGAAATTTTTAAAGTTCGTTTTGGCCCATTTTACAACTTTTCTTGCCAGATTTGTTAAGTGAATCGCCACAGTTGTTAAATCAGTAACTCGTTTGTTAAGTGAATATGGCTTCCCCATTAACTTTGCTTGTCAGAAGGTCACAAAAGGGGAACAATGACCTGAGATCCTCATAAATGTGAATCAGTGATTGAGCATCTGTATGTAAATACATGACCATGGGGATGCTGCAATGGTCATAAGGGTGAAAAATGGTCATGAGTCACTTTTTTCAGGCTCATTGTAACTTTGAACAGTCGCTAAGCCAACTGTTGTAAGTTGAGGACTGCCGTAACACCGTTGACACTGTTAATTGGTTCTGGGAGGTGCAATGAGAAGCAAAAACGAGAATACCAAACACATTTCTCCATAAGGAGTAACATAATCAGTCACAAGGTAGCCAACACTCACAAGTTCAAGCTTGTGCGTTGCGTACCAAACAAACAATGAGTCCATTTTTAAATGCTTATTTTATTTGATTGCAATAGGTAATTGAAGTGGCATCTAACTAATCAATCAGTGAATCATCTATCAGCAAGGGTCCTGTCTCAGGCCATGCATTCACAAATACATAGGGAGGTTTGCAAATTTACTGTGAAGTTTCCAAGCAAATAAAACAAGCAGCCAAAGGAAATGTACATGCAAACACCCCCTCCCCCACACAAATCAAATCAAGTCCCTTAAAGGCCAGCAAGTTTCTAAATGCAAAACAGCAGGCACAAGAGTGGGCAGAAGTCCAAGAACCCAATGTCATAACAGAGTCATCCGCCAGTCCAGATCCAGAATCACGGTGAGGATATTTTGAGTCAAGGGACAAGGCACACAAAATCTAGATCAACAAATGGAGAGTCTTGAGTTTTCTGGACTTCTTAAATAGAAGCAACGTCGGTGTTGCTCAGGTGGAAGAACAAAGTTCCTTTCTGGCAAGGAGCCTTGCAGAGTGCCTTTGCTCTGCTCTGTTCTCTGGAGTGCTTGCACTGGGTGGGGTGACAACTCAGAGTCCTCATCTTCTAAGATTGGTTGCAGCTGTGTCTTCTCCAGTAGCATAGTTTCGGCGGCCTGCAATTTCTCAGGCAGCAATTTGTCGGACAGCTCAAGAACTTGAGTGTTTATTGTTGGTTTCGTCATCAGAGTCTGAGGTGCCCAGGCAGCAACCTCTTTTGTATTCCATTTAAGGAGCTCCACACAAAATATAGAATGCACTAGTTTAGATACACTAATTTAGGAGATATTTCTGATTGCCTCCCTCCAATGACAATTTTCATAAATTCTCTGCTGTTGTAAACCCAACAAGGTAGACCAGACTAAGAAATGAATGCCATGTAGGACAAGGCTCCTTTTATATCAGAGTCTTGCAAATTGTAATCTGCTTCCCCCAACGCATACTTTAATTCCATGTAAATCAGGGATTCACTCAGATGTTTTCTCAACTCCTTTTCTTGGCCTTGCCTCAAGCCCTACTTATCTAACTACTGTCTTGATACTGTCATTTCTTCCTGTCGCCCAGGGTGATTTCCTAGCTATTTTCATACCAACCTCTTTTTTTATTTAATAAAAGCCTCCTACGGTGACATATGAATATACATTTCCAAACAGATTTTTCCAGAAAAACTGGTTTTTCTCCAAAAGAATTTTTTTCTCCAAACACACAGCTGGAAACATCATTTATCCTGTGATTTCATTTATTATCTAAATCATGATGGTCAAAACAGATCAGTACAAATCAGATTAGTTTGCTGAAATGAGGCTGAACAGATTATTGAAGTATTCATATGGTATCCTCTATCATGCAGTAGAGGACAAATATAGATCACCTCTTGTACAAAATATGCACATGAAAATACCCGATTCATAGTACTTTGCAAAATAAGTACAGGTAGTCCTCGATTTATGACCATTCATTTAACAACAGTTTGAAATTATGGTGGCGTTGGAAAAAGTTATTTATGACCTGTCCTTGAAGTTACAACCATTGCACCATCCCTGCTCTCAGTTGATCGCTATTTGGGTGCTTGGCAACTGGTTCACATTTATGATAGTTGTAGCCTTTTGCAGTCCTATAATCATGATTTGTGACCTTCCCAGATGGCTTTTGACAAACAAAGTCAGTTTGGAAAGCCAGATTTGGTTAGACCATAATGATTTGCTTATTGACCATGGCAAAAATGGTCATTAAATTGAGTCTGGTCATGTGATGATTCATTTTACAACTGCATCAATTGTGGTTGTAAGTTGAGGACTACTGGTAGAGGTTCACTGTAGATGGAAAATTAAACAAAAAGGGATGTTTATAAGATATGAAGCTACGATATCTACGTAACTTATGTCATATCTTAGCTGCTAAAAATAGAAAAAGGATAACTATTAGATGGCAGAAAAGAATTGGGATCTCTGATCTCTTTGCTGGCATCTAGAGGTCACCTGGATTTTTGTAGCCCAGATAGCACAACAGACCATATTGTTGGATTGGACTCTGGTAATAGTTTTATTGAAAGGCTACCTTTCAATGCCATTTAGAACAAAATAAAAATCAATAAAAACAAAAACAAATGCCCAAAGGAAAATTTCTTTCAATACCTGTAGTAGGCTGTGAAAAATAAGAAGTTCACATGATAGTAATCAGACAAGAGAAATGAAGTCCAAAGCTGGAATGACATTTGTGAATGTCTTGCTAATTTCCTCTAGTTTTTTTTTAGCTAAAAGCAGGGAAGGAATAGGTGCATTCAATCTTTCAAGAATCTTGCTCCAATCTTTTAATAAAAATAGCATTGATTTTTCTGATATGGACTATTTCTAAGAGCTGACAGTATTGACAATACATCTCTGTTTGGTAGAGGGGGAGGGAATAGATGGAACTGTTAAACAAGTATACGCCAAAGCTACTCCCAAAACATAGCCTCTTCCATATGAGGGATGTAGCTGCACCAAGTTTCTGACCATTCCATTAACATGCAATGGATGTTTCTGCTGTTTTCCTTAAAAACCTTCTTGAACACATTTCAGAACCAAGAACAGCTTAGAGACGAAGATTCTGATTTTATCTTGAATGACAGTGACTTGACACTGACCTACGGAGACACAACAATAACTGCTAATGGCTCCTCTAGTTCCCATGGTGCTGTTATCAACCTGGATGGCAGGAAGGCAAAGAGTAGCTCTGAAGAAGCCTTGGAAAGTGATCTGGGAACAGAAGCACCTGAGGTGATGAGCAGAGGAACTCGGCTCGTGTTTCCGATGGATGCATGAAGACTGCTTGGCATATGGAGCAGTAAAGGATAGGTCCAGTGCCCCCAAATCCACACTATCTGCAGGCCAGTTGTAAGTGGAGACACTTATCGAGTAAATTAATGTCCCTTGTACAATGTAAGTTTTTTTAAAGTCTCAAGATGTCCTTGCCCCCCCCCCACTCCTGTGTCTTTCTTAAAAAAAAAAAAAATCGAGATGCTGAGAATTTCTAAAATGGAAAATGTCTAAGGTTGTCGTATTAAGGGAAAAACACAACCTTGAAATGAAAAGCTAAATGTCATAGTTCCTCTAATTCTATGCACTGTGGGGATATTAAGCGTCCCGGCGTCTAAAATATTTCTGACCCACGGAAGGCCTTTTCATCAGAAGTCTTTGGTCACTTTTGTCAGGGACAAAAGATGCAGTGTTGACTTATACTCGAGAAAAAAGTAGTTGGAAAAAAGGACGAAATTTCCATATGAACATTTTCCTGGACTTGTTGGGGGGAAAAAGGAAGAAAAAAGTCCCTTCTCATTTCAAGAACATTTGTATTAGTAAAGTTTGACATTAAATTATTCTGTATCTGACAAGGAAAGGAATATATATATATATATATATATATATATATATATATATATATATATATATATATATATATATATATACATACATACATACATACATACACATACACACACAACTTTTTGAGACTTTCAGTGTGAGTCCTGTGGTTGCATCACAAGCTGAGCTGTTGCTGTCTAAAATACATGTTTTTTGCATCGTGCCCTTAATATTCTCCAGTAGACATCTGTAGACAGTAACATTCTTCTATTACAAATGTGAAGAATATTGAATGGGTCTAGTGAAGTTACAAACTGCTGTACAATTGCCCAAGAAGTATTGATAGAATCTGTCTCAGGCTATTGTAAACTTTCCCAGGCCGATGTCTTCCAGATGTGTTAAACTACCATTATTAACATCCCCAATCAGCATGGCCAAGCTAGAGATCATCGGATAAAAGCCATTTATTTGGACTTAAGCAGTGTATCTTCTGTTTAACAGGAGAAGACTACTGTAAACTGTACCTGTTTCTCTGATGTTTGCATCAGAACAAAAGGTGTAATCGTAATCAGTTAGAAAGACAGTGTTGGTGTGTTTGTTAGTGGCATATGGCACTATGATCCTGATGTTTAAAAATGGTACAGTGCCTTTTATGTAATAAAGAGTATCATGTTGTGACCGAAATAGGGAGACCTTGTCTAAGGCAATGTTTCTCAACCTTGGCAACTTTAAAATGTGTGGATTTCAACTCCTAGAATTCCCCACTCAGTGTGAAGTCCATGCATCTTAATATTACCAAGGTTGAGAAATGCTGGCCTAAGATACAGCAGTGCTCATTTGCAAATAAGGCATATGCAATTCTAATTATAAAAGAGCATCTGCTTTCCATGGTGTAATTTGGCAACTCTCTACAGCTTTCTTTGTCAGGAGGTTAGCTGTTAAAAAGCAAGTTTAATAATACTGTAGCGTAATAATTCAACTCTTGGGCACTATTTTAATGGGCTGCCCTATAATTTAAAAATGCTTAGGAAAATAAAATATGCTCTCGCGTTCTTGTTTTTTCTTTCTGAGTACATTTTTAATTGCTGTTTCATTTTTAGTCTGTTTGTGAAATGAAAACTACATTTGAACCTACCTATGTAATAAAGTCTGTTACTTTACCATGACTCTTATGGTGTCACTGATCAATATTTAACTAAGAAGATTCAACTTTTCAAAAAGTAATGTTACTTTAAATTATCCTTTTCTATAGAAGTATATATAACTGGATTAGTTGTGGAGAAATAAGACACATCAACTGAGTAATAATGTAGAGATTAAATGATTCTCATTTCCCAATTCATTTCACATGTCTGATCCTATGAATTATCAGCCCTCCAAGGTAAACCAGACAGGAAACAAGATTAGATGAACTAATTGTACTAATTAATTAGTAGAACAGGTTCATGTGGCATACTAGTCCTCTTTTTTGAAGGAAGTAGTTGTAAGTTATACAGCAAGAGTGTGAAGGGTACCAAGCTCACAAAATGTAAATGGGAATCTACACTGATTAATAATCTTTACTATTTGCATTTTCTAACTAGAATTAAGAATGTATAATGGAATATGAGAATGACCTTGGGAGAAAGAAGGAAGAGCTACAGCCTAGACAACCATCATGTGAAAGATATCTCAGCACTCAGAAAGAAAGAAAGTATTTAAGAAGAGACCCTCCCTGTTTTTCTGGAAAGTAAAAGTAAGGATAGGGAGAAGTGTTTTTAAACTTGTAAACTTCTGTTAATGTAACCTTACAATAAAGTAGTCTTAGTACTCAGGATTTGTGTTTCTTGTCTGGACTGCCTCAAAGGACTAAGAACAGAGGTGCTGGAATATAGTTAGGATAAAGATTGCTTTGACTTCCAGCGGAGGCACAGCAAGTTACACACGTCTCCATGGGGAATGGAGATGACCACAGCAAAGAACCAATGTTTCCTTAGAATCTGACTGGACAACAAGTTGATAGAAGATCCTCCACGTGTACTTGGGATGGCTGCTCCACATAAGGAGACCGCAGGACGTTGGCCTCCTGTGGGTGTGAGTACTGGGAGATAAAGAGATTAATGCTACAACTGTGGCAGGGCCTTTTAATGGCTACAAAGTTTGTTAATCTTCTAATCATTTTTGCAAATGGCTTATCTAACCATCAAAAAGCTATTAGAGATTTTCAAAATGACAAGCTTGAAAACCTACCTAGTGAATGTATTTTCATTTCTGAATAAAAGAAAAAATATCTATAAATGTAAGAATTTTAAGTTGAACATTTTCTTGGTTCAAAATCTTAAAGCTAAATAAGATTTTGAACCAAGAAAATTATAAACAATTAATGGTCCAGATAAGCATAGAATATTGAAACTTTTACAACTGAATTATGGGAGTGAATAGCTTTTTCTGAAAACCAAAAGTACTTTGCCTACTGTAATCATAAAACAAATTGAAAAGTTTATAATTTAAATTGAACACTAAAGGGGATTAGAGATTCCAGGTAAAAAGAACAAAATGACAACAAAAGAACACTGCCTTTGCTTTTAATTGGGATCTGTAAAATAACACAAAACATAACATTTGAAATATTAAAGGTCTTTGAAGATGAGGCCAGAAATTAGTAGCCACAAGCAACGACAGATGTGAAACAAATATGAAAGTAGTGGAATCCAAGACATTGGATTAAAAAAACTGGATTATAAGCATGAATTTATGATGGTTGCAGCATCGCAGGGTCACATTATCATCATTTGCAACTTTCCCAATGGCTTCTAAGAAGAAAATTCAGTGGGAGAAGCTGGATTCACTCAACGACCTATGAAGATTTGCTTAACGACTGTGGCAAAAATGTTTAAAAAATTAGATGCAACTCATTTAACGATCACAATGCTTACTGTCCCAACTGTGATTGTAAATTGAGGATTACCTGTATAACAATTATAAGTCCTATCTAGATATGTCAATGAAAGTAGAACCAGCCTCTAAAACAACAATCCATCAAAGTCTTCTAGCTATTCTGTTATGGTAATTTTATAGAAACTTTATCTATAATCCCCACTTGATGCTAGTGCCAACAACATGAAGCAGAAAATGTCAGATATCACATCCTGGACCTTTTCATTTGAGTTATGGACCTTTTGGGCTAAACTGAGATGGACAAGTGGCCAGTACTATCTGGAAATCATATACTGGAAACAAGGCAAAATAAAATGTGCAATGAATACTTAATATCAGAGAGCAGGCTGAAAATATTTAGTGTGCCAATCAGCTGTATAGTAGCAAGCCAAGCAGTGGCAAGCTTGAAACTAGTGGTCATGGTAGTGAGCCCTGGAGGAGTTGAAAATGCTTGGTAGCATTTTTTGGGATAGAAGCAGCAAATTTATTGACTTTTCAAACAATGCTCACAGGCCACATGCATTCTCTATTCAGACAACTTTTTAGTCACCTTCCACTTAGGAGGAAGGGGAGTTCTCAGCACAATTTCATAGCTTTACACTATTTTCTTCTCAATCTATTAAGTTCCTTTCTACTAGAATTGATTACACGGAGTCTCATTTAGCAACCACAATTGGGACCAGTAGCACATTAAGTGAGGCAATTTGTGATCTTACTTTGTTTTATATTTGATTAATTTGGTGCTGGTTGAGCACTTAAGAAACAAATCTTGCTCTACATACATCTTATAAACAAATTTTGGTCTCTAGTGTCATAATTAAAAATAGTCTCTCCTATAATAAATTTTACATGAACTTGTTTCTTCATAAGTACAGTTGTGTATCAAATGTAATATAATATTGGCTGTACCTTAAACTTTGTTTATGAACTTTGTCTCAACTTTCTTACAAGAACATAAAAGGACAATCTAATAGAGATAACCATGAAAAGGCCAGCTAGGAAAACTTCCTCTTCATAGCCTAAAATATCAAATATCATAGAATGAATTTAGGCATTAAGTCAATGCTCCACTACACTCAGTCATCATTGCTGAAGCTACAGTTAGGTTCAGAGATTCTATTATGTATAAACCAAGCAAATATTATTGGTTCCACCACAAATCCGCGAAGCCCTTATCCACGGAAACATAAGCGCGAAGACTAATTCGCGCCGTTCTAAGCGCTAAGGAAAAATGCGACCCTACCGCGATGACATAATCGCGGAGGGCAAATTCGCGCATTCCCAAGCACTCAGTACCCTAAACCTAACCCTAAACCTAACGCTAAACCTAACCCTAAAACAAACCCCTAAACCTAATCCTAAAGCTTACCTTAATTGAAGTCGGCTTTCTGCCGCGGCGCCGTTTTAAAGCGCCCTTCTGTTGCCGCGCTGTTGTCGCGGCGGTGATGATGCGCAGTGATGACGTCACAGATTTTATCGCCGCGATTTTGACCAGCGCGGTTTTGTCGTGCCACGAATATTATTATGGTTCAACATACAACCTGTGAGCACAGCCATCAAATATGACCTAATTCTCTAAAAAGATTTCAGTGTCATCCCTGTCTACCACACCTCTATATTCTGCTCTTGCAGAAGGGCTGGGTCATGTATTGCTTTGGTTGGATTTGACTTAATTATGATATGGAAAACTACCAATTAGAAATACGTAGCTTAACTTTAAACATTAAAACTTTCAATTTTAGGCTGTGTTAAAGCAACACACAAAGGATAAGCCATAATTTACAGACTGCAGTGCCTAAGGCAAAACTACAGAAAGCATATTGTTTTTATTATCTCATAAAACAGGAACATCATAATATAGTTTGTTTTGGCTTAGGTTTGAATATAGCCGTTTGGTTTGCAATATAACATTTGTTTATCACATGATGTCTACTCACCATTTTCATCATATTATGCGAAGGCAGTATTAGATTTGAAGTTGATTTTCTTAGTCAAGATGAACTCCCTTTCTGGTTACAAAGGTCATTTTTGGTCTCAAGTGTGTCAGTTTAACCCCTTGTCCCAATTTCTATAGTAATAATAATACTCATCACAATAAAAATCAGACCATATTTTAATTTATTGAACCAATGGCCATTTTCAGACTTTAAAAAAATAGTTGAAATTAAATTCAATACAGAGTGCATTTTCTTGTATTATATGATCAACTTCATTTAAAACAATAAAAAGGCACATCTGCTTTTTCAAGTCATCAGCATAGTAACAGCAATAGTGTAATCTTGTTGATGGTAAACTCTTAAGGATAGAATCAAATGAGGGAAGAAATGGTAAGGGAGGGCTTTAAAAACAGCTAGAAGATACTATTTATCTTATACCTTCTGTAGTCAGGATTCTTTCTTGATATTAGTCTGAGTGATGCACTAACTAGGGCTGCTTTGAGGGCTTTCTATGGGCTTTTGTGGATGCATGCAGAGAAGATCCTTCTGTCAATACTTTTGAAGTGAAGTGGTCCATCTCAGGCACTGAGGCAGAAGTACCTTGACTGTGCCTTAAAACAAATTGTTCTTTCAATTTAGTTTGATTATAGCTTCATAAGATAGCACCATTTTGCTCAACTCTAGAGTTGAGGCTTTATGTTTATGAAAGAGGGTACAAAGATTTTGATATGACTATTCTACTAAAATCTATATGTTGGGACAATTTCCAAACCTCTAGGTAAATTGGCTTTTCCCCTGTGAGATCAAAAATGAGTCAGACTTGTCTTTCTACTCCTCCACACCAATATCTCTTTTTGATACTGGAAGTTCCTGTTCATTGTATTAGCTCAAAAGGGGACAGATGCAGAGACAGAAGAATGTTTAGATACAAAAGATACAAGGTTCATTCATCCCTAAGCCACATTCCTGAATTGGGGGGAAAATATTTATATAAATATGTTGCCTGCTGTTATTTTGTATGAATATGCATTTGTTTAAGAAGAAAAATCAGAAAAGAAAAACGACATTTTTAAGAGGAAAATGTGGGAGGAGTAATCAACAGATCTTTAAGATTTCCACTTCTGTTGTTGACAAGTCTTTGGGTAGGTTGAAAAGGTCAAAGTCATAGTTGGATTGCCTTGCCTGAGATTCTAAATTCCACTCATCTTTTTACTTGGTATGGTAGGTGGTTTGAATGTCGATAAAAACAAGTAACACATTCGTTGACTGAAGATAAACACTTCAAAACCTAGAGGGGCACAGATATTGCACTGTGACAAATGTAATATTTAAAGGGGTTTTTTTTCTTCATAATAAAAACAATTTCATTAAAGCTTCCCAGTATTCATTCTGCCATGCAGAATTTACAGTAAAAATTGCAGTTCATTGATGGTTCCAGTGTCTTTAGAAAGCAGAGCTCCATCCAAAGATTTTCTGTCATAAGTGAGCAACCAGTCTGTTAGCCTGTGGTGATGAGAAAAATCCACAATTTAGATTAGGAATTCTCCAGTTAAGGTCTTCAATTTACCTTGCACACATAGGTAAGAAGATAGCATTTTACTCTTAATCAGCCTGTGTTGGTTTTTTTAAATTAGGTGGTAACATACGTCAATAAACAAATTATATCATTTGCCAATAAACAAGCTAAATCCCTCACTACTCATCCCCAGCATTATAGGGAGAATTAATAAATTGCTAGCATTTTGTAATATTTTAAGTCTGTATGATTTTAAGTTTTTCAGTTGATGAAATTGTTAAGGCATCAGGCTAAAAACTATGAACACATGAGTTGTAGTCTTGCCTTAGGCATAAAGCCAGCTGGGTGACTTTGGCCAGTCACTTTCTCTCAGATTGAGGACATAGAGTATGGCAAGCCACTTCCGAAAAACCTTGCCAAGGAAACTTCAGGGACTTGTTCAGGAAGACTTCAAGAATCAGACACAATTGACCAGAAGGATAAAATAGTCACTTCATGATTCTGAACTAGACCTAAGATGAACTACGGTAGGTGTGACTGCATCTTATGTTTCAGTAACTATAGCAGAAACTATTAGTCACATTGATTGCAAGCTCTGTAATATGCAGGCATGCAGTTCCATAATCCTTCCATAAAGCATTGTATGTTCATTTCATTTCAGTTCTCTCATTTCAGAGAACTAGACTAATTTTCCTCAAGAAGTAATGCCAATGAGGGCTGCCGTTGGGGGACTATATTAAGTCTTTCTAATAAAAAGGCATGGAGAAGGAATAGTGATGCATTGGGAGAGACTGAGTGAGGGAGTTTTTAAAAAAAATAATTGATCTTATGCCAAGTACATTGGGAAAAACAGAGAAAAGAACATGGGCTGCAAATAATAACTGGGGAAGAGATGTAGGTGATAAAGGCACGCTAAGATATTCTGGCCCAGATATCTGATGGTGCTTGGGTAAATTATCACGGCATCTATCATTATATTGAAATATTGGATGACATAGATGTATGGCCTATGTGGCTGATAACCTCTGACCCACCTCTGGCATCCTGGCTTAGCAGGGAACAATGATGAGGTTAGATAGAGGGTTATAGCATAAGTTGAGATAACAAAGAACACACTACTCGGGCCTATTTTAAGATGCAGGTGAATCTAAAGAATGTCTACAAATTTCAGTTGGCATAAATGCTGCAACCAGGTTTCCAACTGGTGTGGATTATAGGGATCACATTATAACCATGCAGAAAAACTTTCATTGGCTGTCAATTGCATATAATGTATCTTTTTCACTAAATGTTTAATTCTTTTAATTTTACTTATTCAATGTCAAGTTTTAAATCTTGTGCTTTTTGTTTTAAAAGTTGTATGCTCTTATAACCATTGCTTATATAAACTGAAGCAGAAATTACATTTAAAAAAATGCATTGCCTATCGTGTGGTTACTTAAAAAAACAACTAAATTGCTGAATGAGCTCATAGCACCAACTGATTCACAAAGTAGCCAATTGCAATTTGGTCTAATATGTTTTGCAAATCCAGCCAGTGTAGGCTAATTTGAGATTTAATGTACTATCCAAGATTTCTTTGGCAGAAATATTGTTTTTAAGAAAAGCTAAATGTTTACTCTGCAGTGGAGAACCTGAGGCTAAGGGAGTTTGAAAAAATAAAATTATAAAAGTGAACAGTTACAGGGACACTATCAACCATGTTTTTTGAAGGAAGATTAGGTTAAATTACATTTTTATTCTGTAGTCTACGTAATACTAAAAAGGTCTGTACATCTTAGGTTAATTAGTACCTCATATTTTCTTAGTCTTTGAAAAAAATCAGTATATTTAAAAAGGCTATCTGTTGATCATTATATATTTTCACTAAAATTACAGAGACCTAAGCATATGTATATATTATGTAAAAAAATAGGGTAGTCCCTAATTTAATGTATACATTTCTGGGTGTTCCATGACATACTTTACTATGAAAACAGCTATTAAGGGAAAATTAATTTACTCGGACATTAAATATGTTTGAATTTGTGTTTAAAAGGCAATCAAACCTTTTAGAATTTTAAAGATCAGAACTAGCATCTTACATTGTGCTTGATTCAATATATAAATTTGACATTGAAAAAGGATAGAAAAAATATTGGTGCTTTCAATGTTTAACTTTGGTATTAAAGAAGATACATGGAAATACTATGGATATCCAATGAACACCTAGATCATCAAACAAATCAACCCAGAGTTCTCACTAGTCAGATAAATGACAATGGTCAAATTATGTACTTCATATATATTTCGGTATATGAAGACCTCTAATGTTGGGGAAAGGAAAAAGAAAGAGAGGAAGAGGGCAACCAGTTCAAAGTTGAGGGACTCAATTATAGTGATGGTGGATAAACCATTGGAAGACTAGAAAGACTAGGTTGGAATAAATGCTCCTGGAGAAAATTTATGTGGTCACTAAGAAACAATGCCAACTTTAAGGCAGATAATCATCCAATCAATATACAAATATTTAATCTATAAAATTATCATTCATATAGTGAAATAATTATGTTTGCAGTGTGGCATTTTAATTCAGTTAAATTATTTTGATTCAAAATCTTACATTCAAAATGTGGCAAAAACCCAATCTATGATGATTAAGGTACAAAGGAATCCTTTAAATTATGCAAGTAAACACTGTTTTCAGACCATGTATTAATGTAGAACTGATTTTAAAAATGCATTCCATGGTTATTGGGAAACACATTTTATATTAATTTTGTACATGGAATACATAACCATTACTTTCTAACGAAAATCTAGTTTATTTAAGTGCTACAGAGGTATGAATCAGCAAAAAGATATATGAATGAACACTTCATGACTTTATAGATGACATTTTGTTTGCTACATGTTATAAAAAAAAACCTCTGCCAATAAATTGATACATTATGCTTTAACAATCTTCTGCCTGCTTTATAAATGACTGTTCAACCAATTTATTATGGTTATCCAAGCTGAAACTGAAACCAGAATTTGTAACAAATATTCATTGCCTTAAATTTAATTTTCTATATGTTCAAAGAGCAGCTTTTGTTGATTGAAAGATACAGCCAAAACCCTAATGGTAAAGAGCTGCATGCCATGGTAAGTAAAATGGTGGTAGGTATACGTATATCCTTACTAATGGTCTTTTTGGTACAGCATGCTGTGCAATAGTGTCCAAAGCAAACTGTGGTGACATCACCATGCAAATAATAGTGCTATGCTGCAAGGTATTGACTCAGATGTGCTAAATCATAGTTTGCTCATTACGGTTTATCAAATAAGCCAAAATTAGTGATTTGCAATCCTAAAGTTGAGTAGCATGTGCTAAAGCAAACCAATGACATAACTAATCTTTTCTAAAGATACCCTTCAAATAGTACTAAATTTTAATAGTAATCTTAAACTAATACTAATTAGTTTAATACTGACACTTTGACCATGTTAAACACGAGTTATAGGATTTGAAATCTAATACTTATGAGACCATTACATTGTCAGAGACTAGTCGATACAATTACAAGGCCGGTTTACCAGTTAGTAACTAAAATTAACCCAACAATCCAGATTATGATTCAATGAGATTTATAAAACCACTCATTAAGATTTGTAAAATATGGCATATGGTGCAAAAATGCAGACATCCAACAATAGTTAATTCAACAAATCATCATTTAATTCAACGTGTGGTCTAGGTTTTAGATGAAAGAAAAGTGTCCTAAAAGGTCCAAAATGCAGGAATAGCTACATATTAAAGAGCTAACAGAAAATAGGATATAGAAAAGAAACACAGCTGAGAGAAAAGAGCATTTGTGTACTTTTACTGACAGACTTCACGAAAGTCTGCATTCTACACAGCGCTTAAAAATAATCCTTGGTTAGAAGCCATCAGGAAATACCAGAGTTGTAAGATATACAGAAAAGTTGAAAAGCATTCTAGAAGAAGGCAATGGCCAATCACCTTCAGAGCTGTTGCCAAGATCAATACAGAATTATTTTCATGTGGCTACCAGCAGGACATCTTCACTTTTTAAATAACCAGACAAAATGTAGCAGCAGACTAAATAATACTGTAGTAGGCAAACAACCCGTTTTGTTTGGGGGAAAACATTTTGTTTTTAAATGTTTTCCCTCCAGGCCTTTCATTCCTGGGGCTCACATCCTTGCCCTAAATTTTTTTGGAAGGCTACCTGATAGTCTTATCAAGGAACTCAAACCAGGCCAGCTGCTGATTCAGGGTTAATTTCTTTTTCCAGTTGCAGATAACTGAGCTAGAATGTTTTTTATACTTACTTATCAGGCTTATGGATGAGGGTCAGAAGGGCCAGGGCTGTAACATATTAGTAATGAACCAACCTTCTGGCAGGACTGTCCTTTACCAGGAATGTGAATTGTTGCCTATTGCTGGCTAATGATCATATGCCTTTGCTTTCCAAAAGTGCATAAAAGGTATTCCAATTTGTATATTGGGGGCTCTTCATTACAGAATAAACAGATTGCAATTGCCTACCTTGTGTGATAATTGACTACTTCAAAACAGGGAAAAACAAAATCAGCCTTTGGCTGGGCCAGTTCATGGTTTGGCTATCAATGCTGATAGAAGGTACTCTAGGTGCATAATTCCTCTCTTCATTTGGTTTATTTTAAAACTGTAAAACTGGAAACCAAATTTATGTATTTTCAATTATGTCACCAATAAAATGTACACTTTCACCTCAGCTAGGTAACTATCAGAATGTAACATCTTTGTGAAAAATGAGTTAAGCTCTCTCAATAATATAAGGTTAATTATACAACTGATCAAGTGAAGTCAAGGTCTGGAAATACAACATTTGTCCAAGGCCTACAAAGCAAGTGGATGGATTTATTCAATATACAAACGTATAAGACATTTATATGAAAGAAGACAATAAATGTTAGAGATGCTAGCTCTATATTTCATATTTGGGTGCTGATGTTTAAACTTTGGTATGGAGTAGGTTTATGGTCTGTATGAATTTTACTATCTACTCTTGCTATATCTTCAACTCATTATCAATCTGCTGTTAAATCCCACACCCAAAAGCTGATTATATATCAGTCTAGCATTTAAATAAATCTCATGTTAGTGGTTACATAGGTTTGATGGTTTGAAACCTTTAGGATATAACATTTAGGTTAACACTGTGATCTTAATATTAGTTTAACTACCTGGGTATAAGCCTAATAGATGAGAACTAGACTAAGAAAATATGAAAGGGTATTGCAAGCCATGATTAATTCTGTGCATAACTCAATCACATAAAATAAATAGTAAAAGATCCACTGTACTAGAAGAAACTGGAGAAAATATACATCTTTTCTCTTCAGGTTTCTTTACAGAGATTCTAATGTACAGCTCTTCTCTAATTCATATTTCTATTCAATTCTTAAGTAATGAAGTGAAAAATACCATCTCAGCTTTGCAAGTCAATTACAATACAGTATTCAGCCTCGTAGTTTTATACATTTCAAGATTTATCTACATATTTAATAATACATGTAGAAATTTTTGTGTCCCACTTTATATACACCTCTTATGTACAGTGTTTAGTATGGGACAGCACAGTATATGTTCACTAAGATTAAATTAAACAAACCAAAGTATGATTTGTCATTATTTGTAAAGCCAGCCTATACTGGAGATAATGTATCACTAAGATCCACATAAAACTCTGAAATGATTAAGTGGAAAGATTCAGAAAACCTGAAATACAGCAAATATTTTTTCACAAATCTGTATACGAAATCACTCTCAGTCCTGATATTACTTTTGTGGGCATTCATGTCAAGTAATATCAAAAGTAGCATTAGTAAATCTGCACCCATCTAAAAATATCTACTTAGGAAAGGGAAATATGCTGTTGTGAGTCTTATCTGGTATATTACTTATAAATGTCCACAACTGTAGACATTTACAACAGTAGTATTAACCATTGAATAACATCTGGATGTATCTGCATACAAAATCAGGAATATCAAAAGCAGGATAAGTTTGCATGCTCCTGTTTTTCCTAAAAGACAGAAATGGCAACTACAGGATGTCTAATGCTTGTTTCCAGAATGTTTTTCTTGATTGTTTCTTCATTGTTTTAGAAACTAAAACTTACTGGGCCAAATCTCAAGCTAAGCAGCATAAATATTTTCTAATTTTGGAATTGATTTACAGCTTCAGGACTCTTGAGGTTTGATGTGTCTGTACTCAATCCCAATTTATGAAGTAATCTGTTTAACCATGCTTTGCAAATGCTTCCACAAAAATTTCATGAAATGTTCCTGCAGCTGTTCTTAAAACATTCCCTCTTCCTTGCAAGTGGAATGATTTCCCCCAGAAGCTGATTTAAGAATACACTTTTAGCAAGAAAGTTTTATAATTGCCTTACATTACAGTAGTCCATTACCAGTCTCTTGGCATTATAATTTTTGGCACTTTAAGACAAATTGGCTCTACACACAAAACAAGGCATGCAAGTAAATAAGAAATTGTTGATGGCACATTGCCTTTATGTGGGAAAACTAAGCCCATTTACCATTCAGAAATGAATGGTAAGATAATTGGAGTTTCTCAGGTTTTATGCCAATGCAGCAGTTATGAAGCACTCCATTTTCTGTACTTTTTACAACCTACCCAATTTCAAGGCAGGAAAGTTGCTGGCTGAGACATAGTGGTATTATAACACATTTGCAAGCTTTTTCTTTCTCTGCAGACCAAAATTATCACTTGAATGATTTACAGTGCATTTCTTGTTTCAAGCATGTAAATAGGGTCCTTTCAACTGGTTGCAATAATCCCCCTTCAGTAATTACCCAAAAGCTCTTTATTATGTTCTGTATAATTGCCACTTTATAAACCAGTTTCTCCTTTTAAAAATCTTTTGGCTGGAAACTTTTAAACATACCAATCATTAACAGCCAATTATTCTTGGTATTAGGGAAACCTAAAGTGTAAAAAGATACTTGAGGTAGAGAACACATTGAGAGATTTAAAAACAGAATTACTGTGCACTCTCCTATGCAGGAAAAGAAAGTAGACAATGCTTCTTTTATGATGGCCATTTGCATCTTTCAAGCTTTAAAAAAGTAGCCTTTCATTCTATATTAGGCTGAGGATCCTCAAAATGTTTTGACTATCCATATGGATTTTGTTTTAAATCTGACTATTACGATTGTTTAAGACTCAGCTTTAATAACCTGCTTTGCAATCTTATGCAAGTTCCAAGAGACTAAAGTCCTCATTCAAATACAGGAGTTCGTACTCCTGTACCAACAGGAGTTGGTATGTTTGTCATCTATTTGTCAAAAGTAGGGAAGGAAACAGCTATAAAATAAAATAAAAGCACATCTAAGGCAGCCTTCTCTGGGCAGATATTGCACCAATGCACCATAATAGCTTGGGTGATAGGTCTTGCCTCAATGGCACCAAGATGGGGAACACTGAGGCAGAGTAAATGCCAGAGTGGGACGGATAACCCTCCTCTTCACTTTATGACTCATAGAATCAACTGGAAAAACATGCCCCATTTCTGTCGGGAGGTCTAGTTGCGGAGGTGCCCCCTGTGAGCAAAAGATGGGGTCACCCCAGTGCTCTATTAAGGCGGAATAGACGTAGTTAAGTGGATTGTGCCAGGAGCGACTTGACGGCTACCTGGATGAGGAGAAGCGCCGGAGCGTCCCCTAGCAGAATCACGCCGAACGCCCTTTTCGCTGCTCGCCGGGTAGGAGAGGAGCCGCATGGCTTCCCCGCAGGTAGCCTCCACTTGGCGCACCTGATCCCGGCTGAGACGCTCCCGCCAGGCATGGATGGCTTCCCGGGCATCGCGGGCGGAGATGAGGAAGGGGCGCTCCGAGGAGTAGGCGGCCCCGCGGGTCATGTTGAAGGCGAAGGCCTCGAGGGCGGGCAGCGCGGGAAGGTCCGCGAAACGCAGCAAGCGGCTCAATTGGGCGCGCGGCTCCAGCACCAGGTCCTCGTAGCGCACTTGCGTGTACCGGCGGCGCAGCCAGGCGGGGGCCCGGCGGGAGAAGATCAAGTCACGCAGCCAGGCCTGGCAGATCACCTCCAGGGCGCCGCCCAGCAAGAATTCGGCTCGGTGCTGCGGGTGCGTCCGGGCGGCTCCACCGCCGACCCCGGCCATGGCCGCGGCGGCCGCGGGCGGAAGCTGCCGGCGGGGCAATCCTCGGAACTCGGCGTGATACCTGCTGCGCAGCACCTGAATGCTCTCCCGAAGCAGCGCCTGCTTGGCCTTGAGGCGAGAGTTATGGACGGCGCGGGGGTCGCGGAAAAGCTGGATGACGTGCAGGTTGAGCTCCGGGTCCCTCAGCAACGGCAAGAGCGCCCCCAACTCCAGCAGCCTCACGTCCTTGATCACCATCACCGGGTACTTTCGGCACTCGGCTTCCAGCTCCCGCAGCGGACGCGGATGGCAGCTCCGCTCGCAGGCGGTGCTGTCGACGAGGCCCACGTCGGCGCGGGCCCGGGCCGCGTGGGGACAAAAAGGCGCCGAGCAGATCACCTTGTTGGTCCGCCAGCCGAAAATGCTCGCCGTGCTCAGGTTGCCGCTCCCGCCGCCCGACTTGGCCCCGAAGGAGGCGGGCAAGGGGATGAGTGGGTCGCGGCCGGCCGGCGGCGTCGCGTAGAAGCGCAGGACCGAGAAGTCGCAGCGGAAGAGAGAGCGCATCATGTCCCGGAGGGCGCCCTGCAGGCTCAGCGCGTCGCCGGGATAGAGCGCTTGCCACAAGTGCCACATGGGTTCGTACAGGTAGAAGACATCCGGGTGCTGATTGAACAGTTCTCCCAGGAAAGACGAGCCGGTGCGCCAAGTGGCGTGCAAGTAGATGTGCCGTTTCCCGCCCGCTCGGCTCCCCGGGCTGGGCTCTCTCCCGGTCCCGTTGCCGTCCTCAGTCTCTCCCGCCGGTGGCGGGGGCGGCGGCGGCGGCGGCGGCTCTTCCCAGCCCCAATCGCCGAGCGCCTCCTGCAGGCTGGGGCAGCGGAAGGGCAGCTGCCACTCCTCGCCCGCGCCCCCCCTTCTGGCTCGATAATCCAGCGTGTAAGACAGGAGCAGCAGGAGCAGCAGCGTGTAGGCGGCTAAGGCCAGGGCAAATCGCCGGTGGGGCTGCCATCGCCACCTCCATCGCCGCCGGCTCTTCATGGCTCCCCTCGGAACCACGCCTGAGGGAGCTGCCCTCCTCCCCGCCGCGGTCGCCCGGTTCAAAAACAAGCTCAAACTTGAGGAAGGCGGAGGGGAAACCAGGGAGGTGGTGACCACTTCTGCAGCGGCCGCCTTCCCGGCGTAAAAACACGCCCCCAGATGCCGGCAAGAGGGTGGAAGCGATCGCCAGCCCGCCGTTCCTTCAATTCAGGCTGCGGCTCCGCGGTGCTTCGGGGCGATGCCAACGCACCCCATCCTTCTGAGCGCCCCGGCGTTTTAAGTCGGCGGAAGGTTAAGGCTGGTCTCTTGTTCCTTTTACTTGGTGGGGGAAGGGAGGGGAAGGGAGAAGACTGTCGGAGTGGCGTTTTTCCAGGCAGCCTGTTATTTGCATAGGATGAAGTTGAGTGACAGTTCCCACAGCATTCAATACCCTCACAAATCTAAATGCAAATTAAGTAATTTAAGTTAAAAAATAGGTTTTGTTTATTTATGGTTAAAGCGCTCAGTGCTTCCCACTATCTCATTCTCCTTGCCCTGGAGATGAGGATAAATACTGAAGAGGATAATCCTTAAGCCTAAAAAGGTGTAGGCTAATTATACTCTGCCTTCTCACCCTGTAATCCTCAAGGTGAGCGTTGGACACTCATAAAACAAGATCCTTAAATAAGTCAAGAATCTACATTTACACATAACATTTAGTCAACATCCACGATTTGCAAATGACAGCTGAGTTTGTTCAATTAAGTAATGGTGTCCTTTGAAGTCTGAACCCAACAGCAATACAAACTTTTAGTGAAGGGAATAGACATTATTTGATTGCACTGAAAGACTCAATTCCCAATGCAACTCAAAGGAGTTCAAGGTGGAAAAAAAGCAGGAATGTTTGAGTTCCTTGGAAAAGAGATATCTAGAGAACAGAAAAAAAATCAAGCTGTAGATTTCTGTAAACAGGTCACTTTAACTGAAGATATATATTAATGGATAAAATAAAGTTTGATTTCTTGGTTTCTGCTGCAGAGAACATCCAGTTCCTTGATTTGTCTAAATGTAATATATAAATTATAAATGTAATATATAAATTATAAATGTATTCCATGAGAAAAGCAGAATGGAATCTTTTCTTGATTACATAAAGGTAAATAGGGCCATACAAGAAGGTTTTTTTTTTAAAAAAAATCCATTTAGATTTTTTAAAGTAACATTTCTTGGTATTCTGAACTGTACTTGGAAAATGCATCATTAATAACAGCCAATTATATATATATATATATATATATATATATATATATATATATATATATATATATATATATATATATATATATATATATATATTTCATATAAATGAAAAGATGTTTTTGTCTTTTGGGGAAGAGGCTATGTCACTCCTGATTTACTTTCTCTACACACAAATGTTTGCAAGCATATGGGCATGGTGTGCAGGTATGCACACACAGAGAAAACAATTAGGCTTTAAGACTCCAGTGATAATAATGGAGATCATTTTAAAGGCCCGATTTTGACTTTTTTAAGGCTTCTAAAATAGATATAAAGTAATTAGTTTTCCCCTACATTGTAGCAGCCCTTCTTTAAAACTGTGTCCATGTGGGTTTTTTAAAACTTCACAATAATACAGAGGAGCAATTTTTCAAGGAACATTACAGCACTGGTCAGCTCTTACAGCACCCTTTATGAAGGTGTAAAATGGTGTCCGTTAAACATAATGGATCTTATTTAAGTATTTCTCAATGATCAGCTGTGGATTGAAGATGCTCAAGGGAAGGGGAGCTCAAATTTGTGAGCTGACTGGAAAACCCTTCAAGGGCCGCAGAGTATTTAATAAAAGTCTGATAAATATATTGACTCACATAACATCCTACGGTACATCAAAATGTGTGTGTGGGGGGGAGGGAATTGATGGCTTCTTTGTTGTATAAATCAGCTAATGTGATTTATAAACCATGCTCTTTCCCTTAGTTATGAAAATTACTATTGGGTGTTTTTAGTTACTTTTCCAAGTCTCCTTTAAGTAGATTATCTTACAGTACTAATTTTTAAATCTTATTTTAGACTACTGCTATAATTTGAGAAATTCATGTAACAAAGATCAAAAGTATTCCAGAGCTATGAACCTTGTTTTCTAAGCAAAATACTAGATATCATTTAGAATATGCAGAACATTTAATCCTATAGGCCAAGAATATTCTGTCTAGTTTATGTGATGTGTCAGTTTGGCCATAATCAACTATTATAAAAGCAAGACAGAATGTGCTTATTTGCTGAGCCATAGTTACTACCAACATAGTAAACTCCCTGAATGTTAAATTTTGACTCCCCTAATGAACATTAATTGGAATAACAGATCTAAATACATTCACTAAACTATTTACAGCAGGAAATAAATCAAGATAAGAATCTGTGCTTCAGTTACTTGTGATCTCTTTGTCTTCTGATGTAAAAGAGATTAATTGAGACAAAGGGATCACAAGTAGTTACAGCACCGATTTTTCTCTTAAAAATGTGCAGGAATGAAAATATTTGTATTCTGTTTAATCTTGTATGAATTTAATACTTTGTATTACTTTGAGTTAACACAGAATAAGTTTTGGCCCTATTAATATATACAGGAACTCTGGGAAGGTTGCATACGTGCCCTGATAACCATTATGTAAATACCATAGTTGCCTTTTCTGGTCATTGCAAAGGTGCTTTTTTTTTTTATTCAAAAAGAAGCAGGACTGTTTTTTCCTTGAGGAAGAAGAAGTTTCCTTTAGATGAGAAGAGAAACTTTTCTTCTTCCTCCTCAAGGAAAAAACAGTCCAGCTGCCTTTTGAAGGAAAAAAAAAACACACTTTTGAGACAATTATGATTTGGATGACTGAGACTCTCCGGAGGCTTTTCTGCTCTTGTGATTTAAATGCCATTTAAAAATGGATTTTTAACTTCAGTTTAATAAACTAATGCTATTTTCTGATCATCTTCAAAGCCAAAATATGCCAATATGTTGCAGCTGAATACCCATCTGCCCAGGGAAGCCTCTTTTAGTACTTGCTCAGTACACCCCCCCATCTGATTTTAATACTTCAAAGTCTTTTTAAGCTTAAAAATAATCAAATAATATTTGTATTACCAGCATTTACAGCAGAATAAAAGAAACAATTTAATATAAAAATGTTATTAGAAAAAAATAAGACAAATAATATAAATAAATAAAATAATATTTAATTAAACATTTGGTGCAATTCTATAACTTGATGAAAATATTTGGCCAGCTGGTATGTGAGTGTAGAAACAGCATCAAAAAGCAATAATTAAAAATAATTGAAAATGCAGTATGCTGCAATCATCTTTACTGACTGTACAATAATAATTTCAGGCTTTATACAAGACCATTTAGAAAAAATAAAAATTGGATGAAAGCAGTCCAGTGCTTTGTTTGGAAAGTCCCTATCTGCCCAGTGCCCAATAATAACAGCGTCTTCATCAGCAAAAAGGGACAGCAGAAAAAATTGTTGTCTTGTAAGTATTGGTAATTGCTTATGATTTCCATCAAAACCACTTCACAAATAGGCAATGCTTCCATGGTAACCATCTTGAGAAAGTGCCCATAACATGCTTTCAAAATTTTAGAAGTGCTCACTTATCCAACATAGTTGTTCACTCCTGTCTTAACGATAGGTAGACTAATCTAGCTCACAGAAAAGTTCCATATAGGAACTCTAGTACTGGCAAAAGGTGAAACCTGCATGGAATACAGAGATAATTATTTAGTGAAATGAAAGGATACAGACCATTGTTTGTAGTCTGATAGTTGCTACTTTTTTTCCCTTTTCCTTTATTACCATTAATCATCTTTATTTGCTAGCATGCATTCCTATGTCTTGTTAAGCTGCTAGAACGTCATTGACATTTGAAAGTCAATGAATGCACCCAATGTGACAGCAGATAGTGCTGAAAAGATTAAAGACTGTGTGGCTAATATCAATTTCTTTTTTAACAATTGTTTTATCTTCTCTTTCTCTTTCTTTTTACAACATCTCTTTAAATGCCACTTTATATATCCTTGAGGTTTTCTTATGAACTTGATTCTTTCCATTCAGTTTGCATGAGGGTTTTTTTTAAGAACAGAAGGTAAAGAAGGCACTGGCTCAATGGTGTGTGGGAGTGTTGCTCCTGTTAATACTCACTTAAAACAGGTGACTCTCCTGTTTTGTGAGACAGACTGCAAGTATTCTGCTCAAAATACTTAACATAGTAAGATACAATGCTGAGTTTAGAATGAATTCTTGCCTCTTACAAAGTACTGTATGTCATATGTTCCAGAATCACAATTAGTAATTTATGTCTTTAATGGAATATATTCTCAAAATATAATACAATAGCGAACCTCCCACCCAAAAGCCCCAAATTTTGTCCACCATGCCAGACCATCAGCCTGACCTTCATCCCACAGTGTGTCTATATGGAGAGGTGGCAGGAAGGCAGGAGGCTCGTATGCCACTAGTCCTAACCAGCTGAGGTCTTCCAGATGTGGTGATATAAGGAAAAGGCAAGTTCTCTTGGGACTGGGGGAGAGGGAGGAGGCTCCTATGCTGCTGGACCTACCTGGCCAAAGTCTTCTGGCCCTCAACAGATTTCCTGATGGCACAATGGTTAGAATGCAGTATTGCAGGGCCAGGAGTTCAGTTCTGACTGGCTCAAGGTTGACTCAGTCTTCCATCTCTCCAAGGTCAGTAAAAGGAGGACCCAGATTGTTGGGGGCAATATATTGATATGATTTCAACTACTTAGAGAGGGCTTTAAAGCACGATGAAGCAGACTATAAGTGCTATTGCTATGTCAACTTCCTGGTGGATGCTGATTGTCCCAAAGCCTCCCACAACTTCTGAGGCACCCCTGGACGGTCGCTTTAATGACTGCAATGGAGAGAGCTGGGATTGGGTCATTGAGCAAGGCAGCCACATGTCAATGACACTTTATGACCAAAATTCTGATCTCAACTGTGATCATAACTCAAGGACTACCAGTAGGAATGAACAATAGCTGTTTCGGGTAAAAACTAATAAGATAAACATAGGCCATGATAGTATGGATGAACCTGCTTCTTGACTATCCTTGAATTAAATGAGTAGTTTTAGCTGCTATGTTATTTTATTTCTGTTGTTTTTAATTTTGGTTGATTTTTTTTAAAATTATGTTTTTATTGTTTTTAACTGCTAAGTTTCCAGGAATCAAGTATATGAGATGGTTAGCTATATAACAGAAATGAAACAATGTTTTCCCTTCCAAAAGTCTTATATTATTTAAATCAGGAGATTGATGCTAAATATACTAAAAGGATAGTTATATTTTCAAATATAGAGACCAAATATTCATTTCTATCATAGCAGTCTTATGCACAACATCCTAAAAATAAAAGAACTTCAGAACTTAATCTAATTATTTTTGGCATTTTCTCTTTTAAATTGTTTAGTATTTCAACATCAAATCAGGTTTTTTGCTCATTTCTTCTCCCCCACAT
Organism: Thamnophis elegans; assembly: GCF_009769535.1. Lineage (NCBI taxonomy): Eukaryota > Metazoa > Chordata > Lepidosauria > Squamata > Natricidae > Thamnophis > Thamnophis elegans. Next base: position 30,872,003 of record NC_045551.1, read on the forward strand.
TTGCCTATCATGCAGCATAAATAGAAACTTTTTGTATTTGAAAACTTATTTTCTGAAATGTTGATTGAAACTAATTGTTATTACAAAACTGTGAAAACTAAAGAATGTTAAGGCAAATAGAGGAATAGGTCTTTGAATCAAATAATTCTTTTTTAGAAATCTTTTTTAATCACTGTCCTCCTGATTTAGTAATTCATAATGGTTACAAATAATGGTTACAAATAGGGCAAAATCATTTTAAGTGATAACCTAATTCAAGAAACTATTTAAAATAGTTCCATATGTAAACTGATAAAATATTATCCAAAATATTATTACACTTTAATTATAATGGAACAGTGGTCTCATATGTAACAAAATGGAACTGTGCTGTTTGCTAGATTACATCATTTTCACTTGTTTTTTTACTTGTGATGGTTTTTACATGTTTGATGATTTAATAAGCTATTGTACCCTAGTTTAAATCTCTAAGCCTCAAATTTTTCTTTTTCACCACTCTGCATAATGCTGCTGTCATAAAGTGGAGCAGCATTTTACATATGTATACATTTATGAATGTGTATTCTATATTTTGCATCAACTTGTTCATTTTTTATCTTGTGTAAAGACCTAAGAGTGTAAGCCTAACACTGATGGTCAAGTCAATATTTTTAAAAGATCCTTCCCCTATCAAGACTACCCCAAACTGTTAGTTCAGTTTCCAAAATCTAGTCTGCTTATGATATGCATCCCAATACCTATGGTTAATATACACTCTTAAAATCCCTCAAATATATTCTGTGGTACTTCCATATAATGTTATATGATAGCCACAGAAGGAATAGTCAAAAGGTAGCATTTCTTGTTGGGCAGTTCAGCTTTTATTTTGCTACTGCAAATGAATCTATCAGCCATCACCAAATGACATTAACTTGTCACTAATGCCTCCAACCTACACCAATCTGAAGGAGTGGTGGTAGTATATTAAGATGCATTATGCTATTCTGAATTCTCTTTAGAGGAAAATAGAAAGCAAAAAAACTACATCCTTTTGAGCAGATGTTTCCACCAAAAACTCTCCATGTTCTTATTCAAACTCCCCCACCCCATCTCAGTACTAAACAGATTACATGAAGAATTTAGTTTTATCAACAGGAACCAATCTTCACCATTCTCTTTCCTTCTATTGTAACCAACTGCTTCTGCTGAATTATGGCAATTCCAGCAAAACAAACACCAGTGCTGTCATCTCAGGCAGTTAAACTGCAGGTTTCTCATAATACAGTACTTCCCTGCTCTGGGTAATGGAGAAAGAGTCAACATATTAGGAAAAGATAATTCATTAGGCCTTTCTAGTTGTATAAACACATGGCATATTAAAATAATAACTGGAAAACCAACTTTACTGAATCAGCCAGAACTGAGCTGTCATCATTTCTTGGAAGAAATTGTACCTCTGAGCATGCCTGTTTACAACCCATAATTTTTATATACCTTTCAAGGTAAGGTAAAATCTCTAGGAGGGAAACGGTCAGGTTCCGAAGGGTTAGTGAAAACAGCCAAACATGGAGATAGTTTGAAAATGCAGTTTATCTAATTCCTTCAGCAGGAACTGCCCAACAAAGCACTAAGGCAATGAATAAATTGTCAGAGCTGACACCCGGTGCTCCCCACCACCTTTTATAGTTACTTGGTAATTAGGCTAAACTCCACCCCCACACATGCACACCCATCACCTCGTGACCCAGAGTGAAAACCACCTGGCAATCAATCATGGATTGTTCGCAGTCACTTATCAGTTCTGGAATGTTCTCAGTGGAAATCTCCGGCAGTCAATCATGAAGAGCTTTGTAGAGTTCTCAGCTGGGCTGCTTGTGGAGGAGGGAAATCTCCATCTGGTAAGCATGACTCTTGGCAGCTGGCCCAGTTGCTCCCCTCCCACTGAATGGCAGCTGGAGCTGACATGTCTGTGAAGCTGTTACCGGTAGTAGTAAACATCCTGCATGAAGGCATCTTATCTTTGCTATCTCTGCATGAAGATTTGCTAATATTGTGTATTAATCAAACTCAGGAAAAAAATGTGCACAGGCACATGTACACACTTTAAGAGAGAAAAAAGGAGAGGCACTTACATAAATATAATACAATAGTTGCTCCTCCTAAATAGAACTCTAAGACTGTTGACATCACAGTGAGCCTTAGATGCAAACTGATATGGGTTTAGACGTAAAATATAAAGTACTAGGATTTGTCTGCAGGTAGATCTTGATTTATAAGCTGTCACTTATTTCAAAGTTATGACAGACCCTGAAAAAGAACTTTCAACCCAGTTTTGGAGTTATGATGTACAATCCTCCAACACAGTCTTGTGACTGCATTTTGTGTGCTTGGCAACTGGCTTGCATTTACAGCTATTTGCAGAACGTGTGATCATGTGACCATGATTTACATTTTTACCAGAATGGTGTTTACTTCTGGATTTTGGCAAAACTCATAGCAGGTTTGCTTAATAATTGTTCACTTTACAACCATGGCATTAATTTAATGATCACCTAAAAAAGGTTGTAAAATTGCGCCTGGTCAACTGGTACCTAACATACAACTATCACAATTTATAACCAAAATTGCAGGCTTAATTATTGTTGTAAGTCAATAAAGTCCGTCCGTCTGTCCATCCATCCATCCATCCATCCATCCATCCATCCATCCTCTCTCTCTCTGTCGGAACTGCCCCAGTCTGATTCCTTAGGGAAGAAAAACCCTCAACTCCATTTTATTGACATGAAAGGTACTTTTGTTAAGAGATGCTGGTTGCAGTAAAGTCTGGCAGAAGTTGAGTTTCTCCGTGCAACAAAACAATTTCTTTTAGTCCACTACATCCTCCCCATGACCAGTTCAAGCCCAGCCAATGCAATGCTGCCAGGAAGTTTTGGGAATGCTGAGGAGTTTGTGCTGGTAACTTTCCACACTGAGGGCAAACAGCCTTGAAGATGCTTTGGCATAAACCAGTCTCACAGAGATCTGTTTTTTTTTTCCAGCTGTCGACACTTTCCCAAATTCCCACAAAAATGCATACAGGTTATTGCCCATTTATCCCCTCCCCCATGTCTCCTCCCCTTTGCAGGATGCCAGCATGGTGACAAGCCAAAGATGTGGGCCTGACACACATAAACTCTTTATCTATTTTACTGTCCATCTTACAGAATGACTCTGGATGATGTACAGTATATATGTTATATATTGTATACATACAATTTATATGGTATCAAAGTTTTATAGGAATTATTTTCATTATTTCAATTATTTTACTTTTCTGGAATTTTTTTATCCTTTTTGTTAAATTTTTACTGAAGAAATAAAAGTTGTTTTTTTTTTCAAATGCACCCTGTTTTTGAAACATTTTTTTAGTGTCGGAAGTGAGTGGCTTCCATGTTAGAACCAGTAGCAATCCAGCTCTTCAGACCCTAACACAAGTTTCTCTCTGATACGTTATCTTGCTATGACGCTAATTTACAGAATACCCTGAACCTTAAGGGAATTCTATCAAATCCCTTTGAGGGAATAGATTGTTGATCCTTGAACCTGATGAAAAAACATTAACAGTATAGTAATTCAGCTTTTCAAAATTGTTATTCATTTCTCTTTCCAGACTATAAAACCTCCACTGAGTTTGAACCAGGATAAAGTCGGAACTTTTTGGCTTGTATGTTCAATGAAATTACATATTTTGTCTATATTGTAGGCATTTAACTAATTCCAACATGCAGCAATAAACATTTCTTAGAGTATATAAGTATTCAACAATAACATAGGTATGAAGTTTAGATATAAAATTGCTCTCTATCATAAATAACAAACCTGAGACATTTTGCAAAGGACATTGACTTTTTATTTCCCACAAAGATAAGATGATAGATAAAATAAGATAAGCTTTATTGCCACTTTTTCTGTGAATATATGCTCAAACACACACACACACACACACACACATCATTCTCCCAGCAGACAAAGGTAACGCCACAGTGGTGATGAACATGTCTAACTACCAAGCCAAACTATCCAACCTACTCCAAGACCCCGCTTACAAATCTCTAAACACAGACCCCACCACCTACCTGGAAAAAACCACCAAATCCAAAATAAAAGCCTCTCCCATCAGTGAAGAGATCCAGCAAAGAATCATCCCCAGAGAGAAATCTTCCAGATGCCCCAAACTCTATGGCCTCTCCAAGATACACAAAGAAGGAACACCACTCAGACCCATAGCCAGCTCCATAGGCTCACCTCTACAGAATCTTGCCAAATTCCTTGCCAAACAACTCCAACCCTATGCAGAATCCATCACCTCACAAAACTCACATACAAAATTCACTCCACTTCATAGAAACAATAAAGAAACAAAACCAACAACCCAGCGACCTACTCGTGAGCTTCGATGTCATATCCAAGAGCCAAGGTGGCGCAGTGGTTAAATATAGCACTGCAGGCTACTGCTAGATCAGCAGTTCAGCGGTTCAAATCTCACCGGCTCAGGGTTGACTCAGCCTTCCATCCTTCTGAGGTGGGTAAAATGAGGACCCAGATTGTTGGGGGCAATATGCTGACTCTCTGTAAACCGCTTAGAGAGGGCTGAAAGCCCTATGAAGCAGTATATAAGTCTACTGCTATTGCTATTGCTATATATCCCTCTTCACCCAAGTGCCTATAAAAGAAGCCTTGACAGCTATCCAGAACAAACACAACCCCCCTAAACACATCCTGGACCTGACCAACCACTGCCTAATCAACACATACTTCATCCATAATGGACAAAGATACAAACAGATAGAAGGAACACCCATGGGATCACCCCTCTCATCCATCATCACAAACTTATATATGGAACATTTTGAAACTAATGCCTTAGATAAATCTGAACACAAACCCAAAGTCTGGCTTAGATATGTCGATGACACTTTTGTGATTTGTCCACATGGGAAAGAAAAACTGGACAACTTCCTCACACATCTCAACAGCCTACATTCCAAAATACAATTCACCATGGAAATAGAAGCAAACAACCAACTTCCCTTTCTGGACATCCTAATCTACAAAAAACCCAATGGCTCCCTAGGACACACCATCTACCAGAAAAAAACACATACCAACTGCTACTTAAACGCACAATCCCATCACCACCCTGCACAGATCAACTCTGTAGCCAAGACCCTCATCTCCAGAACTATACGCCTAGCCGACAAAGACCACCTGAAAACTGAATTACACACACTAACAAACGTTAGTCCATCTCCAATGGATTCCAAAGATAAACAATTGCCAACCTAATCCAAAGGGAGACTCCCCCCAAAAACTGAGAGTCAGAACAGGACAATTCAATTCAATTTACTTTATTTGTATGCCGCCCTTTTCCCTGAGGGGACTCAGGGCGGCTCACAGTTCAAGGGGGGGGGGAAGAAACAAACAAGTTACAAACATGAAAACCATACACCGTTAAAAAAGCACAACAGTCATACCATTCGAGTGGGGTTGCAAGTCTTTTAGCCCCAGGCCTGTCGGAACAGCCAGATTTTAAGGGCTATGCGGAAGGTCTGGACGGTGGTGAGGGTACGAATCTCCACGGGGAGTTCGTTCCAGAGGGTCGGAGCAGCCACCGAGAAGGCTCTCTTCCGGGTAGTTGCCAGACAACATTGGCCGGCAGATGGAATTCGGAGGAGGCCTAGTCTATGGGATCTTATCGGTCTAGTGGAGGTAATTGGCAGTAGGCGGTCTCTCAAGTACCCAGATCCAATACCATGAAGGGCTTTGTAGGTGACAACTAGCACCTTGAAGCGCACCCGGAGATCAACAGGCAGCCAGTGCAGCTCGCGGAGGATAGGTGTTACATGGGTGAATCGAGGCGCACCCACGATCGCTCGCGCGGCTGCATTCTGGACCAGCTGAAGTCGCCGAATACTCTTCAAGGGCAGCCCCATGTAGAGCACATTGCAGTATTCCAGCCTAGAGGTCACAAGGGCACGAGTGACTGTTGTGAGAGCCTCCCGGTTCAGGTAGGGATGCAACTGGTGCACCAGGCGAACCTGGGCAAATGCCCCCCTGGTCACAGCTGACAAATGATGTTCAAGAGTCAGCTGTGGATCCAGGAGGACTCCCAAGTTGCGAACCCTATCTGAGGGGCGTACTATTTGACCCCCCAGCCTGAGAGATGGAACACTTGGCCAATTAGTGGGAGGGAAGCACAGCAGCCACTCGGTCTTATCTGGATTGAGTACAAGCTTGTTAACCCCCATCCAGTCTCTAACAGCCTCAAGGCCCTGGCTCATCACGTCCATCGCTTCATTGAGTTGGCACGGGGCGGACAGATACAACTGTGTATCATCCACATACTGATGGTATTTTATCCCGTGCCGTCGAATGATCTCACCCAGCGGTTTCATGTAGATATTAAAAAGAAGGGGGGACAGGACCGAACCCTGCAGCACCCCATACGTTAGGGGCCTAGGGGTCGATCTCTGCCCTCCGACTAACACCGATTGCGACCTGTCCGAGAGGAAAGAGGAGAACCACCGTAAAACAGTGCCTCCCACCCACACCTCCCGCAGTCATCGCAGAAGGATACCATGGTCGATGGTATCGAAAGCCGCAGAGAGGTCAAGGAGTACCAGGATGGAGGCATGACCTCCATCCCTGGCCCTCCAAAGATCATCGGTCAATGCGACCAAAGCGGTTTCCGTGCTGTAGCCAGGCCTGAAGCCTGACTGGAATGGATCTAGATAACTGGTTTCCTCCAAGGACCGCTGGAGCTGAAAGGCCACCACCACCTCAACAACCTTCCCCACAAAGGGGAGGTTGGAGACTGGACGATAGTTGTTCAGGACGGCTGGATCCAAAGATGGTTTCTTCAGGAGGGGTCTCACCACCGCCGCCTTTAATGCGGGGGGAAAGACCCCCTCCCGAAGGGAGGCGGCAACAACCGCCTGGATCCAGCCCCGTGTCACCTCCCTGCTGTTAACAACCAGCCAGGAGGGGCACGGGTCCAGTACACATGTGGAGGCACCTATAGCTCTCATGGCCTTGTCCACGTCCTCAGGGGCAACAGCTTGAAAATCAATCCAGCGATGACCTACCAGATTATCCCTTAGTGCCTCAGCTGGTTCTGCAGGATTGGAGTCCAGGTCCGCCCGAAACCGAGCAACTTTATCCACGAGGAATTGGACGTAGTCCTCAGCTCTGCCCTGCAGAGGATCACTCGTATCCCTCCTATTTAGGAGGGAACGGGTGATCCTGAACAAGGCGGCTGGGCGCGAGTCAGCGGAAGCAATCAGAGAGGCAATATGTGTTCTTTTTGACGTCCTAATTGCCCGGATGTAAGCTCTGATGCAGGATGTTAAAAGTGCTCGGTTCGATTCGGATTTACTGGATCTCCATCGGTGCTCTAGGCGTATCTTTCGGCGCTTCATCTCCCGGAGTTCCTCAGTAAACCAAGGAGCCCTCCGGGATCCACTGCCTCGGAGCGGCCGTAGAGGCGCAATCCGGTCAAGAGACTCCGTCGCTGCCAAGTTCCATGCAGCAACCAGAGTCTCCGTCGAACTGCGGGCGAGAGTATCCGGAATAACCCCAAGCTCCATCTGGAAACCCGAAGGGTCCATAAGTCGCCTGGGGCGGAACCACCTGGTCGGTTCCTCCTCCCTACAGTGGGGGTTTGGTCTCCGAAAGTCAAGCCTCAGTAGGTAATGGTCCGACCATGACAGGGGTAGGATCTCACTACCCCTCAGACCAAGATCACAACTCCACTGCTCCGAGAGAAATACGAGGTCGAGCATGTGACCCGCTGAGTGAGTTGGGCCCCGAATTACTTGGGTCAAGCCCATGGCTGTCATGGAAGCCATGAACTCCTGCGCTCCATCAGAGTGTTCACTGAGCGAAGGCAGATTGAAATCCCCCAGAACCATAAGCCTGGGGAACTCAACTGCCAGCTCGGCTACCAACTCGAGGAGCGAGGGGAGGGCTGTTGCAACGCTGTTGGGAGGCAGGTACGTTAGCAGCAAGCCCACTTGACCCTTGAGGTCCAACTTCACCAGCAGGGACTCACACCCGACAAGCTCCGGAGCAGGGATCCTACGAGGTACTAGAGACTCTCGGATAACAATGGCCACACCCCCACCCCTTCCCTGGGCTCGCGGCTGATGAAGCACCTGAAAGCCCTCTGGGCACATCTCTACGAGGGGGAGTCCTCCCTCCGGGCCCAGCCAGATTTCAGTAATACATGCCAGGTCTGCCCTCTCGTCTAAAATTAAGTCCCGAACGAGAGGAGCCTTATGAACTACAGACCTGGCATTTAGCGACAGCAGCCTGAGACCAGGGTCCTGATTACTCGCGCCATCTGGCCTTGGAGTGGGACTCATAGGGCCGGAAGGAGGGATCTCTGTGACGTAGCGAACCCTCCTTCCCCGGTAATGGCCAGCCCTAAAGTCCCCGCCATATCTGCCCCTCCCTGTTAAGACCGTAATGCTCCGGCCCACTCCCATGTCCGTAGTCCCTCCAACCACCCCTATGGCCCCCGCATTTCCTGACAGGCCCTTCGAATCAGTCATCCTCTCACGCAAACACAGCCGCTCATCCATGCATTCCCCACATAAGTTAATTAAAACACAGAAAATACAACAATAATGGGGTTAAAAAGTGGGTACAGTCATCAATCAAACATACCAGTCACACCTCATACATAAAAACACGGAAAATTGCGATTGGCGCAGTTTGGAGATAAATAGTAATAGGGCAAGAGAAGAAAAGTCTTTACACCCGGGAGCTCCTCTTCCACTGGATCAAATAGAAGGGACAGAGTTCTACAGTTTAGAGTAGGTGGGTGGTTAATCCCGATCGCAAGGGGAGAGAGCAAATTCCCTACCCACGTCCTCTTTGTCCTCCACCTTCCTTTTCTGCAAGGGTTGTAAATACAGGATGGCATGCACAGCTCTCGGCGAAAACGGAGATCAAAGAACTCCATGGCCGAGCAGCAGCAGCCAGAGTGGCAGGGGATGTGAGCGGTCGAAAGATGGAAACAGTTCAGGTGGGAACAGTTCAGGGAGGCAGCGTTGTCTGGGTAGGCAAGCCGAGAACAATCACAGGTGGTTGCAGCAGTGGTAATGGGAGTCGGAGGCAAAAAGTCGGCCACAGGGATCACAAGCCAGGATTGTAAAAGCCGGTCTGAGACAGCAATAATTAGGTGATAATTAAAGTCAGAAAGCCGCAATGGAGGGGGGGGACGCATTAGGATCAACCACGGCAACAATGAGAAAGCCAGTCACACGGATCCATAGTGCAGAGTAGTGAATTCCCCAACCCTGCCCAACCCCCCAGGGCAGCAAATGGCCCAGTGGCGTCCTGCCGATGAAAACAGGGTCACAGCTCTTTGAACTCAAACCAAGCCAAAACAAACTGCCGCCGGATGGAAAAAGCCGTCGTTCGAGGGGGGAGGGGGGCACCCCCAGGTCGTTCACCAGCACCCCCAGAGACCGTCCACAGCCGTCAGAGTACTGCCCCCAAGCGAAGTGTCCCTCTGCGGCCAAACTCAGGCAATGCCGCCCCAAAAACAGTCGAGCTTGTTGATAGCCGTTCATGAGAGGGGGGGAGCGCTGCCCGCCCACGTAGCAAGATTGTTCAAGCCGCAAGCTCGTTCAAGCCACAGCAGCGCTTTCCAAGCATCTTCCAGGCACTTTCTGAGGTAACAAGCAAAACACCGTCCCAACTCAGCTAGCGCCAACCCAAATTCAGCCAGGTTCATCCCCAGCCCGTTGCCAGCTGGAAAGCCGCCGTCCGTGGGAGGGGGGGAGCACCGCCCAACAACGCCGGAGGCTGAAGGCCGTTCGAGATTGTCCGAGAACGTCAAAGCCCGTCCCCAGGCTGCCAGGGCAGCGTTTCCCAAAATAATCACCCCTCCAAGATCGTTTCAATTTCTCCTCACGCAATTCCGCTCTGCCAGGGTCTGGCGTTCAGCGGGGGCTCAATTCTGAGCGATTTCGACATCGCCCTCCTCCCTTACATCAAAGGCATCACAGATAAAATCATCAAAATTCTCCACAAACACAATATCAAGACAGCCTTCACTGACCAAGAAATAGCCAACATCTTAAAAAACCCCAAAGACAAAATCCAGCTAGAAAACAAAGGAGTCTACGAAATACAATGCAAAATCTGCCCTGCAACATACATAGGACAAACGAACAGGAAAATAAATGCACACATTGCAGAACACAAGAATGCAATAAGAAAAAAAGAAAAAAACTTCCTCCCTTTTCCAGCACCTTAAAGCTACAGGACATGAAATTAATTTTGAAGGAACCAGGTTAATCTCCAAAACTGAACACTTCAACAAGAGAATAATTATGGAAGCTATGGAAATAGAGAAACATCCCCACAACATGAATAAACGTGATAATACCTCCCACCTACCAGACATCTGGAAACCAGCCCTAATCAACAAACAAACCCCACCCACCACCCAGGCCATTACAACACAAAACAACAATGGACACACAGTCAGCACCAATCAGCACTAATCTACCAATCATGATACAGCCACACATCCAATCAACCCACTTGTTGAAACAGGGCCAGCACTCCACACACACCCCACCAAGGTTTGTAGAGGGACGGCTGCTCCGATCACACTTTAAGCCCAAAACACCAGCCTGAAGATGGCGAGTGAGATCTCGCCGAAACGTTGCCAAGACAATCTCAATCTTACATGGGAAAAGACCCAAATACAACAAGACCAGCATACCTACACCCGTGAAAATCTATGAAAAAAACACACACACACATACATACTTATACATACACAAATACATATGCTACACACACACACACACACACACACACACACACACAATACATAGCTGAAAAAAGAGTCTTGAAAGTTAGCAAGGATGATACTATATGGCAGTGGTGGTGAACCTTTTTGGCGCCAAGTGCCCAAACTGGAATGCGTGCATGCACCCATGTGCTAGTGCTAGCCAGCTGGTCTTTGGGTTTCTGGCACTCTGGCACATGTGAAGAACAGCTGGCCAGCATGCAAGTAAGGGCTGGAGACTGGAAGAGCTGGCGACAGCACCCGCACCTAGTGTGACATAGGTTCGCCATCAGAGCTATATGGTATAAATCTATCATATAATCTAGTTGTTCTGCTTCGGATACTGCAAAGCCTCCTCCCAGAAGGTAACAAAGAAAACTGGTCATGGAGAAGACGTGTAGCATCTCAGACAATACTGTGCACCCTGGTCAAGCATTGCTTATATGCTATGTCTTGGATAGAAGTAAATTTCAAATATTTTTCCTGCCATACTCATCATTCTCTGCACAGCCTTCCTGTTTGAAACAGTAATACCTCAAAACCACACAATAATACAATATGACTGGATGCTTTCAATCTTCCCTCTACAGAAAATAGTAAGATGTGCTCTTCTCATACAACACAAAAAATGCAGGTGCTGCTGTGCCCGCTTCATCAGTATCTCACTGTGTGACCAAGCTACTGCTTTCTGAGAACAACGGATGCAAAGATGGATGCATCACCTCCAGTCAGCTTCCACCACAGCCCATCAATAAATGCAACCAAAACAGCTGCATTTCTGAATCCTGCCATGACACCTGATTGAATGTTTTGCTTCCTCCAGGATTCTTTGCAACTACAAGCTGCAATAAAATTTGAATAGGGAGGTAAGTGATTAGGTATATGATTGTGAGAATAAGACAGAATGACACTTTGAAATCATAATCCACTAAAAGGGAGGGTCTGAACAAAATATATTTCAGTGAGGACTTTATTTTCGGGAATTGGTGAGTTAGTATGATTTCTGTTCTGACAGAACCACTAGTGAAGATGTTCAGTTGAGATTGTTAACTGTTAACTAACCTCTTAAGAGTGTTGTGAGAACCAGGCCTGTTCGTTTCTCCCTATGGTTTTCCTAAACTCCTATCAATGTAAAAAAAACACAAAGCATTCAGTGGCTTTTTAAAGAAAAATACAATAACATAAGTTAAATGGCACTTATGATCAAGACATATAAAACTCTGTAGGGCACTTAATTAACTACAGGTAGTACATATATTCCTACACGTATTTCTAAGCAAGAGGAAAGTAATGTTTTGGAAGTATAGAATGCTACTGATATGTAACATAATCTAAAGTTTAAGGCCCTCTGTATCAAAAATAGCATCTTGAATATGGTTCACCAGTTAATTGGTAGTGAATGTACTATTAGGTTTATATATACTCTAAAAGAAATTGCATGTTGTATGAATTTAGACTTATATACTACCTCATGCCTCATTAACTTCTCTGAAGGTCAATATGATAGGTATGAATGCATCTCCTTTTCCAGATGAAAGCTAAGGAACATGACATTCTCAAGAAGTTTCAGAATATCTTTGCACATAATTCTTTGTAGAATCAGGTTATGGATAAAAGAAACAGCAGGTCTTCGAAAGCTAGACAACTTTTCACATAAGCCTACAATTTTACTAACAGTTTAATTTAAGTGTCACTTTAAATGAACATGGTACAGAGTCTATTAACAAGAATCGAATAAAAATAATGCCTAGAAAATATGGCAATGATATTAAATTGTAACAAATTATTGTATTAAAAAGAAAAGATCTAGTTATTGCTATTTACATTTTGTAAGAGGCATACAAGCAAACAGAACTAATGAATGCATATTGGTTAGCTTTGGTTGACGTAAAAATATTGAAACCTTCTTGTTGTAATATAGTTCCTTGTGTAGGCGTAGCAGTCACCCATGGCCCAGTGGATAACGGGGCATGCAGAGCCACGCTGAATCACACAGGAGACAACTGGCTCCGAGAAAGCCATAACATTCTGATAGTGAATAACATAACATTCTGAGATGTGCCCTACCATTGACGTCCAGGATTTGACCATATATATAGAGAGAAATTGTACTTTTACAGGCTGTTTTTTATCACATGCTATTGCTCCTCCTGCCTTTGTTCTGTCTCAATAAAAGGGGCTACCAGACCCCCAATCTGGGTCGCTCCATCTCGAGAAAGTTCGTGTCCTGTCTTTTCTCAACATTGGCCTCATGGACGACCCACGGGAACATCACATTTGGTAGGAGAGGATGGTTTCTTCACATTTGGTGACCCCGACGTGATGCGAGGTGATAGATGTGACTTGATTTTCCTGTGTCACCAGCCTTTCACTCATCCCCGACTTGGCAAAGTCTCGCAACCAGGGCCGGCCGTCAGCGAACGGAGAACCCTCCCAAATCGTGAGTATGGGCTCGGGCTTCTTGAAGGCTCAGACTGCACACCTGCAGGAGCTTCGGGATCTCCCCAAATTCTCCATTGCAATCTCTCAAGCGGCAGATCGCCTGCTTCCCATTGCAATCTCTCAAGCAGCAGTTCGCTTGCTTCCCTTTCCCCCGAAAAAACATTTCCTCTCTCTATTGGCTTACATCTAAGAATTGTCCCATTTACCCTGAGAAGGGCTCTCTTAAAGTAACCTCGAGCCCTGCCGGGAGTTCTCACTACTTGGAGACTTCTTGTAAGATGCCTTCAAATTCATGAGGAAGATATGCAGGGGGTTGCTTTTAAGCCTTCGGCAACATCTCCCCCACACTACGAGGAGATCGCCCCTCCTGCTAGCCAGGCGATGGCCCTCTCTGAAACTCCTCCACCTCCCCCGGCCCCTCCGGAAGAGAAGGTTTTCCCTCTCCCTTCCGCCCCGCAAGTGTGGCATAGCGCTCTCCAAGACACTCTGCGTGATGCTTACAATCAAGGGGATATGGAATTGGTACAGGATTGTTTCCCCGTAACCTTTCAAACCAACGCGGCTGGGGTGGTTGTGCCTAATTATATCTCCATCCCCTACAGAGCTCTTAAAGATCTTAAGCAAGCAGTTTCCGCCTATGGGGTGCAATCCCCATACTGCAAGGGACTGTTCCAAACCCTTTTGTCAGGCATGCTTCTTACCCCCTCTCAGTATGCCATTTGGACCTCCGAATACCTTAGAGAGATTAACAAGGCGATTGCCAAGGGTCTGTCCAACAATGTTACCGCCCCTCAGCTAAGGGGAGGGGATGGGTTTGATACGGGGCCTCTGCAGGCCACGGCCCCCCGGGAAGCCCTTGGAATTCTTTTCACAGATGTTCCACAGAGTAATTGATTTATAGGATCCGAATTGGAATGGAGAAAAATGGTTTTGTGCATGTGTAAGTTTGTGTGTGTATGTGTTTGAGTGAGCGAAGGATCCAGTAAGGGAACTGCGCCTATTTAGTAGGTAAATTATGGGGACAGGTTGGGCAGTAGAGAGTACAGAGAAAGTGATGAAAGAGTGGGAGAGAGGAAGAAAGAAAAAGAGTGAAAGAGAACGTGAGGAGAAAGTGACAGGAGAGAGTGAAAAGAAACAAAGAGAAAGAGGAAAGAGATATCCCACAGCCTTTATAACACTCCTGTGTTTGTTATAGAAAAGAAATCTGGTAAATGTCATTTTTTGCATGATTTGCGGGCTGTTAATAAAATTCTCCAACCCGTGGGAGCGCTGCGGCCTCCCCAATCTAAATTTGATTACCCAAGAATGTGACACTTGTCTCACACCCCAAAATCCACTATTTCTCAGAAACCCTCCCTTTTTGCAGCCCTAATTACAAAAGCCCTTCCACTCCAGTGGAAGCCTCCTTCAACAGCTTTTTTCTATCAAAGACACTATAACTGTCTTTGCCGATGAGAGCAAACATTGGAGAGCATGTGCCTGGCAGGAGGATGGTACATGGCACACCCAGCTCACAGAGCCACAAAAATCTGCTCAAACAGATGAATTGGCTGCTTTCAACTTGGCCTTTCAGTTATTTGACAAACAACCGTTTAACTTAATTCTTGCTAGTCTTTATGTGACTCAGATTATAACCTGTTTGTATGAGTCTTATCTCTCTCCTTCTACTGATTCACAACTTTTGTCTCTGTTTCTCACTTTACAAGGTCTTGTCTTCTCTCGCTGTTATTTTTTCCATGTCTCCCATATCTGAAGTCATCAGCCTTTCCCTGGGCCTCTCCAGGAGGGCAATGATGTTGCTGACGCTGCGGCATCAGCCCCCCCACCCCATGTCAATGTTTGTTCTGCTATCACACCTTGGGATAGCCACTCTTACTTTCACCAGAATAAAAAAGCGCTCATAAAACCATTTGGCATTACTGCAAATGAGGCTCTGCTATTGTTCAGCAGTGCCCCACCTGTAGCCAGCAGGCAAACCCTCTCCCTATGGGGGTAAATCCCAGGGGGACAGAGTGTTGCTAAATTTGGCAAATGCATGTTACCCAATATCCTCCATTTGCCCCTTGGAAATATTTACATGTTTCCATTGATACGTATTCAGGCTACATTATGGCATCCCCACAAAGGGGTGAAGCCACCAAACATGTTATTAATCATTGTATTCAGACCTTTGCATCGCTGGGACGCCCAAAAGAGAAATTTGGCATTCCTTATAACAGCCAGGGTCAGGCGTTGGCTGAGCGCGCCAACCAGACATTAAGACATGCCCTGGGCAGATATATTGGCAATAGGGGAAAATGCCCCCTGGCCTCCCAGCAGTGCAACACACCGGCAGCCCACCATCCTCGGCAGCGACTCGTCATTTTGCAGCTCCATCTACTGCAGACACCTCCCGTCCACCTGCCTACTGTCGCTGCTTGCCTGACTTGACGTGGCGAGGACCTGCTGACCTGATTACCTGCGGAAGGATCTATGCTGCACTCCAACTAAAAGACAAGGTTCTTTGGATTCCAAGACCATATTTGCCAAAACCACCTATACAATCACCTACACAAACACAGAAGCAGCCTGACCATGACCGACCAGCAGGAACCACAGCTTGAGGCTGTCTCTGTCTCTGACCTGGAAAACAGAGCAGAGCACCCTCCACTCCCCCGACCGGCTGCCCCGTCTTTCGCCGCAGATCCCCCTACTATGTGCTTGGTTGAATGCTACCTTTGTCATTATTTGAACCAGTCCAGAGAAATTGAAACCAGTGTGGACAAATTACATGATACCGTTCAAACAGTTGGACAAACATACAAAGCCTTGGACTCCTGGTGGGATTGGATGACCTCTTGATTACCAAATTTTTAGCTGGTTGTGAAATGTTTCCAAGACCATTATAAGCCTTGTTGCTTTGCTGATACTGTTGTGTTGCTGTATTCAATGTGCACCCTCTTTAGTAACTATGTGTAAGAATATACTCTCTAGCTTGGCTCCACAGAAGAATATTCACATTGTCAACCACATGGAGTTATATGAACAGTCAACCCCTGCATGGGGAAAGATCCCTTCCGCATGCCCAGTGATGAAGAAGGAGACGCTGCCTTTTAAAACAAAAACAGTGTTGGAAAACATTCCGTGTGTGTGTGTGCAGGGCAGTTTCTGCTGTCTGAAACACACATACACAGGGATGCAAAAACATCGCACCAGAAACATTTTTCCGGCCTAAACGGCCAGGACTCATTATGCAGCCTCATGTAACATGAACTATGTGAGCCAGCAACTCCCACACATGCCCTTTCTCCCCCCTATGCTGTGCTGTAACTGTCTATTCCCCCTTTGCCCACCCTTTGCCATGATGTGATTTTCTATTGGTTTATGTGTAGAATGCTGTGATCAGCCCTGTCAGATGAAGAAGAAGAGTCTTTTGACAAAAAGAAAATAAAAAAGTAGGAGATGTTGTAATATAGTTCCTTGTGTAGGCGTAGCAGTCACCCATGGCCCAGTGGATAACGGGGCATGCAGAGCCACGCTGAATCACACAGGAGACAACTGGCTCCGAGAAAGCCATAACATTCTGATAGTGAATAACATAACATTCTGAGATGTGCCCTACCATTGACGTCCAGGATTTGACCATATATATAGAGAGAAATTGTACTTTTACAGGCTGTTTTTTATCACATGCTATTGCTCCTCCTGCCTTTGTTCTGTCTCAATAAAAGGGGCTACCAGACCCCCAATCTGGGTCGCTCCATCCCGAGAAAATTTGTCTCCTGTCTTTTCTCAACATTGGCCTCATGGGCGAACAGCGGAAACTTCACACCTTCTAAAGATTTGCAAGCCAAATGAATATAAATATGTGAAAAAGCCTGTGCAAGGAGACTGCTAATTAGCATTTATAAAGGTCAGATCTCATTCCCAACAAAGATTAAGACTGTTCTTCAATTTAATCCTCAACCAGAGCTCAGAGCAATTTTAATGATTCTTTTCAAATGTTCAGTATAAATAAAATACTGCATAAAAAAGACAAAGTCCTTCATTTTGGTAACATATTTAAACATAAACATTTCTACAAGCACCCTGAAGAAGGGTAAAATCCCATGAGCTTTTTGATTATGGCGTCTCCCTTTCCTTTCAGAAAAACTGTTCTATCTTTGATACTAGTAAGGAAAAATGTGTGTGTGTGTCTGTGTGTGTGTGTGTGTGTGTAATAATCATAAGCTACTACTCAAGTTCCAGTAAATGCATTAAATAAAAATATTGTGAAATATAGCAAAATAATCAATCATTTTGATTAATAACTGGTATCACTTTTTTTCTATTTTCTTTTTATAACGGCAATAGAAAGATGGAAAATTCCACAGGTGAAAAAAATGTTGCTGTAACAATGTCACAATGGAGAGGCTGGAAACTGAGGAACTGTGAATGGAATAGTGGAGTATCCTGACTTATGTTAGCATCACCTCTTCTTGGAATGAGTGAATCAGTGTGGGAAACCCTTGTGCAGATGTGAAGTAACAGGAGATGAACCAGACAGGTTTTGGGATGCTATACTGAAATCTAGTCACTGTGAAACAACATGGATGGAAAAAAATTGAGGGAGGGAGGGAAGGAAGATCCAATTTAGCCAAGCCTTACCTCCCCACTGTCCTTCCCTGGAGATCTGGGGACAACCCCAGAAGCAATGCCTGCTGAGAACAAAATTGCAGCAATGCTTCTTGGCAGCCTGGCTGATCAGAACCACTGCCATTATGCAATGTTCTTTTTGGAACACATCACACACCCCAACATGCCCCCAAGTTCATCTATTCTGTGTTCAGTGCCTTGACTTTGATGGGCAGCTTTTTCGGATCCTGCAAAATATTTTTTCAGGCTACAGATATTGTAATTAGTCAGAGTTACAATCTGTACATCCAGTGGGCTGTGAGTCTGAGACTATGACTTCATGTATGTTGGGAAGACAAAGCGATCAAGGTTTTGGTGATTTGGGGCCTGTCATACTGCCTATGTTTACACATTGCACTACATCTCTAATATAGTATACAGGTTTTATATCAAACTCTAATGTAAAATGTGGAAAGACATGATAGCAATGTTCCAATATCTCAGGGGTTGCCACAAAGAAGAGAGAGTCAAAGTATTCTCCAAGGCACCTGAGGGTAGAACAAGAACAAGAAGCAATGGGTGGAAACTAATCAAGGAGAGAAGCAACTTAGAACTGAGGAGAAATTTCCTGACAATTAGAACAATTAATCAGTGGAACAGCTTTCCTCCAGAAGTTATGAATGCCCCAACACTGGAAATCTTTAAGAAGCCATTTGTCTGAAACTGTATAGAGTTTCCTGCCTACACAGGGGTTGGACTAGAAGACCTCCAAGGTCCCTTCCAATTCTGCTATTGTATTGTATTGCATTAAATCTTGGCAGAGCACAACCAACCAGTATGTAAAAACTAAACTATATTACATAATGGTTGTTAAATTGTAACCCACAATGTTGTTCAGATATATTTCTAAGAGTGGTTTGCATCACTCAAAGAAAAAGTGGTTCATAATCCAAAATGGCTTTATTTATATGACATGCTAAATAAAAACAAATAATATAGCAGTTAAATAATATGGCTTAAATGAATTTTGCCCCATTTTACTACCTTTCTTGCCACCATTGTTAAGTGAATCACTGCAGTTAGTAACATGGTTGTTAAGTGAATCTGACTTCCCCATTGACTTTGCTTGCCAGGTCACAAAAGATCGGTCACATGACCCCAGGACATTAAAACCACCACGAGCCAGTTCCCAAGCATCGGAATTTTGATTACATGACTACGGATGCTGCAACATTCATACATGTAAAAAATCGTCATAAACGTTTTTGAGTGCTGTCAAACTCTGAACAATCACCAAATGAACTGTTGTAATTTGAGGATTATCTATATTTGTGACCTCACTACAGCTAGTGGCAGTTAATTCCATTGTTTTTGTACTAAATGTATTTGAGTAAAATACTGTTGTACCATTAATAGGTCCTTCATTTGGTTTTAATGAGAAAAACCTCTTAACTATACTTTTCACAGCATTGTTTGAATTAGTATCTTTCTTTTCTATCTACTTCAATCTAAAAGGCTATAATATTGTTCGGGTTTTTTCCCCTAGAACTGCACTAGCCTCTTTCTTTGCATTTCCAGTTTTACAGTTATCATTTTTCAAATGTGGACACCATGACTATACATTTATACTTATTTGTATGATTTGTGTCTCAACATTTTATGTAGCATACACTCCCTATTTCTCCTCTACAACTCTGTATGGGTTGAGAGAACGAGTAGACCAGTCACAAAATTTCTCTTGTAAAAGGACTACTACTTGGATCTCTTGGTGCTGGACCAATACTTAGCCATCTCTGTACTGGTTCTCCATTCAACTTTTTTATTTTATTTTTAATTTCCTTATTAATTTCAAGCATAACATTTGCCTTTAAAAAACACAATGCAATGACATTTTTATTAAGCTATACACTGTGATGCTAAGTCTCTTTTCCCGATTAGTGGTATCTGAGCTGGTATTAATTAGAATATTGTACATGTCAATGTACATCACTTTTTTTTTTACAATTTTTATGACGACATTCGCATCTCTACACAACTGACTTGGAAAAAATGAAACACAAAATCGCAATTAAATCTCTTCCTCCCACGAGGATTATCAGTTGCGGGAACAACTTACTCTGCAGTAAACATGCAAAGAATCAAAAACATGACCCACCCAGTCTCGTTTTCTGTCTAACTTTTATGCATAGGAATTATGCCGGACGTCCTAAGTTAAGGACGCCGGCTCTAGTTAGTTTCTGGATCAAGGTTGCCTAAGTGATGGAGGTGGTTTCCCCCGGTATATTTCTAATTATTATTCAATTATTCAATCAGACACGAAGACAAAGTTTTATAAGCAATTGCAGAAAATGAATATCAACTACAAAATAAACAACAGCAAAAACCCCAATGCAAAATTATAGACCCGCTTCTCAAACAGGCCCTCTGGGAAAAGGGGCGGGCGGGCTGAGGGAGGCGGAAGAAGCGAGAGCGTGGGAAGTAAAGTGGCGCATGCGTAGACCCTCACGCAAAGCGCTTCCCAACCACAGAAGAGTAGCGGAATCTCGCGAGATGTGAGCCGTACTGGCCACCGAAATAAACGGAGCCCTTTAGAGAAACTACTTCAGCACCAACTCCCCCACCCCACCCACCCCGGTTTCATCTCTTTCCCCCCTCGGCCCGTGATGGCGACGGCATCGTCGGCCACGACTCCGCCTGCTCACTGGAGCCGCTTTGACCAAGAGCAAGACCTAGCGGTACGGGAGCTCATCCGGCAAGTAACCGGCCTGGACGAGCGGAGCCCCGAAACGTCCGGCCACTTCCAAGCGGCGCTAAATTTCGCCTGGTCCAACTTCAGGTCCGTTAGGCGTGAGCGCGGGACGAGGGAAACGGGAGGCGTCTCGTCCCGCGGTATTTTGGGGCGGGCGGCGTGAGGGGAAAAAAAGGCACGCGGGCGGTTGGCTAACAGGACCGCCTTAGATCCGCTTTTCCCTCCCGATGAGTGGAGAGAAGAGAAGGGAATAGGAATAGAATTCTTGATTGGCCAAGTGTGATTGGACGCTCAAGGAATTTGTCTTGGTGCAGATACTCTCAGTGTACATAAAAGAAAAGAAACATTCGTCAAGAATCGTATGGTACAGCACTTAATGATAGCCATGGGCTACAAATAAGCAATCAAATCATATTAGGAAACAGTCAATATAAACCTGTATTTTAAAACTTTAAAACTGCAGTGTGTAGTCCCCATAGCAATGATAGCTAACCTTTTAGCCATGCCGGGGGGGGGGGGGTTCATGGGTTCATGCCATACCCAAAATTCTATGCACTCTGCACCCTCCCCACTGTGCATGTGCACGCGAGTCCCCCCACCCCCATTGCTCATGCAGTGGCACTGTGGAACTTTTTTGCCCTGCCCAGGCTCCAAAGGCTTTCTAGGAGCCCGGGGAGGGCAAAAACTGCCTCCCCCGCCCCTGGAGGCCATCCAGAGGCTAGAAACAGCCCGTTTTCCAACTTCCGGTTTGTGTGTTAGGTTTGGAGGTTTTTTGCCCTCCGGACGGTGAAAAACGGCCCAACACGCAAACCAGAAGTCCCATTTGTGCATTGGGCGGTTTTTTGCCCTCCAGGGCTTCCCTGAAACCTCCGGAGGGCGAACAAGGACTTAAAATCATGGTTGAAACCAGCTGGCACTGACAGGGCAACACCTTGCGTCCCCCAGAAATGGCTCCATGTGCCTCCTGTGGCACGCGTGCCATAAGTTCACCATCATGGCCCTATAAGATCTGCAGAAGTTGTTAGCAAATTATAACTCGAGATACTGTAGAAGCTACATGCTTTACAGAAAGGAAAAAATGTTAAATGTGTAAGGAGTAATAATTCCTTGCATTTAAAAAGCCCTCCATCAGGAGAGACGGAGACTGGGTCACATGCTCCTTAGATGTTCCTTTTATACGGAGATTAGGAAAAAACATACTCTGCCAATAACTGCTAGGTATCCTGACCGTTCCAACACTACCTATCTCCAATGGCTGCTTAAGGATGAACAGTCCGTAACTACAGCGCATGTGGCCAGATTCTATGCAGCAGCACTGGGGATTCATCACAAACATGTTATAGAACAGTGATGTTATGTAACAATTGTGGCAAACCCTTTGCACTGCTTAGTCACTTCAATTTTAGCATTGAACCTACAATGGGCCACACAGTTTAGGGATTGCAACTATCTTATAGTCAGACCATGTATAATTGACACTGGATTTTATTATAGATTTTAGTTGTTATTTATTATTTTATACTGTAAGTTTTAAGTGTATATATACTGAGTGCTTTTATTTGTTCTGGTTGCTGCTCTAAGACTAATAATAAATTGTTGTTGTAGTCTCTGGAACCCTCCATCAAGGAGATGAATGACCAGTTGCTCTGACATCAATAGTTATTAAAACTTTTGAAAGCTTAGTTGCTGGCCCATCTCAAAATCATCACAGATCCACTGCTAGACCCCTAGCAATTTGCCTACCATGTAAATAGATTGGCTAATGATGCTGTTAATTCCCGCAGCACTGTCTTATGTCTAAGGATATTTACCCATGTGTGCAGGGCTGTATTACTATTATCCTTCTCATCTTTTCTAGTACTTTTTCCATTGGTATCGTATAATTATATACTTTGTTGTTTGAGCTTATACACCAGAGACAAATTCCTTGTGTTCAATCACACCTGGCCAATAACGTATTCTATTTAGTGAATTCAATAAAAATATTTTTGCTTAAATTTAGATTAAATTATTTTGTTTAGTTTCAACCCCCTTTTTTTGTCCTTGATCACATTTACTTCAGAAGTACCTCCAGAACACTGAAGTAAAGCTATACCTCTGCAGGGGTAACACTGCTGAATAGATTATAATTAAACACGCATGCTTGTGACATTTTGTCTTGTCTTTTAATGACCCCGTAATCCCTTGCATCAAGGTGGAGTTGGGGCAACTGAATGGAGCTGAATGTTTATTGTCCTTCCTGTCGCCATTGCGGAATTTGCAGCATATATTTTCTCACTGTGCCCAGAGAGAGAAATATCTGCTGCCACATAGGATTGAACTCACATCCTCCTGATTGTGAGGCGAGAACTCCACCTCTAGGCCACTGCACCACTCGAGCATGCTTGAGACGTGTGGATTAAATGAATTAAAGGATTCAAATAGATAAAGTGGTACTTGAAGATAATGCCAAAGGAAATAGATTTTTTTTTTCAGATAGTCCTTGACCTCTGACTGTTTGACAGTGGTTCGGAATTACAACAGAATTGCAAAGGTTGTTTTATGACCTCTGAAGCACTTCTAGCTGTTGCAAAATGTACCACCACATATAACTAGTTTCCAAGCACCCCACAGTCATGTGACTACACACTTGCAATCTTCTCTGCCAACTTCCCCAGAAAGTCAGTGAGAAAAGTTGCAAGCTGTTGCCAAATGCTGAGAAGATTTGAGCTGTGTTCTTGAATCCTGATTTGAGCTCTGTTTCTGCACCCTGCCACGGGAATTCCTCTCCATGCATGAAGGGAAACTCAACCTCATCAGAGTCTAGAAATTGAGCTTAAATTCTGAACATTTGAGCTGGAGGAGTTCCCTTCCGTTCACAAAGAGGAACTGAAATCTTTCATCAGATGTCTTTTTTAACCAGTTCCCAGAAAGGAGAGGGAACTGAAATCCAAGTGGAGAAGCTGCATAGTAAGGAGAGAGGGCGCCTCAGGCAAGTGGGGGAGGCATCAGGATCTGAAAATCCATTCCTATGTTAGTCTTATATAAATAATAAAGACAATGCATCAGATTGATGTCAACATGTTTGGAGAACATTAGAGTGAGCAAGGCTGCTTTTTACAGGTCGATCTTATGAAAATAGGCTGAATACTCTAGGGTTTGTGACTATAGTAAATAAATAAAAATGAAGCCCATCCTTTGTAAAAATGCTATTAAAATACACTTATTGAACAAAATACAAGTTAATCATTTCTGACCCATGATCCAAAAGATAATTCTGTATTTTTTTTCTAGGTTTCATCAATTTCTTGATGTCAGTAGGCACAAAGTGGAGAAAATAATGGAAGGGTAAAGTTTTTGTGTTTCTTTTAACATTAGATTAATTATTTTATACCTAAAGATTAGTAAACATGCCATATTTTTATATAGAATTTATGAAAAGCTGGTGGTTCACTCTGACCTTGTTAAAGCTGGAAGTTGGAGGAGACTAACAGAAGAATTTCTGAATTTGTCTCTTCCCACCACAGAAGGAACAAAGGTTTGTGAGTTTTAGAACATAACTCAATGCTATATTCTTTTGTCTTTATAGTTCTTTTAAAGCTGATCATTTTGTAATGGAAATTTATATATCCATCAGAAATTAATTTAAAAAAATTCTTTTCTATAATATTATTTTTGTTGTATTCTCAGACCTCAGCATGTAATTACCATGAAACCTATATAACATGGCATGTAAGACATTTGCAATAACTCTATTGAAATAAAATATTTTGATAGGCTAGTAGCACTGTGATTTATGAAGATTTAAAATGTCTTAGACATAATTAATTAAAATACAAAGAATAGTTCCTGGGCTCTGAAAAGAGGATAATTCATGAAAATTAATATTACTTTGTTAGCTCCAGCACTACAGTAGTTTCAAAGGCAATAACCTTCAACATTGCTTTTATGCGAATATTTTATTTATCTGGTAAACTTATATGCTGCTCATCTCTCCTAGAGATAACTCTTGGCAACTTACAATGAAAGCAACAAGACAAACTATTAACACATTAAAATAATAAATGTTAACATTACAATTGACTTAAAATTAAACAAAGATGGCAAGGAAGGGAGCAAGATGCACACATGGATCTTATCATAGTCCATTAATCACCTCCAAAATGACATCTCCTCATCGGGGGCCCAAGCCTTTTGGCAGAGCCAGGTCTTCAGCCCCTTTCAGAAGGCCAAAATGGTGGATGTTGATCTCAGCTTGGGTGGGGGCACAATATTCCAGAGGGTGGGATCCATGGCAGATAAGGTTCTTCTCCTGGATTCCACCAGTCAGAATTCTTTGACCGATAAAGTCTGCAGCATGCCCTTCTCCAGTGCATCTGGAGTGGGTCAATCTCATGTGCAATATTCATGTTTTTCTGCTCTGATTTGTAAGTGTATATATGGGAAGGATAGGGACAGTAAACAAGGTGTTTTTGTGTGTATTTCAGGGGTGGGTTTCAACCGGTTCGCGGCGGTCCCTGCGAACCGGTTGGTCGGCGAACCCGGAAGTAAATAACTTCCGGGAACGGCGAAGGGCCCACCTGCCCGCCTGCGCTCCTTACCCGGTTTTGACGAGTTCTGCACTTCCACGCATGCGCAGGACGCATACAGCGCCTGTGCGATCCTCCAGGAGCAGCTGGAGCATCGCACAGACGCTAGTACGCATGCATGCGCCACGCGCGTGCACGAGAACTCTGCCGGCCCCGTTCCAACCGAACCGGTTGGAACGGGGCGAGAAACCCACCCCTGGTGTATTTATATTTATTTTATTATGTTAAGGGTTAGGTTAGGGTGTACATTTAGAAAATGCCTGGATTTAAAACAGTGAAGAAAATCAGGAACTGGAAATATATTTTTGCCAGTCAGTTAAATTTGTACCTAGATTCATCACATAACACAAGAATAAAAAACTTATGTTTTCTTGCCAAAATGAATTTCTAACACAACAAATTGTAAATATCTGAAGTGAGTGTTCTGATAACTTCAAAACCATAAAATGTACCGTGAAATATTTTTTCTACTTTTTTCATCTTGTGAAGATAAAATCCTATATTTGAAATATATAACTTGATAAATAGAACTATACTTTTATTTTGTACTTACGTATTTCATGCCTTAATTCTAATCCTATTTAAGATGAATGATAAACTAAATTTGCTGTTTTTCTCTTCTAAATATACCATTGGATTAGAATTCTAGTATCTTCTTTTATTTTGCTGTCCTGTTCACTGAATTACTTGTTTCCTGTGTCTAAGACAGATGCACATTATGCTGTACTATCACTTCTATTATATTTGTCTGATTCTCCTTCCAACACCTGCTTTGCCGAAGAACCAAGAGAAAAAGCAGTCGGTAGGTTGAGAGCATCCAAGAAAATATGTGGAATTGAAATCATACTAACCTTATTCTACTATTTTGATTATATATTTTTCAATTTTGTGTTCTCTTTAAAAAAATAATTATGTGCCAGGAAGTTGCACATAAGCAACAACATATGCTAGATAGATTCTCTCCACTAAGATCTGTCTCTAACCTGGTCTTTTTTGTACTCATTACCACTGTAAGTGACTATTATACTATTACATGACTTTACATGACATGGCATTACACATAGTATATGTCATAACATTTTTTATAGTAGTATAGCATTATGATGAGGCTTTCTCAATACTTAGCTTTTCAGAATCTCAGCATGGTAGCATGGTGCAGCACATTTGTTTCTTCTTCTGAAAAAAATAGGTTATAAAACTAATTAATGAACAATTATACTTTTTCCTTAGATTAAATATATCAAGATCACTGAGCGTATATAAATATTATTATTGTGCATTTTCCATAGAAAAAGAGAAATTTGATTGGAGAAAATATTTAATGGAAGATGAAGACCTGGACTTTGTTCCTGATCTAGAATCACCAGTAAGTAATAGAGAATTGTTCTGACCCCCTCCTCAGTCCAGTAACGAATGCCGAGACAAGCTTAATTGGAATGTACTTTAATAGCAAGAAACCAAAATCTCGGTGGCTGAGAGCCAAGCATAACAAACAGATAAGGACCTTGGCAGCAACTCAGACAAACCTTGGCAGCAATCCAGCCTGCCAAGGTAGTTACAGAAGTTCTCCAACTTTTAGTCAATGCGTTGACTTCTGCAAAGAGGGCCGTGTGCACAAGTAGTCTTTTTATAGTCTGGAGAGGAGCCTAATGACCACCAGCTGAGTGCAATTACCTCCTATAACTGCGTAACTGTTCCTTATGCCTATTAGCTCTTCGATGCCGGGCATCCAGGAACAAATCACTGCTGGACTCAGGCTCACTCTCAGGCTCACTCTCCCTTGTCTCTTCCCCACTGGTCCAAGGCTCAGGCGCCTCCTGGTGGCCAACTAGCCTCTCTGCATCCTGCTCGGAGTCGGAACCCTGTCCAGGGTCCTCCACAGCCGACTCATAGGGCCCCTCGCTGTTGGAGTCTGGTGGCAGTTCCAACGGCTCCTGCTGGGCCACAACAGAGAATAATAATTTGTACTGAATAAATAAATAATATTTAGCATTTAGTCAAGAGAAATTTGCCATGTAGAAATAGATTTTCCATTTTCTCAGTAAATTCTTTTATCTATATTATGATTATATGGTTGGTTTTAGTCAATTTAGTTCAACCTCATATTATAGTTTTTCCCTAAGGCAGATGTAGGTCTCGGTCTCAGTTTCTCTCTCTCTTTTCATCCCTCCCTCTCTCCCTTCTTGCTCATAATAGAAACATTGTAATCATTGATGATTTTCTGCCAGCAAATCTTTACCTTAACATTCCCACTTTGCCTTAGAGAATTGGAGAATTGCTCCACTCTATTACCTCTGTGGTCCTAAAAAGCTAATGGTACGGACAGTGAAATTATTAAATTGAGCATTATTTATAGTGATGTCATACTGGAATTCATAGTGCATTGTTTATGAAATGAGATATTGAATATTTATATCTTAGATGCTATATTATACAGTAATATTTTAATGCCTAGTAAATTACAAAAGTCCATTTAAGTTTCCACTGTGCCATTATCATAGAGTGAAGTATATTTTGTGCTTTTAATGTTTTATAGGAGTGGTCAGATGTAAGTGATGAGGATACTGAACCTTTGAGCAGAGAAGATTCTGGCATTCAGGTAGATAGGACACCACAAGAAGATCAGGATCAAAATAAGAAGTCAGCATCTCTTGCCAACTGGAAAGGTATGTTTTCTGAAGCAGGTCGTTACAATAGAATGGACTATACCAGTTCTTATCATGGCCTATTTGATTTACACTTTATGATAGTTTGTAGTGGTATGCTGTTAGCAAATGTAAATGAAATGTTTGGGGGTATTTAGAGAAGTTTCACATTTACTTTACTCAGTTGGTCTGCTTGCTGATTATATAGCTCATAAAAATTCCTGGTAGAATTCTGAAATTGTTAGTAGGAACTGCGCTTATGCTGATATAAAATTGTCTTCGTAGTTGTTGGAATAAAATATATATACAATTTTTCAAATATATTATAAAAATATACAAAAAATCTTAATTTCCATGCTACTTATTTTAGCAATTTAGCAGCATTTGTATGTTCTCTGTGTCTGTCTATATATATAAATTTAAGCATAATCCAGCATTTGTTGATTATGCTTAAATTTATCTCAATTTTGTTCATATTTAGTAGAAAACATGAATATACAATATATACCGGTTCACCTTACATTTCTATAAGAGAATCTCAGAATAAGCTAATACATAGGCTTTCTGAATAAGACACCATGCAATTTACAGCTGAAAACATAATTATTTAATTTTTTTAAACCTGGTTTTTGAACCTGGAAAGTCTACAAAGGTGATTAAAAACTTTCAGAGCTAGTGTTATGTAATGATTGAGATGCTGGACTGGGTAGTTGATTATGGTCTCTAACCTTCGTCTTCATCTTGCAGTGGACTTGATATGGGCTCAAAATTATAAATAAAATTAATAATATGTGAAAAAGTAAAACAGATGCAAAACAAATAGTTTCTTATGAAAGCAATTAATTAAAAAAAATCTTATGTTAGAAATTTCTAATAGTTTTTAAAAATATAATTCCTCAGTGTCTAAATAGCTGTCCAAGGATTAGAGCTTTTTCTGGAAAGAGTTCTGCCAAAAAAGTAGATATGCTTTTTTTGGGAAAGATATTCAAACTATGTCTGTTCTTTTCTGAGAAAAAAAGTGCAAGAAGTAATTTCTTCAAAAAGTGAGAAAAGTGAATAATTGTTTAATTTTGTTTTGCTGCTTTTGGCTTGTGAGTTTTCAAATGTATGGTTGTGTCAGTACACCCAAGTGCTCTTGAGATTAGAGGTTCATTTGGGCAAGCTTCCACATTTGTTTGATAATAAGTTGATTAAAACATTATTTAGCTCTATATATGTGGT
Organism: Thamnophis elegans; assembly: GCF_009769535.1. Classification (NCBI taxonomy): domain Eukaryota; kingdom Metazoa; phylum Chordata; class Lepidosauria; order Squamata; family Natricidae; genus Thamnophis; species Thamnophis elegans. The sequence goes on from NC_045551.1 coordinate 30,901,049, forward strand.
GGATAATGAAGATTTTTTTTATATAGGACAATACACTGATATAACTGTTTTCTCTCTAGATGAACCTGATGCACGTACCTGGTTAGAGCAACATGTAGTGGCTCAGTATTGGACTGGTAGAGCTGTCCGTTTTTCCCATAGTTTGCATTTTCATTCCAATTTAGCTTCTATATGGTAAGTTGTCAGTCACATTTGTAAATTATTACAGCTACAATCCACATATAGAACTATACTGACTTCTTTATGTTTTCCTGTACAAACTTTGTGATAAATTATGTGTTGTAGAACTATACAGGTAGTCTTCAAGTTATGACCAGTTGCTTAACGACCATTCAATATTGCAATGGACCTCCCCCAAAGCTACTTATGACCTGACTTTGAAGTTCCAATGGTGCCCCTCCCCCACAATCACATGACCGCATTTTGGGTGCTCTGCAACTGGCCAGCATTTATAGTCATATGACCATGATTTACAAATGTTTTTGCCAGAAACCAGCATTTATTTCAAGCAAACCCACATCCACACCCAATAGCAAATTGTGGGTTTGCTTAATGACTGTGTATTTACTTAACAACTGCAGCATTCCCTTTACAACCACTGTGAATAAGGTTGTAAAATTGAGTCTGGTCACATGGTGATTCCTTTATGATTGTCATAATTTACAGCCATAATTGACAGGGTCAATTAGGGTTATAACTTGAGGACTATCTAAATCCTTATTCAAAGTCTCAACTAAGAGACAATAAAAGATTTGAAGGGTTATAAGATTCTTGAATTAGGTAGTATTAAACGCTTTAAAAATCAAAGCAAGTTTTGATTTAATATATGAATAGAATGTTTGAAATGAGTATTTTTCAGAATAGGACTATAATGCAGTTTGATTTTTCAAGTGTTACAGTGATTTGTTGATGTAGTATGTAATAAAGTTTATTGGTCTTATAGGAGAAGAGGATGAAATAAATAATGTTGGATGTTCTTTACCAATACAATAAAAGTATTAAAGTCATTTTTCTCTTAGGGAACAGCACTTATATAATAGTGATCCATTATATGTCCCAGAAGAGAGAATTCTTGTCACTGAAACGCAGGTCATTCGTGAAACAATTTGGTAAGAAATTTTCAAAGAAAAACCATTTGAGGTTTGTTTTATGTTGAATAATACATGCTATATTTAAGTCTCTATGGTTAATTTTAAAATTCAGAAAATGGTTTTATACTACTGTTTTTATTATTATATTAATATTATTAATTCTAAAGCAAATTGTGCTAATCAAAATGAGGAAAGTAGAGTTTCATGAGGCAAATGATGCTATAACTTTTATAGCCTACATTAATACTTGCTTTTAATTTTTTCTCTGTAAAAAGGAACTGTAAATAAAATGTTGTATTTGAAAGAAAAAACCGCTATCATTTCTGTTTTCAGAAATGGGTGAGTTTGTATCTATTATATGGTACCATTTTGCAAATATATAATGCAGGGTTGTCAAATTCACGTCATCATGCTGTCACATGACATATTGTGACTTTTCTCCTTTGCTAAACGGCTTGGGTGTGGCCGGTGCATGATGCATCTGGCCCGTGAGCCACGAGTTTGACAGTCCTGATATAAAGTATGAAATATCTGTTGAAAATCAAGGATTTTGACAGTTACAATATATGATGGACTCCTTTCCAGAGTCACTTGTTTTGTGAGATGGACAGCTATATAAATTTGAAAAGCTAATTGAATGAATAATACTAACTTCTGAATGTATGTTTTGCTTGTATTTTACAAAGGCATGTGCTGAGATCATTTTTATTTTTTCAGGCTTCTTTCAGGTGTAAAAAAACTCTTTATATTTCAGCTGAATGATGGAAAGATAACTGTGAGAAATGACATAACAGTAACGCATTTGACACATGTGAGTAAAATGATTAGTGAATTTAAAATAAGCAAATATAGCAATTCAATATTAATTCTTTAGCCAACAAATTAAAAATAGGATAATACTGATAATCCTTGCTTAATTCAGTGATCACTTGAACTTACAATAGCCGTGAATAAATGATTGAGTTATGGCCATTGTAGCACCCCTGTAATGTCATCAAAATTTGGGTGCTTAGCAATTTCCTGACACTTAAGACTGCAAGTGTGCTTCAACAACCCCCATTTGCCTATTTCCCCTTGTCTTCCCTTTACTTGATGGTGGTGATATCATTGATGGCCCATAGCCTTCAGCAGACTTAGCCAGCTATCACTACTTCTGAATCTTTACTTCAGCTCCAGTGCTGCCACTGCTGCCAAAGAGTGCCACAGTGGCCAGCCCTCCACCCCCAGCAGCACAATCCAAACCTCAGTTGCCATCCCAGCTGACCTTCAATATCTTCTGCTGCTGACAAGGCATGCCCAGTTTGGCCTTATTTAAGGCAACTGCTGGCACACACCAGTCCTTTTTCCTGAGGTTGTCTATGCATGCTCTTCTCCGTATTGGACGCTGCCCTCTTGCAATGCTTCTGAGATTTTCCGAAACTTAGCAGAAAGCTGTGCCCATCCCTCTCCAAATTGTCATGATGATTTGGAAGATTTTAGAAGCATCACAACAAGCATTGCACTATTTGAAAATAGTGAAAAATGAGTGAGATAGGTGAGTGGGGAAAGTTCAAAAGAGGCAGTCTCTTGCTTTACTGAGGCTCAGGGCTGGGAAGGACAAAGCTGGGAATAGCTTAGATCAGGGTGTGTCCTCTTCTAATGATGACCAATCAGGCATAGATTGTCTAGTATAAGGATAAAGGTGGCATGTCCCCCCCCCCATATAATACATTGTACTTTATTTTAATTGTGCCTTGAATTACTCTGCAAACTTTGCATTTTGTAATTTCTATATCTTTTTTCTGCTTTCCTTTCAAAATAGATAAATAAATAAAAATCTTTTATTTTGTAGAATTCATTAAGATCAATGCTGGAGCGTATAGCTGCTTATGGGCAAGTGGTATTTAAATTACAAAAGTTTATTGATGATGTCATGGGTCACAGCTCAGAAAGTGGAATACATGGAACCATATCTACTCCCAAGAAATCTGTGGAAGCCCCTTTTAGAACCTATCAGGCTTTTGTGCGAGCTCTCTATAAATATTTCATTAATTTCAAAAAAGAACTTACGGAAATTGAGAGATGCATAATCAATGAAGGTAAAACAATTGCATTTTAACTGAAATTTTTGTTTTAATGTTCTAAAGTGCATGCTTTCTAGATATGACATAAAAACACGAATCTATACTTTTTTGTAGATACTACAGTTACCCTTTCCATAGTCATAGATAAACTATCACATCGATTAGCACAGCTGAAAGTAATTCATAAAGTTTTTAGCACTGGAATTGCTGAAGTACCACCTGATACCCGCAATGTTGTAAGAGCATCTCATTTGCTCAATACCTTGTACAAAGCAATTCTTGACTATGACAATATGGGGGAAGCTTCTGAACAGACAGTAAGTATAAAAAAACTTATTTAATAAATGATAAATTATTATTTAATAACGATACTGGAAAAATATAGTTTCTACTCAAGTTAAGTCTGTAATTCTTTTGGTTCATAGATGATTATTCTAGTATAATGTCATTTTATTAATCAGGCATATATGAGTTCAGTTAATTCTCTGTCCTAAGTGTAAATAATACCTCATCTGTGTATCATCAGTTTTTTAAAATAAATCTATCTATCAATGTATTCTTTCACACAATTTCCTATCTGTGTGAGTTAAGACACGTTGATTCAATGGCAATAATTCAGCTATACACCATACATAAATAACAAGCTCTTATAAACTGTAATGATATAAACTGATATAAGTGATAGCTAGACTTCTCCATAGCAACAAGAAAAGTTTTCTAGTTGCTAAGTTTTCCTGTTTTAAAACTTTTTATGTAAAATTATTTGAAGTTCTCAAATTCACAACTTAGATCCGTGTATCTTTTTTTTTTTGGTGATAAAATAATCTGAAATGCGGTTTTATAAAATAGACTCTTCAGTCAGATATTGCAGCACCCTAATTAGGATATGTATAAATTGTAGAATGCTGCACAGGAACACAGTGACTGAGTTGGAATAGAGATAACAATTTCTTTGTGAGTCAGACTAACTTTTTCTCATAAGGATTACATAAATAATACAATTCTGTTTTAATAGTGTAAACATTTTATTGCCAGGTAACTGTTGTTTAAAACAGTTGCTTCTGGTTTTCTATTCAGAATGTATAACCGTTTGTGTGTTTATGTGTGAAGATATTATAAAAGTGCATTTTTACAGACAGGAAATTAATTTGTAGGCATATTGTTGATATACAGCTCTGTTAAACAATGAAGAGGCACTCAGATGAAGCCACCTGAATATTGCTTAAATATGATGATGTAAATTATTTTTAGATTTGGCTGGGAAACAAATCCATGTGTGTGATATATTATGACCACACAGAATATAGAGCAGCTGTAGAACTCTTTTTCTATTCTCCCATTCTTGTAGCAGCTTTCTAAATTAGAAGTTTGCTAGAATAATATCTTCCCACCATATATCATGTGGGGAAAAATGGAGCCCAGAATATATATTTAATTTAAAATTTACATAATGCTTTGTATATACAAACATAAGAATTAGCCCTGCTGGTTCAAGCCTTAGTTGAGCATTTTCTTTCTCTCACTGAGATTAATCAGGTGCCTCTGCTAATAAGCATCTTCCTTCTGCCATTGTTTCTCTGATCTTAAAGTCATGCTTCCCCAGCCCTTCAGGCTATAAGCTTTTCTAAATGCTGAATATATTTTATAAATTTTCTAATGATGCTGTTGTTTCCTAATTCAGTATTTATTATTATCTACTCCTCTCTATTCTCTCATAATTTTTTGTAATTTCATTTCAGGTCTCTCTTTTATTTTCTCTGTGGGTTGAAACAGTAAGACCATACCTACAGACAGTGGATGAGTGGATTGTCCATGGTAATTTATTTGATCCTGCTAAAGAATTTATAATTCAAAGGTAATGATAGTGAACATCTTGTGGATATCCCAGAGATGCTTTTTCAGGAGGCAACTGGACTTTCTTCAAAGAAAAAACAAGAAAGTCCAGTTGCCTCTTGAAAAAGCTTTCTTGGGATAACCATGAACTGGATGACTGAGAATCTCTACAGAATCCTGTGGATATATTGATAATTCTAGGGTGTAGGTAATTTTTGTGCTGATAGTGGTGGAGCCAAAAGAAATCCTGTGTAAGTATACTTACATATTGCTAAGTATCCATATAATGCACAGAGATTTAGGTAATCCACCATAGAAAAACTCATTTATTGTTAAAATTCTAGGCTGCATTTGCAATTTAAAAAATTGACATATTTCTGGGAGAATACTTATAACCAGGTTCAATGCTTTAGTTATTTTATTCCTATTTTGTGTGATTTAATATCACAATTATTACAGCTAATTGAATTCAGAATATAAAAATGTAAGAATCTTCCTATTTTGGCTGCTGACCTCTATATCTTAATTTTAATCTTGGTGTTTTCTTAATCAGTATGCATTCTAGTATACATGTAGCGGCTTTGGAATTTTACTTGGCTGTGATGAGCCTTCAAATCTCTGTATTTTTCCTGAATCTTATCCTTAACTATGGAACTGAAAGCTGCAGATGGTGGATGAATATTCTTATCCAGTTATTTGAAAAACCTATTTTAGATTATTATTGTAATTATAAACACATGCATTGTAAATAAATATATGCAATTTTCTGATAAATTTCTGACAATTGCCTGTTTTTTTTCTGCAGAAACAAAAACGTTTCTGTAAATCATAGAGACTTTTGGTATGCCACCTACACATTATATAGTGTATCAGAAAAATCTGAAAATGAAGAGAAAATGAGTGATAATGCTAGTGCCAGTTCTGGCAGTGATCAAGCACCATCAAGCAGACAGCATACCATGGTTTCCTTTTTAAAACCTGTATTAAAGCAGATCATTATGGCCGGGAAGTCCATGCAGTTGCTAAAAAATTTGCAGTGCAAAGATGGTTCTCCACAGCCAGCTGCAGCCCGAGGTAAAAACTGAAATTCCACAAAATGTTCTTTACTCTGTAATGTTATGCGTATTGATTTTTAGAATTCATGTAGCACTGCATGAAACATTTGACTGGACAAAACTGCACAAAACATTTGACTGTACTTTTACTTGACTTTAAATATAGATAATCCTCAGTTTATGACTATTTGGTCAACAATGGTTCAAAGCAGTGGTGGGTTCCAGATCCCGTTGCAACCGGTACGGTGCAACGGGGCCAGGCGTCCACCACATGCACGCGTGCAGCACGCGCATGTGTACTTACCACCCGCGATGCTCTGTGACGCTCCAGCTGCTCGCTCCATGTGCATAAGCCCTGATCAGCTCAAATATAAGTAAGGAGGGCAGGCGGGTGGGACCTGGTGTTCCCAGCAGACACCAGTATGCCCGTACCGGGGCGTATCGGTTGTATCCCACCACTGCTTCAAAGTTACAACAGGCTTGGAAACAGAATACCCGAGTTTAATCCAGTAGAATTTTTATTAAGATATTTTAGTCCACTCAGAACATGTTAGCATGTTTCTTAATGTAAATCAGGATTAAGGCAGTTGGTGTGGGATGATGACCTGAGATTATAGGATTTCTAGTCCAAAACCCTTAAGGTTTACTCGGTTGCCCATCCATGGAATAAGTGGTAATCTGGAATTCATTGGATGCTTAGAAAATAGCACCATCCATCTCAAATCGGAGACTATTTGTATCTTAGGCAATATTTCTATCAACAGTTAATTTTTGAAGAAAAGGTAGAAGGAGCTATAATTTTATTACTTTTTAATAGAATAAGATAAAATCTATAGGCCAGTAGTGGCAGTTGAGATAACAAAGCTAACCTAGCTCTAGAATAATAGATAATTTTTAAAAATCTGTTAGCAGAAAATTTCAAATTTATATGTTTATATTCTGCTGCAATCCTACATACCTCTAAGCAGTTTACAGGAACACCTAGATCAGTAAACCACCGACAATTAGATTAAGGTAATAAAAATCTTTAAACCATATTAAAAATGAATGTAATTTAGTAAAACAAATATAAAGCCAGGTGTCACAACCCAAATGCCCTGCGGAAGACTTCTGTTTTTGCTTGCTTCTGGAAGACAGCTGTGATCACAACTAAGCTTCAAGGGATGCCATTCCAGAGTTGACACTACTGCAAAAAAGCAGTACCTCTAGCACATCAGATGAAACTGGGAAGAGACCTCTGTAGTGATAGCTTTCATCTGCTATTTCAGCAAGAGCCATGAGTCCAATGGGGCTCCTAATCATACATCTACTCCTTCATGGTAATGCACACTTTTTATTTATTTAGTTACAAAATGAGGATGGTTGTCCATCTCACAATGGGGAATTTTGTTGGCTAACAAGAAATTTAATTCAGATAAATTAAAAATAAGAGGGATGCGGTGGCTCAGTGACTAAAACGCTGAGCTTTTCAATCAGAAGGTCGGCAGTTCAGTGGTTCGAATCCCTAGCACCCGTGTAACGGAGTGAGCTCCCATTACTTGTCCCAGCTTCTGCCAACCTAGCAGTTTGAAAGCATGTAAAAAATGCAAGTAGAAAAATGGGAACCACTTTGGTGGGAAGGTAACAGCGCTCCATGTGCCTTCAGTGTTTAGTCATGCCGACCACATGACCACGGAGATGTCTTTGGACAGGGCTGGCTCTTCAGCTTAGAATTGGAGATGAGCACTGCCCCTAGAGCCGGAAATGACTAGCAAGCATGTGCAGGGGAACCTTTACCTTAATTAAAAATAAACTACCAGACCAATTAAGAAATCCAAATTGTTAATTCTAGCTTACAATTAATAAACCACAATCATCAAATAAAGTGGACTCACCCTGTCCCCAATAGATAAGGGAACAACCAAATCTTTTTTCTCTTAGCTTCCCCATCTGGAAATACCATTGGACCTGCCAGAAAACCCCGATGACTAATTAGTAACTCTTATCTTGCTAGGACTCAGCCTTACTATGTTCTCTTCATCCTTGATCCTCATAGATTCCAGACATAGGATAAGATTTCAATAGCATCATTATGTTAACTTATTCCATTTTGGATTTTTATACTGTAAAGCACATTATCTCGCTGTTTATGAGAGCAAAACAGACAACCATACTGAAAAAGAACATATAGGGCAAAATTAGCAAGCCACTGTCTACTACTTAAACTTGTTTAGGTGATTAGGACTGTTATAAGGCATTTGCAATTGCTGACACCTGAAAATGAAATGAAAACATTTTAGACACACTGTATCACTATTTGTTGACATAGTGTATTAAAATCTTGTTGTTGTTATTGTTGTTATTATTATTATTATACAATTGTATCACAGCGGCCAGTTGTTTTGCCGGATTTGGCATTGGTTACTAGTCGGGCCCCACCCAGGGGCCTAGGACGTCGTAACGTATTTTCGTAATATGCGTGCAGATCCAAGCAGTGCGGCTTTTTGCATTTGACTGATGGTGATTTTGTCAATTTTTAACTGTTTTAAATGTAATTCCAGTGCTTTTGGTATAGCACCCAGTGTGCCAATTACCACTGGAATTATCACTGCTGGTTTGTGCCATAGTTGTTGATTTTTGATTTTTAAGTCCTGGTATCTTGCGATTTTTTCATGTTCCTTCTCGGCAACCCTGCTATCACCTGATATTGCGATGTCTATGATTGTGACCTTATTTTTCTCAACCAGTGTGATGAATGGTGTATTATGTACCAGTATTTTGCCTGCTTGTATGCGAAAATCCCACAAGATCTTGACCATCTGATTTTCGGTGACTTTTTCAGGCTGATGTTCCCACCAGTTTGTTGCTGTTTTAATATTATAATTTTTGCACAAATTCCAATGGATCATTTGTGCTACTGAATTGTGCCGCAATTTATAATCAGTCTGCGTGATTTTTTTACAGCAGCTGAGTATGTGATCAACAGTTTCATCAGCTTCTTTGCAAAGTCTGCATTTGGCATCATCAGAGGATTTTTCGATTTTGGCCTTAATGGCATTTGTGCGGATAGCTTGTTCTTGCGCAGCCAGGATTAGTGACTCTGTTTCTTTCTTTAATGTACCTGTTGTTAACCATAACCAAGTTTGTTCACTGTCCACTTTATCTTTTATTTTTTCCAGAAATTGGCCATGCAGTGCTTTGTTCTGCCAACTCTCCATTCTTGATTTTATCACATCTTTTCTGTATTCTTGTTTCGTCTGTTGGGCCTTCAGTAGATTTTTGTTCTTTACTTCGATTAATAGATGTTCTTGACTTTCTTTTAAATAATCAGCCAGTGCATGTTTTTCTTCTTCAACTGTTTGCTTCACTTGTAATAATCCTCTGCCACCTGATTTTTGGGGCAGATATAGTCTATCAGTATCACCACGTGGATGTAAACTGTAGTGCATTGTCATTAGTTTCCTGGTTTTTCGGTCCAAAAGGTCCAAATCAGCTTGTGTCCAGTTAACTATACCAGCTGTGTATCTTATAACTGGTATTGCCCAGGTATTTATGGCCTTGATTGTATTTCCACCATTTAATTTAGATTTCAAAATTTTCCTAACTCTGTTGGTGTACTCTCGCCTGACAATAGTTTTTACTTCTCCATGCTTGATGTTATCCAACTGCAGAATGCCTAAGTATTTGTAGGCTTCATTTTCTTTGCATTTAATTAATTGGCCATTGGGCATTTCAATTCCCTCACATGCAGTGATTTTGCCTCTTTTTATGGATACAGTGGCGCATTTTTCCATGCCAAACTGCATTGAAATATCGGTGCTGAATACTCGGACTGTGTTTTAAGATTACTGATAGTGGGATCATTGCGATGATGAAGAGAAGAGGTGAAAGTGAATCACCCTGGAAAATTCCTCGCTTGATATTAACCATTCCGTAGATCTCATTCCCTACTGCCAATTATGATTATTATGATTATTATGATTATTATGATTATTATGATTATTATGATTATTATGATTATTATGATTATTATGATTATTATGATTATTATTATGATGATTATTATGATTATTATGATTATTATTATTATTATTATTATTATTATTATTATTATTATTATTAGATTTCATTGTCAGTGTAGTAAAAAAATTCAAGTGTGTTTTTTTCTGGTTTTTATGAACAATTGTCCTGAAGAAGCAGTAATCTATGTTTCAATATCCAATTCAGGTGCAGAAAGGAAGAGCTTGTACATGTTATTTTTGGAATCCGTGCAATTGCGTCTACGTCATGGAGATGACCATATTCAAGATACTTTGACAGAACAGCAAGTTACTAAAGAAAGCCTAATAAAGATGCAGTCCATTGCAGAAAGACATTTAGAATTGGATGATATTCATGATCCTTTACTAGCTATTAATTTTGCAAGGTAGTGTAAGACGTTTAGAATATTTTTTGTCCTTTCTCGTTTTTCAAACATCGATATGATTCTGCCAAAGAAATACAAAAAAGTCCCTGCTATTCCAGCAGTATGTATGTGATTTTTAATACAATATTCAACAAGTTAAATAGTTAGATGTCATACATTGGTAACCTTTATTATGTTAATTAATATCTCCTATAACAGATGTCAGGATATTGTATGGAAAATATAAATACATAGGATAATACATTGGTTAGAGTAAAATATCAATAATAGAAGTATGAATATACAAAAATGCAATAGGAAATGGAGTTTGCTTAGTGTACCAAAATTTAGTAGAAGAGAAAGAACTGCACCAAACTCATTAATGATCCAGCTTCATTATAACTGAAAATGTAATTCCAAATCTAAGTATGACAGAGATTGGAGCTAAGAAGGAAAAGGATTTAATCCAGAGTTGGATTAACACCAGGCAAAGAAACAAGCAGAAAACTACCCTAATCAAGGAACTACCAAAGAGAAAACCACAGCTCACCAACACTGACAGTGCAAATTTTTGTATATAAACAGAGCACACACCACACTCACTAGTACTGATGATGCTATGGAGTTGGATAATGAAACATCTGCAAGAAAACAATGAAGCTTAGAGAACACCAAGGATTCCACAATTAAACTCTTGAGTTCCATATATTCTATAGTCTTTTCAAATTATAAAACTTTAAAATATTTTATTAAAGTGTACATTTAATGATAGAAAAAATACAGTAGAACCACATTTGTATATTACTATTTTTTCAGGAGTAGTTTCTTATATAGCTATTTTCTAAAAATTGTCTGATTTCTTACATTTTTTTACAGTGGCCAAATGTGAAGATTAGGGAGACTTTATTTCTTACACCAGGGGTATCAAACTCACAGCGTCATCGCATGATGTATCATGACTTTTTCCCCTTCGCTAAACCAGGTGGTGTGGTTAGTGTGTGACGCATCCAGCCCACAGGCCGCGAGTTTGACAGCCCTGTCCTACACTGAATACATATTTTAGTTTATGTCTAATATGTTGAAATAATATAATGTCTTCAAGAAGTACATTTCCCCCCTTTATCATCAAGCAGTCATTATGGAGAAAATCTATGTGTTTGCTAAGTATTGGCAACTTGATGTCACATACACAGTTGCTAAACAAAAACAAACAAACCAGCTACAGAACCTGTGAAAATCTGTCTCTCAAAATTAGAGACCATTTATATCATTGTATTTTCTGTATGGTTTGCTTATCTGTAATATATTTGTACAAATTCTATATTTGTTTGAATTAATATGAAGGGCCTAAAGTTAACCCTTTTTTTTTGGCAGATTATATTTGGATCACGGAAACATACACGAGACACTTTCTGCTGGTGATGTTTGTGTAGATAGGTCATCTGAATCAGTTACATGCCAGACATTTGAACTGACCCTGAGATCTTGTCTTTATCCTCATATTAACAAGCAGTATCTAGAATGTTGTGGGAATTTAATGCAAACTTTGAAGAAAGATTACAGGTAAGAATTTAAATAAGTTGCCAGTTTTGACATGTAGCTAATATACAGTATATTTTCAGCATCATAGTAGATATTTATTTGTTCACTAAAATCCTTATTGTACATTCTTCACCTGGTAGAAGAAATATTTTAGTAGCTATGACTATGTACTGTTGTGATGGATGGTTTGAAAGTGGGGACTAGGTTGCAGTTTTCATTCTGCATTGCACTTGCATGTGGCTTGTGCTGGCTTCCCCCTGACCTGTGTACTGCTTGCACTGGCCCTTCCCCGACCCATGTGTGCTTGCACTGGACCTCCCTTGGTCTCCCACACCCTGCCTGCTGCATTATTGCACTCCTTATGTGGGACCCCTGCCTCTTTCTGCTTAATGCACATGTGTCACAACGCAATCCCAGGCCCAATTGCTGATATAACCCAAGAACTACTTATAAGCTTAAAATTATGACTACATTCCAAGCTAGTAGTAGATGACAAGAATTTAGAATAAGGTGAGAAGCTTTTTGCAAGGAAACTTAATTGATAAACAAGTTAGATGATGGGAAGAATGTTGAGCAAGCACCATAAGATAATTGTCTTCTGTAAAACATAACTATATTATGTCTGAATTAGGTCTCTTGAATAACATAATTCATTGAGATTTATAATTGTTAAATATGGTTGAATTCTATTATATTAAATGTTTTTTAACATCTACATCTTCATTGCATAAATGAAGAATTGAAATGTAAACTATGAAATTTGTATTTCTTGTTTAGGCTGGTAGAATACTTGCAGGCAATGAGAAACTTTTTCTTACTTGAGGCTGGTGATACAATGTATGACTTTTACACATCTATTTTTGATAAAATACGTGAGAAAGACACATGGCAAAGTGAAGCATTCCTAAATGTCCAGCTTCAAGAAGCAGTTGGACAACGTTATCCGGAAGATAGTTTAAGGTAATAAAGTAATTAGAAGAGGAAGAAGGATTTGCCATAAATATGCCACTTCTGTTGTAAAGGAATTTAAAATATTAACTTTAGCATATTCTACTTCTGTGATGTTAACATAAACTAAGTTGATGTAATTTTAATGTGAATGAAGGCATTCACATATTAATATTATCCAGGTTTATTGCTAATAGTAAGAGATATAGATAATGTACTTAAAGTAATTGTAATTTGGCTCTTTAGTATGAGTGAATTTTTAGAGGTTAAAATTAAGAAAAGTTTATATGTAATAATTAGGTGACCACCATTTTTAAATGATTTGAAGCAGGCACTAATTACATCAGTTTAAAAGTAAATGCAACTGTCTGGTTTAGAATTGCTGTGATAGGTAATATCCCATGTTGAACTGAAATTTCCCATTACAAAGTTTGCAACAAAGTGATTATAAATGGTAATCTTATCTGAAAACATTTGTGTTGATTTTATTTCATTAATTGTATAGTTATTTGTCTTGGAATAAACAGTTGATAATAACTATATGTTTTTCTATATAGGTTGTCAATTCTATGTGAAAATATTGATATAGCAAAGAAGAAGTTGCCTGTTCATACACTAGATGGTTTAATACTGAGTTATAAGGTAATACTTGCTTTTATTGAAATGGAAGGCTTAACATTAAAGCAAAAAAGGATACTGATTTTTGTTTTGTTTTGTTTTTCTATATAGGTCCCTTGGCCAGTGGATATAGTTATAAGTGTTGAGTGTCAAAAAATCTATAATCAAGTTTTTCTTCTGTTGTTACAAATAAAGTGGGCCAAATACAGTCTGGATGTGTTGAGGTTTCATGGTAAGAGGATTAATTCTCTGTAATGAAAATATAATTCTAAAACCTACACTATCTTCAGCTTCTACAGAAGTACAATGTGAAGAGAGGAGAGGAGGAGGGAGGGTGGGTGAGAGAAAGAGAGAGAGAGAGACAGATATGAAAAGATAAAATAGAACCTTATTTTTCTGAACCACCATTCAGTGAACTTCAGATTCAGTTTGCAGTATTTTATTTTAGAGTACCTGAAACAATTTAATGGATTTGTGGGAATGATGCAACTTACCCATGTGATGTTAGCATTGATTGCTTAATTATTTACATAACATAAATTATGTCAGATACATACAGTAAGCTTGGGTTTAAGAGACATTTTTTTAAAGCTATAGTCCTGTTGTCTAAATAGTTTGTTAAAGTTTTACTGCAGTGTAAAAAGATTTTAAATTCTGAGATCAATTGAATGTAAGGACAAGTAATGTTGCAATGCAGTCATCATTCTAGTCATCATTACGACGATATTGTATTTTAATCCCACTTTCCCTTTTCATACACCTAAACTGACAGTTTTCATCAAGCAAGGATGCATATTTACCATTGCATTCTTTTTGGGAAGATTTCAAAAATAAATTAATGTTTATTTATTGTAGTAATTAGCAATATTTTTGTACTGTCCCAATCAAATTACACTGGGGAATATAAAGAATTATCACAAAATTAGTATCTTTCTGTGGTTCACAGATTACCTTGATTGGGCTGCAAAAGGTTGTACTCTCAACATACAAGTTTGCTAAAGTATAATAGATGTAATTAGTTTGAATCTGCCAATAAAGAAATAATCTGCAACTAAAAGAATAAGTAAATATGAGCATGATATTATGCTTAGGTACTGCTTATGAACTTCATGTTGAATATGTAGAAAGAAAGTTGGGGTATGTGAATTCTTGGTTAGGTCTTTCTTGGCTCTTGCTGTATTTTAATTAACTTGTTTTTTGCCAACTTGACATCATGTCATTACTCTGTTCTTTGAATAGGTATTTTAGAGCAGTATATTCAGAAAGTTGAACTTTTCACCTAAAAAATGTGTGAGTAGTAGTGTAATTTATATTGTTTTGCTTTTTTCCCTATTATTTTTTTTATTGCATTTTTCTTCTTAAGAACTAGTCATAGCAGCAGAAAAGCTCCAGGATAATAGAGGGATGACACTTGATCAAGAAGCTGTTCTTCAATTTGGATTTCAATCGGAGCCCATTAAACAGCAAACTCACCGCATGTTCCTTTTAAGAATGAAACTCATGCACTTTGTTAACAGCCTACACAACTACATTATGACTAGGGTATGTGATATACAATGCATTTCAATAAGATTAAAATAACATTTTGTAAGCAATCAGAAGTGCTACACTGTTTCTTAGTGTAGCAAAAAGACTGCACATTTTTACCTGATATATGATTGTCATTCCTAGTTTAACAGCTCTTGGGATTTTAAATAACAAATAAAATGCTTTCAAATACATGAAAACCTCTTCTGTAATATATTCTTGCTAATGCCAAATACTGCAAAATAAATTTATTAGTCATGAGAATTCAACTTTGGTTTGCATTCTAAACTATTCCAGATGTACTGTTGTTGTATCTGTTTAAAGGAATATAAAGGGAAAACCAGTATTTATTCTCCAATGTAATAATAACCTGTATCCTTCCCAAATAATAGTTACGATTTGAAAGAAGACATTCAGATTTCTACTTAGTCATACTTACTGACAAATATTCAAGTTTATGTAATATTTCAGTCTGGCTGAATTTTAGAGATTCTTAGACGTGGTTCCCAATTATATTATCACTTTTAAAAAAGAGTTACATTCTTTTCTGAAACTGTTTTAATCTAAGGAGTGCATATACTACCTTAATTATTTAACTGCCATTCATTGTAATTAGAAATGTCTTGTATTCTGTAAATTAAACTTTCTGAAGATTACAGTACAAAGTTTTAGAAAAATATAGAGCAAAGAAATTTAAATTTTGGTTCATTATACATTTTGCCTCCTTTTTATAAGATTCTTCATAGTACAGGCTTGGAGTTCCAGCATCAAGTAGAAGAAGCAAAAGATTTAGATCAGTTAATCAAAATACATTATAGATATCTTTCTACAATCCATGACCGTTGCCTCCTGAGAGAAAAGGTACATCAAATATTATTTGTATGGAATCTTTATAATATTTGCAAGGGGTTGGAATTATTAATGTCTAACAGTTAAACTATAATGCATGTAAATTGATATTTGGAATGTTAATCTTTAGATGGTCACATTGATTACACTGAATAATACTTTCAGTCTGTCCAATACTTCAATAGAAAAGAAGTTCATTGATGAAGACTGAGTACATACCTGCAGTCTTCAAACAGGGATCTCTGTGTCAGATTGTCATGGAAAGAGGAACGAAGCAAGTTTTTTTTCTAAATAGCATCCAAATATGTCTTGCAGCATTTAATGCTGGAAAAATAGTTGACTATTGTCTTTAGTAGTTACAGAGATCAATAGGATCCAGTACAATTTCTTGTTGCACCTATGATAGATTTGCTTAAGCTCCAGCAAGAAACAGAGATCAAATGATAGGTCTTAAAACTGACAAAGTTCATTATCCCATTTTCATATATTTAAATGGTTTTCCATCCTCCAAATTTTACATGTAGATGCCTCTTCCTTGGGGGAAAACCTCTAGTTTTCAGGACTTTTTTGCTCCTTTGGGTTAGTAGCATGGCATATTTAGTGTGTATTTTGGTATAGGTCTCTGATTAATTCCCCCCCCCCCATAAATATATTTGGAATATGGGTATTTCCTGTAGTGGGATTATCTGCCTTATTTTACTGTATGCTACTCATTCCTAAAGACTCTGGGAGCTAACAATCTTTTTTGTGCTGTAAATATTTGCAAAAATGTATTTCCTAACGAAAAGTAACAACACACAAGATATAATTATCCAATAATATATTAATACATTACCAATATATCAACTTTAACAAATAAATGAAGAATGAAATATGTAAATCTACTTTGAATCTACATAAATTTGTGATGGTAACTGTTGCCTGTTACATTTGATTTCCAGGTTAGTTTTGTGAAAGAAGCAATAATGAAAGTTCTGAACCTAGTATTAATGTTTGCAGATCGTTGGCAAGCTGGTTTGGGAGCCTGGAAGTACGTACCTATTCAATTTATGTTTCACAATTGGTTGACAGAATTGGGACTTGTTTTACTGACATTTGTTCTATGAATGAAGTCTTATGAATAAGATGAAGTATAGTGTTGACAGATTAATTGTGTAGACCACAATGGAATACATTTACATTGGATCTTATCACTTCTGGACACATGTTAGCTTTACAATCAGTGTGTCTTTTTAAGTATATTTTTCTAAATTGTATATTCAGGGAATAAATTAGACATAATCAGCAATAAAGGGAATTGCATTGTTGGAACTCTGTTCTGTATAGTACCAGGTATCTATGTGTTCCAAATGCTCTGATAGTGAAAAATCTTGGATATCTTGAAATATCATTTGGATTCTTAAGAATGGTTTCAGCAATGATTTGTGGGTTTCCCCTGAGCAGCATTCAAGACTGTGATAATACATTTACTTCATTAATGGGACATCTGTGAAAAACTCTAATACATATGATATAGTATAACAATACAAATATGTCGCACCTCTACTGTGAACATATGTATCAAGTCATCTAACCTAATGTTAAAGTTCACATATTTAAAAAGTATGCATCGTTGTGAGAAACCTAGGATGATAAGAATAAAATTAGAGTTTTCAAGATGTAGGTTGTTGCAAGAGATAAAACCTTAAATGATTTGTATGATACAATATTAAATATGGTACAAAGGATAAAAGATAGTTAACAAAGTGATTATAACTTTCTAATAAAAATATTTTCTGTTCAAAGCTTTTTACTACAAATACCTTGTTTTTACTCAGAAAGAATAACAATATTTTTACCCAAACTTGATTTTTGTTTGTACTGTCTGTCTAAATTATCTTTCATTACTTTTAGGATGGAATCCATAACAAAGATGGAATCAGATTTTAAAAACTGTCATATGTTTCTTGTGACAGTTCTAAACAAAGCAGTCTGTAGAGGCTCTTTTCCACATTGTGAGTATTTAAGGAAAAAGGTATTTTTTAATATTAACAATTTGTTGTTAAACATTTAGAATAATGTGTGCAATATTTACTTTCTTAACTTGTAGCCCTAAATACTTCTAATCATAACTAACATACTATCAACTATATCCTATATAATTGGAGGTATATATTAATTAGAATTGTTAGAAATTTGTGTTACTTGACACTAAGAAGTAGTTTTATCCACTTCTGAAATGTTTTGTTCAAAAGACAGTTTATTTTGATCCTAAATACTTTATTTGTTTTTGATTCACAGTGGAATCTTTAGCTTTGTCACTCATGGCTGGAATGCAACAAACTTAACATGACATCCAAGGATGAAATTATACTCAAGCAACAACTTCTTTGAAACAATGTGATGTTGGCTAAAATGTCCTGTGATTTATGTGGCAAGCATTTTGTTTTAATAAGTTCCAGTACTTCAGTCCTAGGTTTCTCATATGTACAATTGTATAGTTATTACACTTGAAACTGTACAAATGTAAATAATGAAACTATCATTAATTTTATATGTGAAATGTTTGTCTGACCAAACCATATTTTTATTTTCCTAGGTGAGGCACAAACATCAAAACAAATGTTGTAGAACTAACCTTAAATATTTCCATTAAGATTACTAGTGCATAAGTTATCAGTTTACTTAAATGTAATATTACTGTTGTTGGAGTTTTCTTTTCCCCTCTTTAATGTATAACTATTTCTGATGAAGTTAAATTCACAACTGTAGTTGATGTAATAAATATCAGATTTCAGTAAAATTGGCATTGGAAAAGTACTTTATGATTATCATTTTTTATACTGCATAGAGTTAATTTTTTGGCGTTGTTAATAAATATTACTGAGCTTTTAAATTTTGCAATGACAGGGAGCCTTAGTTTAACAGCCATTCATTCAGTGACCATTTGAAGTTACAACAATGCTGAGCAAAGAAACGTATGATGCAATGCTGAAGTAGGAAACTTAACAAATATTCCCCAAATTTTGGCTTTTGCAGCATCCTGCTGTCAGTTGATCATCACTTGTGACATTAACTGCCAGCTTCTGATAATCAAAATAAATGGAGAGCATGACATTGAAGGGGTTATAAACAGGAATCACATGACATTGTGCCTAATGATCATGGGGGAAAACAACCATAATATAACTGCCATTGTAATTCGACCTAGGCCCATGATACTGTTGCAGGATCAAGCCTGGATCAGTTACTGGGACCAGATTGTGCTAGACTGTGCTAGAGAGAGGAGCCCTGCAACATTATCCTGGAACATGTACATTTGCCTTCATTCTTGACATGATACTGAGTTTTGATAGAGTTGATGATAGAGTTCCTGCTCCCAATTACCATTGTTAACAGAATTATCTATATGACTGCTGTTGATGTCAGTTCACAAATAATGTGAATATATCATTTTCCTTACAGTACAAATATACATGATTATGATTATGGCATAAGGATTGAAAATGAAAAAAAAAAGTCTCAGAGTTGGCTCCAAATTGGTCATTTTGCAAAAAAAAAAACAACTCTGGATCGCTTTTAATAATCTGCTGAAAGATGTAGTTGAATGGAATGTCCATAAGACCACAGTGCAATATTGCTTATACAGTGGTAATCTGAATGGAGAGTTGTCGGAAAGAAACACAAAAGTAATCTTCTAAAATACACACACACTCACACACACACACACACACACACAGAGAAACAATAGCTGAAACAGTTTGGAACAAAATACTTCAAACTGGTTAAGCAACACTGTAATATTCAGTCACAACCAGGCAAGAAAAAAGGATGCAATAATTGAAGAAACCTTGACTACCGTTTAGTATATGGATAGTTCTGTTACGCTTTGGGGATGGGGTAACATTCAGCAGCACAGCATATATTTTGCAGATGGAAAGAGTTCAATTAAATATCAGTATATCCTAAAAGGTAATATCCCACTATCATTTAAGAAACTAAAGCTAAAAAGAGGGTAGATATTTCATCAGGCTTCAATCTGAAACACTGCCAAATCAACCATGAATATTTGGATGAAAGAAAAAAAAGTTTTGGAACATCCTTCACATTCCCTAGAATTGATTTTTGTGAATCTGAGGAAATACCTCAAACACATGATGCATGTAAGGAGACTCAAAAATATTTGTGAACTAGAACAGTGTTTTTCAACCTTTTTTGTGCAAAGGCACACTTTTTTCATGAAAAAAATCATGAGGCACATCACCATTAGAAAATGTTTAAAAAATTTAACTCTGTGCCTATATTGACTGTATAAAGTGTTTTTCCCACGGCACACCTTACACTATGTCACGGCACACTAGTGTGCCGCGGCACAGTGGTTGAAAAACACTGAACTAGAGCAAGGAAAAGAGGGAAAGGTTCTAAAAGCAAGAAAACAAAAACTACATAGAAATGTTGCCATTTCTGGCAAAAGATTTTTCCAAAGTCCAAACATTTGCACTTGCCATATTGTTTATAATTTACACAACTGCACATGAACAGTAAATCTATGCAACTGGATCAGGTTGTCAAATGCTATATCATTCTGGAAAAATTGTAGGGGAAATACAAAAGTTGCACAATTCTGAGCACGTACTACAAACTTTTATGGCCATAACTTCATGACCGAAAAAAGACTTCTTAAGTTTTTGTTCCTGTTTTGGTATTAGAACTGAACTAAACATGTGAGTTAGAATTTTTCTGGGACAGATGTTTTACTTGGAGTATATCAGTTACAAAGCTGTTTGTTGGTGATTGTAAACAATTGAGCAGGAATGATTTCATGAGTCTCCTCTTATAACTAATATTTCAAATGCCTGCCCAGATTATGAGTATTAAGGTAGGGCAGGAAGATATGAAAATGTTCCTATTCAAACATTTTCTGAATACCTCTTTTATCATTTCATATAATTCTTTACTGAGACAATGGCATTTTAATTAAAGACTCTTTGATGGTGCAGTTTATTTTCTTGAAATTGATTCTGTACATTCTGGCAGTTGCAGTAATCACCATGGCTAACTCCTGTTACATATTTTCCTTTTTGAGCATAAGGTGTTGTACTACTACTAAGGAAAAATTATTAGAATGTACTACTGTATTGAGAACCAGATACTAGAAACAAAACAATCTGTTTCTGCAAAGAGCAAGATCAACGTAAGAACAAACCAAGAATGGACAGTATTAAAATCATGAGGTTTACCTTTCTTTAAGAACAAATAATACTAGTTATTTTTCAGAAAGGACTGTTAATGCCAGTGGCCTGCTATGATAGTGCTACTTATTGTAAAGTAATTTATTGGAGTCATTCTCCTTTTTAGTATAAGGTGACATCTGCCAAAGGATTAAGTCTCCCCATAATCCTAAAAAAGAGAAGAGATCAGACCATTTCAGGCTTTCTGTCTTCGATTCTCATTTAAAAAACAAATCTCCTTTCAGAAAAGAATGAACAATCTAATATGGAGCTTTAGAAAAAAAATTGGACCTTTAAGAGCAAAGTTGCTTTGCCTGTAATGTACAACTTTTTCAATATGCTTGCTGATACAGGATTCAATCGGAAATTCTATATAGAAAAAAGACTTGTTAAAATTATTCATAATTTCAGAGTTTTTTTTAAATCTATTGTCAGGCAGAGCTTGGACAAGTCCCTGCAGTTTTCTTGGCAAGATTTTTCAGAAGTTGTTTCTCATTGCCTCCTTCTAGGGTTGAGAGAAAGTGACTGACCCATAGTCACTACAACTCATGATCTTCTAGTTTCTAGCCTGATGGCTTAACCACTCAATTGGCCTTCCTAGATACAAATTAATCCTAATATAAAGTTTAAGGTTTATATAGCTCATGAATGATATGGTCTATTGAATGATTCCCATTATTAAGATAAAATGTTTTTGTTTAGCATGATATGCAACCTTGCCCCACCTGCAAATCGCCGTTCACAGTTAATGTAGTTGCAGTCCATTAATACAACCACAATATATTACAGTTTTGGCAAGAATCATTCTGTAGTCTGGATACACCTCATAAAGAGATTCCTTCTGGATTCATAATCTACAGATAATTTTACAACCACAATTGATCCAAAAATTTCTGTTGATAAAAGTTTTTAAGTGAGTTTTGGCCCATTTTACAACCTCTTGCCACAGTTAAGCATATAAGTTAGTAATATGGTTAAGTGAATCCGATTTCCCCATTGACTTTGCTTGTTAGAAGGTCGCAAAAGTTGATCACAGGACCCCCAGGACACTGCAATCATGAAGACATGCTAGTTGCCAAGCCTCCAAATTTTGATCATGTGACCATGCAATGTAATGTGAAAAACGGTGATAAGCCACTTCTTTCCTATGCCATTGTAACTTCGAACAGTCACTAAATGGTTGTTAAGTCAAAGACTACCTCATATTATAGTCAAATTTTGCAACTTCAGTTTATGGTTAAGCAGGACTCCCTAACTTGGTCCACTTGGCTTGTTTTCTCTGAATAAAGACTCACGGATGACAATTCACCTCATGAGATCACAGGTGACAGTATTTGCAGGTATGTAGAAAGTAACTTTTTTCTTTCCTTTGTGAGAAGAAGCCTTGGGAGCTTTGCTCTCTTCTACTAGAAACCGGGCGTGAAGACCAGAAAGGGATTCCCTCACTCGAAGGAGGAGCCGCGGATAGTTCCCTGGGCGGACTGACTGCTTCCGAAAGAGATGGCCGAGGGTTTCGGTCGGGACGGGGGAGGAGCCGGAGTGGGAGGAAGGGTGTTTCCTTGCACTATTTCCCGGTTTGACTCAGGCAGGAAACTTCGAGCGTTCGGCGGTCCTGGAAGGGAGCACGGGGATAATCCCGAGGGACAAGACCTGAAGGCAAAGCCGGAGACAAAGCCTAAGGGGGAGTGAGGCCGTCCCTCGGAACGGCTTGCATCTCTGGGCGTGAGGAGAAACCCACAGGGCCTCCTCGGCACGAAGCTGGGTGAGAAAAACTTCCATCGATTTTTCTTTCCGCTTTCCGTCCGAGAAGAAGGGAGAGCCCGTGCCAGGCGGCTCTTCTTTTCATTTATGTAGCGCTGGCCGTCCCTGCAGGGAGCCTCGCGTGCAGGTGGCCGCGCACACTTGAAATGCATTTATTTCCACGGCGCGGCCTAACCGGAGAGGCCCACTTCTCGTGGATTTTGGGCGGGTCTCCCTCGCATACCAAATTCCGTGGAAGTTCAAGCTTCCGGGACATAAAATGCCAATTTCTTCCGCGGCGCCTAATAAGTTTGTGCTTGGAGCTGCGCGGAGGAATCCCGAAGAGGCTGCTGGGTTGAACAAGTCCAGTCTCGGTGCAGAGGTGCGGCCTTGGAAGCATCGTTGTTTAAGTGGGATAAGCCCTGGTGTCGGAAACAGCCTTTGGGGAGATAAGAAGGGAGGGAGAAAGAAGGTTGCACACTAGGAATTGTGGTGGAAAGGGAACAACTGGAGAGGTTCTTCTTAACTCTGCATCTTATTGAAGTTGTGATCCATTTGAAATAATTCAGACGTGGGTTCCTTTTCCTCAAGTTTGCTGTAAATTGCAGTGTAATCGCAATTTTTTTCCCGAAATTTGAAAGAAATCTCAGCCAATCTCACTTAAGACTTATGAATAAATTCAGAATTCTTAACCAACCCATCCACAGATTTTATTAATTAAGTTTGACGGCCTAGTGTCTTTTTATTAAGAATAGGGGTTCGTTAAAAGCTGGGAATGACCTTTCCTATTATAATAATGGCATCATGCACACAATTTATACTTATTAGAATTCATTGAAGGAGTGGGAAAGAGTCTGCTAATGTTCACAGTGTGGGAGGAAGTAGATCAGAGCTGTAATCCAGTGGGTATTTACTTTGAAAGTTGCAAATATATTTCAGGCTTATGTTTGCAAATCATGTCTGTATTAGTTAATTGCTTGATCAATTTTCTGTATTTCTATAATAAATCAAAAACTAACATCATGAACCTAAAGCTAACATCATGTTTCAATTTGCACTAAAGGATATCATAGTTGGTGGTTTGGTTGATTAGCCTCTAGGGTCATATGTAGTAGATTGGAAACATAACAAGTGATTATACAGATTATGTACCTTCCAACATTTGCTGGCTTTCCTCCTTTTACTTCTTACTTTAACTGACAATTTTGGAAACTTCAAAAGGCTGCATATTACTTTGTGTTCAGTAAGTTGACTTTATAAAGCAACAGCTTTTATCATGGATTTTACATTTCAGTTACAACATATATATGTATTTTAGTAATGCACTGTTAAAATTGATAAATCTAGATATAAGAAGCTACTATAAATTCTCATGTACTTGTAATAAGATAACAGATTTGTGGTAAATATGGTGAAAGGAATAGTTACTTTCAGCCCTTAAACTAATATAGAAACTAATTTTTAGAGTAGCTTTAACCACAGTGTTCATGCACATGCAATTGAAGTGCATTGTTAGTTGCTATGTAGATTTTCTTTCACAGCTGGTTTCAGTCTGTTCCTATCAGATTCTGATCGGAAAACTAGTTTGAAGAAGCTGTTGATTGAACATCTTATGGTCTTTATTTTGCAGTAAATGGTTTTATTTACTGTGAATATTCATTTGCAATAAGTGTTTTATTTTCCTCAGTTTTTGTTTCTAAGTATTTATATGTCATTTCCCTCTAGATGCTCAAGGCATTGTACATAATGCACTTCTCCATCCCCCCTCCCAATAGTTTTGTAATGTTTGTTGGGTTGAGAGAGAAGGACTCCTTCAAAGTCACTCATTCATTTAATATGGATTAATTTTATTTTGGCAGAAGGAAGTGTTATCTGATTAAAGAAAAAAAGTAAAGCATATTTATTCAGAAGAACGGTTTACCTGATTATGGAAGATTAGGCAGAAAAAAAGTCTGTATATTTACAAATGATCAAAAACTTTCCCCCAGAACATAGCATGGCAGATAGCTCTGTGGAAGAAGGATTCAAAGTGCATAGTTGGAGCAGTCTTTGAGGTTGCTTTTCCTCTTCTCATGTGGCAGCTGCTCTTAAAAGGAAAGAAACAGCCTGTTACATTGAGCTCTAAGATGATCATCTGCTTTCTCTCCTTGAAAATTCTCCCAACTATAGACGCCTTTTCTGATGGATGGAAAGGGTTTTCTTTCATGCTTTTGAAGTGCTTGAATAACAGCTTTGGTTCTGGTATAATTATATTTAACAGTTGTCTTAAGGTGTGATAAAGTATAAATTAATATGTAAGAAGCAATCATGTTTAATCAGGTTAACTTAAAAAAGTCCAGCATTTATTTGGATTCTTCCCAATGCTTTATCCTGGCCTGCTAAAATACTCTAACTAAAATACTGTATATGTTGTTTTGAACAGTGTGAAATTTTGTACATTTTGTTTTGAACTGCTTGAAATGTGGGATTATTTAAAAGAGTGTTAATTTAAAGCCTAGTCATCAAATGGAGAGGATATAACTCAATTTACATTGTGCTTCAGATGCAGCAGAGACATGGTATAGATGTTTCTTAAAATATTAGCTGCAGACCAAATCAGGAACTAAAGTACACTAACTTGGCATCAAACTAGGCAAACTAGTTGTGTAGCAAAAAAGCAGTGGCAGTGGGAGCAATTTTTGACTTCCTACTGGCTTTCCCATTGACTTTGCTTGTAGAAAGCAGGAAACAGTGGAACTTATGATCTGTGACCATGGCTGACTGTAGCAGTGCTGCAGTGACCACAACTTTGCCAATATAAATGGTGTGAAGATCTTTGAAATTTCAATCCAATGAGAATAATGTGTCCTGGATTTTGGATACATTCTTTAAGTTAGCCCATTTGAAGTGGGCTAAAAGTTTTTGCCCTGTTATACACCATTCTGCCCAATTGAAAATTATAAACAGGCAGACAGGAGAATTTTAGTAGCATATATATTACATAACAGAATAGATGGAACAATATTAGAAGTTTAATTTTGTTCTGTAAATTATATTTTGAAGGTATCTCTTTCATAAATGTCCTTTTATAAACTATATTGTACCAGCATAGTTGAGATGTAGTTTACATATAAGAATACAGTGGCGGGTACTAGTGAACAGTAGATAGGTAACCTTATTTTTTTTAGTGCTCCTCTGTTGCACAGGGAAGCATTTTAGTCATTGTCTTTCTTACTCCCCCCCCCCCTTTGTATTCACTTGTATCCAACCAAGGAGGAATGGGCACAATTATATAAAGTAATTATATTTCTACATTTTTAAAGTCTCACATTATTTTTCCTCCTAATTCTTCTGCAACTGAAGGGTAGAGGCTGCCACAAAAAGGAGGGGGTCAACTTATTTTCGAAAGCAACAGAGGGAAGGAGAAGAAACAATGGATGGAAACTAATCAACTTGGAATTAAGGACAAACTTCTAACAGTGAAGACAATTAACCAGTGGAAGAGCTTGCTGTCAGAAGTTGTGGATGCTTCCATCACTGGAGGTTTTTAGAGGACATTGTGCAGTCACTGATATCTGACATGTCACTGACATCTGACATGGTATAGGGTCTCCTGCTTAAGCAGGGGGTTGGCTTAGAAGACCTCCAAGGTCCATTCCAGCTCTATTCTGATTGATTGATCATAACTTTCCAGCAGACAGCTCCTTAACTGGTTTTAGATGACATGTCCTCATAATGCAACTTTCATCTCATTCCTAGCTCACATTTTTCTTTAGCTGTTTCAAATTACAATTTGTGTCGTTCTTATTCTCCCAACCAGTCTTGCTACATGAACAATAAATGTCTCCTGATGATGTCTGGCTGGGATCCCCCAAACTCCTACTGGACACTTTTACTTGTTGCTGGAACACTCCCTTTCCTCTGTTCCTGGTTACTTTTCATGTATATTTTGATTTAGGCTGCAGGAGAAGTTAGGTTCCCAACTTCCACAAATGAAAATGCCTGCTGAGGCATTTCACAATGCTCTATGCATTGTTTCTTGTATACCTAGGCCTAGCATTCTTTTGGAAGAGCTTTAGATCTGTTTTTAAATACATGTTTTCTTCTTTTGAAGAAGCAGGAGACCTGTATTTGTGTGTGTGTAAATTTTTACACTCTGACGATGTTAGCAGCGTTTAACAAAAGCTAAGTAGATAATATATTTTAAGTTCCAGAGAGGTAATTTGTTTAAACTGGGAAAGAGCCAAATTCTTCCAGAAATGTTTTGCTGATTCTATTTCAAAAGACTACATTACAGGTTTTCAGTTCTTCCTGTTGATATGGGTGTCATATGGCCTAGTTACTACTATTGAGGTGGGAGTTGTGGTGATGCTTTGTATATTCCATAGCACAGGGGTCCCAACCCCTAGTCCATGGTCTGGCACCAGTCCACTGTATTCCAGAGTCCAGTCCACACAAACAAGCACAGACCCATCCTCAGGATGCAGATAGCACATGCAATCACGCCCTCTGGTCCACAGAAAACCTCTCTCCATGGAACCTGCCCCTGGTGCCCAAAAGGTTGCCCCCCACCCCACCCCGCTGCCCTAGCATACTTGTGAGTGCTGGGGGCCATTTGTTGTCAGCTTTGCATTTTATTGCTGCACTTAGAGATTTGGTGTCTTACAGGCTGATCTAGAAAGAAAGAAATAGGCCCCAGGCTTATGATAAATAGGTTTATTATAGAAAAGTGAAAGAACCCATTATAGAATAATTTAAGCAACTGATGTGTATCTGATGCAAGTTTTAGTTATAATGAAATCATGGTACAAATTTTTGTATCAATGTGATGACTGTTGACTTGTCACTTGAACTGTTTTTGAATATGAGCTTCCTGGTGGACCAATAATTCTGTCTTCAAAATAGCTTGGCTGACAAGTGAGGCAGAGGACAGTCTTGATCTGCATTAACAAGAAACTCCCTTAAGACTTCCTCCAGCTTCAGCCTGCATATTTCCTCTGCCTCCTCAACTGTTGCACATCTATGAACAAGCTTTGAATTGATGTAGGTATCGTCTTTAAGGGGACAGTTTTTGTTACCTGATTCCAATGTAATTTATAATAATAAAAAGGCTACTCATTTAAAACAATTTAAATAACCAACACTGAGCTATGTGTTACTCCGCTACCTTCTTTTGAAACAAAGCTTTTGTGCTTTTATTTTTTGTCAGATACTGGTTGTTCTTGCTTCCTTATACCAAAAATAGGGAACTTACAGCAAATGCTGATCTTTTAAAGAAAACTCTCAAATGTTCCTTTTTATGTAAAATTCATGTGGCTAAAGATAACAGACAATTGATAGCAGTTTTGCAGAACAACGTGGACATGAAATAGTTGCAATTTTATTATTCATACTAAGAAACTATTTGTGTGACTTACATGAGTTTACTCACCACTTTGGTTCTCTTGATAGCAGTAAACTTAAGCTAGCATCTGTTTGTTACACATACTAGATTTTGGATTTTTATTTTATAAAACATTCAATTCAAAAGTATGAAATTATTTTGAATTTGATGTGCACTTTTTGCAGCATTTTGGAGGCATTTTGCATGCCTACTCACAACAGCTCCGAAACGAAATTTCAAATCTTCCAAAATGTGCACTACATCCAGTTTTACATTTAAAACACTGCTTTATAATATTTTTCACTTTAAATGTTTCAGAATGAAGAGTTTTGCATATCCTTAGATTCAGTATTGGAGAACCCAGAAAACAAGTGTTCAATTTACTTACGTTGGCTTATGTCAATTAGTGCCTTTGCTTTTTGTTTATTAATTTGTTGTTTTCGTTAACAAAACTTGTACAGTAATTTGCTTGAAAAACCTTTTGGCTAGGGTTTGTACTCAATCCTAAGAAGGGAGTGGGGTATTAAACAAAGTCAGGAGAAGAAATAGTATGTTAAAGTAGCTCTATTTTATAGATTGGGACCATTTAATGTGCCAAGGTTTTTGTAAGTAAATCTACAGTAAATCTTGGATAAAATCAAATTAAATGATCCACTTTAATCACAGTTGAGTCAAGGTTTAGATTGAATCACAAATTAGCTTTACATGTATTGAGGTTAACATGTTCTCTGAATGTTGCTTATATTAGTCTTCATTGATATTATATACTGTTTGATTTGATTTTATTGCACTTATATGCCGCCTATTCCCGGAGGGACTCAGGGCGGCTAACAAATCAAGGGGAGGGAATACAAACAAGAGGAAAAAAAACGAACAAGCAACTACAAAAAGAATTTAAAAACAATCAACAGCCACACAATTCGAGCGGGGACGGGAACTCGTCAGCCCCAGGCCTGTCGGAACAGCCAGGTTTTAAGGGCTTTGCGGAAAGCCTGAAGGGTGGTGAGGGTCCGAATCTCCACGGGGAGCTCGTTCCAGAGGGCCAGAGCAGCCACAGAGAAGGCCCTCCTCCGGGTGGTAGACAATCGGCATTGGCTGGCAGATGGGATTCGGAGGAGGCCTAGTCTGTGGGATCTAATAGGTATGTTGGAGGTAATTGGCAGCAGGCGGTCTCTCAAGTACCCACGTCCTCTCGACGCAGCCAGCAGGTGGGGCCAGAGCCACAGGCTTCTGACTGGCCTAGGCGCGCCTGCCGGCTGGCGGGAAAATCACTGGGTGCCAATTGGCCAGCCGCCTGACAGCTGTCATATATAAATAGCTGTCAGGCGGCCAAGCGCTGTCCATGTTCTGAAGTTGTTCTTGTTGTTACCTGTTAAATAAAGACGTTGAATTTTACCTCACGCCTCGTACTTTAAACTGGCGACGAGGATGAGCAACACGGATCCCGTCATCGTCCCTGCCCTGGCTCCTTCATCGGTCTTTGCTGCATTCAGGCCAGAGGCCGAATCCTGGGAGGCATTTTTAGAGAGGTTCGAGGTCTTCCTCCAAGCACATGACCTCTCCGAGCTCCCTGAGGGGAGGCGACGGGGCACTTTTTTGCACTATTGCGGGCCCGAAATGTTTGCCACCACACGGGATCTCTCTCTGCACCGACCTCGGTGCACACTATGCCGCTGGATCTCCTCATGGCTTGGCTCAAGTTACACTATGAGCCTACGCCTTCCAAGTATTCGCACCGGCAATTTTTCTGGCGCTGTATCCAGAGACAAGGACAATCCATCAGCCAGTACATGGCTGAACTGAGGGCAGCCGCGATAAACTGCGAATTCGCAGATCTGGAGGTTGCCCTCCTGGAACAGTTTATTTACGGGCTCCTTGACATCAACCTGCACTGTCGAATTCTGTCCTGTGCCGAGCTGTCAATGAAGATTGCGGTGGACGAAGCCCGAGCTTACGAGATGGCCGGCCAGTCCACCCCAGCTGTCCGACGGTTCCCTCCGTCCGCGTTGCCGGTGCTTGGCTTTGCATAGCCAGATGATGGTGCTCGATCCATGTGCCGATGCTGCCTCTTCTGTCGACCGCCTCCGGTCCTTGCCCCCTCAGGATGGCGGCGTGTGCCTCAGCTGTGGTGGCCGCCATCCCAGGGCCTCCTGCCGCTTCCGAACGGCTCTCTGCTGCCGATGTGGGAAGAAGAGCCACATCTCCAATGTATGTTGCTCCGCTCTGGGAGACGCTCGAAACCCAAGGCCTCCTCCTGCTGCTCCTGGTCAGCCTGCTGCCTTCCACCGCCAGCCTCCGGGGTCCTCCTCCACCCGCCTGGGGTGCTATGCAGTTTCCGACCCCGAGCCTCTCTGCCCGACTGGCAGCCCGACTCCGCTGCCTCTTCCTCCTATGGCGGCCAGGGTAAGATGCACCTTCGTGTCTTACTCGCCGGCCACCCCTGCAAAATGGAATTGGACACGGGCTCCGCCCGCACAATTATGTCTTGGTACACCCTAAGGTCATTAATACCGACCCTCACCGTTAGCCAGCTGGCTCCTGCTGACTGCCTCCTTCAAGACTATCAGGGGAACCCGATCCCCATCCTGGGTTGCGGGTACTTCCCTGTCACTTTCCGCCAATTCCATGGGTCCCTGTCCCTTGTGGTGGTTCAAAGCCCCCTTGCTTCTCTCCTTGGGCTAGACTGGTTTAGGGCTTTTGGGCTCAGCATAGCTGGCATTAACTCTCTCCGTCTTGTTTCTTCCCTAGATTCCGTTTTGTCAGAGTTCGGTGACGTTTTCTCTGACACCCTGGATTGCTACAAGGGCAACCCAATCTCCCACAATTTGGACCCCATGGTGGCGCCCATCTGCCTGAAGGCACGACGGGTTCCTTTCATCCTACGGGCTCGCGTGGACGCCGATATTGACAAGATGGTCTCTCAGGGCGTCCTGGAACCTGTCGACCATGCCCCCTGGGAAACCCCCATCGTCCTGCCCTTAAAGGCTGATGGCTCCCTGAGGGTCTGTGCCGATTACAAGGCGACCCTGAACAAGGCCCTTCAGGCACATCCCTACCCGGTGCCTGTAGTGCAGCACGCTCTGCACTCCTTGGGCCAGGGCAAGATTTTTGCGAAATTGGACCTGGCCCAAGCCTACCAGCAGCTGCCGGTAGACGAGGCCTCCGCCACTGCCCAAACCATTGTAACCCACCGTGGCACTTTCAAGTGCCGCCGGCTTCAGTTCGGGGTCAGTGTGGCTCCCGGGATTTTCCAAGGGCTCATGGAGCGGGTGCTCCATGGCATCCCGGGAGTTGTGCCCTATTTTGACGATATCCTGATTGCCGCTCCGGACCAATCAGGACTCATCAAAACCCTTAGGGCTGTCCTCTCCCGCTTCCGTGCCGCCGGCTTGCACTTGAAGCGCTCCAAGTGCCAGCTTGGCATGCCATCTGTGGAATTCCTTGGCTTCCTTGTGGATTCCCGCGGAATCCACCCCACCCCTTCTAAAGTCGAGGCCATCGCCTCCGCCCCCACTCCCTCTTCGAAGGCGGAGCTCCAGGCATTCCTGGGGCTCCTCAATTTCTACTCCTCTTTTATTCCCCCCTTCGGTGTGGGGGCCGTGCTCAGCCATCCTACCCCGATGGCTCCAAGGCCCCTATTGCATTCTACTCCTGCACCTTGTCCAAAGCTGAGCGAAATTATAGCCAGTTGGACAAGGAGGCCCTTGCGGCCGTTGCGGGAGTAAAACGTTTTCATCCCTACCTCTATCGTCGCCGCTTCACTCTCCTGACAGACCACAAACCTCTCCTGGGCATCATCTCCGGCGACCGCCCCCCCCATCCTATCGCCCCGCATGGGCCGTTGGTTGGAGTTCCTCTCCGCCTATTCCTACTCCCTTGTCTACCGACCGGGCAAACACATGGGCCACGCCGATGCCCTTAGCCACTGCCCGCTACCCCTCCCTGTCTCCGACCCCGCCCCCTCCGTCACGGTCGCAGCCCTGATCGATGACCTCGTGTGTCCCCTCTCGGCCTCGGACATTTCTCAGGCCTCCCGTTCCGACCCTCTCCTCCAGCGGGTCCTGGACACAGTTTGGCGGGGCTG
The DNA here is from genome assembly GCF_009769535.1 of Thamnophis elegans. Classification (NCBI taxonomy): domain Eukaryota; kingdom Metazoa; phylum Chordata; class Lepidosauria; order Squamata; family Natricidae; genus Thamnophis; species Thamnophis elegans. The sequence goes on from NC_045551.1 coordinate 30,933,355, forward strand.
GACGGAAGAGACTTGCGCGGCCGAGTTTCTTCCGTTTTTCCGCCGCCAGGACAAACTGTCAGTCCTTCAGGACTGCCTCCTCTGGGGCTCCCGGGTCGTCGTACCTGCTGCCCTCTGCCAGCAAGTCATCGACTGCCTCCATGATGGGCACCCGGGCATAGTGCGGATGAAAGCCCTCGCCCGCAGCTATGCCTGGTGGCCCTCCATGGACACGGACATCGCTGCCTGGGTCCAGCGGTGTCCTCCCTGCCAGGCCGTTCGGCCAGCGCCTCCCTCCGCCCCTACTCGCTCCTGGGAGACCCCTGCCTCCCCCTGGAGCCGTCTACATTTGGAGTTTTTCGGCCCCCTGGACGGCCGTTCCTTTCTTCTTGTAGTGGACACTCTGTCCAAATGGGTGGACATCTTTCCCATGACGTCCACCACAGCCGCTCCACCATCCAAATTCTTCAATCCCTCTTCACCACCCATGGCATCCTGGACGTCATCGTCTCTGACAATGGGCCCCAATTCCAATCTGCTTCTTTCCTTTCCTACCTTGCTTCCCTGGGCATCCAGCACGCCCCTGTTGCCCCTTACCACCCGGCTGGCAACGGCATGGCCGAGCGCGCCGTGCGTTCGACCAAGGAGGGCTTGGCCTGCCTGGCCCACCTGCCTTGGCCTGTCCGCCTCTGGACCTACTTGCTCGCCCAGCACTCCACCCCCTGCCAGTCTACCGGCAAGAGTCCCGCGGAGATCCTCATGGGTCGCTGCCTGAGGACCACCCTTGACCGGTTGCATCCCTCCTTCTCTCCCACATCTGTTCCCCTGCCTGAGCCCCCTAGGTCTTTTCTGGTGGGTGAGGGGGTCTTCGCTCAAAATTTCATGGGGGCCCCGAAATCGCTGCCCGGGGTCATTATGGAGCTAAGAGGCCCATGCTCTTATAGGGTCCAGCTGGGTGACGGAAGACTTTGGCGGCGCCATCTGAACCAGCTGCGCCACCGGACTACCGAGGGCCCTCTGCCACCAGCCGCCTTGCACTGTTCCCTCTAAGGTGCGCGCCTGCGCGGCCGCGCACCTTGCAAGAAAGCCCCGCGCAGAGTTTCTATCTGCCGCGCAGAGAAACTCTGTAAAGGAAACGTTTTGCAGGCGGCCGGCTACAACTGGATCCGGCAGTGCTGTTGCCTGTTGGAGGAGGAGGAGGCGAACCAGCCTGCCACCACCGGCCACAGCCAGCCCCGCCGCTCTTCCCGCCCCCTTCCCAGCCCCACAGTCCAGCGGACGCAGAAGAAGCAGCCCCGGGGCTCCGCTGCTATCCCAGGGGAGGAAAATCGTGTTGGACCAGCAGTGGCTGCAACAGTGAGGAGTTAGGAAGTGGGGGATGCAAATGCCCAGCTGTCCGCAAGGCATAGAAATCCTCCCATTCCCCACAATCCTGTCAGAGCTGAAGAAGCTCTGTGCAAAAACCCCCCTTTGTTCCCATCTTGCCTGAGCTCAAAACCGCAGCCTTTAAAGGAGGCTCAGTGTAACGCGGAGGAAGGAAGACGTTTCCTTCTGGGGAAAGAGCTGGAGGCCGGGAGAAAGATCCAAACGCGGACCCTGGCTATCTCCCACCACCACCTCCTCGCTTCCAGGAACTCCCCGCAACCCCCCGCCCCACAAGAGAGACATCAGCGCCGCCCCGAGGGACACGCAGCGGCATCGTCTCCCCCCCCGCCTGAATAGGGACTCCCAAGTTTTCTAACATTATCTGTTTCTTCTGTTTTTCAATGCAATCAGAGACAAAAATGTTATGTCTGAAATTAAAACACAAGAAGATTGGTATAACTTCAGAATATAGGAGAAATATAAGCTTATTTACTAGATATTCAGGAATAAAACCAACGTTATGAATAGCTTTCACACAGGATACAATATTTCAGAATGCAGAAATGAAGAAGCTGGAGACTTGCTTTGCAACATATTTTACGCACCAATTAGGAAATTTTAATTTTAAAAAACTTAAGAGAAAAAAATACCCCTCACAATAACCCATATTCTTAGAGACTTTCATTTTGGATCTACAATACATGAGGGTGCCTTAGCACCTTGGAGCCATACAGTGGTAGGAAGGGACTGTGATAATAGTTGAATTCTATTTTAATCCACTCACACTTTATAATTCTATGCCTAATGTTAATCTTTATTTATTCTCAATAACACATTAAAACCTTTAAAATGCTTTTGTATGAAATCATGCTAGAAAGAATCATGTGTCTCTAACAATTTTATTGAAATTATAAAACAGGCAGTGACATTTTAATAATTTGAGAGACAGTTTACAGAAAGCAAAATTGATTGGGGTTATTATAATTCCCCATTTGTTACCAGAGTTTACTTCTGACAAAAAACAGGAGGAAGCCCTAGGAAGGGCTATTTTACACATTCCTTGAGGGGCTTAATAGTTAAGGCGCTGGACTAGGATTTAAGAGACCTGGTTCAAAACTACCCTCAAGACACAGCCACTTTTTTTCGCAGGAAGGGAGAGTTGAGCTGGTGCTCTGCAGATTTTGATTTTAGAAAAAGAAAATAAAGGCTTCTTGGTCCACATGGACCGGAAAGTCAAAATCCAGAAAATTAACCTTGTTTAGGAAAGTTTTGCACTGATGGAAAAATAGTGTTTTCCAGTGAAAGTTTTTTCCCTACTTTTCCTTGTTTGCTTTTTTGGCCTTCTCTTCTCTCCTCTCCTCTTTTCTTTCTTCCTTTTTTCTTTCCTTCCTTCCTTCTTTCTTCCTTTCCTCTTTCTCTCTCTTTCTTTTTTCTGCCTCTTTTTCTTATCCTCCCACCCTCCACTCCCCTTTCTTTTTCTCTTTCTCCTCTTTCCTTTTTTGTCTCTCCCTCTGTCTCTGTCTCTCTCTCCCTCTCTCTTCTTTCCTTCCTCCCTCCCTTCCTCTCCCCTCTTTGTTTGCTTCTTTAAGTGCTCCAATTGCTAATCTATATCAGTTGGTAATTTATTTATAACTTGCTAATATCACTGCAGACTATTGGATAGTAAGGGGGAAAGTATAGTCCTCAACTTACAACAGTTCACTTAATGACTAAAGCTACATCAGCACAGAAAAAAGTGAATTACAGCTGTTCTTCACACATGATCATTGCAGCATCCCCATGGTCATATGATCAAAATTTGGATCTTTGGCAACTGCCTCATATTTATGACGGTTGCAGTGTCCTGGGGTCACCTTTTGCAACCATCTGCCAAGGAAAGTCAGTAGGAAAGTCAGACTGACTTAACAACCAGGTTACTGATTTAACCGCAGTGATTCACTTAACTGTAGCAAGAAAGGTTGTAAAATGGGGCAAAACTCACTTAACAAATGTCTCCCTTAGCAATAGAAACTTTGGGCTCAATGATGGTCATAGATTGAGGACTACCTGTATAGGGAGATTTCGTTACTTAATGGATATTTACATGGTAGAATTGAGTTTCAAATAACACTAAGTTCGTTGTCTTGGGTGACATCTATGGAAAAAATCCAGGTGCTCAGGTATGAAAATGTGCTGCTCAAACACTATACTTTTCCGCTCACACAGAAAAAAAATTAGAGGGAACATTGCCGCCTTGCCCGTTCAACCATCGCGGCTAGGGTCTGCTTACCCAGTGGCCGCCCAGCCGCGTCCAGCCGTGGCCCTGCCGTCTCCAGCCACATTCTCTGCTTCACAACCGCCGCAGCCGGGGCCTGCTCGCCCAGTGGCTGCCCAACCTGCCCAGCCATGTCCAGCTGCGGTGCTGCCAACTCCAGCCGCGTTCCCCGCTCCGTGCCACCGCCCGCCTATAGCTCCACCAAAAGAAGGAAGCCTACCTTCAACTTTTCCCGCGGACTCAGGGGCCGGGCCTTCCCATCTGCTGCGTCACAGCGGCAGACCACCTCCTCTGACGACGGACACTCCCTCTCTCCGGCGATCCCAGCCCGTGCGCAGAAGACCGGCATACCTAAAAGACTACCAATGTGCTGTCTGGGGGGAAGGGGTGTTGCGTCCTCCCGACGCGCGCTGTCCGTGTTCTGAAGTTGTTCTTGTTGTTACCTGTTAAATAAAGACGTTGAATTTTACCTCACACCTCATACTTTAAATATACCATTATAGTTTCCCTTACATCTTGAAGAATAGCAGAGGTTTGAACTGGTGTTAGAATTTGAAAGGTATCATTTATTCTGAAGGTACTTATAAATATTCATATTCACTTTGCTTTCTCAGTTCTCAAGGGAATATATTAATTGTGTTTTGCATTTTCCCATTTTTCAACTACAGGAAATACAGGTAGATCTTGTTTAGCAATAGCCTCATTTAGCAACTGGTTGGCAGTTACAACAGTGATGAAAAAATAACTTATACTGCACAGGCAATCCTCACATTCATGACCTTCACTGGTCTGTAAAGCAAAGAAAAGCTGAAGTAAGATTATAAGCATGGTTGCAATTTTACTTAGTTGCTTCATTTAATAACCAGGTTGCTGGTCCCAATTGTGATCTCTAATCACATTTTTTAAATATAATTTTACCTCTATAAAAAGGTTTAAGGACAATTGTATTTTGAATACATTTGCAATGCTTATTTCTGAAGGCTACAAGGATTGTCAAAGCAACTAAAAGCATCAGGTTGTTTTCCCAATTAAATAGAATCTTACTGGTCCTCCCCAGTTGATTCTTTTTTTCCTTCTGATGACCAGCTGATTTCACTATCAAAAATGGTTATTTGGTGGATCTGCTTCCAATATTTTGAAGAAGCAACTAGGAAAAATTCAAGACAATCTTCGGACATTTGTGGAGAAGAGAGGGGGTCTTGATGGCTGCAATTCTCAGTCAGAAGGTCACCTTTTTCCTTCAGCTGCTTTTTTTCTTCTTAAGCATGCCACATACGTCATAAAAGCTTCCTAGGCTGTAAACGAAACTATCTTGGAAATGAAGTGGAGTCTTTTAAAGAACAGTGTGTTCCCAAATCTCACTTTCTGAGTTTGAGCCGTGGTGGTGCAACGGTGAGAGTGCAGTACTGCAGGCTACTTCTGCTAACTGTGTGCAATTTAAAATCCCACCAGTCTCAAGGTTGACTCAGCCTTCTATTCTTCCAAGGTGGGAAAAATGAGGACCCAAATTGTTGGGGGCAATATGCTGACTCTGTAAACCATTTAGAGAGGGCTGTAAAGCACTGTAAAGTGGTATATAAGTCTAAGTGATATTGATGTTGGCCTTGCCAAAAAGTCGAGTCCATCCTTCAACAATTCCATTATCTCAGAATTTATTATATTTGTATTCTTTCAATCTTTTCTGGCAGATCTGTATTTTCCAAACCAAATCAGTGGTAGGTTGCAGGTGGTACGCCCCATATGGGCATACCGGAACCTGCCTAGAGCACTGGATACCGTTCCAGTATGGTGCTCCGGAGGGCCCACCCGCCCGCCTGAGCTCCTTACCAGTCTTTTAAGTCTTCAGTGCTTCCCCACACATGCATGGCGGTTGGAACGGGATCCGGAACTCATCACTGAACCAAATACTTTCTGAACCAAATACCGGTTGGAACGGGATCCGGAACCCATCACTTAACCAAATACTTTTGTCTTCACATCTGACAGCAACAAATCAGGTTCTAATTCACCTAGGCTCATCAAATATTGTCTTGTCAAGATGAATTATTCAGCAATAGATATGGCAGAGATATTTACAACACAGACTTATGAACTTTAGAAATGGGATGCAATTGTTGGGAAAGTTCCCAATTAAAAATGTAAGGAAGGGTTTCATTATTAAGAACCAAACAAGGGTGTTTCACCAGATAAAACTGTTTAGGATGATTTGTTATAAATAAGAAATTGTGTAGTTTATAAGTAAATTGCAAAAACAGACTGTTAACACAGTGCTTTGAACTTAAATCTGTCTGTTTAATCTGTTAACTTTTTTCTTTCATATATGTAATGTATGGCAGGTCAATTGGGTTGCAAATTTTGGAGCTGTTTTGCAAGAGGAGAAGCTATTGTTGCAATAGATTTGTCAGTATTCAACTAGAGGATAATATATATTTTTGTCCTAGTTCATATTTTTAAACATTTTGTCTAGTTTTGTTTTGTCTCTGTTAAATTCTTTATTTTGTAGTTTGTATTTTAATCTTTTGAATAAAATAAAAAAATTGAGCAAAAAAATCGAACCTTATCTTATTGATTTGTTAGGTGACTATTGCATTTTTCTACGTTTGCATTATAGAAGTAGCCCAAGGATTAGATTGTTTATTGGCCTGCTAGTTGAGAAAATGATGTAATCATTCTACTGCCTAAATTTGTACTTATCCTATGCAGTTGTATGATGTAATTTACAAATTGCGTTAATATACAGTATGATGTGGTTTATTGCTTTTTTCTTACTGAATTTGTAAGAATTAGTATATTTATGTGAGACATGGTACATTTACTTATTACAACTTCAGAAATCTAGATTAAGTCGCCTTAAGTTGGACAGTACACATTATGATTTTTCTTTCTCAATGTGATAGTCATGCTATGACTGTTGACTGTCATCTTTAATTAGTGAATACTTATATTAAATATTTCCTACATTTGATGAAACTATTTTCAAAAAGTGAATTGGGGTGAATGCACGTTGAGTTTTCTCTTTTAAAAGGGAGTCTATTTTTTAGATTGCCAGTTTCCATATTCATCATAATCTGTTATGATTTTTAAAATATCTGCCTTCTTTTTATAGAATCAGAATGACTGCCCAAGTTACTCTGGAGGATGCTTTGTCCAATGTAGATCTCCTGGAAGAATTGCCACTGCCGGATCAACAACCATGCATTGAGCCCCCTCCATCATCATTGCTTTATCAGGTATGATTTTTGTTAAAATAAATATTCGCTAGAAAATGTAATACTTAGAAGTATTCTACATTAACACAGCTGAATCATTTTTTCATGATTATTGATTATTTTGGATTATTTTTTATTCCACACAGCCAAATTTCGACACCAATTTCGAAGACAGGAATGCATTTGTCACAGGCATTGCAAGATATATTGAACAAGCAACTGTTCATTCTAGTATGGTAAATATATTTTTCTATAATGTCTTTACAACGGCAACAGTAGACATAATGAATTTCCTTCAGGTAGAGCTTGATTATACGGTGTTTTCCTGAAAATAAGGCAGGGTCTTATTTTCTTTTGACTCCCGAAATAAGCGTGTGGCCTTATTTTTGGGGAGGTCTTATTATTTTTGAGATGCAGGAGGCTGCGAGCATGGTCACTTCAAGAATGCTGCTGTGTTGCAATATTGTCAGGCAGAGCTTATTTTCAGGGGGGTGGGGTTATTTCAAAAGCCAATTGGGCTTATGTCCGGCGAGGTCTTATTGTCGGCAAAACAGGGTAGTAGAAAGAAATAAAGTATTAAGTTTGTTCATTTGCTTCATATAGAAATATTTCATGTATTTAGGAATTATTTGTAACTAGATGAGAATAATATTTATTTTATAAATATCTCATTCTTAGCAATGATACACAATTATCATCTGTTCTAGGAATTTTTATGTGCGTTCATGTGATCTGTAATAATTTTTTAGCATTGTGGGAAACAACACCAGAGTTCTTTGGGATAAAGTGCAAGTTTAAATGTTTTGGCAATTGAGATAGCAATGTAATACCAGGTTTTATTATTAATCCTAAAGCTATCATTGGTTTTACTCAGGCCAAAGTGGGCAGCCTCTTACAATTAGAGATGCTAGAATAGAAGAAAAAGATGGTTAATGGAAAATATCTAGAAACAGTTTAAAATGCTGCCAGTTGAAAAGGGAGAAGACAAAGCCAAGGCAAAGAATAAACTAAGTCAAAATCCAAGAAGTCAATTCAAGTCCAGGACAGTGTGCAGGATTATGGGAACACATTAGGCAAAGGTGTTTCCCCATTTGGCAAACCTACATCTAAACTGCATATAGTTCAGTCAGAAGGCAGGCCCACTTGACAGCAAGAGTGACTTTGAGTCGATCATTAATCTCTCAGAGCTTTTTTGTGTAATAGCTCACTTCTGTACTTCATCTTTGTATACAGTAACAGTATAACACAGTTGGAAGGGACCTTGGAAGTCTTCTAATCCAATACCCTGCTGAATCAGGAGATCCTATACTATTCCGGACAAATGGTTGTCCATTAATGTCTCTTGGAGATAGGACATACCTAGCAATACTGTTCTTGCAGGCTTGGATGTTACTCTGAGAAAATTGGATTACAGCAGGGGTGTCAAACTAACGACCCACGGTCCAGATGCGTCATGCGCAGGCCACGCCCACCCCAGCTCTGCAAAGGGAAAAAACGTCGCGATATGTCACCTGATGGCAACGTGACACCACAAGTTTGACACCTGTGGATTAGAGTCTCTGTCTTATAAGCTCAACTCTTATCACTGAAGCAGTGTAGAAGTTTTAGGAATGTACTGTATAAGCTAATACATTATTCTTGCCATGGATCAGGATTCAGTAACTTCATTAGCTTCTAAATTTTCCTCTCACTCCTAAGGTTGAGTTACTTATGAGAACTGTGAAAGTGCGGTATAGGTACGATTCTTGCTTAGGGTATAAAATAGTCCTTAATTAAAATCTGGAAAAAAAAGTTCTGTCCAAAGTTGCAGATGTGGTTGTGACAGAAACACATGCAATGATACATGTTTTGTGCAGAAGCCCTAGGTTCTCTCCTTAGCACCTCCAATTTAAAAGAATGCCAGGTAGCAAGTGATATGAAAGACTTTGGCCTGAGATTTTGGGAATCTTTTGGTTAGAATAGGAATACAGATGATCAAGTAATCTGATCTTCTGGAAAGTAGCTTCTTAAGTAGGATCTAGTCTGTGAGTTTGCTTTAAAGTAATAATTTTGATTTAAAGTAATAATATTGCCTTAGGCACATACTAGTTCAGCATCCCAATAAACCTCCCCTTTTCATTTTTTGACAGGATGCTCAATATTATTTGCAACAGTAATCTGGTTTTAAATGAGATGGAAGAATTGGGGCTTCTAACTTAATTAAGAAGTACATTTCTTTGTTGATATGCTTAAGATTTAGAGAAATGATGCAAAATATTTTCATTTTTTTCATCTCTGTTAGCTTGATCATTTCTGTATATTTTATATCTTACATATTAGCTTTGGTTTTATTACAGAATGAAATGTTGGAAGAAGGTCAAGAATATGCTGTTATGCTATACACGTGGAGAAGCTGTTCAAGAGCTATCCCGCAGGTAGAATAATTTCAGATTATTACTGTAATGTCCCATAGAGACTTATGGACAAATAATATCTTATAGTTGCATAAGAATAAGAGATCTTCTATAAATGGGTCAGTCTCTGAGCTTTTTTCTTATAGGTTGTATTATTGCATATCTTAATAATACATTTACCACACATAAATGTTTTCAGTGACCTATTAATAATTTCAGGCTTTTTAGACATAATTACTAAAACCACTGAGTCTAGATGGAAGTACTGAACTAGAAATACATTGGACAAACATAAAAGAAGATTCCCCATACCCCTCCCCTTCTCAGTTGCACAGATGTTGAAAATACCAACCAACTAGACATCTCTTTGTTTATGAAGCAGATCCAAAGTGCCCTTTATTGCCTTCATGGTCAAAAATATATCATTCATGTTTCTAAGAGGTAACATCATGACCCTTCCCAATATGTTTCTCTAGTCCCAGAATCCAAGAATAATCTTGGATTTAAGGATAAGTAAAAACTGTCTTGCAATCTTTTGGAATGATATCCATGTTGGTGTTTGAAATCAACCCAATTTAACCTCTCTGACTATTTGTAAAATCATTCTGGAGAGAGAAAAATCATGTTTTATTATCTCTCTTCTTTTGCTACTTTTCACATTCATATACTCACACTCTTTTAAATTTGAAGAATTGTAAAAATATCAAATGGGATTCCCTCCTCAGATTTCTCCATTTTCAGTCTCCTCATGAAGTGTCCTCATGATGTCACAACAGTATGGAAGTAGTTTGCTATTGCCACTTTTGGGCTTTTAGATTTTTTTCAAAAAAGTTTAGCCTAGCTGGAATTGCCTAGCTGCCTTCTATCAAGTAATAAACCAGTAATAATCCAGTTCTTTCCAGCTTAGGTCTTCAAAGTCAGCCAGGATCAGATAGATGCTAATATCTGGTGGAGCTCTTCTTCCTCCCCTATATATTGTTTCTAGCCACAGGCTTTTAGCCAAGAAATAGAAGTAACACTGGAGTAGCAGCAGTATACAAAGGCTTCTTTTAAAATTTAGTATTTCTCCGTATTTTTTAATCTTCCATTGACAATATAGAATCTTTGATATGTAGGGAAGAAATGGTTTGGGAAACTGTGCTTCTGCGCATACATTCTTGATCATTCAATCTTCCCTTTTCAGCCCCAGTGAGCAGAAGACCATTTATTTTCTTCAGTTTGCCGATCCAACAGACTCAACACTTATTTGCAGCCCATCTGCTCCTAAATTTGGCTGCAGTTCAAAAATTGCAAATATATTTGTTTCTTCATCATCTAGGGATAACTTTTCTTTTAATGCATATCCTGGCATAAGAGGGAGATATTGCAGAACATCTCTAGTCCTGCTCTAGTCCTAGACAAGTTCATTTGAGGACTCTTTTATTATGGAAATGGACATCTTTGTGAATTTCTCTTTCCCTCCAACTAGTTTTATATTATTATAACCTAGTAATGAGGAAAAAAAGATACAGCATCACATCCTGACAATGGCATTTTCTGTTTCTTATAAGAATCATAAAAGACCAACTGTGTGCTCCTACATTGCTCCTACATTGTGTAGGAATGACTAAAACATTTTTTGAAAAACTCTTGAACTTCCATTAAAAAATAAAGCATAAATTGGACATTGTTGAATTTGATGAAATGTTCTACTTTGCTGATAGTTCTAAAAGTTACAGAAAAATATCATTCTCGAGAAAAGAAACAAATTCATTGAAATCAATATTGCTTTCTCTTATTTCCAACAAAGTAATTAGTCAGAAAGTAAGCCACCTGGGAAAGCCAAGTGAGATCATCAAAAACATAAAAAAGCAAAAGTTAGAATATTTTGGGCATGTGATGAGACACCCAAAAAATACAGCACATTTCACTTAATCCTCCAAGAAAGATTGAAGTCAAATGAGGCCCAGGCAGAAGAAGAACATCATGGCTTCAAAATCTAAGGGACTGCTTTGGACAAAACTCAACAGCACTTTTTCATGTGGCTGTTAAAAATAGGATCGCCAACATGATCACCAACATCTGATGACGGATATAGCACAAGAAGAAGAAGAAAGAATTAGTCAGTCCCTAAGTGTTTATAAGATCCTTGGGACTGAAAGATATATGCTCCGATTCCAGGGAAAGAATATGCCCACCAAGGTTTTTATTTATATAATTCATCAATCTTAAAAACCGTTACTCATGTAAAATATTTATGAAATCAAATATTTGTGAAAACTTATTACTAATAAAAAGGAGTATAAAATGTTGTTTTTAAAAATGCATATAAAAATAAAATTTTATATGGCAGAACATGATTTAAAATTGGAAATGTTTTTTTCTTTAACTTTTCTTCCTTTTCAGGTAAAATGTAATGAGCAGCCTAATAGAGTGGAAATTTATGAAAAAACTGTGGAAGTACTTGAACCAGAGGTCACCAAGCTGATGAATTTTATGTATTTTCAGGTAAATAGTTGTTAATTACTAGCATCTCTCTGTCCAACACCCCACCCCACCCTTTTTTTAATGCTTCTATTATGGTATTGTCCCTGCCATACCTTATCTGTTGAATAGAAGATAGATGCTTTATATTGTTCTAAATAAAGAAGTCTCACAAAGAGTTTTTGAATGTGTCTGGAAAAATCCAATTAATGCAATTTGTGTATATAGTCTGGTTCTATTGGCATCATATTGTACTTGCAGTTAAGAGGGAAATAGCTTGCCCTTTGTGCTGGTTTTTTAAAATATGGATTTATTTTTATGCACAGAGAAATGCCATTGAAAGATTCTGTGGAGAGGTGAAACGCTTGTGTCATGCAGAAAGGAGGAAAGACTTTGTATCTGAAGCTTATTTGATCACTCTTGGAAAATTTATCAACATGTTTGCTGTTTTAGATGAGCTGAAAAATATGAAATGCAGTGTGAAGAATGACCATTCAGCCTACAAGCGGTGAGAGGTTTTTTAAAAAAGTAACAAGTACAATAATGAATATAATTCATTATAAATGTATACAAAACATAAATAAACAGCAGCTCAGCAAAGAACCTACAATTAACTTCTCAGTTAATACAACCCAGAAACAGACTCACCCATATAATCAGGGCTCCAGGTTCAATAGCAAAACAGGCCTTAAAGGCTTTGCAAAACACACGTTGGGTGAACCTGATTGTCATGTTTTCTATACCAGTTCATACATTTAGATATTTCTAATGCTCTTCTGTGTTTTACAGTGTCTACTTTGCTAATATTGATAGAATGAATATATGTTGGAAATCTAAACATGTTTTCTAAATAGTACATCAATAACTAGAATTTCCCAGTAACTGGTAGCAGGTCTTTTATTAAATATTCCATGAGGCATCAATCCAGGCTAATGGATATGCCACTCAGAATCATCTTATAGGGGAGATGGGTGGCATAAAAAAAGTAAATGAATGAATAGTTCATTTGACTAAAACATATGATTAAAATCTGCTTTAGATGCTTGCTCTCTCTAACAATAATACAAATCATTACAGCATATTTAATTTAATTTAAACGGAGCTAGATACCAGCGAACCACAGTATGTATTTAAAATGGACTCACTCTGCAGGATTTTCCCTTTAGGGGAAAAACACTAGAGTAAAAGTAGACTGGAACAGTTGGACCACAAGGTGGCAGTAGTTTTCTTTAGTCATATGCCATTATTCTTGTTGAAAAGAACTTTGATACGATTGTTTCATTTTATATACTTCATCTGTGCAAAATAACTTCATAATTAGGTTCAAGTTGAAATATTAATAAAGCTAAACATTTGTTAAAGACATGACTCTAACAGTTTTAATGAATTGTTACCTCTGGATCCTGTAGATAAATGTTCTGCTTTCCATTTTCCCTTCACTTAGACTAAATATTGAATACTGTAAATCTGTCATGATGGCAGAAAGCCTGTCACTTATGATTTGTAGGAAGGTTTGTGCCACAATATTGTACCCTTCAGCAAAACCAGCCACTCAGTTCATCATGTTTTCAGTTCATTAAAGATGATTTTTTCCCCTTGCCAACACAGGAAGGGCATGTATGATATGTGCAAGGTCTTATATTTTGCTATAGCAAAATGCACGATATTCATTGCATACATTTGGACTTGCTTCTGAGTTTTTACAACCTGCACAAAACCATCCCTTCTGAGATTATGTTTGCCAAAATTTGCCTGACAGAAATGAGCCAGGTGTTGATTAGGAGTATAAGACGCGCCAAGGTTTTGAAGAGGCAAATTAAAAAAAAAAGTTTTTGCACTCTGCAAACATCCCCAGAATGGCTTGTTTTTCGCAAAAACGGGCCCGTTTTTTTTTTCTTTCAAAAAAAGGGTATGAATAGCCCTTAGGAGGCTTGTAGAGTGTTTCTTGGGGGGCAAAAACGAGCAAAAAATGGCCCTTTTTTGCTCATTTCTGCCCTCCCCAGCCCCCAGGAGCTCTCTGAAAGCCCCCTACAAGCTATGCACCGTCATTGTGGTGAAGGGAGGGGTTTCAGGAGGCAAAAAAATTCTGCAGTCAGTGCATAAGACGCACCCAGATTTTCATCCTTTTTTTTTTGAGGGAAAAAGGTATGTCATAAACTCTGAAAAATATGGTAATTATTAATGGGCTCATTAACTCCTTCCTTCCTCCTTTCTTTGTCTTGTCTTCGACAAATACATTATATGTAGGATTTCCTTGTAGGAATCCTACTGCCCCCTTGTTTGCTCTTGCATTCATGATCATCTGTTAACCTTTGTGGGTTGGGAAATGAAGAATACCTGATACTTTTTTAAAATCAGCTTTCAGCTGGCAACTGAAAATGACAAACTTCTGTTTTCACTTCATTATCTGATATTTTTATTATATATTAGATAATTATCACATATTACTTATTTATTACATATTAGATGGGAGTTTCAGTTTCCATTCCTCTAAGTGTCATAGTAGCGTCTTTGAAGTCTTAAATATATCAGGCTTATCTCATAGGAGTTTTTAATCTGTTGTTGAAAGTACTATTTTACTATTCCTTTTCCTCTGTACTTGTACGACTTCGGTATATAGGTAGTCTTTGACTTACGACCACAATTGAGCTCAACATTTCTGTTGCTAAGCGAGACAATTGTTAAATTAATTTTACCCCATTTTACGATCTTTGTTACCACAGATGTTAAATGACTTGCTGCCATTGCTAATTTCTTAACACAGTTGTTAAGTGAATCTGGCTTCTCCATTGACTCTGCTTGTCAAAAGGTCACAAAAGGTGACCACACGATCCCGGGACACTGCAACAGTCATAAACACGAGTCAGTTGCCAAGCATCTAAATTTTGATTGTGTGGCCATAGGGACATTGGTTGTAAGTGTGAAAAACGGTCATTAGTCACTTTTTTCAGTGCTTTTGTAACTTCAAATGGTCACAAAATGAACATAAGTCAAGGATTACCTGTAATAAAACAGTTCAAGAATTTAAGAGTGATATCTTGCATTTCAGTCTATTTTGGTTATATGTTTTTAAATCCACTTTTATTCTTACCAAAGATGGCTTAATAATATGAAATATCTAAATAGGGATTTAATAAGAAGAATAAGCAACAGAGAAAGGAAAACTATTGATTTTGGGCAATGAGTCTATTCTTTATTTAACTAGTCAGCAGAACAGAGACCCAAAATTAGAATATTTTCTTTTCTTTTCACAAAGCCATGATTGTTAAGGACTAATTTACTAATTCCAGTTACTTTCTTAGATGAAGTATTTTCAGTGTCTACTTTTGAGCATTAGCAACTACCAAGGAAGAAGGTTCACCTTTTCAGTTAACAGAAAAGCATTTTTGCTTACATACGTGTATCATGTGTAAACAGGTTTGGTTGCTGAATTGAATACTACATTTTTACTGTGATTAAAACTATAATATTTTATAATGTAATAAACTATAGTAATACCATGGCTTTACTTTCACATTGTGATTAGCTTTTTTTCTTATTACTCATTCACTGAACCTGAGCAGATGGTAACCTTGGTTGATTTAAAAAGTGTTGCATGTGGCAGGACATAGAATTTAAATGGAAACCCTAGAAAAATCTCAGGATTACAGTCTAGGAAGATGAGACTATGTAGTCACAGGTACTGTAGCTACTATGGATCTTTCCTTTTTACAACCAATTTCGTTGTATTTAAGTAAAGTGACAATAAAGATTATACTTATACTGATTTATTAAAGATATAGCCTCTGTTTCTTAATTTATATAACTGATTGTGAAATAACATTAACTTATAGATATAAACAATTTGCTGAAGAATCCGAGAAATCATAAAATGGTATAATTAGAATTATTTTTGTAGATTTAACTAATTTTCCCTTTTTTCCTTGAAAGGGCGGCCCAGTTTTTACGTAAAATGGCTGATCCTCAATCTATTCAAGAATCCCAGAATCTTTCCATGTTTCTTGCCAATCACAACAAGATTACACAAGTATGTTTTACATTTAACACTAACGTTATATAAATTAACCATTAATCCCAGAATCTTTCCATGTTTCTTGCCAATCACAAGATTACACAAGTATGTTTTACATTTAACACTAACATTATATAAATTAACCATTAATCTATTCTTTGAATTTACATTATTCAATACATTACGTTTACAAAATTCAATTTTTTGCTGTGTAATTAATAAAAGTATAGGCACTTCTAATCTGGTATCTTAATAATACTGGATGGTATTCATTGATTCATTTTTCATTGTTTTAGTATGATTTAAGACAATGTTAAATCACATGCTTTGCTTTATTCTAGTCTTTACAGCAACAACTGGAAGTAATTCCTGGGTATGAAGAACTACTAGCTGATATTGTGAATCTATGTATAGATTACTATGAAAATAAAATGTACCTAACACCCAATGAGAAGCATATGCTTCTAAAAGTAAGTTATATTGCTGGAAACTATAAAAACAGGGTGAGATGGTGTGGGGTGAGGTGCTGGCAAAGAGTTCACTTGAAATGCTAATACATCAGAACAATTATTCTACTGAAATGTTTATATCTTTTTATTGTCTCCTACAAATCTCTCTTCCTTTCCTTTCCTTTCCTTTCTTTTTCTTCCCTTCCCTTCCTTCAGATGAAAAGACCAGAATGGAATGAATACATCAAAGCAATTTGGTCATAGGTAGTAAGCGAATTCCAGAAGTAAATGTTTTGGACTCAGTGGTTAGTGGAACAAATTGATTCAGCATTTATTAATTGCGCTGACGTTTAGCAAAATGAACATAATAATTTTTGAAAATACCAGTGCATTTAATTCTCAGTGGTGGTAGTCGTCTTTAAAATTGAACAAGTAGAGATTGTGCAAAGAAGCTAACACAGAAGTTTCTAAAGCATATATCACCCAGTATTTAATTACATATTATAGAAGACTTAACATTGGTTAGCATGTTTTATTGATCCCAGTGCATATTGTGCCAATTTACCAGAGAACCATATCTCTGGTTTTTAGCATTTTTGTTAAATATGAAAAAAATCCAGCTGCCTACTTTTATTGTTTCTGGTGTAATCATTTTTTTCTCTTTCTTCTGATCTACTTTATGCCATGTGTCTTGGATTGTAAACTCCCATGTAACAACTGTCCTGTTACTAATTCTTGTAAACTCTTCTTAGAGCTTCTTTGGGCTGAACAGCAAGGTAAAATGCTTCAGATAAATAGGCTTTTATTCTTATCTGAAAGTAATATTCCTATGTTCTTTTTTTTATAGGTGATGGGTTTTGGTTTATACCTGATGGATGGAAGCGTCAGTAACATCTATAAATTAGATGCCAAAAAGAGGATAAATCTCACAAAGATTGACAAGTTTTTTAAGGTTGGTGAAGAATTGTTAATCTGAGTAGTAATGTATTTTTATGAATATCTTTGTTTCTTATGCAACAGGCTGAATCCTTGACAACCAAACAACAGGTTTATAAGAGTCAATTTTGTAGTGTACAGAAAAAAATGCCATAAATAGCAAAGTATTTTTAAGATACTTGGTTGTTTGCACATTGAAAGCTTTCCAAGCTCTGATTATATAGCCACCTGTTATGCTTAAAAGGTATAATAGTTCAGGCATAGAACCTGTTCAGGAGGCATTTTGCCCTGTGGATGTTTTTGCCTGAGTTTTAATTGAAATAGTTGAATGGTGTTGATATACTGGGTATCGTTTACTGGCTTCACTCTATTTATGAGGTTTTGGAAAAGACTATTATATTTATTATAGCAAAATTACATTGTATTGAATTTTTTGCACATTGTTTTAAATGACGTTCTTACTTGCATCCATGATTTTATGATTGCTTTGTAATAATTGCATACATTTTAATGGTATATAAGCAGCTTATTTGAAAAATATGGGAGCGTGAAATATGTGTAAGATTTGCATTTTATTTCTTACATAGCAGCTGCAAGTAGTTCCACTGTTTGGTGACATGCAGATTGAACTGGCAAGATACATTAAAACTAGCGCTCATTACGAGGAGAATAAATCTAGGTAAGAGTAAAAAATATCCAGCTATCTTTGTAAAGCATGCTGTAGAATTGCTTTATATTATTATCAGCTTTATTATATCACTTAAAATCATGATATAGGGTAAGGTTACCTTGATAGCAACAACTAAAGACGTTAGATCAGGGGTGTCAAACTCAATTTCATTGAGGGCTGCATTGACTGTGGTGGATCTGGGGTGGGGGGAATGGGGGGCATGGCCAACTGGGTGGGCATGGCCAGCTTGAAGCCACTCTCCAAATTGCTGACATGTTTCCTCATCGTATTGGGTAGACCCGGTTGAAGCTATGTTGGCCTGATCTTTTCTCTTTGAACTTGAATTTAATTTCTCCTAAATATTAAGCAAACTTTGGAAAGTATAACATTCACTGTGCCAATTTATTCTTTTTTCACTATTTCACTTTTTCACTATTTTCTGATCTCATTTTGGAGTTTTGGTTTTAATCTTTAAAGATTTAAATGTGTCTGAGGGAGTAGATGTGCTTGAACATGAAGTTCTTCAGGAGCGATCTGTTTTAAGTTGCTCCTATTTACAGGAGCTTGCTTTTCTTGTACATTCTTAAAACGTTGAGTCTGATTAAGTTGCATCTTCTTCATATAGCCTTTAAAATTGTATTACTGGTAATTGTTGGGATTGGCTATGTTACTTTATGTTTTAAATTATATTTAAATGGGGGATACTTGTACATCATTTAGTTCCTGCAAAGTAGTTTCAAAATGTTTTGAAATAATTATTAATTGGAAGTTTCCTCCTTCTCGGTAGTGTGATCATTTCACATTTTGTGTTACTTTTGCAGATGGACATGTACTTCTTCTGGCAGTAGTCCCCAATACAACATCTGTGAGCAAATGATCCAGATAAGAGATGATCACATGCGTTTTATTTCAGAACTGGCTCGTTACAGCAATAATGAGGTATGTGGATTAGTGGGGAGTACATTTTAAGCAGAGGTAATTTTACATTATGACCAATTATTTTGCATGCTTCACTCAAGAGACTCTAGTATGTAACTTCCTTTTACAGACCATTTAAACTTATTCCTATTCTATGTCAATAGAAGATTTACTCTGGGTATGAAGTACAGTTCTGCTTATGAATTCAGATTTCTGAATTCCTGTTTTATAACAAATTCTTTTTGAAGATGGCTTTTTCTTAAAATCTAGGCAGAGATTTGTTAATTGCATAAACAACATAATGTCAATTGATAAGAGTTTTGAGGATTGTTGGATTCCGTTCCCAAATGTTTTTGAGCATATCCCTTGGGTGTTGAAATGTAACTGAAACCATCAGTAAAAGATTTTTGAACCTGGTTTCTAACTAAACTTCCTATTCTACCCCACCCTTGCACCAAGCCATAAGGATACTAGATCAAATAGCCTTGTATGAAGAAGTTAATGATATAAATGCATTCTATTTATAAATTAACATATTCTCCTGCACCATGTTGATATTCATGCTCTTTACATGAAGAAACCGTGTAAGAACAGATTCACTTAATTTTCAAATTGCTTATTTAACTAGACCAGATCTTTTAGATGGTGGGCATTACTTTTGTAAAGCCACATATTTTGAGGGTATCAAATGAATAGAGTTAATATTGGACCATCACAAATTCTCACTTAATTTTAATAAAAATGATTCTTTGTATTTGTTGGTTCTTTGCATTTAAACCTGGCTTTCATTTTATATAAAATCATTTAACAGTCATACATCCTTTGTAGGTGGTTACTGGATCAGGACGTCAAGAAGCTCAGAAAACAGATGCTGAGTATCGGAAACTTTTTGATCTTTCTCTTCAGGGTCTCCAACTTCTATCACAGTGGAGTGCACATGTTATGGAAGTGGTATGTGGAAAAAATGGATAGGAAGTTTTAAAGGAGAAATTGAGAAAAAATATATAATTGTAATCTTAGGTTGCATTTTAGTAATAAAATCTTATTGGTTATTTCCAGTCCAACATACGTGAATTAAGAATCACAACATGGATAGTCATATCTTCAGCAGATCTAAAGTTATCATAGCTATTGTGGCCAAATATCACATTTGTTGAATTGTGAAGCAATTTTTTCACCAGTTAACTCAACATGGTTTGAGGGACCCAAGTTTCTCTTTATCACAATCACATGACAACATAGCACAAGTAGTAGTTGTGTTGTGCCCATCCACAACACAACTGATGACAAATATGGACCTGGCCTGGAAATCTGCAAGGTTATTCTGTTGTATGGGCCCTTTGCTAGAAGGAATAATTGTTCGTTATTCCTTCTAGCAGAGGGCCCATACAATAGAATAATCTCGGAAATTTCCAGGCCAGGCCCGGCCCACATATTTGACCAATCACCTTCATTGTTATTGTAGACCTTTGAATACACATGTAAATCGTTTTGTACTATGATACGGTCCCATCTCAAAAGCAGTATTTCAGAGGCACACCTTCTGTGTCAGCATAGGACATCTGCAGGATACCAAAAAAGTCAGTCTGCTTTGGCAGCCGATGGTGCAGCCCATGGCAAAATGGTGGATTTCTTTGTAGGATAACTGCTTTTTCAGTGTTTAATTTCTGGTACAATGTAAAATAGATGTGTTAGGCTTCTGATGACTATTTTGTGTAAAATAACCCTTTCCCATTCATAATAATTTAGATACAGACAACAAATTTGTGACTGGTTACATTAGGTACTCACTTTGACACCAGCCATGCCCTTGTAGCCCCCCTCCCCATTTTCAGTTTTTTTAAAATTGAGACTAAAGCACCTATCTCAAAACATTGTCCACCATATGTGTGATATGGGCACTTCATTTAATGTATAGCCTTTTATTTATAACATAGGATATTTTTATAAATTTCTGGAGGACATCCGTGAATAATGTTGCTTATAATATATCTGTTAACAGAAGTTACTCTGATGGTCTTGTAAAGTTGGGATTTCTCAAACAGAACAAGAGATCAGGACAAAAGAAGTTCACATAGAACTTCATGTCTTAACTCTGGGAAAGGGTATTAAACTGTGATATCCATCAGTATAACTTCACTTATAATTCACAACAAATTATAGGAGTTTCTTTTCTTAATGATAGGTGTTATTTTGAGTGATTTTATATCATTGGTACTTAATATATATGAGCAAATTAATAACTGCCTTTTGAAATGTACCATGACAGAAATATTAATATTATTTTGCTGCATTATATTTGATTCTAGTATGCTGTGCTACATTTTAAAGTATCAGTTTGGATTTAAATACTTGCAACTAGTCTTATGTGGCAATTAGTTGCCTAGATTGAGATGGATACTTCTTCTAGACTGAAAGATACCCTATATCAAGCCAATTCAGTAGAGCCTGGATAAATGTAGCAGTGCATATATAGAAGGGTTATTCTTTTAAGTAGAATATGTGGAATGCATCCCATGTCAGCTGCTAATTAAGAGGTACAAGTCTCTATATATTCAATAGTGAATGGAAAGTTTTGTTTTATTTTGCTCAGTTCTGTGTCATTCTCATTTTCTTTGTTGATTTCAGTATTCATGGAAGTTAGTACACCCGACTGACAAATATTCTAACAAAGATTGCCCTGACAATGCTGAGGAGTATGAAAGAGCAACTCGCTATAATTATACAAGTGAAGAAAAATTTGCTCTTGTAGAGGTAAGAGAATGCAGATGAGTTCTGCAAAATTTCTAGCTTGCCCTCCTATAAATCTGCCTCATTAGACAAAACTAACATTCCCTCTTCTCCCCCATGCAGGTCATTGCAATGATTAAAGGATTACAGGTGTTGATGGGGAGAATGGAAAGTGTCTTCAATCATGCCATTCGTCATACAATCTATGCTGCTCTCCAAGACTTTGCCCAAATCACACTTAGAGAACCATTA
Source organism: Thamnophis elegans (assembly GCF_009769535.1). Lineage (NCBI taxonomy): Eukaryota > Metazoa > Chordata > Lepidosauria > Squamata > Natricidae > Thamnophis > Thamnophis elegans. Next base: position 30,954,985 of record NC_045551.1, read on the forward strand.
AGACAAGCCATCAAAAAGAAGAAGAACGTCATCCAAAGGTAGTGACTGACATTATTCATACCATTATATATTTTTTCAAGCATTTATCTTTGTGAATATTGAGGAACATTATTATTATTATTATTATTATTATTATTATTATTATTATTATTATTATTATTGTACATTTGTATCACAGCGGCCAGTTGTTTCGCCGGATTTGGCATTGGTTACTAGTCGGGCCCCACCCAGGGGCCTAGGACGTCGTAACGTATTTTCTTAATATGCGTGCAGATCCAAGCAGTGCGGCTTTTTGCATTTGACTGATGGGGATTTTGTCAATTTTTAACTGTTTTAAATGTAATTCCAATGCTTTTGGAATAGCACCCAGTGTGCCAATTACCACTGGAATTACCACTGCTGGTTTGTGCCATAATCGTTGAATTTCGATTTTTAAGTCCTGATATCTTGCGATTTTTTCATGTTCCTTCTCGGCGACCCTGCTATCACCTGGTATTGCGATGTCTATGATTGTGACCTTATTTTTCTCAACCAGTGTGATGTCTGGTGTATTATGCGCCAGTATTTTGTCGGTTTGTATACGGAAATCCCACAAGATCTTGACCATCTGATTTTCGGTGACTTTTTCAGGCTGATGTTCCCACCAGTTTGTTGCTGTTTTAATATTATAATTTTTGCACAAATTCCAATGGATCATTTGTGCTACTGAATTGTGCCGCAATTTATAATCAGTCTGCGCGATTTTTTTACAGCAGCTGAGTATGTGATCAACAGTTTCATCAGCTTCTTTGCAAAGTCTGCATTTGGCATCATCAGAGGATTTTTCGATTTTGGCCTTAATGGCATTTGTGCGGATAGCTTGTTCTTGCGCAGCCAGGATTAGTGACTCTGTTTCTTTCTTTAATGTACCTGTTGTTAACCATAACCAAGTTTGTTCACTGTCCACTTTATCTTTTATTTTTTCCAGAAATTGGCCATGCAGTGCTATATAATAATTGTATTATTATAATACAATTGTATCACAGCGGCCAGTTGTTTCACCGGATTTGGCATTATTATTATTATTATTATTATTATTATTATTATTATTATTATTATTATTATCTACACAACAATGTGAAATCATAGTTTCCAGTTCTTCAGCTGGTGTTGGTTTCATACACATTGAGATCTTCCCAAGAACCTAGAATGTTGTAATGTATTTGTGTAGTATGTGTATGAATGTAAACAGTGTGGCCTTTTGCAATTGACAGGACCAGTTGGCAATATTGGATGCCAATATGTGTAGTCCTTGACTTATGACCACAATCAGCCCAAAATTTATGTTGTTAAGTGAGACATTTGTTAAGTGAATTTTGCCCCATTTTACAATCTTTATTGCCACAATTTTAAATGAACCACTTCATTTGATAAGTTAGTAGCCCAGTTGTTAAGTGAATCTGGCTTCCCCATTGACAGAAGGCTTGTCAGAAGGTTACAAAATGTGATCACATGACCTTGGGACACAGCAAAGGTCATAAATATGAACCAGTCGCCAAGCATCTGAATTTTTATCACATGATCATGGGGATGCTGCAAAGGTTGTAACTGAAAAACAATCATAAATAACATTTTTCAATGCCATTGTAACTTTGAGAGGTCACTAAATGAACTGTTGTAAGTCAAAGACTACCTGTAATCCAAAATAGGCATTTATCAGAAATTGAAAGAGAAGAAATAGAAAGTTACGTTTACATAACACTAGCTTTTGGTAAAATACATCTTTGGAAAGAACACTGAAAATAAATTTATCCTACTTGCCTTTAATTGTTATGATTTCTTGAGAGTAAGTAATAGGTCTTTAAAAATTGATCAAAGCGGCAGTCCCTTAGATAATGACAGCCTAAACATCCTAAAATTATGATCTAGGCCCACAATCAAACAATTTTTTGTCTATGCCTAGATCCCAGAACTGCCTATTATGTGGTCAGATGTTTTGCCCATCCCTAATTTATATAAATAAACTTCTTTCTTCAGTACATGAAATCACATTTCATATACTTTCACACTACATGGAATCAACATAATTTGAAGTTCTAAATGTATTGTTGGTTGCAGATATCAGGGATTGGTCCTCACCTATCAACATCACATATATTACACGTGAGGGAGGCTTTAGTTGTTTTTGTGTTTATTGTGGCAAGAATTTTTTTCTCAAGGTTTAAAATTTGCATGCTTCCAGACTGATTTATAAAATGATAGCATTATCAATTGCTAATATATTTTAATATCACAATTATTCGTGTATAATAACTAATAATAAGCATATATCTAGTTCCTTGTGATTCTTAAGGACTAGCTGATGCTCACAAACCCTCTTGAATTATGGTTAGTATTCTACAGGCTATCAGAAAGACTGTGTGTGACTGGGAAGGTGGGCGTGAACCATTTAATGACCCTGCACTAAGGGGAGAGAAAGATCCCAAAAGTGGCTTTGATGTTAAAGTTCCAAGGCGTGCTGTAGGTCCCTCCAGTACCCAGGTAACTCCCTCTACTAATTCTTGCATGGGTGTCACTGACCAACAACAAAAATTACTGTGAAATAAATGTATTTAAAATGTCATCAATTTTAGGCGATTTTATCAGGGATTCTATTTTATAATTTTCTTTGCTGATTATGTTTTTTCTGCCACTTTTTTATTCAATGCAAGTAATCCTTTGTTTAAATACAAAGTTTGTCATAGCTCTAAAGATGACTACAAATTATTGGGATTTAGATTTTTGATATGCTCAAGATTTTGCTCCTGAAAAACATCATGGCCTATTTTCCACTTAAATTTTAACTGTTTGGTGGGGTTTTCAATTGGTTGCTATATTGAGGTGAAGGAGAGGAATATGTTTTTCTCCACTTAAACCTTTGAATATATCCTGTAAAGTTAAACTTTTAAAGCTCTAACTTATTTGGCTTAGAACACAAGGGAAACAAGTACCAAATAATTATAGTCTTTTGATTAATATGCATTAAGCTCATGTCAAACTCATACAAGGCTATGCTGAATTCCATAGCCATTGTGTATGGACTAAAAATGTTATTGCTTGGGAACTTGTTCTTGAGTATGCTACATGTCCAGTTCCACTGATGTTTGTGGCACCCTCAATAGAATTTACCAGGACAGGTTACCTGTCATCAGCTTTCTTTTCTTGAACTTTCTTTAGTGCCTTTTACTTTTCTTTCACAGTTCTCTATCTATCTAACTACCTATTTATTTATTTAGACAAATAAAAATGATTCCAATCAATCAGTTGTGAAATAATATTGCTTGCAGTTTTCGTGTTAGTTGCATCATCCTCAGTTCTTTGGCATGCTGTGTTGGAACAAGAAATCTTTGTCATAGGAAAATGAATGATCTTTGAATTTGATTGTTAAGCTTCCTTAACAAACTTAAGATCTTTTTATGTGCTATAATGAAATGTGTAGGCTGAATAAATAAAACTTCTTACTTGTTGGTCAAAGGGTTCTGTATTCTTCATTGTCTTGCTATTCATATTTTAACAAACTAATACACTGTATATTCGTCTGATTTTGTGCTTTCTCCTTTTCTCTATTTACCCATGTGTATTTATTAACGGAGTCTCTCTTTTCCTCTTTTGCCTTTTCCTTTTCTGTTAGCTCTTCCTGGTTCGTTCTATGACAGAGTCCTTAAACTATGCAGAGCTGTTGAAGCAGCTCAGATCTCTGGGAATGGAAAAGTTATTGCATGTGATAAACAAGTTTCTGAGGCAGTCCTACATCTATCCCACTCTTTTAAATTTTGGTGGTAAGGCATTACTTATTATTTTTAAATAATGTCATGCCATGAACTGTTCCACTGCAAATTGTGGTGCTTTCCCCCTTTCAGTTTCCTTCAGGTTAATTATTTTTTACTTTCCTTATCAGGTTGCAAATTGAAGTAATCTTCCTTTTGGCAGATAAGTAAAGCTCGACTAATGTGCTATGTATGTTTTTCCTCCGACATGAATGTTCTGTTTAATAATGCAGCTTTACATGGTGAGAACCATGTTAGAGTCCCTCATTGCTGACAAAAGTGGTTCCAAGAAAACCTTGAGAAGTAGCCTTGAGGGGCCCACCATATTGGACATTGAAAAATTCCATCGAGAGTCTTTCTTCTACACTCACTTGATAAATTTCAGTGGTAAGATACATACGTAGATGATCAATGTTCAGCTTCAGCATGTCCTAATACTTCTAACACATCCTGGGAAAATGTTTCCGATTTATTTAACTTTACTCTTATTTAAAATATTCTATCAGAACTTAGCAGCTTGGCATCTTTTTTCCTGCTGTTGAGAAAAACAGGATGCTGGATTGATTATTTATTTATTTATTTATTTATTTTAAATCCTGCCTTTATTATTTTTAGAAATAACTTAAGGTGGCAAACATAACCTAATACTATGTGGTCCCTCTGTCTGATCCAAAAAGACTTTTGTTAAGTCTTTCACATTTGAGAATACAGGTACTCCACGACTTACGACCACAATTGAGCTGCAAATTTCTGTTGCTAAATGAGACGTTTGTTAAGTGAACTTTGCTCCATTTTATGACCTTTCTTGCCACAGTTGTTAAGTGAATCACTACACTTGATAAGTTAGCAACCCAGTTGTTAAAGTGAATCTGGCTTCCCCATTGACTTAGCTTGTCATGAGGTCACAAAAAGGTGATCACACGACCTTGGGGCATAGCAACGGTCATAAATATGAACCAGTTGCCAAACATTTGGATTTTGATCAGATGATAATGGAATGCTGCAAAGGTCATAACTGGGAAAAACATCATAAGTCACATTTTTCAGTGCTATTGTAACTTTGAATGATCACTAAACAAACTGTTGTAAATCAATGACTACCTGTATTACATACAACCCTAGGCTTAAACAGATTTACTTGATAGATTTTTCTAGTTGGAATGGTTTTGTTGTTCATAAATAGTTGCCAAATAAGAGCCCCTATGTTGATCCTGTGAAAATAGCAAAAATGTTTGCCTAGTTTGTTTCTCATCCCTTTTTTTTCTAAGGAGAGATTAAGTATCTTGCCTTGTTTGGCTACCATTTTCAATATTATTGGCTTTAATCGGAAGCATGTTGTTCAAGTGGATTTACCTATTGACATGTGTTAGGGTGTATCATACTGCATTGCCTGTTCAATCCACAATGTGGTTGGATAGTTTCGCTTTGAATGGGGGGAGAGTTTGTATTTCAATGTCCTTCAGAAACAATGCTAGCGGATAGTACACTGATTCCTAAGCACTGAATTGAGATTCTGTGGAGTTTTTGGAGAGGGTCTGCCATTAGCATCATTTGTTTGGGCTGGATATTGCTATAAGAAACAAGATTATCTCTGCTTAGCCAGCTGTAAGAAATGTATGTGTGTATTACAGAAGCTTTCTATAAAGCACTATGTACACAATGCTGGTCAGAGTTGAAAGATGCACGTGGCTTTTTGGGCTCTGTTACATTTTTTTTAAGGTTACCTTATACTTTAAAATTCTACTCTATATTAGAGACCAGGAAATACTCTTAAGAATCTCTTAATAAAATTTTTGGGAATCAGTGTTCTAACTTACTGAAAACACTTCTATTATGGCAGTCCAGAAGGAATCTTGTGTTTTGAAAACAATTTACTTGTTCTTAACTATTCCTTCTACTTACTCCTATACACAAATATTTTTCATTAAGTATCCATCTGATCAGTGCATATTGTAGCAGAAAAATAAATGTGGTAAGGCAAATAATCTAATCGGGTAAAATAAATAATAATGATGGCTGTTGCAAGAAATTTCCATTTTCCTTTGCAAGAGCTGAAAAGGTGATGTTCTCAATATTTAGCACAAATTGGGAGAATGGTTTAGAACATCTGTACTACAAAACTGACGATACTTCCTCTGCCAAAGTTTTCAGTAAGAAACCCATTTGTATTTTTGGTGTCTATTTGTCTCAGCAGCAGCAGCAGCAGCAGCAGCAATTTACAATAACTCTTTAGGCACTCCATCCAAATGCTAGTTTCAGTTTCTTCACATGCTATTGCAGCGTCTCTTACGCGGTTGTGCTTCTATAACACTGCACTATTAAAGTAGCTGTTCTCCCTGGTTTCAATCAAAATTAATTTGATATAATTTCCTTTTCAATAAGAAACCCTCCAGCAGTGCTGTGATTTGTCCCAGCTATGGTTCAGGGAATTCTTTCTGGAGCTCACAATGGGCAGAAGAATCCAGTTCCCCATTGAGATGTCTATGCCTTGGATTCTAACTGACCACATATTGGAGACCAAGGAAGCATCAATGATGGAGTAAGGCTAATAAAGTTCTTTCTCTTCTTGTTTTGTAATTGACTTGTAATCACTAAATTTTAGTCGAAATGAGATAAGAATATTTAAAATTATTTGAATACAAAGTTGCACACAAAGTATTGGGCAGATAAATGCTGTACTTTTCTTATTAAAGTTTTAACAGTTTTGCCTTGAACAGCAGCTTGGTATATTAAGACAAACCGTAGGAGTATTTTACACATCACTGACTGTGTTTTCATCTCTTGTTTAGATATGTTCTATATTCTTTGGACCTGTATAATGACAGTGCTCATTATGCACTCACCAAATTCAAGAAACAATTTCTCTATGATGAAATTGAGGCAGAGGTAAGTCATAAGACAACAAATAATTCATATAGAGGATAAATACTTAAACAGGTTAAGTTAAAAGAAGTTGTATGAATGGTGTTGAAAAGTATAGGACTTGCAAGGATAGGATTTTCAAATCTGTAGCTCAAATTAATAGAGGAACAGCCCAGAAAAATATTTCATTTTTACTAAGGAATAATGGGCCAAAGTAATAAGTAATTTCCAAAAATTATCAGTAAGTGCACAATCATACAGAGTGTGTGTTTGCATATCTTGCTAGGGCATGTCTTGTTTAATCATGATATATTGAATAAGTCACAATTAGGTATAGTATGTTCTCAAAACATGATAAGGCAAAACCAGGCAATCTCTTTGCAGCCTAACAAGATATGTAAACTGAACCACTAAGCCTTATCAGTGATTAATACATTGGCAGAGGGAAACTAATTTTTTTCAAAATGTAGAGATTAGTAGGAAAAATAATTCAGTTAGAACAGAAATGTAAGTTAGTTGACTCTGTCATCTTGTCTGAAAAATATTTTAAGAAGTACAATGAAATGAAGTTGAATAAATATAAACAGATGAATTAGTACTGAATTTAGAATATCAGGGTACATATGTTTATAGTTTAATAAGCCACATGCAGAAAACAAACTTAATATCATAGATATTTTCTTAATAATTATGTAAGTGGAACAAAATTTCCTACAGTTGGAAGATAGATTATACAGGTTAATTCTCCTGTGTGCTGCTTGGGGAATCCAAGCATGGGTTAACTTTGTCCATTAGCCTAGAGACTGAGTTATGCAAATTGGTGACCACGCCTCCTCTGACTGGTAGGGTCAGTTTTTTAACTCAGTCCAGCCAGACGAGACGTATACCAATTTTCTCTCCAGTCTTCTGAGATAAAGTTTGCCTTTGTTTGGATTTTCATGGGGATGTGTGTGAATGTTTCTTATTTGGTATGTAAGGAGAGGCGACAGTTCGCTGTCTGCCGGTTTTCCTACCCGTTTTGATTCGTGGCAGGCATTGCTGGCTCTTGCAGCCGCTGCCTTTGGGCTTGGAACTAGCTTGGATCATTGGATGGGAGGCTTGGCGCTGGGCTTACCGCCCATTCTGCCTTCTGGGCTTGCCGTTTGGGCTTCGCGATGAGGCTTTTAGCTGATGGCTTGTTACTGCGCCTGAAGCCTTTCCAGCCGCATCGGAGGACCGGGAATTCCCACCGTTCATGGCGCGGTTAATCCAGGAAGACCAGCCATGTTCGCCCGCCGTCCGCGGCGCGGTCTGTCTGGCTGCGTCGCTGCTGGGAGCGACAGGACCGCTCTGGCGCTGCCACAGGCATCTCTTCCTGCGAGGGAGTTTCGGACCGGCTTGCTAACTAACGGCCGGTTTGAATATTGGCGCTTGAATTGCGGCCACCATTTTGAGGCCGTTTCCGACGCATGCGCCCTAGGCCTTTGAGATGGGGCGTTGGTCTCTTCGCGCCGGGAAAGCTGCTGAGTCATCGCCCCTCCCATTTCCCTCACTTCGAGCTTGTTCACCCTGGTGAGAGGATCGCGCTGCCACTGCCTTTGTTGACCACGAGGCTGCAGTTCTTGCACAGTAAACCGGGGCTTTTTTGTATTATTTGAGTCTTTTCACTTCTTAAAGTTACAATGGCCGATCAATCCACCTCAGGGGGTACTGTAGAGTCCTCTACTGAGGCCCAGCATTCTGCCCAAGCGGGGGTTAATTCGAGGCCTGGCAGGGCCGCATCTAGAACCACTAGCCAGAGGCCCAGGGAGGCATCCAGGGCTCCGGATAAAAGCCATAAAAAGAAAGATAAATCAAAGAACGTTTCTAAGGCTTCTGGGAAAGGTAGAGTTTCTCCTTCCACGCTAGTTTCTCAGCATATTTCACCAGCTCCTATTCCACAACCAGCAGGACACCAGGCCTGGTCTCCTGATCGCCAATTACCTGTTATTTCGGAGGCTGGGGTGGGGGGGTTGGGGATCCAACTTCCCCCAGTTGTTACTGAGGCCCAGGCTTCCTCAGCTTACTTGATGCCACGCACTGGGCCCTCCGCCACCTTTACTCGTACTGCTGCAGGCCTCAGACCTATAGAAGGCTATGATCAGGGTTTTTCCCCAGATCTTTACCAGATGATTTCTGCAGCTATTTCCAGGGGGGTGGATGCTGAATTGATCCGTAGAAACCAGCCCCCTGTGACTGCCAGTGCCCCTAGTGGGCCCAGTCTTCAGGTTCCACAGGTGGATCTTCCTGATCTTGCAGCTGGGCCTTCTTCGCCTCTTCCTTCTACTTACAGCGAGGATTCCGCATTAGTGGAGGAAGGAAAGTTGATTGATAGGGAGTTCTCTGATGATGAGGGTTTGATCTTTGATCAGCCTAATTCCTCGAGCTTATTTCGGCCCACGTTATTCAAGTCATTGTTGTATAAAGCTAAGGCCGCTACCCATATGGGAGACATGGCTTCTAAGGATGGTTCTGCAGTAGGCCTTGATACCACTGAGCGTCTTTTCGCTGAGCCGGTCTCACTGCAGGAGGTGATTCCTTCTCCAAAACTCTTTATGGATCTTATTCAAAAACAATGGGATCAACCGACTGCGGTTACCCCACCAAGCAATGGGGACAGGAAACTGTACACTTCCACTCCTGATTTGGAGAGTATTTTGCAGTTCCCTACTGTGGATCCACCAGTAGCGGCTCTGGCCTCCCTGGCTCTCATTCCCTCTGAGATTTCTGAGGGTCTGAAGGCGGAGGATCGCAAGGCCGAGACTGTCATTCGTAAGACTCACCAGGCTGCAGCATGGGCCTTGCGCGCTGCGACAACAGCGTTGTTCTTTAATAGAACTTCAGTCCTTTGGCTCAAGCAATTGCAGGAGAGGCTAGCCCCTGATGAGGTGCGTCTTCACCAAGATGTCACCAAGATTATGACTGCCCTGGAATTCTCGGCGGATGCCACTCTTAATGCAGCCAAGTTCGCTTCCCAAGCTGTAGTCTCCAACGTAGCGTCCAGGCGCCTGTTGTGGCTTCGCCATTGGCAGGCAGATGTTAAGTCTAAATGGCGCTTAGCTTCCACACCCTTCAAGGACGGGGCATTGTTTGGGGCCGTTCTTGATCCCATACTCATTGAGACCAGGGACAAACGCAAGGTTCTCCCTTCCACTGGGGGGGCGCAATAACAGGAGGCAGCAGCCATATGGCAGACGCCAGCCCTTTCAAGGTGGCTACTCGGGATATTCAGCGGCTCCCTTTGTTCCCCACTACCATAGACCGTTCCACCAGACTCAGGATCACGGCCAGGACCGTGCGGGGTCCAGGGATAGGGGGCGCCAACAGCATCAGGCGCAATCCCATAATAGGCGGTCCTTTTGTGGATCTGGTAACCGGTCCTTTCGAAGGTACCAGTGACTCCCAAGGCGAGGTGCCAGTGGGCGACCGCCTACTGGCCTTCGCTCATCAGTGGGCGGAGACCACATCCGACGTCTGGGCCCTTCAGGTGGTGAGATTGGGCCTCACCCTGAAATTTCTCTCCATCCCCCCCGAGGCTATTCATCAGGTGCCCAGTTCCCAATACATCATCTTTTATCCATCAACGCCATAGAACAGGTTCCCAGAGGGCAGGAAGGCCTAGGGTTTTACTCAATATTATTTCTGGTGCCCAAGAACTCAGGAGGATGGCGGGCCATTCTAGATCTGAAAAGACTCAATTGGTACATCAAGTACCAAAGGTTCAAAATGCAGTCCTTAAAGAGCATCTTGGCATCCATCCGCCAGGGCGATTTGATGACATCAGTCGACATCAAGGAAGCGTACCTCCATGTGGCCATTCACCTGGCACATCGCAGGTCTTACAACAGTCATTCACAGCTCAAAGTTCGACTGCCGTCCAAGCCTCTCAGATCCCTTCGGTGGTGGACATCCTCCAAGCTTTTCAAGGGCTGCCCATTCAAGGAGCCAGATCGTATCCAGGTTACGACAGATGCCAGTCTCTTCGGATGGGGCGGCCATGCCTTGAACCGTGTGGCACAAGGCCGTTGATCGAGTCGAGAGCTGAACAACAGCATCAACTGGCTAGAGCTCCGGGCCATCCGTCTGTCCCTGTGGGAGTTCCAGGACATTGTGAGTCACAACCACGTGCTGATCCTAATGGACAATGTGGCCGCCAAAGCGCATGTCAACCGCCAAGGGGGCACGGACTCCAGGGCCCTCATGCTGGAGGCGGAGATGTTGCATCATTGGGCGGAGTCCAGACTGTTGTCGCTCTGGGCGGAGCACATCTCGGGCGACTCCAACGTCCAGGCAGATTGGTTGAGCAGAGCCACAGTGGATCATGCGGAGTGGCAACTCCATCCCGATCTCTTCCAACAGCTCTCTCGCCGGTTCGGCAATCCAGTAGTGGCCTTGTTCGCACAACCTCACAACGCACAGCTGCCTCGCTTTTACTCCAGATATGCGACTCCCGGGGCGGAGAGGGTGGATGCCCTGCGCAGCCCGTGGCCAGCCGGCCTTCTCTACGCCTTCCCGCCGCTGCCAGTGATACCGGCGGTTATACAGAAAATATTGATGGAGCAGACGGAGGTCCTCCTGGTGGCTCCGATGTGGTCCCGACGTCCCTGGTATGCCGACCTGATGCACCTGTCGATCTCACGCCCGTGGAGAATTCCGGACGAACAGATCCAGCTCTACCAGGGGGCTCTCATACATCCGAACCCCCAGTTGTTGCAGTTAGCCGTGTGGCACGTGAGCAGGCTCTGCTGACCGAGCTTCATTACTCCAACGAGGTCATCGCCACAATTCAAGCGGCCCGTCGCCCCTCCACCACTCGGATTTACGAGGCTACCTGGTAGGCTTTCTGCAGATGGTGCCGCCGGACTGGGGCAGATCCCCTCCAGGATTCGGTGCCCCGAGTTTTGGATTTTCTGCAATCAGGTCTCAACAAAGGTTTGGCTCCCAACACGCTTCGCAGGCAGGTCACGGCCCTTGCCACGGTGATTGGGGGCGGTCAGGGACGTTCCTTGTCTCAACATTCGCAAGTCAAGGCTTTCCTGAAGGGGGCGGCCAACATCCGACCTCCGACCATGCACCGCTACCCTACATGGGATTTGACCTTAGTGCTCAGGGCGCTTATGGACTCTCCATTCGAACCTATTACTTCCATCAGTTTTCGACTATTGACTCTTAAGACCGTGTTCTTGGTAGCTATTACATCAGCTAGGCGGGTTTCCGAACTGGAGGCCTTGTCAGTTCGGGCGGACCTCTGTATTTTCCACCCCAACAGAGTCGTTCTCCGTTTGGACCCTGCCTTTCTACCGAAAGTCAACACGTTATTTCACAGGGCTCAGGAACTCGGCCTCCCGGACTTTTGCCCCAATCCTTCTCATCCACAGGAGCGCCAATGGCATCACCTGGATGTGCGCAGAGTTCTTCGTCGCTATGGCGTCCTTCAGGCGATCGGAAGTGCTTTTTGTGTCCTTTCAGCCATCGTCAATGGGGCAGGAGGTTTCTTCCCATACAATAGGTCGCTGGTTGAAGGCGTGCATTGCTCTTGCTTATGACAGTCAATCTCGGCAGGTACCCAGGCGCATCACTCCTCATTCTACCAGGAGTGCAGCTACCACGGGGGCCTGGGTCACACAAGCTTCAGTGGAAGAAATCTGCAGGGCGGCAACCTGGTCTACGCCTTCACCGTTCATCCGACACTACAAAGTTGACGTGTATGCCTCGGCTAAGGCCTCTTTTGGGTGGCGTGTACTGCAACAGGTACTCCCCCCTGCGGGGGACCCTGGCCAGCCTAGCTCCCGCCCTGGATCTTAATTGCTTTGGCATGTCCCATGCTTGGATTCCCCAAGCAGCACACAGGAGAACGACCGTTGACTTACCTGAATGGTCCTTCTATGTGTGCTGCGAGGGGAATCCAAACCCGCCCGCAGCTTCGGCTGGCCAGGGTTATTGTGACTCTTCACCTGATTGACTTCTGATCTATGACTTGACTATGACTGTTTGTGACTAGTTGTAACTTGTTTTTGTTGCCATGTTTGTATACCTGTTGGGCTACGGCCTCTATTGTTATTGTTATACATCATTAAATGGCTGACTTCGTACAAAACTGACCCTACCAGTCAGAGGAAGCGTGGTCACCAATTTGCATAACTCAGTCTCTAGGCTAATGGACAAAGTTAACCCATGCTTGGATTCCCCTCGCAGCACACATAGAAAGACCGTTCAGGTAAGTCAACGGTCGATTGCTGGGGAAGGTACCTTTTCATCCTCCATTTTAAAATTGCTCAAAAGAAAACGCATTTGAATAAAGTGTCTAATCTTTCATATTTTCTTTAGGTCAACTTATGTTTTGATCAGTTTGTCTACAAGTTGGCAGATCAGATATTTGCATATTACAAGGTTATGGCAGGAAGGTATGTGACTCCATTAAAGTTTGGGGCTAGCCTGGGCCTTCAGTTACTGCCTTCCCAGTGTCTGAATTAGCATGACAAATGGTAAATAATGTTGAAAGTTGTAGTTCAACAATATCCTGGGTGGTAAATTTATTTACATTGCCATACATTGGATGTATGCCATACATTGAAAGATTTGCTAGTGGACAATCATTTAAATATGAGTCACCAATGCGATGCAGTTGCCAAAAAATCCAATGCATTTCTAGGCTTCATTAGAGGGATAGAATCAAGATCATGTGAAGTGTTAGTGCCACTTTACAATGCCTTGATAAGACCACACTTAGAATATTGCACCCAGTTTTGGTTACCACTATGTAAAAGAAATGTTAAGATTCTAGAAAGAGTACAGAGAAGAGCAACAAAGATGATCCGGAGACCAGAGGTATCTAAAATACAGGAAGAACAATTGCAGCAATTGGGTATGTTTAATTTAATTTTTTAAAAAAGGACTAAAGGTAACATGATAGCAGCTTTCCAATATCTAAGGGGCTGCCACAATGGGGTCAACTTATTCTCCAAAGCACCTGAAGGTTGAATAAGAAGCAAACGGATGGAAACTTATGAAAGGGAGAACCAACCTAGAAACAAGGAGAAGTTTCCTGACAATTAGAACAATTAATCTGTGGAACGGCTTGCCTTCAGAAACTGGATGCTCTATCACTGGAGATTTTTAAGAAGAGATTGAACAACCATTTATCTGAAATAATGTAAGGTCTCCTGCTTGAGCAGTAGATCGGATCTTCATAGTCCCTTCCAACTCTGTTATTCTCTTACTGTGTTATTTAAAATACTGACATAATGATATTAAAAGATAACCTCTATTATAGAGTGTTATTTAATAATCTCACTTTTGTGCAGCCTTCTTCTGGATAAACGATTAAGATCAGAATGTAAGAATCAGGGTGCAACAATTCCATTGCTAACATCTAATCGATATGAAACATTGCTAAAACAGAGACATGTCCAGGTTGGTATACTATTCTTTCATTGCATTTTTTGATTACAACTTCCATCATGCCCAAGAAACCTCACCAATGCTTGTCTGAAGTTTCCTTTTTTGTTTTATTTCAAAATGATTCATATTAAAAAAAATATTTAGTAGCCCAATCTCCTTAATCCTGTATATGAGGTGGGAATGGGCTCTTGTATCTTAGAGGCTGAAAGCATGTTTGAGAACAGCAGTTCTATTTGCATCTCTTTGTCCAAAGATGATTAGGTGAAGTCAATCTTTGGCTAAAACCCCTTCCAGTTCAGGCTCAGCTAACTTAGGGTTAAGGAAGGTAAATCTGGTCATAGTATGAAAGTGAACCAGATTTGGACATCAGTGTGGGCCTATACATGTCACTATTTAGTTGATAATGTGAATAATTAATATTTCTATAAGTTAGTATATCCTGTGAATAACATAATTTGGGTATATCGTACTTGCCAGTTATTTTGCTACATTTCACCCATCAAAGATTACTTGGATAGGTGTCTATTTTTAATATATGGTTGCTGGTACAAGTAAAAAGTATAAATGTAGTTGAGCATGTAGAATTAATTCATTTACGTGACATTTCCACCTTCAGGAATGTACTGTGATCTGGAAAAATGTATTTGGCTTGTTGCATAACATTTCTGCAAACCAAACGTACCTTAATGCATGTGGGGCTCAGGACATTTGTTCTTACAGATATGGAATAATTACATTAAAACTTCATTTAATATTTTTGTCTGTTTTCTTCAGCTTCTTGGTCGGTCAATTGATCTGAATCGCTTGATCACGCAGAGAATTTCAGCAGCTGTGTACAAATCAATGGAACTGGCAATTGGGCGTTTTGAAAGTGAAGATTTGACCTCCATTGTAGTAAGTGCTGAAATGCATTAGGATTTAATGTCTCACTGGGTCTGGAGTTAACAGAAAATGTCAAATTTGACAAGGTTCCTTCAGCCAGTTGTTATTAATAACAAAGTTAATGCAAGAGTGTAATATGATCAATGCAAAGAAATACAGGTGCTCCTTGACTTACAATCACTTATTCAGTGACCAAGGTACAATAACACTGAATAAGTGACATATGACCATTTTTTATAAAACTATTACAGCATCACCAAGGTCACCCGATCAAAACTTGGATGTTTTTGGCAACTGGCATGTATTTATGATGGTTGCAGTGTCCCAGGGACATGTGATTACCTTTTGCTCTGAAAGGCAGTGTCGGTGGGGAAGCGAGTAACACTTAACCACCGTGTTACTGATTTAACAACTGTACTGATTCATTTAATAATTGTGGCAAGAAAGGTCATAAAGTGGAACAAAACTCACTTAAATACTGTTTTGTTTAGCAACAGAAATGTTAACTGGGCTCAATTGTGGTCATAAATTGAGGACTACCTGCAATTTATTTCTGTCCTGTACCATCTGATTTCTGGATTTTACTTGATTAGAAACATTTGGCTCAGAAGGAATTAAAAAACTTTCCCTGCCAAGAATCTGACCAATCACCAGCAAAATGACAATAAGAAAAAAAATGAGGAGTGACCAGATAGGGTTACTTGTACTCATCCATGAATTGTTATTCTTTTTGGATATTCTTCTGTCATCATTGTTCAAGGATAGGGCTTATCTGTACTTTCTTCTCTTACTATTTTGATTCTCTTACTATTTTGTGAGGGTAAGAATAGTAACATTATCCTCAGCCCACTGCAGATTGCCAGAAAAGTGATCTCCATCTCTTGTATGTATTGTTCTCCCCTTTGACCAGCATAAGCAGGAAAGCATCCACCTGCTGTGCACAATACCATCTTCCATAAATGCCTCTGTTGCAGTTGAGTGGAGTATGCTATGATAGGCACACACATCCTCCAATCACTGTTCTGTGCCTTCAATAACTATTTCATGCTGGGCTGGTGAGCTGAGGGTCCATTTTAAATGAACCATTGCATGAAAGCCATGAAAGCTGCCTCAACCAAGAAACAGCCACATGGCCATTTTGCCAGTGGGAATGGCAAAAGCTGAAAGTTATACAATTGCCCAGTGTTTCATCATTGCCTCTTTGTCCTTTTAGAAATTGCTAGCATTGAAATGATAACATTTCTTTATTGTGGTAAAGTAATACCACAATAATAAATAATAACCATAATAAATAATATGGTTCGGTGGCAATCCTTTGGGCTGGATGAGCTGTTTGCTCTCTCCCTGGCACCTGGGGCCCACATCCTTTTTCCATAAATGGCGTATCGGGGTAATCAAGGTAGGCCCGAAACATTGAAAGTATAAATGCCACACGTATAATTATGGGTAATATATCAATCAGTCACATCTTTATTAAGATCAAAGGCCAGCATGAGAGTGGTAGGTAATATATAAATAGATATTACATAGATATTAATTAGGAATATGCCTCATTAATACAGAGGACAGTTCGATCAAACAGAGTGAGCAGAGAGTAATTCTGGGTATAGGAACTAAAAGAGCAATTCACATTTGCCTTCTCAAAGATGCTAAGAAGAAGACACAAGCCAATTTCTCATCAAAGTGAAGGATTTTGATTGAAATCTAGAAAGGGGCTCTTTTCCAGACACATTCAGCATCAATGTCAAGCAGAGATAAAGCTGCATTGCAAATTGCCTTTTATCTCTATAACAGTAGTTGGTGACTACCTCCAATTGCAGCAATTTATTTCAGATGTCTATGTAAGGATTGCAGTTGGTGGCCTGTTAATTTTAGGGTTCTTTCAACTATATATTCTGGTTTAAATTATGGAGTCTAAGATGTTTCCCCACCCATTAATCTGTATAAATAAAATAGATCTCATGTATTCTCCTTGTGTAATGCTGTTGGAAATACTGTATTTTTGTGTGAAGTGACTGGAAATCATGGAAAAAAGAAAAAATAAATTTCTGATTTATGATTTTGATGATTAGAAAAGATAGACTCTAGAAAGGGAATTATTTGGTACCCTTAAAGAGATAGGCTAAAATATATGCTGTTAAGAAGACCTTTCTTGCCACAATTGTCAAGTGAATCAATGGCTTCTCCATTGACGGTGCTTGTCAGAGGATTACAAAAGGGGATCACCTGACCCAGGGACACTGCAGCCATCATAAATATGAGTTAGTAGCCAAGAATCTGAATTTTGATCACATGACCATGGGGATGCTGCAATAGTTGCATGTGTGAAAAATGGTCATGTCACTTTTTTTCAATGCTGTTGTAACTGAGTGGTCACTAAATGAACTGTTGTAAGTCAGGACTAGCTATAAAGGCTGCAAACATCTCAACAATACGTGCAGTGGAGAAGAACATGTGCAATAGTTTCCATCTGACCATCTCTGCAAGGACCTAAATAGTTCATGAAAAGAATCTTTCAATATCTTCCAGTGCAACTGAGGGAAAGGCATTGAAACATGTCATCCTATAGGCTTTTCAGTGTTTAGGAACTTCCAGTTAGATAGGAAACCAACGTATCATATATTTAAAATTGTTACAACAAAAATGATTTGAGACTCTGGCTCTTTGTCCATTATATACATTTGAAATAAGTAGGCAAGAAATAATTCCAACATAGATCAACATTTTTCTAATGTGCACAGTCACTAAAAAAATTTAATGATTTAGATCTTTTAGAAGATTCTGATTTTTTTTCTCTCCTTATGACTTTTATCTGTCCATGAAAAATTATCAGGAGTTGGATGGATTAGTAGAAATAAACAAGATGACACACAAGCTCCTGAGCAGATATATGACTTTGGACAGCTTTGATGCTATGTTCAGAGAAGCCAATCATAATGTATCTGCTCCCTATGGAAGAATCACTCTTCACGTCTTTTGGGAACTCAACTATGATTTTCTTCCCAATTATTGCTACAATGGGTCAACCAACAGGTTAGTGCAACAATTAAATATTTTTTTTAATACTGTACTTAATTTATGATCCTGGTACAAAAGTTTGCTCTGATAGCTACATGTAGCCAACTTAACTAAGGTTTTAAGTGTATGAGTCTTGATATCAGCGCTTTCTGTCGACAGGGATTTCTAGTTTTAAAAAAAATATTTGAAATCCTTTTCAAGAAAGAGGTTCAGCAGTTGGCTTGAGGCATAAATATTGGGAAATGACCTATAAAATACTAGCAGCTTCCTAGTTTTTTACAGCTCCTTTCCCAGTAGTTACTAAATATTTCTATGTGTTCTCTTGTGTGCATTTTTATATATGTGCTTGTGCTGTTAAAATTGTTTGTACTATGTGGAGCATGATATTCGATTGTAGCTTTTATACAATAGCCTCACTATTCATGAATGCAGAGGGCGCAAATATGAATGTAGCTTTTGATCTCATTTAATTAGAACAAACTTTGTAAAAGAAAGGCTTTAGAACAATTGGGTAGATTCATAGAATTAAGGTTAAAAAAGAAATAAAAGGCAGCAGTTCTGCCATTGCTTGCTTTTCTATTGCGTGACACATTAACTCCACCGTCATATTTCTCATAATTCACATAATAATACAGAATTGATTTTTTTTTTTTAAAGGAATAGGATCTGGTGTGGTGTAGTGGTTAAAATGTTGGACTGGCACAAGGTCTGGTGTAGTGTTTAAGGGGTTGGACATGTCAGTCTATTCCCAGCCACAGAAGCTCACAGGACTAGTCTCTGCTTCTCTCTCAATTCAACATACCTCACTAAATTGTTGTCTCGAAAAATAGAAGAATGTTAAGAGTGACACCTTGAGCTCCCAATTTAAAATAAAAGCAGGATATAAATCTAACATGCTTTCATGACTAAGGTGGAACTTACATAATTATAAATTGCATTGCTGTGATGGAATATAATCTGGGTTGCAAGCAGGGAGGGAGTGCAATCTAGATGATCAAGAGACAACTCAGTTCAGAGAGCTTATGTGGAAAAAAAGGATGAAGACAACCCTCCCTAATAATTCCCAGAGTATATTTCTATGGGGTTAGTAGCATGTTTTTAGTTTGGCAAGATTCTGTCCATTAGTGAGAAAAATAAAGAAAACTACTTGAAAGAATCACAGGTCTGTCTTGGTTTTTGGAGCCTGACAGTTGCCTTGTTTGGTTTACATAGGTTTGTTCGAACAATACTACCATTTTCTCAGGAATTCCAGAGAGACAAGCAGCCCAATGCACAGCCTCAATATCTACATGGATCGAAGGTTAATATTTTTCTTTATTTGTTTTCATGTAGCAGGTGTTTCATAATTTTCATTCTGTAGCACTATGTACCGTGTTTCCTCAAAAATAAGACAGGGTCTTATTTTCTTTTGACTCCCAAAATAAGCACTTGGCCTTATTTTCAGGGAGGTCTTATTATTTTTGAGGTGCAGCAGGGGGCAAGCGTGGTCACCTCATGGCTGCTGCTGTGTTACATTATTTTCAGAGAGGGCTTATTTTGGGGGGAGGACTTATGTTAGCGCATGTGCTCAAAATCCCAATTGAGCTTATTATCCAGGGAGGTCTTATTTTGGGGGAAACAGGATATTATATCTAATTTTGCAGTCTCTACTTTTTTCAGTGGGGTCCATTTTAAGAATAGTTGCACTCTATAACTTGTGGGGTGTAATTGTTTATTTGTTTCTGAAAGACAGATGTACAGGCAGTTGTCGACCATTCAAAGTTGATTATCAGACGACTCCATCGGCAGATAAAATAATCCACTTTTGTCCTAGCGGTTTTGTGTCTACATAAGGGAGCTTGAGAATGCTATGCTCCAAAGAAAGTTCATCCTTAGTTCTAGAAAATAAGATCATAATAGAGGTAGCCCTCTTAGAAGGTATCTCATTTGGTCTAAGGTTTTGTCAGTGAAGCAAAGGGATTATCCAAACTGTTAAACATATTTTATTATATCACCCATTTTATGTTAGCACATTCTCAGAGTAAAACTGATCCTTGACTGAACTAAAAGTACTGATTGCTGAACGATGTAGGCCCCCCTGCAGACATACTACATTTGTTTATAATGTACAAGCAGGTGGGACTTACTTAATGCTGTAATGAGGAAAAAAGCACAATGAAGGTTTGATATAATACAAGGAGCATAATTTATGGATTTGACTTCTTAAAATTCTCTGCAGTTTATAATGTCTTTGTCTTTAATACAGATTTTTTTTTTTTGCTCCAAATTGAAATGCAACAAAATCAGAATCCTTTACTGTATACGGTATAATTAAATCACTTATTTAATCTGAGTATTCAAGAAAGCAATGCAGATGTACAAATATACAAATGTATTTTTCACGGGATTTTCCCCTTAAATTATTAATATTGGCAAATGCTTACAAGTAGTAAAATTCCATAAACTATGCTCAGAGTAAAAATCCTGAGATTGTCATAAAATATTCAAATAAGAATGATAGTTTGCAAATGAGCAAGTAGGTTTCTTCATGATTCATAGATGCTGCTACATGCTTTTTGCACAATACATTTCCCATTCTTTGACCTTTTGTTTACAGAGGTTTCTTGTGATGAGGGTTGTGTTATCTTGTACTTACATCCATTCAAGAACAGCCTGTTCTGCTCCCTAAGGAAACTTATCTTTCTTCTTATTTGCTAATGCAAAGGCATTCTGAACCACTCTTGCCAGACTCTGCTTGCTTCATTGGTGATTCAAGTGAATAATTCTCAATTCTTTAGTGACTACTACTTAGTCGCCCTGAGTCTCTTGGGAATAGGGCGGCATACAAACCTAATAAAATGAAAATGAAATGAATGAATGAACCATTGGACTGAGGGGGAGAGAAATATCACATTAGAAAGAGCATTTGGGCTTTATTATTCTTAAGTTTGTTTCACAGTGCTATTAATTATCTGTATCTTGTTATATTTCTTGTGGCAAAACAGTCTTTGTAACATTTGGCTGATATTAACACGTAAAAGATTTTCCTATACATTACTGATGCATTAAATGGCAAATTCATATTCTAACTTGTTTTATCTCTAAAATTTTACAATATAAAGTAGTAGAAATCATGTGCCAAGGCAATTCATTGTAATAATTGCAAGGGGTTTTTTTAGAAAAAGAGAAGGGTAGTGGATTACTGTAATGTGCTCTACTTGCTTCTTGAAGACCACCTCAAAGTTACAATTGGTCCAGAATAGTGTGGGACACATAGTGCAGAGTACCTTGGAGTTTGCCCATATCACACTGCTGTTGTATAAGCTGCATTGGCTTCCAGTTTCTTTCTGAGTGCAATTTAGGATCTAGTTACCACCTTTAAACCCTGTATGGCAGTGGTGGGATATGACCAGTACCCCTCAGTACGGCCCGCTCTCCTTACCGCTATTTGAGCTGATCAGGGCATTTGCACACGGAACTTACGGTGCCTGCGCAAGGCTCAGCCGAGCAGCTGGACGTCACGAGTGTTAGGTACCCATGTGTGTGCTGCATTTGTGCTGCATGGTGGGCACCCAGCCTGGTTTCACCATACCAGTTGCAACGGGATCCAGAACCCACCACTGCTGTATGGTATTGGTTCAGATTATCTGCAGGACTAATTGCATTTAATTAATTACAAAATTCATTCTTTTTGTTCCTTTAACTGAAAGTATCATATATTTCAAACATCATTTTACTTTTTAAAATTAAATGTAATTTGATTCCCTGAAAGTATTCTTTCATATATTTTGTAATGAAAGGAGATATACTTTCTAACTTGATTTGAATGACTTGCGTTGTTCTCCTCTCTAGGCTTTGAATCTGGCATACTCCAGCATTTATAGCAACTATAGGGACTTTGTAGGCCCCCCTCATTTCAAAGTGATTTGCAGACTACTGGGATATCAAGGGATTGCTGTGGTGATGGAAGAATTACTGAAAGTTGTCAAGAGTCTGGTATGTGGATTATTTTTATTTCAGTAAAATAGAAAAAGCTACCCTTTCTTCAAGTTCATTTAATCACTCAGGTTTTTAATTTTATGTTCCTCACATATTTTGGATCACAATTCATACTGCTCCAGCTATTAAAGGAGTATCTCTGGGAATGCCAGTGACTATAAATGAGTGAGATGGTATGAAAATAGGAATTATAATTGTGTGTGAAAATCATTCTTAATTATATGATTCTTAGAAGCATAAACATTATTCTGTTTCCCTTGAAATATAAAATTTCATACTGTAGTATGGATGAAAGAAGAAAGTCACAGGAAGTTTTAGTTTATTAATTAAAATATTTGACATCTTTTTCCATTTCATTTTGGGACTTCAGCTTGTCCCACTGTTTTCTAGGGGATATCATCAAAGTATGCTTAGTCATATCTGGCTAATTTGCCTAAATTTACATCTTGTATTAGCAGTAAACAATACAATTAATGTTTTCACTCAATTGTTACTTTTTTTAAAATACATAAATGTACCTATAGAAATGAAATGTGTTTTTTGTACAACTATTGTACTTGTATGTCTTATCATAAGTGTGTTCACTTTGAAGCAGTGTTCACATGGCAATGTTCATATTTTTATGTAAATGAACCCTGCTTAAAATAGTAGTACAATTAAAACATTGCTTGTTTCTTACGAACCCCAGTTCAATTTATGCTCATTTAGCAATATTGTTTATATTTGCTTTCTCAGTTACAAGGCACAATTCTTCAGTATGTAAAGACCTTAATGGAAGTAATGCCCAAAATCTGTAGGTTGCCTAGACATGAGTATGGCTCCCCAGGTAAGTTCAATTTTGATGAATGTTTGTTTCTTCTTTTTATTGGGTTATTTAATAAACAATTATATAGTGTTTAAAAAGATTAATATTGCTATATTTTACTTTTCAGTTTGTCATAGATTGGAGTAATACATTTTCAGGTTTCCTCCAATATATTTTGTAGGCATCAGGAGTTCCATAATTGACCTTCATTGATTATGGATACAACAATAATCTCAAGATTTAGAGGAGTGTCCAGCATTGGCAATTTTAAGAATTCCCCAGCCAGCCATGACATTTTTACCTATATGTATGGGGGGGTGGGGGGGACGACCAACAGTTCAAGAAGGGATCAATCCTGGTATCCTGAAATATTCTAAGTGAAAAGAGATTGTATTGATAGCATTTAGGCCTATGGAATATAATATCACAACTATGGCTTCCTTATCTGGATACATGTATTCCTTGATTTATGACTACAACTGAGCCCAAAATTTACGTTGCTAAGCACGACTCTTGTTAAGTGAGTTTTGCCCCATTTTATGATCCTTCTTGCCATAGTTGTTAAGTGAATTTGGTTTCCCTGTTGCTTGTCAGAAGATCGCAAAAAGTTGTCACATGACCCTGGGACCTTGCAACCGTCATAAATATGAGCAGTTGCCAAGCATCCGAATTTTTATCATGTGACCATGGGGCTGCTGCAATGGTTGTGTGAAAAATAGTTATAAGTTAGTTTTTTCAGTACTGTTGTAACTTTGAATGGTCACTGAATGAATCATTTAAATCAAGGACTACCTGTAATGAATATAGAGGAAAAAATACTAATTTTCGGTGAATAGCATACTGTGGTGCTGACTTATGTGACCTTTTATTCGCTCCCCCCCCCTCTCTCTGTTCTGTGTGTCTCTCTCTCTCATTCTCTTTTCTCCTATTACCACATTCTTCAGGAATTCTGGAATTCTTTCATCATCAGCTCAAGGATATTGTTGAGTATGCTGAACTGAAAACTGTGTGTTTCCAAAATCTGAGAGAAGTGGGAAATGCTATTCTCTTCTGTCTCCTCATTGAGCAGAGCCTGGTAGGTGTGGAAAAGCAGTGTCAATAACAGATTACAGTACAATGAAGCCAAAAGAGCATACAGTATGTACTATTAGGCCATCATGCAAAGGCATCAATTACATATTTGTGCCCCAAGTACATAAGACTGTTTGCATATCGACATTGTCATACATGTTTCAGCATTTGCCCCCTGCTGCAGAAGCCAACGAGTGCTATTGTTTCCCTGTATGCTTCATACATTAAAGATTAAATCAACCATCAATTAAGAGCCTTAACTTTCAAACACTTTTTAACTATTTATAAAAATAACATTGTGAAGAAGAAATTCTAGCATTTTTCATAATAATTCAAATTTAAAATTTGCACAAATTATTTTGGGTCTTTTTCCCTTCAAAGGAGAAGTCCTATTTCTTTTATGCCCTCTGCTGTCTGGTTTAGAAAAAGAACTTTGAAAAATAAAAATCTGTCTTTAGAGAAATTACAGAGAAGCTCTTGAAACACCATCAGTGTTGAAGATACATGAGTAATGAAAAATCAGAATGGTTCTTCTTGCACCTAAGTGCTCGTAAAATATTTTCTAATTTTAAAAATATTATATATACTTGAGCTACTCCATAGAGAAGCTGTCCTTCAATAGTAATTTTTCCTAGCATTTCAGCAATTCTGTATATCATCTAAGGCTGGGGTGTCAAACTTGCAGTGTCATGGTGAAATCACATGATGTATCGGGATTCCCCCCCCCCTTGCTAAATGGCAGGGGCTGAGACGGCACGTGACGCATCTGGCCCACGGGCCACGAGTTTGACCACCCTGATCTAAGGTATCTACGTGGGTGGCTAAAGAAGTTAAGATGGCAGTAGTGACTATGTTATTGACAGTTTGCCCCTTTTTATTTACATTGACACATGCATGTATAAAAAGATGGGGCTTTGCATGGTGGTGACTGTATATTTTTATTTGAAAGTTCTGCCAAGCTAACTGGAATAATCATTGGAAAGAAAAACCTGTGCTGTAAATTCTCACAGCATAATCTGTATATCTCCTTCATTCATTCCGCATATTGAAAGTATATTCTGAAAACAGCCGTTTGCTCCCTTATGAAGGTAGCCTTCCTGAATTTTGGTCTGTTGGAATATAAAACAGCCTCCTGGCACAGATAGTTTCATCAGTGTTAAGCGTCTAAATGAACAGTTATCAAATTCAATACATTTTGAAGATCCTTTAAAAAAAAAAAGAGAGCCCTGTCATTACTTTCCTGGATTTTCAGCTCTATTATGAAAACTATCCTAGGAGAGATAGTGAATTTTAGAATAATGTTGAAAACAAAAACTTAATTCTATGTCCAGTTGACATCTTTCCATCTGCTGCTTGAACAATGGAAATTAACAATTTGTGTTATGCTTTTTGATAAACTCTGCTATGTGGATTGTTTTACTTATAAAATAAAATTTTATTCTGCCCATGAAACTACTTTGCTATTCTGATTGCAACTGTTAGACAGAGGCAAAACTACCAAAAGATCATTATATCTTGCAAGTTTAAAAAATGTAATACTTGCTACCCTGGTGTTGATCAATACATTCCTGCTGGTTGTTTGAGTGGGATTAGTCATGTTCCTCAGCAGTATTTCTCTTTTCATTTTCCTCGTTTATGGAACTGTTCCTATACATGGGGGCACAGGCCAGTTTCCATCAGGAAATCATGGAAAAAGTGTTCTTTTTTGGATATTGCTACTTCAGTTCAAAATCAGACAACAACCACAGTGTTGCAGTCAGAGATTCCCAATCACAGCTCTCTAGTGTTATATCTTTATTCTCTTTGTTGCAGTCATTGGAGGAAGTTTGTGATCTATTGCATGCAGCACCATTCCAGAATATTTTACCAAGAATTCATGTCAAGGGTATGCTTTTTCCTATGGCTTTCCAACCGAAATATTCATGCCAAATTATGCTGTCATTGTGGGACTGCAAAATCAAGACAAAAAGCTAATGAAACACAGCACACATTTGTATCAGAATTAAATAAAGCTTTGTTATTAGTGGTGCATATCTATTGTGCAGAGAATAGATTAAGCATCTTAAATGGCTGGAAAAACTTAGTGTGATTAATGAAGTAAAGGAACTTTCTGCACTTTATATTTTTACCTCATTTAAGTTTTGTTTTGAGCACTTTCTCCCCCTTTTTATTCTGGTATCGTTTACATATCCTGCTAGTTTACAAAATGAAATTTCATAGGTCTTTCTTCTTGCTTAGTAGATGGTTAAGAAAATGTGTCATCTTCATCAGATATTTGCCACAGAACATTTCCTTTCACAAGATGTATAAGCCATGTGTATTTTAAAAATTAGGATGTTTTTCTGCGTATATAAAAAAAGCATGTGGCAGCAAATATATGTTTAAACTTCACAGCTCCATTTTAGGAATGAAATAAAAAGCTCTGAAGTTTAGTATTTATTTTGTATTCTTGAATATAAAAAATGTGGTGGTGGAATAAATCAAACAAAACATTAAGCTGAAACAGGCTTTATTAGCCTCCTTCAGACTCTGAATGCAAAAAGTTGGGCTAAAAGAACAGTACAATGAATAAATGAAAAATAAGTCACATTATTCTCTGTCTGTTTCCAGAGGGGGAAAGACTTGATGCTAAAATGAAGAGACTAGAATCAAAATATGCTCCACTCCACCTTGTTCCATTGATTGAAAGACTGGGAACACCTCAGGTAGTCCTTACGTTTTTTACAGAACTGCCATTTTACCTACTTGCTTACCACCATATAGAGGATAGAGCTTTTTGGCATCCTATGTTGGTTGAATTAGTAATTAATTTCTAAATAATGAGATTTTATTTTATTGGATTCCTAATTCAAATTTTAAAGAGTTATGTGCCATACAACACTATCAGCTAGCCAGATTATGTGATTTATAACACTAAATAAGATTGGCCACAATTAATATTTGGATGGAGAAACTATTTGGCAGAACAGACTGTAAAAGTAAACTTGGAAACTGAAACAAAAGGGAATGAAAACTATTTTCATACTATACCCAGAAACTGCACAAATATGCCTATGAGTTAATGAAAATCAAAGATGATTCCCAGCCCCCCTTTTATAAAAACATTATTTTCTCTTATTGGGAGAAAAAAAAACCCTTGAATATTCAATTTTTATATGTTCCAAAAGAAAATAACTTTCTCATTTGTTAATTCCATTCATTAGAAAAAGACTTGCTTAAGATGCTTTGAAAATATTTTATTTGAGATATACAGATATATTTGGAATGTTGAGAGCAAATTTAGTCCAGTGATTAAGGCACCGGCCTCAAAACCAGTAGGTCATGAGTTCTAGTCCTGTCTTACGCTTGAAAGCCAGCTAGGTAACTTTCGGTCAGTCACTCTCAGCCCACATCATGCTAGGGCAGACCTGGGCATTTTACAGCCTACGGGCCACATTTGGTCTGTGGGCTGTCCCTGTTGACCTGCATCGGTCAGTGGAAGAGAGGGTGTCAGCCGGGGGTAGGGCATCAGTAGAGAGTGGGGATAGTATTGGCAGGGACCTGGGTGGTGGGCAGAGAGTTGGTGATGGGGAGACAGGATGGTGGCCATCTGCACCAGTTCCATTGCTTGTATGTCTCACCTCTGGGCTAGGCAACACCAGTTGATCAATTCCTGTTGCAACTAATGAATAAACGTTTGGTTGATTTGAAAAAAAAATGGAAAAGTGTGAGGAAGAAAAAAAAAACAAATATTAGTAGGCTCTTTTTGGATTCAATGACTACATCTATTAATTCAACACTGGGGAAACCATAATAGCTAATGATGCAAACATGATGTAGAATTTCATTCCAAAATATGACGCTTTATGTAGAATTCTAGGTTTAATGAGCTTGGGATTGAGTGAAGAGAATCAGCCTCTGCAGGTGAAAATAAAACAACACATTCTGTCAAAAGGATGGATTTGAATCTTTATTGATTTTTGATGTCTTTCAATTGTAGAAATTGAAGATGGATCAGTATATTTATCATGTACATTTAATGTGCTAAAAGAGGGAGCTGATTATGTTAATAGTATATACATTTTATTTTCAAATTTTAGTTACACATACGTTATTTTGTATGACTTTTATCTAAATTAAATAATTTAAAATAGGGTGGGAAAGTATCGTTTTCCATCCTATTTGAAACTCAGTAGCTCATTTTCACGTTAATAAGTTCTTCATAGACTGATACTGTATTGTTGGTTGCAATTATAGCAAATTGCCATTGCAAGAGAAGGAGATTTGCTAACCAAGGAGCGTCTCTGCTGTGGACTTTCTATGTTTGAAGTCATCTTAACAAGGATTCGAATATTCCTGGATGATCCCATATGGCGTGGTCCTCTCCCTAGCAATGGTGTGATGCATGTAGATGAGTGTGTGGAATTTCACCGCCTTTGGAGTGCAATGCAGTTTGTATACTGTATTCCAGTGGGAACCCATGAATTTACTGTCGAGTATGTATCCAAATACTGGCAATGGCATTGCTATTTAATAGTGCTTTATTTTTATTTCTGAAGTTAGATATGACTATGATATAACAAAGGAATTAAGAATTTACTGTATTACTAAACTCTTAATTCCTTTGCAAATATTAGTAAACTGTATATTGTTGATACAGCTACTTACGCAAATGCATTTGGTCAGTCTCAAGACTTTGTTAGACCAAAACATTAAAATACTATTTTAAATGTAGTTTAATAAATGCAAAAATGATAATCTAATGAGTCACAGTTGACTATGATTACAATGATTTTTTGTTTTCAGCATCTAAACTTTGGAGATATCAAATCAGTTTTATAGTTTTTGGGGTGGTTCTGTTTCATGTAACTACCGTATTTATCGGCGTATAACACGCAGTTTTAAAACTAAAATTGCAAGCTTAAACCCTGCCTGCGTGTTATACGCCGATACTCCGGGTGGCAGAAGCCCGGGACCCAGTCAAATTCGCTGCGCAAGGTGAAACGGCCGGCAGCAGCCCTGCTCTCCTGCTGCGGCTTCTGTTTCAATAGGGAAGAAAACTTCCTTTCGCTTCCCGGGCTTCTGCCGCCCGGCAGAAGCCCCGGGACCCAGTCAAATTCGGGAAGCGAAAGGAAGTTTTCTTCCCTACTGAAACAGAAGCCGCAGCAGGAGAGCGAGGCTGCTGCCGGCCGTTTCACTTTGCGCAGCGAATTTGACTGGGTCCCGGGCTTCTGCCACTCGGCAGAAGCCCCGGGACCCAGTCAAATTCGCTGCGCAAGGTGAAACAGCTGGCAGCAGCCTCGCTCTCCTGCGGCCAGCGTCCGTTTCAGTCGCTTCCCTTGTCCGTCTTGATTGCTGGAAGCAGTAACAAACGGCGCGTCCGCTCCGCATCGCCCTGACAACCACCCCAGCCGGCGGCTGCCAGGCCTCGCTGGAGTCAATTGCAAAGCTGCGTTCAGCGCTTTGAGGACCTGAGGCATCTTGGGAAATGTAGTTCCCTATCAGAAAGAATGGAGTAGCTGCGAATTTGTAACAACATAATATAACTTGGTGCTTCGCAGGTTACGAAAATCTCGTTTGATTTGCACACTGTTTTTTAAAAGTTAGATAAAGAAATTATGCTGTGAAAGCGACTAGATAGCCCCCTCCCCTTCCTGTGTGTGAGAAAGGGAAGGAGAGGAAGGAAGGAGGGAGGGGGGAGGAAAAGAAGAAGGGAGGGGGGGAGAAGATGGAAGGAGAAAAGATGGATGGAAGGAGAAAGAATGGAAGGAGAAGGAGGAAGATGGAAGAAGAAAGGAAGAAAAAGAAGAAGGGAGGGAGAAGGAAGGAGGTAGGAAGAAAAGGGGAAGAGAGGGAAAGAGCAGAAAGACAAAGAGGATGAAGTTGATAGGCAAGAGGAAGGGGGAAGGAAGGGAAAAAAGAGGGAGAGAGTGAAGATGAGGAAGAGGTTTTTGGTTTTCCAAAAAGCAGTGATTCTGATTAAGTTTTTTTGCTCAAAGAGGTGTTTTTTCATTTCATATTTGCCTTTTAAGAGGAGTTAATGTTATAATTCATGTTCTAATGTTATAAATTTTAATCCAACATTAAGTTCCGAGCTTCCAAGTCATTTATTTTTAATGAAAAAAATTTTTACTCAAATTTTTGTTAAAATGGGGGGTGCGTGTTATACGCCGGTGCGTGTTATACGCCGATAAATACGGTATTTCTTTAGAACTGTATGAAGATAAAGATCATATACTGAATCAAAAATAGTGAATATAGTATTAGGCAGGGATGCAGAAATTTTTCTGATCCCCCAAAAAGCCAACAGGAAGTAGACAAAATTCAAAAAAGTCTTCTTTGCATTTGTAATGGTTAAAGAGACAGATGCCTAAGGCATCCATTTCACACTTAAATCTAAAATTCCATCCTGAATGGATCCTGCCCTACCCATTTCTGAAATATAGTCTTTGACTGCATACTTATTAGCAGTACCATTTAATAAAAAGATATTGCAAAATTCTGCAAAACATTCAGTCAGCATTGTTAATTGTAGTGACAGACTTGGGACTGGGAATCCAGAATCCTGATTTACCTTACTCAATATAATGTAGTGATTTCTCTACACTTTTACTTTGTAGACAATGTTTTGGAGATGGGCTGCATTGGGCTGGCTGTATGATTATTGTGCTCTTGGGACAGCAGCGTCGATTTGATGTGCTCGATTTTTGTTATCACTTACTGAAAGTACAGAAGCATGATGGCAAAGATGAAGTCATCAAGAATGTGGTAGGTTTGACCAAGGTTTATTTCTCACTTTGTGTGTCATTTTGGTATCTTTCCCTTTTACTGATTATAATTTTTGTTTTGTAGCCATTAAAAAAAATGGTTGAGAGAATTCGCAAATTCCAGATCCTGAATGATGAAATTATTACCACACTGGACAAGTATTTGAAATCTGGTGATGGAGAAAGCACACCGGTGGAACATGTCCGCTGTTTCCAACCTCCCATTCATCAGTCTTTGGCCAGCAACTAGAAAAGATCTGTGATCTTTTGAAAACAATGGTCAGTTGCAGCACATTTTGGAACTAGATTTGTTGTCTAAGGGAGACTGCCCTGATCTTCATTGCTTTCCAGGATCAACTAAAACGTTTGAATGGTTGTTTTCAAACTCAATTACTGTACACAAATTTCAGATTTTAGACTATTTTTAAAATACTTTTGATAAAAACACTTTGCAGTGCAACTATTTTAGGCGTAAATCGTTGCGTTTCTCCAGTTTTTATAATTGTTTTAAAGGCTTAATATAAGGGATCTTTATTTACTTTGGCTAACAAAAGTGAATTTTATTATAGGAGTATGCTTGAAATGTTTTTGTATAAGGAAAGTAAAGCTGCTCAGCTTATCTTATAAAGACACTCCGTTTGCTATTTTTTAATCAATAGAAGGTTCTCTTTAGAAAACTATTTTACCCCATAATGTAATCAGCTTTGGAAATAAAAGATTTTAATGAGATTTTAAAAGTATGATTGTAAGATAGAAATAATTAATGCTTCGTGTTTATTCAGATTTAGGGAATCGGTTAAATACCCTTAGAATAAAGGACTTCTGGTTTTTTAGCTTCTCATAATCTGAACAGAATCTGAATCCTGTTTTTATATCTTGTTGGAAGCAAATGAAGTTGAAGGTGAAATTATTGTGGAATAGTATATAGGGAACACAGCTTACATTTACTAGCTTAGATTTATACCTTTTTCAAGGGTTATTTAGTTTTAGAAAAATTATCTTCAAACATTTAACTGTTTGAGAAGTATACTTTAATGAGTCATGATTCAATAGTTCTGTCAAAATTCTGAATTAAATGTTACTGTAATTTTAAAGTATTGTTTGGCTTTTCTGGTCTAAGAATCACTGTTTCAATTATGTATAAAGTCAAGACATGTTTGCAAGAGAGATTATCTCTGTATCCAATTTTCTAGGTAGCGTAATTATATTTATAACATAGGCAGTAATATTAAAGTTTCTAACACAATGCAAACTATTCTAAAATTATAGATTATCAGACCTAAGAGCAGATATGATCAACCCACAGCCATAAGAGTTTCTTTCTAATTTGAAGTAGAAAACCGATAGGCTAAGTTCACAAAGTATTTAGCTTGGTTAACACAATGTGATAAATTTTGAACTATTTAATCCTACTGTAATGTTATGGAACTCTGTCATACATTTCTTTTCTAAGTGTTAAAATAGGCTAACTTGTTGGGATAATTTCCAGAAATAAAGAAAAATGGGAAGTCATTATCCTATTCATTTTAATAATATATCTCTGCTCACTGCAGCACTTCCAGTTAAAAGTTTGCCTATCCCTGCTTTAAAAGATTATATTCTGATTTAATGTTTACTTATTTGGCAACCTTCCCTAGTTATGGTGCTGAACAAGAACCTACAGGTATCATGACTGTGGCCTTTACAGCTTCCTACAGTCAGATGTTCACAGCCTTCACTGTTTACTTTTAACAAGCAAAGTCAGTGGAGAAGCAAGCAGGAGACGGTGAGCCCTGCAAATGGCTTTTATGCGACTGGGGGGCATTGCAACTGGGTGGGACTTGCATAATGACGGCAACTGGAACTGCCACAACTGCCATCACATCCAATTACTTTGTCACTTACCAACAGAGTTCTTGATTGGTATATGATTAAGCTATATTGCAGAACACTTAAAAACTGCTACAATAATCCACACTATTTCCCACAACAGATGCCTTCAGCCATTAACTGAAACATCTAATTTCATTGCATTTTTGTTCTTACAAACATTTGAGACTTCTTTTCTAACTCTGAATGCAATCAACTGCCAAAATGATGAAGGTAGATTAAACAATTGGCATTTGATGCTCTCCTCCTATTGCATTTTATTTAATTTATTCTCTTTTAAGCTTTTCCCAGCTCAGTCTCAATTAGTTTCCACCTTCCCAATTTTGAAGGTCAGCTTTCTCAACTTTTCTTCCATATAGAGAGGCTGAAACATAATCTACAGGCATTCCTCCATTTTGCAAACACAACTAAGCCTGCCTTCTGCCTGTTGATTTGTCTCTGCTTTAGATGGAGTAGAAAGGTACATGCATTTTTTATTGCCTTTGGTGTTCCAGAAGAACAGAGAGTCAAACCATGCAGGTAATAGTTGTTACACTAGAAAGACTGGAAAGGGGAAAAAAGGCAAGTTTATTCTTTCATCCCACTTTCAATAATGGAATGAATAATTTTGCCAATTGTTATGCATTATCCAGCAGTAATCTTAACATGAAGCACTTTAAACACTTGAAACCAGTAAGTACTTGTATGTGTTTTGGGTATGTGCGAACATATACAAACATGGTTTACACCCAGGTATTTTCTTAAAATAGCATTTTTCTACGTAATGACCTTTGTGAGCTAATATCACTTAAGTCTTGTTCCTCAGGAATGTCTGCTTCATTGATTAAATAAAAACACATTGGTTGCAATTGCAAATCTCCTAGACATCTGATCATAAATTGTCGAAACATAGATTGTTTATGGATGAGTAGCAGTGTTTTATAATAAAAACAAGTCACTGCATAATCCATCAAATTACCATAAAAGATTTGTAGGTGTGCAAGACCAATATAATTCATCAGAAATAAAGCATTTTATTTGTTAAAATTGTCATTAGTGCAAGAAGTCTTAAACCAAAACAGAATATTTACATATTCATACTAAGTTAAGCAAATAACAGAGTGAGGTTCTTTAGTATTTTTAAATTAAGAGTAAGGCAAATAAAAATCCACCACTGCTCTTTGACCAAGTTAGCCAAACCTAAAAAAATGATTGTCTACAGTATTATTTAAATATATCTGTTTGAAAAATGCTGTAAAAGTGGCTTTTCACTATGAAACGAAAGTTACAGAATTGTTGTCTTTAGGAGGCTGACAGATTTCCATTTCTCCTGGAAGATATTCCATCAGGGGAGTGTAGGTCACTTTTGCAAGTTGCACTTTCTTCATCGTGATTAAACAGTTCATATGTGCTTGGCATGCAGCCATTTATTCCTTTGTTATCTTTATGTAATGTCACAGGCAAATTTGCTAGGGAAAAATTGACATCCTTAAAGGCATGCAATAAAAATATCCCCACGATTATGGTGATAAAGCCACTAAATGTACCAATAATGTCATCAGCTGCCATGTGTTGCCATTCCTTGAAGAGGATCGCAGAACAGGTTAAAACAGATGTTGTGAAGAACACATAATAGATTGGTGTCACTACAGAAGTGTTGAATATGTCCAGGGCCCTATTCAAATAGTTAATCTGTGTGCTTACACAAGCAATAAGACTTAGCAGCAGAATCCAGGCCAATGGATGTTTCAGCACAGCTTTTCCTGCAAAAAGTTCCTTTATAGCAATGCCCAAACCTTTTACACAGGATACAGATAAAGCTCCAATGACTGAGCAAATTGTTATGTACACGAGAATGTTGGTCTGCCCATGCCGGGGTCCCACTACAAAGATCATGATCAAGGATACAATGACAATAAGTGTTGCAAAGACTACAAAACCTGAAATATTAAAAAAAAAATGGAATGTTGCAATTGTACATACTAAGTAATAACACAATTTGAAAACTTAAAAACATCTGGAGTCTGTCAATGGTTGTATGATTAGCTAAGGAGGACAGGAACTCAATGTGACCAAAAGTTACATTTGTATATTTTATTTTGCTGGGGGGTGGGTGGGTAGGGGAGGAAGTTGAGTGCAGTAGATGTGTATAGCTTTAATATGTATATTTTAAGTATAGGGATTGTTACATCTCCAAATGTATGCATTTTGCCAAATTTGATGAAATAATTGGAGGGGGGGGGAAGAGTCAAGTACAAATTTTAGGTAGCCTACCCTTGAGTTAAAGATACCGTATTTCCCCGAAAATACGACAGGGTCTTATATTTTTTTGACTTACGAAATATGGCCTTGGGCTTATTAAATGGGAGGGCTTATTGTTTTTGGGCTGCCGGGCGGCTGCTCCCTTGAGACCGGGCTCCCAAAGAGCTGGGCACAGCCTCAGGGTCGAATGGCTTTGTTGCACTGTCGCAGCAGCAACACAGCAACCATGCTCGCGAGCAGCCACCTGGCAACCCCCCTTTCCAGCCGGGCACAGCGCCGCTGACTGACCTAGCTGTACCCGGAAGGTACCAAGTAACGTGAGCGCCTGTTCGCCGCCCTCCGCCTCCTGCAGCTCGGCGCCTTTGGAATGCCCCTAGGTGAGTGAATGGGGCTCTGCATGGCTGAGAGGGAGGTTGCGAGAGCAGCTTTTCCGCTCCCCACTCACGCAACTCACAGGCTCATGATGCCCTTGGCTAACTCTACAGTACCTGCAGAGCCAGGGCATCTCTGCTGCTGGCGTGACCCGTCAAAACCGCGCTCAACTAAACCGCGCCTGATTAAACCGCATCGCTGACGTCATCAACAAGGCGACAACAGCCAGCACG
The DNA here is from genome assembly GCF_009769535.1 of Thamnophis elegans. Classification (NCBI taxonomy): domain Eukaryota; kingdom Metazoa; phylum Chordata; class Lepidosauria; order Squamata; family Natricidae; genus Thamnophis; species Thamnophis elegans. The sequence continues at coordinate 30,990,266 of NC_045551.1, forward strand.
GAGAAAGAAGGGCGCTTTAAATAGCGCTTTGAAAGCAAGCCGATTCAACTTAAGGTAAGGGTTAGCTTTAGGATTAGGTTTAGGGTTAGGTTTAGGTTAAGGGTTAGGGTTAGGTTAAGGGTTAGGGTTAGGTTTAGGGGGGTTAGGTTTAGGTTTAAGGGTTAATTTTAGGTTTAGGGTTTACAGCGTGCTTCTGTCTCCGCACTGTTGTCGCCCTGTTGATGACGTCAGCGACACGGTTTAGTCGAGCGCAGTTTTGTGGGTGAACCGCTGCTGGTGCCACCCACCGCTTTTTTTCTGGCTTTCAAAGCATGGAGGACAGATGCCACTCTGGCAGTACACTCTATGGTAGCGTACAACCATAAAGGGGGGTTGCCGGGAGGCTGCTCATGAGCGTGGTCACCTCATGGCTGCTGTGTTGCTGCTGCAACAGCACAACACAGGCATTCCACCCTGAGGCTGTGCCTGGCTCTTTGGGAGCCTGCTTGCAAGAGCGCAGCTGCCCGGCAACCCCCCTCTTCAGCTGGGCACAGTGCCGCTGACTGACCTAGCGGTACCCCGAAAGCACCAAGCAACGTGAGCGCCTTTGCCCCCCCTTTGTTCCCACGGCTGGGTGCCTTCGGGATACCACTAGATCGGCAAGCGGTGCTCTGCCTGGCCAGGGGGGGGGATTGTCCAGGGGGCTTATTTTTTTGGGGGGGTGCTAATATTTTTGCCCACCCAAAATATGTGGCAAGGCTTTAGTTTCAGGAAAGATCATATTTTTGGGGAAACATAGTGGGAATGTATAGAAAAATACCCTTGCCCTATAGGATCTTTGCTAATGATGCAATTTTAATATTTGCATAATTCAGAATACTTCAGTGATAGGTTCTAGCTCCTGTTGCAACCGATGCACTGCAACGGGGCCGGGCGTCCGTTACGTGCACACACGCATGTGTACCCACTGCCTGCCATGCTCCAGCTGCTCAGCAGACTTTCACATAACTGCCGTATGCTCCATGCATGTGTGCAAATGCCCCGGTTGGCTCAGATAGAAGTAAAGAGAGTGGGCGGGCAGGCCCTCTGGAGCATCATACCAGAATGGTACCTGGTACTCCCAGCAGCCACCAGTATGCCCGTACCAGGGCATACCGGTTGTATCCCACCACTGGAATATATATATTATTTCATGAAGAGTAGCTAAGACTTTCTTAATTCTAGCTATTAACTAAACCTATGTTGACTCTCAGTAAAAATTGGAGAAATTCTTCTCCACTTGATACATTGATCTTAAATGTCATAGTCATTCTCTTAGCTCAGAAGCTCCAGAAAAAAAGGAAATCTTACAATAAACTGTCATATTTACTGTCTGTGTAATCTATTTATTGCTACAACTTTAAACTTTGCAGGATTAAACCATTTAATAGTCTTCTGTTAGTGTTCAGAGAAGGCAAGGGTTAAAAATGAGCTATGGAGTTGAAGATGTACTCCAACCTCATTCTCAACATTCACAAATGCCTCTTCAGATTCTTGTGTATTGAGTGAAGTGTATACATGAGCACTGTAAGTACATTCAACTAAAAGCATTTGAAAGCCTCATTGGTAGGGCAGCTAGATACATGGAACTAAATATATTACAAAACCTATGCAGAACAAGTCTAGTGGAATGTGAAGAGACACTCGAAGCAGGGTTAGATCCTGGCCCGCCATATATAATTGAGTACAGAAGTATCTCTTTGAATCTCTCACCTGGATCACCTAACTTGTGGGAGATTTCACTCAACGTTTCAACTTCCTCTTCTTGAGGTGCATGAATGACCATCACAGTGGAACCAAGTATGCTTAATAAACACCCAATTTTTCCATGTAAATTAAGTTTTTCGTTTAAGAAGTATGATGAAAGAATGGCACTAAAACACACAAATATAAATTAGACATCAAGCGCTACTGTAGGTAATAATCTATAGTAACAATTATGTGTTTGTATTGTTAAAGAGTAGAATTTCTGCTGGGGGTGGGGGATTGCATATTTTTAAAATGTTGAAAGCTATCAACATTTTGAAGGCCTGTCAGGTTTAGAAGGCAGAATGCAGGTATTCCAAATAAATCGTTATCAAATAGCCTTATTTAAAATAAATTGAAATGCTTATTCTTTGGACAGAGACGGAGAGGCTTTATACTTTAAAATCCAATTTCAGAAGGTCTCTAAATCCTCGGGAGATTTTGAGGCACTCACAGAGTTTAAGAGAAAGTGAGCAAGGACTTTCTGGTTGTGACACTTTATAAAGATAAATTCATTCTTTTACATATTTTAAAAATAAAAATGATCATGATTACTTCAAGGAGAAAATTCTACACTTTTGGTCTTCAAGTAATGACTATAATGAAATCTGCCCATAATGATTGTCAAGTGATTATCAAGTCTTAATAACCCTCATTGCTGCTCTCCCCAATGCATTTTTTTAAAACAAATGCACCAGTCCTTGTGGAACCTAGGGTGCCTCGGGTAGGGGAGGCCCAGGGGGCCCAGTGCAGGCATAAGCCCACCTGATGTGGACTTCCCAAGGCCTCCCCCCATCCCCAGATACCCCATGCTCCACTTGCAACCCTTTGGGGTTGGGCTGTGTCACCACTCCTATCCTCACAAGATCCAAGATCTCCAGAGCTCAAGGTGGGGTAGAGAAGAAGACACCCCCCCCCCCCGGTTCTATGTGGAACAATCCCCCAAGTGTCTTTTAAAGAAAAATAACATTGGCAAAATTCTCGGTTTTCCTTTCCTCACTAGATGCTAGGTTTAGTTCCCCCAGCATGAGCTGTGCTAGTATACTAACACAGCTCATACTGAGAGAACTGAGGCTAGCACTAGCAAGGAGAAGAAATCCTTCTGATGGGGAGCTAAGACCAGAGAAGAAATGCTCCCATGCTGGGTAAACTAAGGCTAGCATCTAGTGAGAAAAGAAAACCCCAGGGTGAGTCGCAGTCTTAGTGCCTGTGGGAACTTGGTGGGGAGAGCATGGGGGGTGGGGGGAAGGGGCAGGCATATTGCAGCATCTCTACGGTTGGTTGCAAGAGCAAACAACTGCAGGGGTGTCATAGCAAATGTAACTTCAGTTCTGGGTCCTGAAACTTCAGGTTTTGCAGGTGTCTATTGTAACTTTGAAGGGTTGCTATATGACTGGTTGTAAGTCAAGTACTACCTGTATCCAATTTCAATTCAAAATATTAAATCTACAAACAAGTAAGCAAACTCTCATGCACAGAACATTAAACTGAATTGCTGATAAATTTTGATTATGTTATACCAAGATTTATTTCTAAAATCATCTATGTTGTGACTTTTTTGTAAGCAATCGGTGGGAGGAGTAAAGACATCAAAATAGAAAATTATATTGAAACATTCAAAAAAGCAAAACTTAAAGCAACTGAGCCAGATCTCAGAAACCCAGTTCTCTGCCAGTATTAAAAGCAAGTGCTTAACCAGATCTCTTGATATTTACAGAGATACCCAAAACTACCTTCTTACCTTACAAGAACACTGAGAGCTCCCAATGGGGTCACTAATGTAGCTGGTGCAAATGCATATGCAGCAAAGTTAGCAACTTCACCAGCTCCCACTGAGGAAAAGACATGGGAAGGGAAGAGGTGAGATAAACAGAAGAACAATTTTCACTGCTACACCTACTATTTTAAGTAAATTCATACTTGGAAAAGATAAAAGTAAATTAGAAAGTAAAGGAGAGAAGAAGGCAAATACAGAACAGCACATGAATAATCTGTGGTAGATAATTCACATATTACCTATTTTTACAATTAACAATAGCAATAGCACTTACATGCTGCCCTATGGTGCTTTACAGCCCTCTCTGGGTAAATTGCTCTGTAGCAATTTACAATGCTAGCATATTGCCCCCAACAATATGGTAAAACAATATGGGTCTCGTTTTACCAACCTCTGAAGGATGGAAGGCTGAGTCAACCTTAAGCCTGTGAGGATCTAACTCCTGGCTGTGGGCAGCTTACAATACTGCATTCTAACTACTGTGCCACCATAGCTCTTCAAATGCTCTACTTTCTAGCTATAGAAAATACTGGTCTGCAAGGAGATGATCGAGTTGAATAATGCCATATACCTCACACATCTTTATTAAGAAAAAACATGCAAAGTTAACAACGTTGCTATGGATGCAGTACAGGGACTCTTGTGGTATCTGCTGATTACTCCTTAAAGCAGCTGTGCTTTTCTTAGGGCTGTATGGTAGTAAAGGAAATATTTGAGTTAAGAAGACATCAATAACCTAAATCTTGCCCACTTTGGATATAATCATTCTATATCTAGTACAGGTGACCCTCGACTTACAACAATTCATTTAGTGACTGTTCCAAGTTATAACTGCACTGAAAAAAGTGATTTATGACCACTTTTTTACAACCTTTGAAGCATCCCCATGATTATGTGATCAAAGTTCAGATGCTTGGCAACTGGTTCATACTTATGATCATTGCTGTGTCCCAAGGTCATGTGATCCCCTTTTACAACCTTCTGACAAGCAAAGTCAATGGAGAAGCCAGATTCACTTAACGAAGAAGTTAATAATCTATCAACTTCAATGATTCACTTAACAACCCTTGCAAGAAAGGTCGTAAAATGGAGCAAAACTCACTTAAGAAATGTCTCACAATAGCATACATTATGGGCACAACTGTGGTCGTAAGTTGAGGACTATTTGTATTAAGTATTTGGATTTCACTGAAAAGAATGCCAGACTATAATTTCTGAACTATTGTATTAATCTTTAAATCAAAAAATCTTGGTATCTTTCAAATTCTACAAGAAATATCGAGCCTGTCATATATCAGAAAATAAAGATTTTCAGTACATTGTTATTGCCTGCTCCTACTAAAGTCACTTTTTGGTTTGTTTTAGACATTGTATTACTGTATATACTCGAGTATAAGCCTAGTTTTTCAGCCCACTTTTTGGGCTGAAAAAAGCCGCCTCGGCTTATACTCGAGTCAGTGAAAAATTTGCCCGAAATGGAGGAGAAAAAGGGGCGGGGCCATGCCGCTGGGTGACACTCGTGAATGGCCCAGTGCCCCTGTGAGTTTCCCCTCCCTCTGTGTCAGTTTGCCGCGCAGCGCGCACCGCACCATCCCCCCTCCTCACGTTCTAATGTAATGCAGGGCTGTCTTACGATTCCCCTTCCTCCCCCTCCTGCCGCTCTGCAACGATGTCCCACCTCCTCCTTGTTATGGCAAGCAGCCACATAGCGATGTCCCACCTCCTCTGGTACAGTGATCCAATGATAGGAATCACTGTGCCGTGTGTCATAGGAGGCGGGACATCGCTCCCGCGGCTGCACGGGACATCATCATCACAGCGGGACATCAGCATCATGAGGTGAGTGAAGTATTTCATTGAATACACCGCTAGTTTACTGTTTTTCTTTGAAATAAATATTCAAAAACATTATTGGTATCTATTTTTATTTTTGAAATTTACCGGTAGCTGCTGCATTTCCCACCCTAGGCTTATACTCGAGTCAATAACTTTTCCAGTTTTTTGTGGTAAAATTAGGTGCCTCGGCTTATATTCGGGTCGGCCTATACTCGAGTATATACGGTACTATTTTTATTATATTTTTATCCTGCTCATACATGCATACATAATGTATGCATGTTTGTGTCTGTCTTTCTGTCTGTCAACTCAAGGCAGCAAACATACCTAATAAATTCTTCTGCCTCTTATTTTCCCCACAATAATAAGCCCTTGAGGTGAGTTGGGCTAAGAGATTATAATTGGTCCCAAATTACCCACCTGTCTTTCCTGCGTAATGTAGGCTTAGAACCCCTAGTCTTCTGGTTTCTGTGCCAATACCTTAGTCACTACTCCAGATTTAGTACAATGCAATGGTGGGTTGCAGGCGGTACGCCCCGATACGGGCGTACTGGAGCTTGCCCAGAGCATTGGATACCGTTCCAGTAGGATACTCCGGAGGGCCCACCCGCCTGCCCGAGCTCCTTACCAGTCTTTTAAGTCTTTGGTGCTTTTGCGCACAGCGCATACAGCTCCTGCGCGACACTCCACTGAGCAGCTGGAGCATTATGGAGGCGCTAAGATGCATGAGTACTGCGTGCGTCCATGTGGACACCACCAGGCCTGTTCCAACTGTATCGGTTGGAACGGGATCCGGAACCCACCACTGGTACAATGTATGAATTAGTGGTTATGCTAACAGTCAATTTCTAGTTTTTCCAGGTACTTACTTGACAAAAGTCCAGCCCACCATAGCCACTCTTTAAGGTATGCATGGCCACCTTGTCCTATTTTTTTAAAAAAAGAAAAGGATGTTATGATCCATTACAGATTACTATACTTTAAAAGTATATGTTAAAATTCTTGTAAAAATGCCAAGCTACTTGTTAAAAATTCCTGGCCAGTCAGTATTATTGTTGGTTATTAAAGATGTTTCAAAGAAGCAGCTGTGTCTATCAAATCCAATTGGTAAGGCATGATTGAAAGTCCATTGACCTGTGTGTATATTAGAAAAAGCAGGTGTCTATGCATTTTAGATTGAAAATAACCACCATGTCAGCAAGGTTGTAGTGAGTCCTTTCATTCACAACTTATGATCAAAGCTGGCTAGCTAAGGTCTCAGGCCCTTGTGCATCCCCAGAAGCCAGCTGTAATCATATTTACCCAACATCTATTGCGTAGCTTCCTGCAATTTTAATGTAGAAAACACAGTAAAGATATACATATTATGAAACAGATAACATAATTTATGAGGGGGGGGGATCCTAAATTTCCCTCAAAAACTTTTTAAAAAGCAGAAAAATGTGGCCTCAACTCTGTATTATTGTCCTACTGACTTTAGCATTCAATCATTTACACAATATTAAAAATGATGCTCACATTAATAATTAAAGCATCTATGAAGAAACAGGAACTTTTCTTGCATCATGAAAACCAAAATCGCATTTCGAGAATTTAGAAGAAGCTGAAAATACAACTGAAAGCTAGCTTTAAAGTATTGAAATAAATACTTGTAATTTTGTCCTATACACCAGATTCTCCATGAAATCAAAGAATACTTACTTAAAAACTGATGCTATGTAATACTGGAAAAAAACTTACATAGCTTATAAGGATGCAAATTGAATTTAAAAAATTAAAATTAAAAAAGCCTCAAAACGTTACCTGCTCTCATGGACCCTTTTCTTGCCAATCGAAGGAGACCCTTTTTCTTTAGGATGAAACTCCCTCCAATGAAAAGACTGGAACTCATTGCCAACACAAGCCCAATATAGAAATCATATTTTCCTCGACTCTCAATCATTTCGTCAGCTGCTAAAGTTTTCCAAACTGTCACATTGATCAAGGTACAAAGCTGCTGCTGATATTGGAAGCAAGACGATGCCAAACTGGAATCTAAAAGAAATATATGGTGTTATAACCCAGCACATCATAGAGATCAATTATGTAGTAGTAAATAAGCCCTTTTTAAGAAAGATTTTGCCATTAATTTCAGCAGAAAGCATAGTTCCAAATAAAGGTAGGCCCACTGGCAATCCATTTCAATTAAGAATTAATTTTCCTGTAAAAGCATTCATTTGCTTCATATGACCCCGATAATCCTGTTCTCAAACTGCTGCACAATGTACATTTATTTCGTAAGGAAATTAATTTTCCCAACCAATAGTACAGTTAGTCCCATTTGTTCAAAACTGCAAACAGAGGTAAAGGTAAAGGTTCCCCTCGCACACATATGCTAGCTGTTCCCAACTCTAGAGGGCAATGCTCATCTCCATTTCAAAGCTGAAGAGCCAGCGCTGTCGGAAGATGTTTCTGTGGTCATGTGGCCGGCATGGCTAAACGCCGAAGGTGCACGGAACGCTGTTACCTTCCCACCAAAGGTGGTTCCTATTTTTCTACTTGCATTTTTACATGCTTTCGAACTGCTAGATAGGCAGAAACTGGGACAAGTAACAGGAGCTCACTCAAACACAGAAAGAACACATCAAATCTCTCAACACAAAATATCTGAATTTTATAGTTCAAAATTTTCAGGTCTCTTTTAAAATTTTGTTCAGAAACATTGGACACTTTTGTTATTCACATGACATTCTCACCCATAGGATCATGTCCACATCCTAATTGTGTGAGAATTACCTTAAGAAGTTAATCAATTTCAAACTGATTGATATGACACAATACAATGAAAACTGAAAGAAAAATAATGGAATTTTATACAATGAAATGATATACCAAAATAAAAATATAACAAATGAAATGAACATTGTAATAAATATGATAATATTCAATTAATCAAATTTTGATAGGAAATAGATAGAATATGAGAAAAAGATTAAATCTTAATGTTATGTACATTCCACTGGAAAGTCCAAAATTCTTATATAACTTCTGATCAAAAGTTCTGAAAAGGTTTTGCGATTCTCAAAACACTTGATCAAAAGTACTCAGACAGTAATAATGGTCTAAAAAAGAAAAGATTATAAAAATCCAAACTTTCAATGACTTTGAAAGACAATATAATAATAATAATACATCCTTAAAGGGAATATCAACCTCTGTAACCCCAAGTGCGACCACAGTAATTCTTCAAGAGAAACAGGTGTGATTATAAAGATCCTCTAAAAGGAAGTGAAAGCTGAAGTTCCTGATCATTTTGGCTTCATGTTAACTGATCAATCATAAAATTCAACAAGAACATTCTTGCAAATTGCTACATCATCACATTTAAATATTTAAAAATACCCAGCCCAACCCAATCAGGAAAGTGCTATGGTTATCCTCAAAAAAAAAAAAAAAAAAAAAAAGATGAATAGATTGCATGCATTTATCTGATGTTTCATAATAGTATTATATGATATTGCTTTGGAAATAAGTAATATCCTAACTCATCTCATTGCAATGCCTTTCAAAATGGAAAATTGACATATTACTTAATTTTTCAGTTCAGTATAATGTTTGATGGGCTACATTCAGTACTGAACTACTGCTTTAACAGTAGTTACTAATGACATTATTGATTAAGAGAAAGTAAAACAATTTCTTAAAACTTATTATTTTACAAGCAGCTACTTTTTTCTTAGTTTCCCAACTTTTAGTTTTTTATCAGACACAATGGCACACAATTCTCTTCAGAACAAAGGCAGATTTCCACATCACCTGAATATTTTTTTTAATTAAACCAATATTCTTATAAAGAGCCTTACCTTGATGACATTTTTCAACCCATTTGTCTTTCGTATTATTAATCAGAGAGGTGATGCTAAAAAAGAAAAATGCCAAACTGAACTCTGGCACAAGTTATGTTGTATATAAGTCTCCCTATTTTTAGTAATATCTTCTGCAAACTATTTACACTGATAAGAACAAATAATTCTTCTCGTCCCTCTCCCCTCCAAATAATAAAGCTCCTGAACTGCATATATTGCTACTTCTGTCATGACATTCAGTCATAACATTGTACAGGTCATCCTCAACTTATGATCAATTTGTTCAGTGACCATTCAAATTTATGGTGTTGAAAACATGGACTTACAGTATGACGTGTGCCCAAAGTTATTGCTGTTGCTGTATCCCTGTGGCCACGTGATCAAAATTCAGGCACTTGACAGCCCACCCACACTTAGGACCTCAGGAGCCCTTCAACTCCCTCCACTCATCTATGATCCATCTTCTCTGATCCAGTTATTTTAAAATATACATTTAGAATTTGAACCAACTAAAGTGTTAAATTAATCTGTAAGAGAGAATTTTGGTAACTTTCATGCTGAAAACGTATGTTTTTCTTACTTACATATTCAATATTCCCACTAAAAACAATTCTTAGCAATCCAGGCTCATTTCACAAACTGCATTAGGTCATAATGGGTGGAGTATTTCATTTAGCAAGTTAAATACATTTCATTACTGAAGACTTTAAATCAGGGAACCTGGCTTATCAATTTAACAAATGAGTTAGCACAATGCATAAACCAAGTCACTATGGATTATATTAGCTTTATATACATCTTGGAGGTTATAATTTGAAATGTGCACAATTCAGTTTGATTAATCATACTCTTTATAGAGACAGTGTTTGGGCAGTAAAGTCCCTGTGGCAATCAAGTTTCAAGTTTTCTACTCAGTAAAAAATACATTTTCTATGGGATAAATTATATTCTGATTAAATTTATTCTGTTTCCTTTGTTGTGCTTAGAAATTAATGTACCCTAATTCCATGCAAGGCTGATATCTATCAGTTTAAATTTGAATAAATTTGTATAAGCTTTTGTTCCTATTAACATAAAGACACATTATAGCATTTGCTCATTCTTAAGTATGATTCTATCAAGTAAAAGGCAGAAGGTAATTTAACTGTCTTTGTTAATTAATATAATTTGCAAAGTTAATGATGCACATTCATGCTGCACCCATGGTGAATATTCCAGCTTAATACCTAAAAGGTATTCAGGTATGATAAAATAAACATTCCTTAGACTTGAGATCAATTAAACCTCAAAGATAAACTTCAGATCTATTTTTGTTTAAAAGCTTTAGGAATTTGTTATAAATTATTCTAAGAAAACTAATTAGTGATATTGTACTGGTTAATTGATTAGGTGCCATTAAGTCAGTGCTAACTCTTAGCAATCACATATATAAAAGGATGATTGACAGTCCCAATTATTCCATTTTTATTTACCCCATTGCAAATCACCCTATCTTTTAAAAAAAATGATCAACTGGATCAAGACCAGAGAAGGGCTACCAAGAAAGTGAAAGGACTGGAAACAAGTCTTATGAGAAACAGTTGAAAGACTTAGATTTGTTTAGCTTGCAGAAGACTAGTTTGAGACAGCAGTCTTCAAATACTCAAGGGCTGTCAAATTATAAAGGATTTGGATACTCAGGGGCTGTCAAATTATAAAGAATTTGGATATATTTTCACCTGCTTCTGAGGTTAAGACTAAAACTAGAAGGACAAAATTTCAAAGATATGTCTGTCTGTCTGTCTGTCTGTCTGTCTGTCTGTCTGTCTGTCTATCTGTCTATCTATCTATCTATCTATCTATCTATCTATCTATCTATCTATCTATCTATCATCTATCTATCTTCTACATCTGTGTGAAAAAGTCCTGCACGCTTTACAGTTTACGACATTTTTTGGATAGGCCATTGATTTTATGATATTTTATTCTAACTGCTATGCAAATATTATTATATTTAAATAAATACTGGTGGTTTTTAAGTGAAAAGCATAAGCTTTTTGCAATTTGGTGCCGTTTGGATGGGGATTGTGAATTTTCTTGCATGCTTACAATGCAGGCTTACAATGACTATAAAAACAGATTAACTGATGCATACCCAGTGGCATACGTGCTGCAATTACTAAGGCCGATGCTAGTGTTTTGTTAACATTTTTATTGTTTGTGGTCCTGAAAAGGGCATTGGTACTTACCTGATACGCCTCTTCTCATAGTGGGGGGGGGGGAGTATCCAGAATGGGTTGACTTTATCCTCTTGTTGATTGGACTGAGTCAGCAGAGCTCTTGGTATAAGCCCCTGGTCCACCAGGATCCACCCAGTTTATTGATGAAGAACTCTATCTGATTCGTTGAACCATCCACTCCAGACCTTGTTAAGGTTTCTACTTTTTACTGAATCCTACTTTGATCATGTTATTACCACCTACAACATAGTAAACGTTACCTTATCATGACGGTGGGAGGGTCTGGATATTCCCCCCCCCCACTATGAGAAGAGGCATATCAGGTAAGTACCAACACCCTTTCTCCATAGTGAGGGGGAGGAGTATCCAGGATGGGACATACCAAAGCCAAACGTCCCTAGGGTGGGTAATAAGTTGAAGACCACTGGCCAAACTAAGCCTGGTGAGATGTATCCCCTGCCCTGTGGGCAGCCTGTAGTACCCTGCGCTCAAACGAAGCCTCCACCGAGGCAAAGGTGTCCAGCTTGTAGTTCCTCACGAAGGGTGAGGAAGAAGACCCTGCGGATGCCCTACATGTCTCCGTCAATGAGGCCTGTGTAGCCCAGGACACCAAGGTGACTGCACTTCGTGTGGAATGTGCTGTGATGGGGCTTGGTGCCTGCATGGCCTGGGACTGGTAGGCAGTAGCGATGCAAGTCCTCACCATCTGCCTATTGTGGTGGAGGTCACCTTTTACCCAGAGACCCCGGTTGGTAGGAGACCAACCGGGCCTCGGACTTTTTATGTCATCATACCTGTACATGTATATAATATTTCACTTCTATATTTACACACCTTTATACACAGTTCTATATATATTTATATATATCGTTTTTTGGCTTAATTAATTTTATTCTTGTTTTGCAGCCATTTGTACTAATTGTTCCAAATTTCATAATATTCCGACTCTTCTTTATCTTTTAATTTCAGTGTTAATTTGTCCATCTCTGCACAATCCAATAATACCATGCTTCTTCATCCACTTCTGGACGGACTTGGCTGGATGACAAGGAGCGTTGTCATCCTGGAAGTAAAAGTCCTTCCCTACAAGTTGCTGAGCTGAAGGAAGCATGGTCTTTTCCAGGACTTCAGCATACTGCTTGGAATTCATGATTCCCTGCACGATTTGTATCCGACCAATACCAGAAGCAGCGATACAGCCCCAGATCATCACGTGCAATGGATGCTGCACAGATAGATTCAGGCAGTACGGCCTAAATTCTTCAGCTGGAAATCTTCTGACATACTTATTGCACTGATTCCCAGTCAAGTAGAAATTGCTCTCGTCACTGAAATGACCTTGGCCCACTGTTCACTGGTCCACTTGGCATACTTCTTGGCCCATGTATGTTGACGAGAGCGGTGAGCGTCTGTGAGCAAAGAATCCTGCTGCCTTTGAGCCCTCTGGCAAGCAGTCTGCAACACACTGTGCTTGTGCACACTTTTACATCATGTTTCATCCCAAATTCTTGTAATCTGAGGTGAGGTGAGCTTCCTGTCAGCCATCGAAATGCGTTGCAGAGCCCGATCTTGCCGTTTTGTCGACTTTCTTGTCTTCCAGAGCGGAGCCTGTCATCAACTGAATCAGTTATTTGGTATTTTTCAAACACACTACTCACTGTGATGCGATGGCATTTCACTCTCTTGGCTATTTCTGTACAGGAGTAGCCCTCTTCATGAAGCACAATGATGAGATGCTACTGTTCAGTACTGGTGAAAGCAAAGTAACTTTTAATTGCAAATTTAATAAGATTTGTATGCCGCCCACTCCCTAGGGACTCTGGGAGGCTAAGGCAAGGCCTTCATCCTTGCCCGCAGCCAGAGCTAAATTAAATTTCTCGATGCTTTTCATACCTATTTATAGTCAGAGAGTATGACAACATTGATTGGCTCATAGATTTAGCCTCTGTGCATTTTGATTGGTTAGACAAAGCTCGCTGCTGATTGGCTACTTTTGATCCTAACATTCTCAAAAATTCAAGTTGTGTTTGTTTTAGCACATAAACTCACTCAAAACCTTCAAAAGACTTTGGCTATATTAATAAAAATTATGCATCTCAATCCAACTATATAAATTTTCATCAAAGTACTAATTTTGGGTGGTTTCTATGAGTGAAAAGTTGATTAAACGTGTAAATACAGCTTAAAACTGAAGTGCAGGACTTTTTCACACATCTGTATCTATCTATCTATCTATCTATCTATCTATCTATCTATCTATCTATCTATCTATCAATCATCTATCTATCTCAAGAATGGTGTAGTACAGAGGATTAGACTTCAGTAGTTTTGGAGTCCCTTCCAAATTTATGATTCCGTGATCAAACAAATCATTATTTTGTGGATCAGATGAAAGGGGCTTCCTTTCTTCTCTTATTAACAGAAGAGTTCTATTCTCACTCTAATCTCTTGTAAATGAGATTTCCCATGAGAAAACATAAGGCCAACCTTAATACATTGGATTTAAAACACAGCTTAAGTTTGGATTATGTGACACTACTTGTTTCTTAATTGGTAATAGTATATACAGTAATGAGGCAATTGCTGTAAAACTTTGACCCATTCAAAGCAGAATGACCGTTGGCTTACCTGAATGGTTGTTCTCTAGGTGCTGTGGGAGAGTCCAAGCATGGGTTAACTTCAGCTTGCTGCCCAAGGACTGAGTTCAAAGTTTGTGTAGCCACACCTCCTGATCCTTAAAAAATGAAGGGATGACACCAGAAGGATGCGGTAAATAGATGTGATATGTCCTTAGAAGTGGTAACTTGTGCACCAGCAGATGACCCCAGGGTGGGGTTGAACTCTCTCGCAACGCCTAGAGAACAACCATTCAGGTAAGCCAACGGTCATTCTCCTAGGCGCTGCTTAGAGTCCTAGCATGGGACAAAGCCAAGCTATGTAGTCCCAGGGAGGGAAAAAGGATTGTCTTGGTTAGCAGGAGCCGCGAGGACCCATTGCAAGACTCTCCTTCAAAGGTTCAGCAGAAGTTTCAGCAGCCACAAAGGATTCCAATTTGTAATTTCGGATTAATGGGGATGGTGAGGACCAGGTAGCTGTCTGCAAATCTCCTCAATGGGCACTTGCATGGCCCAAGCAGCCGTAGTCACGGCACTCCTTGTAGAGTGAGCCATTAAGCGAGGAGGGACCGACCTAGCCTGATGTTCGTAAGCTAGCTAAATGTAAGTCGCAGCCAATGTCCTATGGTGGAAGATACCTTTCTGCCCATGGAAGCAGGTTGAAAGGATACGAATAATAATTCCGACTTGTGGAAGAAGGCTGTTCTTTTCCTATATACGCTCACCGCGCGGCGTACATCCAGTTTATGCCAAATGCGCTCTCTGGGATGTCTGGGGCACGGGCAAAAATTTGGAAGGACCACTTCTTGCATCCTATGAAATAAGGTGTTAATTTTCAGAAGGAAAGACAGATCCAACCAAAGAATGACCCTGTCAGGATGTACATTATAAGGATCCTCCCTGACTGAGAATGCTGCCAGCTCTGAAATTCTGTGAGCCAAAGTGATGGCTATAAGAAAGGCAGTCTTACAAGGTAAATGTCATAGACTAATGGAACGAATTGGTTCGAATGGAGCCGAGGTTAAGGTCTGCAGGACAATTGATAGATTCCAAGTTGGATATCAGTGTATCAGCGGAGTTGGTAGCTCCTTTCAGGAAGCTGGGATGCCTGCTGAGAGAGAAGTGTCTCTGGAAAAGTTGGTGGCTAAGGCAACCGTCTGTTGCTGAAGCGTGTTGGGGGCAAGACCTTTGTCCAACCCCTCCTGGATAAATTCCAGGATTTGTGGAATTGTCGCTGCAGTGGCGTTGATATGATGAGACTGAAACCAAGATATAAAGACAGTCCATGTTGCGTCATAGATTTGCACCGTGGAAGGTCACCTGGATGCCTGGATGGTGTGGATGATCTTGTCAGAAAATTTGTCCTGCCACAGGAGGTCCCCCTCAAGTGCCAAACGGCAACTGGAGCCACTGAGGATCCGGATGTGGGATGGCCCCTTGGCAGAGGGAGATCTGCTCCTGAGGTATGCACCAATGTTTGGTCACCGAAAAACCGACAAGGTCAGTGTACCAGGACCTTCTCAGCCAGTGAGGTGTGACCAGTAGGACCTCTGCTCCCTCTGTCAGGATCTTTCTGCTCATCTGCGGGATCGGGGGGGGGGGGGGGGCGGAAAAGCGTAAAGGATGCCAGCAGCAGTGGAGAGTGTCCATCCCTTCTGTCCCGGAACAGTGGAACCAAGAAAAGAACCGGGGGAGGTGTGTGTTGTCCAGACTGGCGAAGAGATCGATCGTCGGAAAGCCAAATCTCTGAGACAGCTGGCGAGTTTAGAGATTTAGAGATTTTTTTTTAGAGATTTTATTAACATTTGTAGGCCGCCCTTTTCCCTGAGGGGACTCAGGGCGGCTCACATAAAATCAGGGAGGGGAAGTACAAACAGTGACATAGACACATATAATAAAAGTAATAAGCAACATACATTCATCATTCGGGAGGGGCAACTATCCATGTCCCCAGGCCTGACGGGCTAGCCAGTTCTTGAGGGCTGTGCGGAAGGCCTGGACGGTGGTGAGGGTACGAATCTCCATGGGGAGTTCGTTCCAAAGGGTCGGGGCTACTACTGAGAAGGCCCTCCTCCTTGTGGTTGCCAGCCGGCACTGGCTGGCCGATGGAATACGGAGGAGGCCCAATCTGTGAGATCTAATTGGTCGCAGGGAGGTGATTGGCAGGAGGCGGTCTCTCAAGTATCCAGATCCACTACCATGCAGGGCTTTATGAGTGACTAATAGCACCTTGAAGCGCATCCGGAGATCGACAGGTAGCCAGCGCAGCTCGCGGAGGATAGGTGTTATGTGGGTGAACCGCGGTGCACCCACAATCACTCGCGCGGCTGCGTTCTGTACCAGCTGAAGTCGCCGGATGCTCTTCAAGGGCAGCCCCATGTAGAGCACATTGCAGTATTCCAGCCTAGAGGTCACAAGGGCCCGAGTGACTGTTGTGAGTGCCTCCCGATTCAGGTAGGGTCGCAACTGGCGCACCAGGCGAACCTGGGCGAATGCCCCCCTGGTCACAGCCGTCAGGTGGTGGTCAAACGATAGCTGTGGATCCAGGAGGACTCCCAAGTTGCGAACCCTCTCTGAGGGGTATAAAATTTGACCCCCCAGCCTGAGTGATGGAATATTGGTCGAATCTTTGGGAGGGAAACACAACAGCCACTCGGTCTTTTCTGGGTTGAGCACAAGCTTGTTAACCCTCATCCAGTCCATAACGGCCTCAAGGCCTCGGTTCATCACGTCTGCCGCTTCATTGAGTTGGCACGGGGCGGACAGATACAACTGGGTATCGTCCGCATATTGATGGTATCTGATCCCGTGCCTACGGATGATCTCTCCCAGCGGTTTCATGTAGATGTTGAATAGTAGGGGGGATAAGACCGAGCCCTGAGGCACCCCATATGTTAGGGGCCTAGGGGACGATCTCTGCCCCCCCACTAACACCGACTGCAACCTGTCCGAGAGGTAGGAAGAGAACCACCGCAACACGGTGCCTCCCACTCCCACCTCCCGCAGTCGTCGCAGAAGGATACCATGGTCGATGGTATCGAAAGCCGCTGAGAGGTCAAGGAGGACCAGGATGGAGGAATGTCCTCCATCTCTGGCTCTCCAGAGATCATCGGTCAATGCGACCAAAGCGGTTTCTGTGCTGTAACCGGGTCTGAAGCCTGACTGGAAGGGGTCGAGATAGTTTGCTTCCTCCAAGGACCGTTGGAGCTGAAAGGCCACCACCTTCTCAACAACCTTCCCAAGGAAGGGAAGGTTGGAGACTGGGCGATAGTTATTAAGAACAGCTGGATCCAAAGATGGCTTCTTTAGGAGAGGTCTCACCACCGCCGCTTTCAGTGCGGCGGGGAAGTTCCCCTCCCGAAGAGAGGCGGTCACAACCGCCTGGATCCAGCCTCGTGTCACCTCACTGCTGTTAGTAACCAGCCATGAGGGACACGGGTCCAGTACGCAGGTGGAGGCACTTACAGCCCTCATGGCCTTGTCCACATCCCCGGGGGTAACATCCTGAAACTCAACCCAGAGATGTTCCACCTGATCCTCTTGTGCCTCGGCTGGAACTGCGGGGATGGAGTCCAAGTCCGACCGAAACCGAGCAATTTTGTCCGCTAAGAATTGGGCATAATCCTCAGCTCTGCCCTGCAAGGGTTCCCCCGCTTTCCTTTTATTTAATAGGGAGCGGGTTATCCTAAACAGGGCGGCTGGGCGGGACTCAGCGGACGCAACCAAGGTGGCTATATGAGATCTTTTCGCTGCCCTAAGTGCCCTGGTGTATTCCTTGGTGCAGGTGGTTACCATTGCTCGGTTCGATTCGGACTTATCGGACCTCCATCGGTGCTCTAGGCATCTCCTCCGGCGCTTCATCTCCCAGAGTTCCTCGGTGAACCAAGGGGGTCTCCGGGATCCGCCGCCTCGGAGGGGCCGTAGTGGCGCAATCCGGTCGAGGGCCTCTGATGCTGCCGAATGCCAAGCAGCAACCAGAGTCCCTACCAGACTGTGGGCGAAAGTATCAGGAATGACCCCAAGCTCCGTCTGGAACCTTAGCGGTTCCATAAGTCGCCTGGGGCGGAACCACCTGGTCGGTTCCTCCTCCCTACAGTGGGGGTTTGGTCTCCGGAAGTCGAGCCTCAGTAGGCAGTGGTCTGACCACAACAGGGGTATGATGTCGTTACCCCTCAGACCAAGGTCACAAATCCACTGCTCCGAGAGGAATACGAGGTCGAGCATGTGACCCGCCGAATGGGTTGGGCCCCGAATTACTTGGGTCAAGCCCATGGCTGTCATGGAAGCCATGAACTCCTGCGCCCCATCAGAGTTTTCACCGAGCGAAGGCAAATTAAAGTCCCCCAGGACCATCAACCTAGGGAACTCAATTGCCAGCTCGGCTACCGACTCGAGGAGCGAGGGGAGGGCTGCTGCAACGCTGTTGGGAGGCAGGTACGTTAACAGCAGACCCACTTGACCCTTGAGGTCCAACTTTATCAGCAGAGACTCACACCCGACAAGCTCCGGAGCAAGGACCCTACGAGGAACTAACGACTCCCGGATAACAACGGCCACACCCCCACCCCTTCCCTGGGCTCTCGGCTGGTGCAGCACCTGAAATCCTTCTGGGCACAGTTCTACAAGGGGGACTCCTCCCTCTGGGCCCAGCCAGGTTTCAGTAATACATGCCAGGTCTGCCCTCTCGTCTAAAATTAAGTCCCGGACGAGAGGAGCTTTATGTACCACAGACCTGGCATTTAGCGACAGCAGCCTGAGTCCAGGGTCCTGATTACTTGCGCCATCTGGTCTCGGAGTGGGACTCATAGGGCCGGAAGGAGGGATCTCTGTGATGTAGCGAACCCTCCTTCCCCGGTAATGGCCTGCTCTAAAGTCCCCGCCGTATCTGCCCCTCCCTGTTACGACCGTAATACCCCGACCCTCTCCCGTGTATCTAGTCCCCTCAGCCACCCCCATGGCCCCCGCTTCTCCCGGCAGGTCCTCCGAATCAGACATACTCATTCACTCACCCAAGCAGTCCCCACAGAAAAGTTAAAACACATAAAATACAATGATAATAAATGGTAAAAGTGGGATCATTCACTCAACCACATACAATCCCATGCACTCATCATACCAGATAAAAAAATTGCACGGTTGAACGGTTGTGCGAATTGGTGAAGGCAGGATCTTAGAAATTTGGCCTTCTCGTTAACAAAGTCTAGTGGGAGTCCAATAGAGAACTGTATATGGTCCAGAAAAGTATATGGCCAGAAAGAAGTACCAATAGTGGCCACTGGAGGGAGTCCAAGTTCTTGGCACACTGCCTCTCTGGTGTAATAGTGCTTGATGATAATAAAGGTATTTGATGGTCCAGAAAAATACCAGTAATGGCCACTAGAGGGAATCCAATTTCCCAGCCAACACAGCACTCCTGAGGCAGTGATGATTGCAATGGTAGCAGCTGATGGTAATGGCTGCCGCAGGGAGCCCGTAATTGAGTTCTTACAGCTTTACTTCTAAGCCAAGCAGGCAGATGGTCAAGCCGTTTAAAGTCCTGCAGAACCAGCGGCGAGATCGTAGTAAAACGCCGCTTCAAAATACAGGGGGGGATATCAGCGAAGCTATAGCGGAGACAGGAAACCAGTTCCTCTGCCTCCCGGTCCCAGTCCCAGTCCAGTCCAGACATCTCTCCTGGACCTCCCACCCCCTCTTCGGGGCATAAACCAGCCCCACGATGTTGTTCAGTCAGTGAGGGGGTTCGGCACCCTTCCAAACAGCGGGGCCAAAGCCTCCGCCTCTCGCACAAAGCCGTCGCCGCCACTTCCCAGCTGTTTAAAAAGGCCGATGCAGAAAGCCACGCCAGGGGGGATATCATCGTTCCGGAGCTGTTCCTGGAGCCGCTCAGAGGCGGCCCCCTCCCCAAACAACCACCTCCCTGGGAGGGCTGAAGGCTGGCGCCCAAAAGGAACCCCTCCGTTACCATGTTAGGGGTCCTGGGCGCCGCGGTTAGTGTCTTCTTATTCTCAGGCATTCGGAGCGGCGGAATTCGGCAGCCATTCTATTCTCACGCATGCGAGTTGCTGAAGGTGGTTTTGCTTAACCAGTCCGCGGTCACGTTATCCTCCCCTGAGATGTGGTCTGCTTTTAACGATTCGGGGTGACACTCTGCCCATCGCCCTAGGGCCTCTGCCTCTGACATGAGGGCCCTCAATCGAGTCCCACCCTGGTGGCCCTCAATTGAATCCCACCCTGATGGTTTATGTGTGCTTTTGTGGTGATATTGTCTGTTAGTATTAAGATGTGGAGTCCCTCGATGTGTTTGCAGAAATGATGCAGGGCGAGTCTGGTGGCTCCGAGTTCCTGCCAGTTTATGTTGTGGGAGAGCTCCACTCACGACCACCTGCCCTGTGTCATGTGCGTTTATAGGAGGGCGCCCCAGCCATACAGACTGGTGCCTGTTGTTATGATGAGGCGCTCCGGATCTTTGAAGAAGGACCCTTTCATCAACGCTACTGACTGCCACCATTTCAGCGACTGAAGTACCCTCGGAGGCACTCGTACCACTCTCTGGGAATTGCTGGCTTTGCGTCTTTGAATTGCAAGGAGGAACCACTGAAGGTCCCATGCATGAAATTGTGCCCAGGGAACTACTGCAATGCACAAGATCAGTTTCCCCAACAATTGGGATAGGGTGACGATGGATGCTGACCTGAATGCACGGACCCGTCGCACAAGGGACGTGATGCTGGTCACCCGCTCCTGTGTGAGGAAGACCCTGCAGGTTTTGGAGTCGATCATTGTGCCCAGGTCGTCGATTCTGGAGGTTGGTGACAAGTGGTTTTTTTCCAGGTTGACGGAGAATATGTGCCATTGGAGCATGCGAATGGTGGTGTTGAGGTCTTGATATGCTTGCGCCACGTATGACACCTGTATCAGGATGTCATCTAGGTAGCACTGGAGCCTCAATGGACGAGATCGGAGATGTGCTGCGACCGTGGCGAGGAGCTTGGTAAAAGTCCTGGTGGCCGATGACAGACCAAACGGTAGAGCTTTGCACTGATGTTTGTCTGCAAACTGGAATCTCAAGAATTTGCAATGCGCTGGATGAATGGGGACGTGCAGGTACACCTCCTTCAGGTTGATTGACGTCAAGAAGTCACCCTGCCTGATGCAGCCCAATATGGTTTGAAGTGATTGCATTTTGAAGCGCTTGTACGCTACAAAGGACTTTGGAACCAGGAAGAGGATAGAGTAGAATCCCCTTCGCTCCTGGCCCACCGGAACCTGCTCAATGGCTGCTATGTTCAGTAAATGCCGGATTTCCACCTGCATCAGCTGACGCTTGTGGTTGGATTTCAAAATTGAGCAGTAGACAAGTGTCCATGAAGGAAGAGAAAGGAAGTCCAGGGTGAGGCTGTGACGGATGGTGTTTAGGACCCACATGTCCATCACCATTGTCTCCCACTGGGCGGCGTAGAGTTGGAGACATCTGACTATGGGAGGGGACTGATGATCATCACTTATGTCTACGAAAGGGGCAGTTGGAAACCCCCCCTTGAAAAGACTGTGGTTAGTCTGCTGTTGTCTGCCCTTGTCCCTAAATGAAGACTTATCGTGGGTGCGATCCTGTGTCTGGGGATAAGATTAGTTAAATCCCGCAGAGGTGGCTGCAGGATCCGCATTCCGAAAGGGCTGCCTATGAAAATAAGAGTAGCCCTTGCGATCAGACTTCCTGGTAACGGATGGTAAGATCTTGCGTTTATCCTTGGATTCTATTAAGACTGAATCCAAGTCCTCCCCAAAGACTTTTCCCCCTTTGAAGGGAGCAGAAGCAAGCTTCCATTTGGACTTCATGTCTGCCTGCCAGTGGTGGAGCCAAAGCAGGCGGCGTGAGGTCACATTGGAAGCTAGGGCTCTTGATGAGAATTTGGTGGCATTGAGAGAGGCATCTGCTGAATATTCGACTGCTGCAATAATTTTGTTGACATCCTGGCACAACCTAGTGTCGCCAGCTGGCAGTTTGGATTGCAATTTATGCAGCCAGAAGAGGGATGCCCTATTGAAAAAGGAAGAGGAGGAAGGAGCCCTCATGGCCCACGCAGTAGCCTGGTGGGTCTTGTGGCAGGCATTCTCTGCCTTCTTATCCTCTACTTTAAGACCCTCCAGCAGGTCAGAAGGAAGCACAGAATCGGAGGTTAGGGCTACAATGGGATCATCTACGAGAGGAAGCTTTAAGAGATCCTCTATATTGCTCTAGAGTAGAGCTTCTTGTCCACCCCACTATGATTGGCCATTGATCCAGGCTGCGCCCCCTGATGCTGGATGACATCCAGAAAAAACTGAGGGGCTGGAACCAATTCCTGGGGTGGGGTGGTTTCCTTGAAGAAGCCTGCACTTGCATCTTGAGATCCAATGACCTCCTTATTTCCTGGCTCTGGAGTACCAATTTGGGTGGATGCTCTGGCTTTGGTGAGGATAGCCTTGAACATAGAGGGTTTGAATAAACCCAAGAAGGTGGGTGTGTCAGGAGCTGAATTTTTTATCTTCCAACAAATCTGGAGCCTCCTGTCCACCCTCCTCCACCTCCGATTTTTCGCTGACAGCAGAAGAGAGAGGAGATGAAGATCCCTGTGGCTGGTCTTTGAACTGGAGGGTGAGCCCTAGTTCTAGATCGACCCTAGTGAGGCAGACTGTGATCCAGCTGTTGGATGCCTTAATAAATCCCTTGAAATATCGCACATGCAATGACCTCCTTCATCTCATGGGAAAGGTTAGGGCCTTGGTCCTCAGATAGGCAATGGCCCTTGGTTTTACAGTTAGGAGACGGAAGGTCCTCCTCCTCAATGAAGGAACAGGCCTCACACACTGAATCCTCAACCAGGGATGGACTGAGGGATCTAGGAGATGCCCTGGATGGATCGGGTGATAAGTCAAGCTTCCCTTCCTCCACCAGAGATGGAGAAATATCCCAATGGAAAGTAGGCTGGGAAGGGCCTACAGAGGCCTCCACAGATGAAGAAGGAGCCCTGGCAAGCCTTTAGGCTTTTTGAAATAGTTTTTCCAGGGCTCTTTGGCATCTCTCAGCAATATTTTCAACAGCTTTGGACGCCTTCTTAGGCTTGGGTTGTTTCCTCTTAGATGTACACCCAGTACCCTCACCCTTGCCAGCAGGACCGGGCCTGTTGTGCTTACTGGTGGATGGACCTGCTTGCTCAATATCTTCGGCTGCGCTGTTGCTTGCCATTGCCAAGGGATCAGGGCACAAGAAATTGTCATTCACTGCAGGTCTACTGCCCTGGAGGTCAAAGTGAAGTAATTAAAGTCCAAAATAGAACAGTCACTGTCCTGAGGCAATGAATGAGTTGGCCCCAATTGGAAAAGATCCAGAGCGCCCACAGATCCGCGCTAAATGCAAAGGGTATGGCCAAATCACACAGCCAAACACCCTGCAGCCACTCAGAACATTCTTCCTGGGGAGGGGGAGACCTGTCCGGAGCAAAGTTGGTAAATTAATACCCCTCGCAGCAGTGATCTGCTTTGGAGACAGGTAGTGGCAAGGCAAACAGCTCAGAAGAAAAGCGCGCCAATTTTAAACTGTCTAAAATGGCCACTGCACGGCTTGGAGCGACACTGGGACTGTCGGCAATCTGGACCGCTCAGGAGAGCCTCTGGAGCAAGAAGGAAAGTCCTCCAACAGTTTTAGGGCACCCCTAGGTTCATCAGCAGCCATTGAACGAACCTCCCACGGTGGTGCCTCAACCACGATGATCACGGAAGGCAGCTTCGCACCGAGCAGCCTGCTCCACGTGTCGAGAAGAGATGATGCGGAAAAAAATCTAAACTGCAAAAAAAACTAAACTCTGAACTAAATACAAAAATAACAAAGGCTACACTATACTGTTTGGAGAGTCCAACTTTGCTGCTCAAGTACTGGAGCTCCCCAAACTGCGTCCTTTTAGGGCGACTGAGTTTTTAAAACTGGCCTCTATAAGGAACAGGAGGCGTGGCTACACAAACTTTGAACTCAGTCCTTGGGCAGCAAGCTGACGTTAACTCATGCTTAGACTCTCCAAGCAACGCCTAGGATAATGTATATCTATGATTCACTATGATTGGCTCAACAAACATATTTTCTTTTACAGAAAACAATTAATTCTTTTACTTTCTTTTTGTACACTGTATCAAACAATTAGCTCAACTATATTCAGGAAGAGGCATCCTCGTTTCTTGCTGCCATTTCTTCTCTTCGAATAAAACTATGCATTATTTCCTACAATACTTCTCATTAATAATTCATATTTGCTTCCAATTTTAATATATTGTCCCCGAACAAAAACATAAGCATTAAAACAAAAAAGGTACTAAAGCTTTGTGACTTACAAGCCTGGGCATGGATTTCTATTAAAAATTGGCATGGGTCCTTATAATATTTTAAAATTTGCACACAATTCTTTCTGTTTAGAAACTTTTCCCCATGCTGGATGAAAGTATGTAAAAACTCTAGCTTTCCCAAGTAATATTTAGCAAATTGGGCCACACTATACCAAACTGGAATCTATTATTTTCTAAGACTAGTTTTGAACAGAGTAGATGCAAATCATTAACAGAATTTTAATACAGAACATGGGAAAATACAGTAAAAACTATTATAGTTTTTTATGGCTGAACTTTGACTATAGACCGTGTGAACTGTGTTTCATGTTGCAAATATTGACATGTAAGCAATGCAGAGCAAAGCACACTTCCTGATTCAATGTAAATTTTAAATTAATTATAACATTATAAAACATGAGTTTTTCTTCAAGCTGTGTAAATGGGACTATACAGACTTCATCTATACACATATAGATCCATAAAAAACATGGATGCTTAGTTATGTGCCAGCATTGTCCTTGATTATGGCAATAAAAAAATCTACATGAAGGACCATGTGGGATTACCATTTACTTTTATTATTCATATTGAATTCAGGTGTGTATTATCTGAATATGACAATGTTTCAAGATAAAACTATTATTGTAATTCAATATTCTACATCCAAGTATATAAATATAGACAGACAGACAGATATAAGTAAATACTAAGTCAGGCCCCGTAGGCCAAACAGAATATACTTTACTTGATGGCACTTCATCAATATGCAATACAATAAATATAACACATATTCACCCTTATTTGTTTAAAAAACAAATATTAAACATGACTTCATATATAACAATTTCCAAATAAGGAAGGTTTTTCAAACCAGGCTTCTAAAATTGTCTTGGTCTTTGAATTTGAATGGGCCATGATATTAATTGCAATCTACTGCATCATTCATGATGAGCTGTATTGAAGTACTCCCAATACACAAACTAGTAATCAGCATTACTGTTTAAAAGCCCTATGAGGAATATTATCCTCCTAAACATTCTTATTCAGCCTACATCATAAAGGTAGAATATTAACATTCTACAATTATGATGTCTAAGAGTACTTTTCCTTTGGACTTCAACTATATATGACTAAAGTTCAACAGCCACCAATGATAGTTACAAAAAGTATTTTGTCTAAGGTTAGAGTCCAACCATTCAACTTCATAAGTTTTTGGTTTGTCAATATTGCCTTTTCCCAACCCTTTTTTATTTCCTTTCTTCTGAGTAATGTTTGCTTAGCCTGAAGTAAATTCAGAGTTACTGCAGAGTTCTCCTCTGAGAGAACAGGGCTGCTTCATGGGTTAAGATCTGCCCTCAGATAACATAAAGTATCTTTCGCTACATGGCTTCTTCTTGATGTGAGGTCTGCAAAATTTTGTCCACAGGTTTTATTTGGTGCTGGCCAAGTCCAGATGATTTTCATTCATGCCAGTCTCAAATAGCATTTTATTTTAGAGCTTCATTCTAGGCCCCATATCGTATTATTAAAAAAAGCAGAACAATAAACAAAGTAGAATTTTTATGGTTGCAAATGTCCTGGAGATCTGGAGCATGTGTGATAGTATTTTTGCCTTGATGTATGGGGGCAGGAAATAATTGTCTGGGGTTATTTTAGTGTTCATGCATGCTTTTCTCAGTGTGCCATTTTTAAATTGTATGTACTTGTATCGGGACAAGTTTATCATTTGTGAAATCAAGCTCATCTCATGGCCCATTTCTGTATTGACTGCTTTTCTTGATCCTATTTAGTAATATAGAAACCTGAGCTCAAGAACAATGGTTTTGCGTTTTGGAAATCAGATTCATTTCTGCATTTTAAATTGTTTTGAGCATAATACTTTTTATTCAATCTCACCTATATGCTTCACCAAAATGAGATTTTTAATGTCCATAACAGATAATCTTGTAATGGAGCTTGCCCATCATTTTTTATTTATTTATTTATTTTTCACATTTCTACTGCCCATCTCAAAGAGGGACTCAAGGAGATACAATAAAATGTCATACACACACACACACACAGATCTGGATTGTAAGTACTCTAGCTGGAACTTTGGTCACTAAGCAGCCAATTTTAAGTCAAGGACTATCTATATTCAGCCATTTTATGTCAGGATTTCAAATATGCTTAGAAGCTCGTAAAATCCCTGCTCCAAATATTAATTTAACTATTGCAAAATTCACGTACCATTAACTGCTATTATGCTGGATAGATTGATAGGAGTAAATCCAAAATCTAGGATACTTTTCCCTCTGCTTACATAACCTATTGTGAATCTAAAATGATAAATTGTTCTGACTCGGGTCCTGTTGGCAAGTGCAGTTACCAATAAAGTCTGTTTTATTGTACAGCTATATCATGACAGATGGTCCTCCAATGGTGCCAGTAAAGCTCCACCACAATTTTGCCTGAAGGAGCTACCCACTGTCACTGCCACCTGGTCCCACAAACTCAGTCAATAGTTACCAGAGCCGATCCACAAGGCAAGAAGGAAATCCACAAACAAGGTTCTGAGTCCACACAGCAAGCTCCAAAATCCACAAGGCTGAATCACAACCCAAAATCCACAAAGTAGTGTTTTTGAGGGCCAGGGGAGTGTTCACCAAAGCAAACGGTTGTTCCTGATAAATGCACCTTTCCCCTGTGTCTGGCCAAAACATCCCAAGTCAGGTGTTTCTTGTGAGGCGGAACAGGGCTGCTTCCTTGTGGGCAACCTCGCAGACCTCCTCTATGCTTCCCTTCACTCCACTCTCTGTACCTACAGGTTGGGTGGGGAGGCAGCTGTTCCTTGTCAGAGTGGATGTTGCCTTTCATCGGCACCATTGGCAGCTGATCCTTCCCTGCTTTCAGGTGCAGATGGAGATGGAGATGGCTCCTCATCTGGTCGACCACTTCCCCAATGCCGGATGGCCTGGGAATGCATTGTCCTCAGCCCCTGGCCTCCCTGGATGTTCCTGGGGAGATGGTGAGACTATGTTCCTGAGACTATGTTCCTCATCGGATGGTCTCAATTTTAGCATCTCCTGCTTCACTGAACCAACTTCTGATAGAGGCATCACATGAATAACATTCATCCCAATTCAAATTT
The DNA here is from genome assembly GCF_009769535.1 of Thamnophis elegans. Taxonomy (NCBI): domain Eukaryota; kingdom Metazoa; phylum Chordata; class Lepidosauria; order Squamata; family Natricidae; genus Thamnophis; species Thamnophis elegans. Next base: position 31,017,808 of record NC_045551.1, read on the forward strand.
TTCATGAGTAACAACTCATTTAAAGCCTTTATATCATTTGTAATTCCACTTCTTTACACTCTTGATCCCACATGATTGTCTGAAATGTCCTCACCGTTTTCTTGTCAAGATTTCAGAAGTGGGTTGTCATTGCCTTATTCTTAGGGCTGAGAGAGCAGGACTGGCCCAAGGTCACCGAGCTGTCTTTTTTCCTAAGGTAGGATTAGCACTCATAGTCTTCTGGGTTCTAATCGGCACCTTTAATCACTGCATTAAACTGACTCCCATAAACCTTCTATAGGTAGTCTTAGTTTAAAGACCCTTTGTTCAATGACTGTTCAAAATTGTGATGGCACTGAACCAATCTTTGAAGTTCTGGCTATTGCAATGCCCACATGATCACCTGTTCATGACTTAGGCATACAACAACTGGCCTGGGTTTTTGACACTCACACCGTCCCATGGTTGTGATTATGATATGAGATCTTCCTTATAAATTTATCACATGCAAAGTCATCAGAAAAGCCAGTGGAAATCATAAGTCACGGTCATGCTTGACAAACTGCTTTGTCCTCACTGCCAGAACTGCTATTACTAAGTGGTGTGGTCATGTGATATTGCACTTTACAAACACATTGCTTAGAAACAGAAATTCAGTCCCAATTATCAATATTAAGTGAGGAATATACTTTACTTGAAACAGATTATAGAAAGAACTATTTAAAAAAAACATGCTATCTAGCAGTTTTAAAAGCAAACACTGTATTTATATCATTGTGTTCTATTAAGAGAATTTTTATCCAAATACAAAATTTAAGCCATTGGCAAAATGAAAGTATATAGAAATGTTTCCCTATTATCTCTATGAAGAATGCTAAAATAACTTAGCATTTTGTGCTTACAACTTTCAACTTTATCTTAACAAAGCAACTTTTGTCTGGGTATGCTGGAAAGTTACAGAAAGCAATTCATGAGTGGCACGTGATATTATTTATAAGCTCTATTATCACTAAAGAACTGTGGGACTATTACAGATGTAACAGGCTCTAATGAATTACTCTTCCTAGTGATATCTCATTTTATAATTACAGAATTTTACACTATAACAGGATTATTGTTCATATGAAATATTTGAAATGTCACACGTATGCAGTTGATTTTATAGTTGATTTTATGTCATATATAAAATCTACCTATAGAATTAATAATATAGTATCAATAAGGTAATATATGAAAAATATTTGTGCAGATTTACAAGGAAAGCTTGAAGTAGAAAGTCTGAGTTTATCAAATATCTTTGAGAAATACATTTGTTAGGTAATTGAACTGATTGTTTGAGAACTGGCAAAAGTATCTATGCTTTTCATGCTTGCGTATCTAATAGTAATCAAGGTGGTATGCCTAGTGATTCACCCAGATTCCCAAACTCAGCATCCAAAATAGAGTTTGTTTTTCCATCATTCCTTCTACAGTGGCCATCCCACAATATTGAGTTCTAAATACTGCACTACGATATGGGGAAAAGCAATATTTAACTGTTATTTTGAGGCAATTTTATTTTAGAAACTTCTCAATGTTCTGCAGATACAATAATTTATCAATCCATACCAATCTATTTTCTGACCCAGTCTGGTATTATTTTATTCAGCCTCCTCAGCTCTCACCAAACGTTCGGGGGTGGGGGGGAGACCTATTTATGCATTTTAGAGCTTGAGGATTGCAAATCAGCAATTTCTAAAACTAATCTGGATTTAAATACAAGTTGGGTAACCTCAGATGCTCAAAGCTTCCATATACCACCCATTCAAGTCCAGGACAAATGATCCCAAATGGTTAACAGAATATTAAGTATGCTCAGTATATGAACAACATCCAATTTACCCTGTTTGTTTGGGTAAAAAATCAAGTAAGCAAATACATTTTAAAGTTGTAGATAAATTTATTCCAATGGTTTCATACATTAGATTTAAAAGTACAGGGAAATCAACAGGTAAAATGAGCCTGCTAATGACCATTTAACCATCAATCAAATCAAAATTAACACTAGAAGTCTGTCATGTCGAGAGAACCAATTTGATCAAGTGGTTTGCTCAGTTGATTAATTCCTATCAACCAATGGATTAGATGTCCATATCCTCTTCTAGAAGCTCGCTAGGCCTGTATAGCCTGATCTTGGCTTCCTATCTTGGTGTGGCTGTGTGGTATTTCCAATTATCTTCTAAGGCAAGCCTTTACCTGGTATCTTCCCTCCTAGCTCTGCTATATGAATTAAGATAGGAATCTCACACAATCTCTGCATTTTTGCCAGCAGAAAAATAAGAGGAAACTGATTAAAAACTGATAATGAAATCATGCCCTATCTTGGAACATATACTACAACCAACCCATATTATTTCAAGAATTCTGATGAAAAAAATCAGCTAGAAGAAAAAACAAATCTAACAAAAATTCAAACCTTGCATATGAACTTTTCTGCTCTCTTGTCCTTCTCTGATCTTTACAATTTTATACAGTTTAAATGACTAAATTCCAAAAGAATTATCAAGGCACTGCACAATCTCATGCATGGTCCTTGAAAAATAAACCAAACTCAACACCCAATCTGGGTCAGTCACCCGGACCAGAGGTTTTGTCATGAGCCGAGGTTGCGCAGTGGTTAGGGTGCAGTACTGCAGGCCACTTCAGCTGACTGTTATCTGCAGTTCAGCGGTTCTAATCTCACCGGCTCAAGGTTGACTCAGCCTTCCATCCTTCCGAGGTGGGTGAAATGAGGACCCAGACTGTGGGGGCGATATGCTGACTCTGTAAACCGCTTAGAGAGGGCTGAAAGCCCTATGAAGCGGTATATAAGTCTAACTGCTATTGCTATCCAAGCTTTCGGATTTGGTGCTGGAGCTCATCTTCAGGAAACTTCTCTCTAGCAGTGTGTGTGTTTTGGGCTATTCTGTGTGTGTGGCATTTATATGGTGTCGGTTGTAGGTTGTAAACCAAATTCCGTTCAAGGGCCTTTAGTTCCTGATTTTACAACCAAGGTACGTTTACAAAACAGTAAAAAGAACCTTGTAGAGGAAGCAAAAAAAAAAAGGGGGGGGGAGGGCGGCAACCTGCAATTCAATTCCAGCCGACCTAGAAAATTAAAGCCCAGGTAGTTGAGTTAGCTTCAATACGCCAAAGGACTAAAACCAGCTCCCCAAAACTATTAGCCCTCCTAATATTCCAGAGGTGGAGGGCTTCACGTATAAACACCGCACTTGGAAGCCCAGATCGAATAAAGCTACTAGCCTCCCTTAAAAAAGAAAGAAAAAGCCGCCAGCCATCGTCTAAGTCACACCCAGTCCTCTCCGAGCACCTCTTCTAACTTATGCCCCGAGTCTCCTACGAGCGCATTTTTCAAGGCGCAGCAATTAGCAGGGGATCCAGGACCGAGGGAGGCAGGCCGGCCGACTGGCCGGCCACCCGCAGCACCCTCTTCCCGAGATGCGACTTCTCTTTTCCCGCAAAAAAGTGAGGAAGAAGGAATCACCTGCTCGGGCGAAGTTCCTTTCCGCGGCAGCGCCTCGCCCTCACATCCCGCGAGCTCCGAGAGGGGCTGCGGCCGCTGCAGCCGCAGGAGGACGGCGACCGCTTCCGCCACGACCACCACCGCCACCGGGGGACGGGAAAGCCGAGGGACCTTCCCAAAGCCGCGCCGTCGCCATGGAGATTCGCCCCCACCTCAGGTAGCACCGGGGCTGCGCATCGCCCTTCGTTGGGCGCTGCCACTAAACCCGCGCGCCTCTTGCCGGTCTTCCTCCTGCTCGCACCGACCGCGGCCGGAAAAGGCGGGGCGACAAAACAAACGGTTTTGCGGAAGCTGCCCGCTCGCGGCCAGAGTCACGGTGCCGTTTGCTCCGCCCTCTTGCCTCTCCCCCCCACCCGAAAGGAGGGCTGCGTGGGAGTAAGCGGCGTGGGTCTCCTTCGCCTCGCCTGCAGCGCCCACTTCCCGCAATCTGCTCTACCTCAAAGCGGTGAAATTGACAGTGCGAGGCATCATCTGGCTCTGCTCTTTGTACGATAGACTGACCTGTCTGTAAAAATGTGCTTTGTAAGTCTGGAGTTAGTGCTCGAAAACAGATTTACAGAGTTAGAAGGGACCTTATAGGTCATCTAGTCCAACCTCCCTACCCCCCTGCTCGATCCTACACCATTTCTGTCAAATGGCAGTCCAATCTCTTCTTGAAAGTCTCAAGTGATGAAGCCCCCACAACTTCCGAAGGCAACTTCTGTTCCATTGGTTGATTGTTCTCACTGTCAGAAAGTTGCTCCTTGTTTCTAGGTTGAATCGCTCCTTGTTCATTTTCCATCCAATTTTCCTTGTCTGGTCTTAAGGTGCATTGGAAAATAGCTTGGCCCCCTCCTCTCTGTGACAGCCCCTCAAATATTGGAAGACTGCTAGTATGTCTCCCCTGGTCCTTCTCTAGACTAGCCATGCCCAGTTCCTGTAACTGTTCTTCATATGTTTTAGTCTCCAGTCCCCTAATTATCTTGGTAGCTCTTCTCTGCACTTTTTCTAGAGTCTCAACATCTTTTTATAGTGTGGTGACCAAAACTAGGTGCAGTACTCTAGGTGTGGTCTTACTAGGGCTTTATAGAGTAGTATTAGTACTTGATCTTGATTCTATCCCTCTGTTATTGCAATTTAGGATTGCATTGGCTTTTTTGGCTGCTGCTGCAGCTGGTTATCTACTAAGACTCCCCAAGACCCCTCTCACAGTCACTGCTATTAAGCCTGGTTTCACCCAGCTTATTTGTATACTTTTGTTTTTTTCTTACCTAAGTGTAAGACTTTACTTTTATCTACATTTAATTTCATTTTGTTAGATGGGGCCCAGTGTTCAAGTCTGTCAAGATCCATCTGGATCTTGAGCCTATCTTCTAGGGCCGTGATGGCGAACCTATGGCACGCTTGCCACAGGTGGCACATGGAGCCATATTTACCAGCATGGCAGCCCTCAACTCCAGCCAGCTGATTTTTGACATTCTGGAGGACCGAGGGATCCCATTTTTGCCCTCCCCTGGCTTCAGGAAAGCCTGCAGAGGGTGAAAAACGGGCCCAACGGGCCAACCAGAAGTTCCAAAATGATCTGTTTCTGCCTTCCAGAGGGCCTTCAGGGGGAGGTAGTTTTTGCCCTCCCCAGGCTTCAGGAAAACCTCTGGAGCCTGGGGAGGGTGAAAACTCCCCATGCATGGTGTGTGTGTGTTTACACGTGCATGTGTGTGGGGTTTGTTGTGCATGCATGCGCAGGTGGGTGGTGCATGCACACACAATTTTGGCACGCCAAAAGGTTAGCCATCACTGTTCTAGGGTGTTAGCTATTTCTGCCAGCTTAGTATCATCTGCAAATTTGGTAAGTTCCCCTTCTATTCCCTCATCTAAATCATTTATGAAGATATTGAAGAGTACTGGGCCTAAGAAGGAACCTCATGGTACCCAACTGCTTACTTCTCTCCATGTAGACTTAGACCCAAAACTAACCTTGCCATAATCAAAAAGCATTGGAAAAAGCAGTCGGGATTAGAGCCTTTCCTGCTGGAGGTCCAAAGCATTAACTCAGAATTGCAACTTTGTTTTTCTTCTTCTAATAATGCCTGTAATCTCCATCACAAGGGCATAGTACAAGTAATCCTCAGTTTATGACCACAATTGAGCCCAAAATATCTGTGGCAAAGCAAGATATTTTTAAGTGAATTTTGCCCCATTTTATGACCGTTCCTTCCACAGTGCTTAAGTGAATCACAGCAGTGGTTAAGTTAGTAACATGATTGTTAAGTGAATCTAGCTTCCCCATTGACTTTGCTTATCAGAAGATCACAAAAGTTGCTCACCTGACCCTGGGACACTACAACTGTCATAAATATGAACTAGTTACCAAGTGTCCAAATTTTGACCACATAATCATGGGATGCTGCAATGTGAAAAATGGTCATAAGTCACTTTTTTCAGGGCCGTTGTAACTTTGAACGGTCACTAAATGATCTGTTGCAAGTCGAAGACTTACCTGTATCATACCTGTATTAAGCATGGAACGTTTGAGCTCTAAATTCAGCTGGTACTTTCTTGCTTTAAATGGCTTTTCTATTATTTTAAGTATGATTCTAATCCTTGACTATTGAGTATCCGCTGTTGACAGATAATATCTGTTTATTTTCAGTGGAATTTCGTTTTAGAACTGCTTAGCGTATTTGCAAAAGAAATGTATCATGATACATTTACGTTATTTACAATAACGTAAATCTCACAAGGTTTTTGTGGGCGAAAATAGGAGAAGAAGGTATTTTAGCCATCTGGAGGTTATCAAAATAATAAAGGTGGGAAGCAAACAAGCATGCAGCTCTGATCACTAGGAATTGTGTTTCCCTAGGCACTTGCTACTATTTTTGTCTCAGCAAAATCTAATTACTTAAGGTCAGAGTTTGAAGGATCAGATGATGGAATGTATGTCCGGATGAGCCTGGGGATGAGGAGATAGGTATGGATGGAATGGACATGAGAGTGAGGAATATGAATTCTGATAAAACCTTTTCTCTTGTCTTCATTTTTTTGCCTTGACAATTAAGAGCTTTGCTCCTTCCTGTCTCTCTTCGCTGCAGAGGGAGGTGGGTGTGGGGTGCTGCCTCAGACAAAAAGTTTTGAACTGCTTTTACTTTTCTCTGCAGAAGGAGGGGGGCTGAGGGGGAGCTGCCTCAGATAAAAAACTGTTTGTTCTTTTATTCTGCTCGTGGTTCTGACAAGTATCGTCGGCATCTTCATATCCGGTCACATGGGCGACAAGCCACTCCCATCCAGTCACATGGGCGGCAAGCCACTCCCACAAAGGAGGCCACACCCACAGAGTAGGTTTGAACATTTTTTGAAACCCACCACTGATGTGTCCTAAACCATTTTTCTGGAGGGAAAGTGATGTGTTGACTGAAATGCTAGCTAATTAGTTCTTTACTGTTTTAGTTCTTCAGCATTTACATAATGGCGAAACCATCCCTAAAAGGATCTTTCCATGCAAATTCCTACACACTGAAACACATTTCATATGGAAATCAATGTTTGAATTCACATGGCCTGATGAACCACAGATCATATTTTGGCCTAGGATTTGGTAAACTCAGTCCAAGGAGTTAGGGTATGTTTCAGTGTGCTATGGAAATCTTGAAATTAAGTTAACTTGAATAAACAATGATTCAAATACAGAGTGTTTTGCGTTTGCTTCCCAACTGTTGATGCCAAAGTTATTGCATTGTAAAATTGTCTGGAGGTATGCCAGTTGGCTGAAACAGTCAAGCCACAACTAGAGCTGTTGGCTAGCCAAATGGGAAAGGAGTAATGATATCATATAGCTTTGCCAATGAATTCCTGTTCCAAAGGTTCATATTAAATACTTCCTGGAGAAAATAGGCAGAGTTCCATTAACTCCAAAATGGTGACCCAGATAGTGTGGTTGTGTGTTAACAAAAGTGTTTTGTGGAATAGGGACTCTTAGAGGGTTCCCCCCCCCCCCAGTTAAGACTTTAAATGTGTGTGTTGATCTTATGGGGGGTTTAAGGTGGTTATTTGTGGAAAAAGATAATTTTAAATTTAGTCCCCCAAAATTGAAAAAAAAGGAGAGATCTGGGAATTCTTAGAACTGAGATACAATAAACTCTTCAGTTGCATTTATAATAGTGACAAAGTATTTAATTGTGATATAGCTTCAAAATCATGAATAGAGTAAGCCTTCTGAACTTACTGGCAATGAATGGTAAAGTATAAGAGAGGGGCAGGAACATTGAAAAGAGGGAGAGTCAAAAAATAAAGATAGTGGGCACAGCCACATAATTGTAGCTGTGGACATACATACATACATACATACATACATACATACATACATGTTCTATTTGCCTTTTTGACATCCTTCTGCAGAAGCGCCTGCTGTACGTTGAATCTGAGTACTGGTAAATGATTTTCTATAAATAGGCATTTCTATCATAATTAACATCCATTCATTGGGTTACTATTCCTTCTAGACTATTGGTGATTCTTCTCCCTTCTCCAGAGCCAGTTCCATTTGGTGTTGATAGGAGGAGAAAAATCAAACCTGAAGTCCTTGATTGAGCAGTGGTAGTGTTTTAGTTTTAATTTTAGTTTCCTGGAGCTGCATCCTTTCTGGACTGGGAGGCTGCTTATGGTTATTCATGCCTTGGTCATCTTGATGTGCTATTGCAATGTATTCGATACGCAATTACAAATGGGACCAACATTTATGGTTGGCAAGAAAATTTTGATTAGATTACCATGTGAATGCTGTGAAGTTATAACTACAAGGACTGGTTGTAACTCACTTTTTTCAGTCTCATTGTAACTTTGAATATGGCTAAACAAATGGTTGTAAATCAAGGCCTATCTACATGGGTCTGCCTTTGAAAACCATTAGAAAGCTACAGCTAATATAGAAATAGCAGACAAGCAGAAATGAGCCAATGTAACACCCCTGCTCTGTGAACTCCATTGGGTATCTGCTGATTTCCTGATACAATTCAAGATTCTGGTTATCACCTTTAAAACCCAAGGCAACAGTTATTTGAAGGACCACCCATCTTCTGCCCATCATCTAAGATCTGGAAAAGTTAGTTCTCTCTATTAAGGAATGTCATGGACCACCCTGGGAATTTGTACAACCCTCATTTTACTGGCCTTTAAAAGAGTATTAAAAATATGATACTCTGCCCCAGGCCTTGGGACAAGGGGAAGGTGGGCTTTTGCCTGTTTTTATCTACTTGGAACCTCACTATAGTGGCTTATGTCACCCAATTAGATTACTACAACACAATCTATGTGGGTTTGCATTTAAACAACACTTAGAAGCTTAATGCTCCAAGTGCTCATAGCAGTGGTCACACTGAAACACTTTTTGGGTCCTGCATTGAGCACAATTTAAACTCATAACCAATTAAGTCTTCTATTGGTTGGATGCTGGATTACCTGCAGGATCACCTTTTCCTGCTAGAATCACCATTTTGTTCATGCAAGAAGAAGCAGCTGATCATCTTCCATGTTCAGAAAGTTATGGGGGAGAGCAAAATTTACAAAAATGTTTTTTTCATAATAGGTCTGACTGTCCAGAATAGCTTCCTGTTGGAGATTTATTTGTTCCCAGTTTTATCTACCTTCAGAAATAAAACTTTCCCAGAAATCTAAGGGCTTGAAACCAAGCATTATATTTTGGATGTTTAAAGTGTTTACCTTATATATTTTTATTCTTATGTTTACACCACAGCCCAGGGTCTATGGCTGTAGTGTGATATAATAAAATAAACATTACGATAATTATGAATTTGAAATGTTTTCTCTCAGCCAGCAAGAATGCAGGTAACCGTAAGTATTCAACTCACTGTATCATTTAGAGATGGTTTCCTTATATTCTTTTTAAGCTAGCTTCTTTACTTAACAAAGGAGGCGAGGAAAGTTGTAAGATGGAGCAAACTCATTTAACAAATTTATCACTTAACAACACAAATTTTGGGCTCAATTGTGGTCATAAGTTGATATCTGTAGGTTTTTCACTTCTTGTCTTCTGATTCAGAATGTAACCTCAATCAAAATAAACTACTGAATTCTCTTCTTATAGATACTTTGAATTAACATGACATGTATTCTGCTATTACAATGTTAAATTCTATGAAGGAAATAAAACAAAGGAACGTTTATTAGTTTCTCTACATAGGATTTTGCATCAGCGGGGAAAAAAGTCAAATAGTAGTCGAGTTAGAAATGTCTTTTTTTATTTTAAAACATTACAGATTAACAAATAAGATTGTCAGAAACCTTAACAAATAGCCTTTGCTAATTTGCTAGTTCAAGGGGCAAATACAACATTCCTCTATCTATTTTTAAAGCAAAGCTAAAGTTACTGAGTATTTAACAAATTTATATACACATTATTTTGGAAGCTAATAAAATAGTCCTTTTCAAATTTGTTCGTTCTAAACATATTACAACACAATGGCATTTAAGCAGTAAGCCTATAACATTCACATGTCCCCATCTATTCCACTGTTTGTGTCCACATATTAATTTAAAGCATGTTATTTCGTCACTACCTCATCCTCAACATTACACAACATGTAAAAGAAGGATCAAATTAGTCTTCTTGGACTAAACTGTTTCCCAAAAGCAAATAGATATTTTAAAAAGAAATTACCTTTTGCTGATATCTTTTGTTTTATAAAGCTTTTAGAAGATGTGTATGAGTAATTTACATGTAAATGGATATACATTTTAACAAATACTTGTTTGCAAATTCACACACAATACAAAAGCCAAGATTGGTCATAATTTCCTGTTACAAATTGCGTGGAAAACGTTGGTAATTTTTTAATAAATGCTGCTAAAGTAGCCTTAAGCGAATGGTTAGGCAAATACACATGGAGTTGGCATGTCATTGTGTTAAATTTCCTGCTTAGTGCTTCTGAAAAATATCCATAAGATTATTAAAATTATTTTCCCCTAATAATTTATACAGTGTTCAATTTGTACTCCAAAGGCTTAAAATGTTGTTCTCAAGCAGGAATTTAAGCACTCCCAAATGTAGTGAGACATAGAGATTATCAGCATATGTAAATTTGACTCTCCAAACACCTCTGCCATATTTAAAGTCTGCTTTAAGAATATTAAAGCAGCCTTTTCCATTTTAATCTAGTCTTTTCATCTTTCATCTTTATTTTATTTTCAATAGAAGTATGTTCAGGATTAATCCAGGCTATTACTATTACCAAGCAATGTCATATCCAGTGAAATCTCATTTTACCAAACTTTTTACCTGAACATTACAGTACATGTACAGCTTAACAAATTTCTTCAATTTATTTTAATAACTGCCCAAGCAGCATACTTCTCATCACTTTACATTATTTATTCAAACGTTGCTGTGCTCCATTCTGATTCAGTAGAAAGTCTTGAATAATTGGCACCTACTCCCAATTAATTAATTAAAATTATGTTTCACTGTATATGAAATCAAGCCATTTTCTCTTTCACATTCACACAATCAGCCACCAAAACAGTTTTTGGAAAAGATATTTGGGGTAGTGAGAATTTTAAGAGGCATTTTCAGAACAATTGTGCATGTGTTAATTTTAATTCTTGTCACAGAATTAACAACTGAAGACTATTCCAGTGTATTTCACATTGCAGCCTGTATCTTGTTTATGGGTCTGTCAGTGGAAAAGGTATAGATATCTTGCAAAATAAATAACTCTGGAGTAGCTGTACATCGATAGAGCATTATTTACTAATGCCATTTCTTGAATCATTTCCAATGGAATATAAATGTGGTATGTAGAAGATTGGAACTTGAGATGTAAAGAGTAAATAATAAAGACCATGAATTAATAAATGAAAGGGGGAAAAGGTATGTTGAATTCCTATGAAACTAAGGAGAAAGGGGGACTAATAGACCTGAATGAAGATAGCCTGTCTTTGTGGAGTAAAGCTGATGCTTATATCATCAATTGTTACAGCAACTTAGCCACACATTATGATAATAGCAAAAACTGGAAGGACTTAATTCTGATAAATTAATTGCTTTACTGCAAACAGTAAATCATAATATGCCAACTATAATCATTCTTGGAAGGGAAGTTCTGTTTATTGTGACTCATGCTTTACATACCCTATTTGGATTATTGCAATTAGGTCTACATGGAGCTGCCCCAGAAGACTATTCAGCAGTTTAAGCTAATTCAGAATACCATTACTTGTATTCTGTTATGAGAGTGCCAAAGTTCTTCCAAATTATGCTTCTAGTTTGAGAACTGCCTTGGTTACCACCTGGTTTCAAAGTGCAATTCAACATGCTATTTGCAATGTAAAGTACTTAACGGCTCAGGACTTAGATATCTTCAGGACTACCTATTCCCAATAGCTTCTGTTCATCCAATAAGTTCAAGTAAAATTGGAGGAGGTTTCTTCTCTTAAGGACTATACAAGATTCAAAGAATTGAATCTTTTCAGTTGCAACATCTAATTTGGAAAGGATTACTGCCTGAGATCAAGCTAGCCTCCATTGAAGTGATTTTTACAAAAGTTGTAAAAACATGGGGAGGGTGGGGAGGAAGCTGGTATGAAGCGAAGGCCTCCGCTCTAGATTGTGTTTTTTGTCATTCCTTAGTGGCCACCATTTTCTTTGTAATTTTATTAAGTTGTCCTTTTGTGATATTGCTATGTAATTTTCATCTTACTAAAAGAAACTGGTGTAAGATTCTTAAGGTCCCTCTGCATGGAAGCTACATATAATAAATAATGCATAACAAAATAATCAAGCCAATGTTTAAATATTAAGCATTTCACCCTGTCCTTTCAGATTAATGGGCCTTTTTCTCCTCTACCTTGAGCCATGAATATACCTGATCTGGATTTATATACTGTTTTATTTAGTTGGAGCAATGCAGGTTCCTGTCTCATCCATGGTAACTCTTCAACAATGCATACAGAGAGGCGAAGATGTAAATCAAAATATAAACCAGAAAGTATAAATTTGTCCCACAAATGTTATTGTAGATATTAATGAAAGTATGAATCCCTTAGTTCATATTTGAAAGTTGTTGAATGTGACATCATGCTGTAGATGATAAATGCAACCATGCATAAGAGTAACTCTAATGTTTACCAAGTGTTTAATTATTGACTAAAGAATGAAATAGAAACTACATGACATGATTGTTTAATATTTTTATGGAAGAATGGTTTGTAGTGATGCTAGAGTACATCAATGGAAATTAATATAAGTGTACTTTTGTATGCAAATAGTCCATTGCTGTTGGCTGAGAACTTGAAAGATTTGCAGTGAATTTTAGATTGTGTGAAACAATGATAAATATAGATATAAAAATAATATCCATTTTCCCAAAAATAAGACCTTGCATGATTTATGTGTGTACCTAATATAAGTCCTATCCCCAAAATAAGCCCTATTTAAGAGGCTGTGCAGCTGCTCATTCCGACTGGTTGCTCATGGTGCCACGGCCATGAGGTGGTGCGTGGGTGGAGCTGTCCCATGTGCCCCACATCAGCTTACCTCAGGGCCCCTGCAGCCAGGCCATCCACGCCCTGACCTCTGCCTCATGGCAGCAGCACCAGCAGCCATGTGCAGCAGGAGCCCACATGGCTGCCAGCGCACTTGAAGCCGCAACAAAGCAGGAGGCCAAGTGGTATGCTGGTCCCACAGCCACGTGGCAAGACAGGTGTCAGGGCACATGTGGCCTTTCTGTGGGGGCCTTGACCCTGCCTCACGGCATGGCACTGGTGCACTGTGTGTCCTCCTGCCTCGCCACAAGCAAGTAGAAGAAGTGGGCCTCTTATACATGGAAAAAATAAGACACCTCTTGAAAATAAGCCCTGGTGCTTATTTTGGGCCCCAAAAGAAAATAAGGCCCAGTCTTATTTTCGGGAAAACATGGATATATCAAATAGTAATGAAGATAGTTTTACAGCAAAAAGGAGGTGAATATTTATACATAAATGGTATAAAACTGAGTGATGAATTTAGATACATTGGTGGAAAATGTGAGAAATGGAAACATGTTTAGACTGCAAATGCTGGTAGAACAGTAGTAGACAACATTTTCTGTTATGAGGAATATTTGTTGAAAGAGATAAATATGGTGGTATATAAAAGTTTGTTTCTGACCACTTTGTCATATTGAAGTGAAAGTTTGATATATTAGGAAATAGATACCGTGTTTCCCCGAAATAAGTGCTTGGCCTTATTTTTGAGGAGAGCTTATTGTAGTGCATGCACTCAAAAGCCCGACTGGGTTTATTATCTGGGGAGGTCTTATTTTCAGGGAAACAGGTTAAGTACAATAGAAATGGAAGAAGGATGTATTAAAATAGAAAAAAAAGTGGTCAAGAAAGGTTGTGTGTTTAATCAAGATGGTTGAAACACAAAATAACTACTTTGAGAGGGATTGGTTGTGTAGTTAGAATGAACATGGACTTATATAAAGGAAAAGTGAATGGGTTGAAAGGAAGAAAAGGATTGAGAAGTTTTAGTTAGTTGAGCTGATGAAATTCTCAAAGAGAGGAAAGGGAAATTCAAAGAGCAAATATTAATGTATGAAACAGTGTGTAAACATGATAAACTCAACATTTTCTCTAAGTTGAAAAGTACAGACAAATATAATGGTGGTACTGGTATAAAGTTCTGATTTTTTTTTCATTCTTTTAAATTTCTTTGGTTCATCATTCTAAATCTTATTCTGAAAGGGAATTAGCATGAATTTCTAGTCTATATAAAGCTTTTTATGAATTCTGCAAAAATTTAGCCCCTCCCCTGTAAATTATGTTTCAATGAATTCCTAAGTAAACAAATTTAATCTTGTAAAATTGTTTACAAGTGAACATAGGTTTCTATATAGTAAAAGTTAAACATGACACTTTTATGCATATTTTAGTGTAAGAGTGAACATTGATTTGAATAATATATTCAAATTGGCAGGAAAAATGTTTACATCATGTACAGGTTATGCTAGTTTCTGGTCACTTCAGAATTCAATAAAATATACAATTTGACTATGGGATCGAAGTGTTTGTATAGAACTCTATCAGCTATTACATACATGAACTCTGGAATATACTACTCAAGAAAATTAAAGCGTCTTTGGTAAATCATTTTACTTTATAATGAAATGCTTTAAGATTGTACCTGATTGTAGTACAATGCTTTCCACACAGATCACTTAAAACATGTTAATAAACATGAATTAGAATTTCTTTACGTTTTAATTCTATCATCAACCCGCCTACAAATTATAATAATGCAGAAGTCTTTTGACTGCAGGGAATGTGACTTTTTAGTTCTTTTGTTCTGCCTTAACAATCAAATTTTTGTAGTATTATGTATAAGCCAGACTCACATTTCCCATAACAAGGCAAGCATGGTTTGCTCCTGATGAATGTGATCAATGTAGCCAGTGTATATGAATCAAGTTATATCCCAGCAAAGGTATATTGAGATTTAAGGAAGACCAAAGTTCAAGAGATACCAGCACATTTATTGCCCAGTATGGCACATCATATCTAAAATTATAATAATTTAATCACTGCATCTTAAAAAAAACATAGCAAAATATTAACAAAAAAATGGAAGTAAGATCCAGTGCTAACATCATTGTTATTGATGACAATTCTAGAGAGAATTAAAAGGGAGAAAAAGAATACTACGGTATTCGTTAAAATAAGTAGCAAAAATAAGTATTTCTATATGTATCATCTAAAAAGCTAGAAGCTACAGATATAAGTTACATGGAATGCCAATATATACATTATAACTTTCTGGAATCTAGCTATAAGGCTGTCTCAACTTAAAAGGCATCAAAGTCAAACCGAAGATTCTAAACCACAAAATAATATGTATGTCATCCTTATCAAAAAGTTTTCTCTATCAATAATGCCTTCGTGAAGAGTAATAGCAGCACAAATAAATTTGGATGGCAAGGGCACATACCCACAGTTTTCTTCACCATAGTTTATTGTATAAGCTATGATGACTAGTTCATGCAAATGAATAGCAATAGCAATAGCAGTAGACTTATATACCGCTTCATAGGCCTTTCAGGCCTCTCTAAGCGGTTTACAGAGAGTCAGCATATTGCCCCCAACAATCTGGGTCCTCATTTTACCCACCTCGGAAGGATGGAAGGCTGAGTCAACCCTGAGCCAGTGAGATTTGAACCGCTGACCTGCTGATCTAGCAGTAGCCTGCAGTGCTGCATTTAACCACTGCGCCACCTTGGCTCTAAATGAAGCCAAAGCCAAAGCCAAACTAATTGTATATGTGGTTTAGTGCAATGTGTTATGGTGTCAATTGATTCTCAATTCATTGCTGCCATAGCTAGGGCTGGCGGCTGGTAGGTATCATCTAGTAGTTTAATCGTTTTAGATCAAGATTTTGTAACACTAATAGCTTGGTTTTCCTAAAACATTTTAACTTGTCAGAACAAGATTCTACTCTTTAATGTTATATACATATAAACCAAAACTACTTCTAAATTGTAACACTGCTTACAAATATATATTTGTCCTGAAGCTTTTATTTGGAGGATAGTAACATCATTCTTAACATTCTAAACAAATTTTAGTTATCCCAGCCAAGATGTCCTAGTAAATGCCTCAATCAATAAAGAATAGCTGAAAGATTTTAAATGTGTATACAATTTTAAATGTGCACTAATACAGTATGCTAGGTTAGGTATTTCTTCACAGAGGGAAAAATAATAAGGTATAATTTATGGTAATTTCTATATAAGTCAAACCATGTATCTTAATATGTCAAAGAAAACAAAACTGAAATCACCCAAACTGAAAAGCTAGAATAAAATGTGACTTTCAAGCATATGTTGTTTAAAAAGTAACATTCGAAAATAGTTTTAAGTAATGATACTGATTATGAATATGAATACTGATTAAGGCCAGGAGCTAAAAACCCATACCAACTTGTTAGAGAAAAATGCTATAAGAATTCAGAATTTCCTTTGATATGCATGATACCTAGTGAACTGATCGTAGCTCAAGCAAAACTCTCTTCAAGTAATCAGAGAGACTCAAACATTTTTATCTCGTCCATATTAATGTGTTTCTTCTAGCCTCTCTGTACATGCCACACATTGCAGGAAGATTTTCATGACATTTAGAAAAAAATGACTTCCTTGTAAGCTACCTAAAACACTTGGGAGAAGACAAAATGGATATTTCTTAAATGAATGAATGAATGAATAAATAAATAAATAAATAAATAAGCCAAACCAGTGTTTGCACATTAAAAGTTGATTAAAGACTAGCTCAGAAGTTATTTTTGACTGCCATTATGAAGTTACAGCATGCATGTACAGGGTGAAAGGGATCTGTCCAGTTTAAACATGACTTGATGTCTAAATCATTCCAATGGGGGAGGAAGAAGCCAATCTGTCTATGGACTTGTACCATTGATGTTTAGTAGGCTCTTTGCCCCATCTGAGTATATGTTTGTGTTTTGTTTTAAAAGAAAGCTAGACTTCAGCATGATTTATTTCCAAGAAATTTCTCTGAGTCCAATATGTAGCCTCACAGGTATTCTCAGAAAATAAAAATGGATGACTATAGGCCAATGCTTTGTTCTGAACCATGTCTACCCATCCATAAAAACCATAAAAGTCAGCTTGAGTAGTAGGAACAACACAGTATGGTAAATGGTATGAGTCCCTGTTGCTCTTTGTTAAATTGATGTTTTATGACTGGCTACATTCTGATGCATTTTCCTTCCCATAGTGTCCATTATAGGAAATGAGAAGCCCCATTCAGGCTGCACCCATAATGTATTTTCAGATATTTAATGTTCCAAGTGCTCAACTAGCTATTAGTATGAGTTTTAATCATACTGTAATACTGTATATATATACAGTCAAACAGTCAGACATCAGAAATTACTTGTGAAGATAAAGCATGCTTAAAAATGCTTGAAGGTGCACACTGAGATCTATGACATTAGTTGGAGTCTGTTCCTAACTTTGATGATGCCAAAACATAAAATGTTTCACAACATAATGACACAAGTGTCAATATTTTGTACTTGCATCATGACATCCCAAAGTATATAAGGGCAGAGTTTGTACTGGGCACATGATTTGTTTCTCATTCCCTTCATAAATATTTTCAGGTCATGTGCCTCCTGAATTCAGAAGTTTCAAATGCAGTGATTAAAAAAAAAAAAACACAAGTTCAACAAAATGGCATACAGAATAATAAATAAAACCTGATCTGGCAAAGTATTCATTTACCTATTTATATAGTATATCTTTAACACTGAAATGAAACTCAGGAGAAAGAAGCTTTCAATGACAAGGAACCAAGATGAGTGACATTCAGCAAGGCTTCTTGGCTAGCTAGAAAGATTGACTTCAAACGTGAGTTACATACGCTTTCTGAGTTTTGGTCTGAAACTGGTTTTTGGTGAAGTTTAATTTTGTGCTTGGTGATGTTTAATCCTGTGTTTATTGATGGGATACTTTTCCCTATTTAGCTTTGTTTGGAAGGGGAAAGGTTAATCTCTGTTCTTGAAAAGAAACTGGGTTGAGAAATCTGGATAGTTCCTGTGTCTATTTGTTCTGGTAATTGGTTTAACAGGCAACAGCTACCATGTTTGCTCTTTTGCTACATTCTAGGGCTAATTGCTTTCTTTGTAGTTAGGCTTAAGTGTTTACACTTGAACTTGCCTGGAGTGTGAGCTCTGGTAATGACCCAGACAAGGCTTGTGTTTTAGTTTTAAAAGGATTTAAACAGGTGTGATTTAATTATTTGTATTGTGTTTGAATTTTTACCTGCCTCATGGTTACTTTTTCTATCTGGGGAAGTGGGTCTTTGTTCACTGTTTTAGTGGTTCCTGGCACTGTCCTTTTGATGTGTATTTCCAAGAGACAGGATGCAAGATTGGCACTGATTTTTTACTGCCTTTCTGGAGTGCATGTGATCTTTCCTTAAATCTGGATGGTTTCCTTAGGATATCTTTTGAGGGGAGTGAGACCAGCTGGTATCTTTAAGTGGTGCAAATGGATCTAAGGATTGCTTCTCTTGGGTGTGCTCTTTCTGGAGAGCTTAAATGACTTCTCTGATAAAGGGTTTCACTTTATGAGCAAGAGTTGGTTGCTGATAAGTTATCATTGGATTTTAACTATTTTAATTCCTCAAGGTGCTCTGGCACCCTCCTGATTTGTAACTCCAGCTTGCAGGTCTTTTTAATCTAATGATTGGAATTTAGGGCAGCTTTTTGTAAGCAAAGAAGCTTTTTGTATTTTTGTACAGGTAATCCTTGATTTACAACAGTTCATTTAGCGAACATTCAAAGTTACAATGGCACTGAAAAAAGTGAGATGACAGTTTTTCACAGCATAGCAGCATCCCCAGGGTCAAGAGAGGCCAGGCAAGGAGAAGCACCCTTCGACATGACTTCGAGTTGGCCACACCCACCCTGTCGCATGACCACCCAGCCACACCTACTCAGCTGGTCATTAGGGCAGAGAACCGGTTGTTAAATTATTTGAATCCCACCACTGACGAAACTGCTATTTCTATGACAGACTTCACTATTGTTAATTCATATTGAGAACCTGTAAACACAATCATATCTATTGAATCAAATATGTTAATTCAAGTCATACTGAAAACTTGTAAACACAATTATATCTATTGAATCCAATCTAACAAATTACCTAGAAAAAGACAACCCTTAGTTTCTGAATCAGAAAATGTTCTTTTAACTTAGCAATTTTTATACTGAGGTGTTTATACTTTTAAAATGTGTGGACTTCAACTTCCAGAATTTTGGGAGTTGAAGTTTATACTTTTTAAGGTTGCCAAGATTGAGAAACACTGGTTTGTGGAAACAGAAGCCCCATTGTTTTTCTTTCAAGTGAGTGGCAACAATTTCCAGGCCCTGCTGAAGAATCACTTAGATATTTTCCCCTTAACCAAACAACATTTTTCTTTTCTCTTACAAATTCCTTTATAATGCCTCTAAAAGTGCCAGTTCAAAAGCTGACAAAAGATGCTACACAATAGTTTACTGGAATTTGTTAGGTAAAACTTTCTATGGAACATAATTGAATACTACTGTAATAGAATACTTTTGTTCTAAACAAACACCAGTTGGAAGTGCATAGAAGTTACCCCATAATAATTCAAATATCGTATTAGTGTCTCTTTGCTTTGTTAGATTGATATGCATGAGGACACACAAATATTAGAGAACATGAACCGCCCCATAAAAGTGATCTTATCAGAATACAAAAGGCACTGAAGTAGTTTCCAGCTGTTTACAAATGATCTACCAAAAATGGTAGAAAGATCTAACATATTCCTCACATTCTTTTATGTTAAATAAAAGTTCCTGGATTAATGTAATATGTTGATATACATTAAGTGATTCATGTGAACAAGAGGCGTAGCTGTCAATTAAGTGCTGTATTTACTTAGATTTGTGAGCAACTTTGTGAGCTGATATGAGATAAAACGTATGTTAAGTTATAAACACACTGCCCTAGTTTTGGACATAATTATGTCATTGGTCCAAATTACAAAGGCAGAGAAAGAACAAATCATATCAACACACAGCCTGTAGCAACTGTTGTGGAATCTTCAAATACACCTGGAAAAATACTGAAATTCGAATTATAACTGTGAAGGTAAATAGAAAGAAAACCCATCTAGTATTTGAAGTGTATCTACATTTTTAAAAAGGGCTATTGATCACGCATGGCACCTGCTCAGTTGTAAACACAAATGTTGACAGAAGATTCTGAGTAACCATTTGAAAAGATTCCTGGTTCTTCATAGACCAAAATAATTCAATCCTACACTACATAGATAATCCTAAAGATAAAGAAATGCATCAGCTTCTGTGGCGATGCAATTCTTATCCTACTTGCTATGAGGTTTATAAAATCATTTGATACCATAAGATATAAAGCATGACAATAGTCCTAAGAAATTGAATTAAGAACACTAATTCATTTCACATATTCCAGCAAGGAATGAAAGGCGGTGTTATTCTCAAAGTTTAGAAATTAAAGACTATAATTTCTGTGGCCTAAAAATTGAAGACACTATCATTCTCTGGATGACCCAATTCCCTTGAACATTTAAGAATTTAATCGGTCTTCATATTAGGCTTATTCAAATCACCAATATTGAAATTGAATTCTTTGAAGACTTGTATAAGAACAATTCCAATAGATACAGTGGTGAACCCACAAGCCATCCCCAAGAAGTCAACAACACCAACATTACTCCATTCTCTGAACAAAATGGCTGAGGCCAGCAAGACAAGAGTGGTGAATACTACATAATAGATGGCACCAAACACTGAGGAATCAAAACATTCTAGTGCCTTATTTATGTACCTAAACTGAATTATTATACTACACCCCAATACTGCTAACAGAACCAAACAGAGATACAATGCTCTTTGACTTGATGGATTATTGTGAAAGATATCTTGAGCAGCCAGTCCAATTCCTTTTGTACTAGGCACAGTGAAACTTCCTAACAATGAGCAAATACTGATGTAAACCATAATGTTAGTGGGTCCATGGGCTGGTGCAATCCAAAAGATAAGTAGAAGCAGCATGAGAAGCACAATACAGAGGTAACCCACGAATACTGAAAAACAAAGAGAATATAATGGCATAATTAAGCTCAACAAAATGATATTTCTTGAAAACAATTCTATATTATTTGCGATATACCCCAAATGCAAGCAATCACAATCCATACTGCACATTGTTTATATAGTGACATCAACTCACATTGGCTTTAGCTAGATAACTTTCCAAATTGTATTTTGCAATAAACTTCATTATCAACTACCTAATAGGGTTGTATTACTATTATCCTTCTCATCTTTCCTATTACCTATTTCCTTAGCTTCTTATGACCATAACTTTGTTATTTGTATCTCATGATTTATGTTGATTGCTTTTATTTAGTATCCTGTTATGATTTATGTTGATTATTTAGTATCCTGTAACTATCACTGGGTGTTGTATGTTATGATTTATGATTATTGTATTTTATGATTATGATCATGTTTTATCACTTGTTGCTTGTATGTACACTGGAAGCATATGCACTGGAGAGAAATTCCTTATGTGCCCAATCACACTTGGACAATAAATGTTCTATCTATCTTAATGGTTTTTATATTCCAATGCCCTGGAATGTCAATATACACTAACATATTTGGAAAGACTACATTTGGTGGGTTCCTGACAGTTCTAACCTCTTCTACAGTGCCATTTAGAACCAGTTCTAACTCCCTCCCCCGTTCGCACCACGTTTGCCCCGCCCACCGCTCACTGATTGGCTGGCTCATCAATCACCTTACCCACCTTTAAGAGTCCTATCTAAACCTTAAAGTCTTAAAGCTGTCAAGTTTGAACATCCCTGGGTTTTTTTCTAAAGGGTTAGGGGTGCAAGGGTCTTGTAACTTGACAGCTTTAAGACTTGCACACTTCAATGCCAGAGTTCCTGAGCCAACATGACTGGAGGAGGAATTCTGGGAGTTAAAGTCCACAAGTCTTAAAGCTGTCATGTTTGAACAGCCCTGGTTTTTTTTCCTAAAGGGTTATGGGTGCAAGGGTCTTGTAACTTGACAGCTTTAAGACTTGCGTGCTTCAAATGCCAGTTTCTGAGCCAACATTTTGGTTGCTAAGCAACAGCGTTATTAAGTGAGTTTCACCACATTTTACAAGTTGGCCATGCCCACCCAGTCACATGGCCAGCAAGCCACTCCCACCCGGTCACATAGCCGGCAAGCCACTTCCACAAACCAGGCCACACCTACAGAAGAGGTTCTAAAATTTTTTGAAACCCATCACTGATTTGGAAGTACTGCCAGGTTTTCTGCTCATTCCTTTTCTTAAATCCTTGTTTTCTATCTGAATCAAACCATGGTATGTAATCCTAAATCGTGCTCCTGCTTTTGATAGTCTGTTATTTAATTTATTATGGCAAATTATGCTTTTGATTCGGAAAAATGATCTTTTGAAATGCATATTTCTGTTTATATGTAAACTGAATACAGCGGAGCATATTTAAATTATCTCCCATGTTTTATTTATCATGGGCCAGTCAGTCATCAGGCATATTTAAGCAATGTAATTTTGTGGTATCTTTGTCTCCTCCTCTATCTAGAAATTGTTCGAAACCATAAGACCATCACTTTATTTTTTAATTTCTTCAGGAAGACAAAATTATAGTCCGTAGTTTGGATTATAATTTTCTGATATTTACAAGCAGCTTATTAATCATGCCTACTCTTGGAAGCAGTCAGTGGTTTGCTCATCACTGAATCAACTATGTTGTATTTAGATCTTCCCCAATTTGGAGGTACAATTTCCAGAATTTCCAGCTACGTATCTTGGTCTTTGGCTAAGAATCTGGGGAGCTGTAATCCCAAACACATTTGGAAGAGGCCAATGGATTGCTTCCTTTTGTGTATCATGTACACTGAAATAATTACAAGAAAATATATTCTCCTTTATTCTTTGATTTCTAACAATAATTTTACATCCAAACCCATTATTTATTTTAATTTCCAGCCTTCCTTGATTGAATTTATAAATTTATACTACTCAATTGTAACCCCAAAGTAATAAAACTGCTTAAATTCCATTGACTGAAATTATACACAAGTACAATTAATTCCAATCTTTATTATTTAATGAATTATATAAAAATCTTTACCAGATAGGAAAATAAGCTAATTTTAAGCGTAAGTAACTTTTTCTTTAAATTTTATTTTTAATTTTATTCTTGCCTTATATTGTAATTATTGAAAAACTTGTAAGTCTAACTTATTTCCCAACGGTTGTAAAAAAAAAAACAATGGTAGTTATGCTTAGGACTGTGGAGCAAATGAGTTTCATAATTAAAAATCAAAGACGAAGAAAAATTGATGCATTCCTTTGGCAACAAAAAGTTGTTCAGCAGGAAATACAAAGTAAGCCAACATTACATGTTGGAGCAACTTACACTTCTTTTCAGTTTTGTCTTGTGACTCAGATTTACTTGTTAACATGGATAACCTAAAGAATTAAATACCTGGATTTGTAAGCTTTTCTTCAAGCTCAGCCTGAGTGGTGACACTTTCAGACTTTGGAGAATGAATGATGAGAACAACAGAACCTGCGCAACTCAGGAGGCAGCCTAATTTGCCCAAAATATTCAGTTTTTCTTTCAGTAGATAGGAAGCTAAAATAGACCTAAGAAAGAGACGGTCAAAGAGAAAAATTGAATCAGGTGTTCTCTGTTGTAAGGTAGGCTCTCCACAAAGGATACTTCCAAAAATCAAAGTAGCAATTGTGTGATGGAAACCCTAACATTTTTTTCATAGATGCACATAAAGATAGATCATTTCGTTATGGCCAGTTTCTTTACAGTTTGATTACTCTTGTGGATGTCCCTGCTGAAGGTTAAGAAATTATTCATCCGTCTTTGTTAATTTTCTTTGTTGGTTTAAACAGTGTTTCTCAGCTTTAGCCATTTTAAGATATGTGGATTTCAACTTCCAGAATTCCCCAGCTAGCAATGTGAGATATATTTCAACACTTGAGTTTGGTCTGGCAAGTGGGAATGCAAGATAGGAAAGGAATGCTTCCCTGATGCATTTTGTATCCATGAAAAATACTCTGACTGGATCTCTCCTGCAAATTACGTGACATTTTTTAAAGTATCAACATTTCTTGCAGCTGCTGATACAGGATGTTTTCTTAACAGATCTAACATGTTTATGCAGCATCAGAGATGTAAAACCTTTTTTAAAGACACTATTTGTAGTTGAGGGTCACTTCATGATTCTTTGGATAGAGAGAGGACAGTGCTATTTGTGGTAAAAATGCCCTAAAGGAATATAATATCTCAAAATTAACTTAAATATTTGAGAAACGATAGCTATCTGAGGCAAAGTTCTAGAAGTATCACTCTGTCTTCTTTCTGTAGCTTGTTGGGGATTGAATCAGTTTTTAGCCCTGGATACAATTCCACAGCATGAAGTAACACCAAGAGTTAACTAATTGAAAAATTCAAAGGATGCACCTCATTTAGCCAGAATCTCTGAAAATCCAAGGATGTTTTATTTGAGTAGTTGAGAGGTTTACACATTTTACATTTCAGGATTCTGGGCATATAAACATAAGTCTATGTTCACAGTAAACCTTTGAAAATGTCTTTCTTTGAAAAATAAAAAAATAAAAGCATCTGCACATTTCAAAGGATAGAAAGAAATCTAAAAAAACAACTAATATCTTTTCCTTAAAGTGAGGATCAAAAGGGAAGATAAAGTGAAAAAAAAACTAGGTCATTTTAAAATCAAATTTCTAGGACAGATGAAAGAAATGGAATACTTTTGCCACTACTAGTAAAAAAAATTACAAAAAAATTAACATAGTTGTGTAAAAGATAGGTAGTCAGATGGATAGTCTGATTTGAAGAAATAGGAAAATAGGCATAATAGGAAAAAATCTTACCCAAATGGGACTCCAAGTGCACCAAGTGGAGTCACCAGTACAGTAGGAACTGCAGTATAAGCTAAGAAATTCCCAATCTGGCCAAGTGCCACTGTGAGGAAAAACACACATATGTGAACAGAAAACAAAACAAAACATTTCATTATTTTTGGAACAGCTGATTTCGACAGCAGGGTTTTCAGTGTTGCATTGCTTTATTACCTCACTGCTTGGCAGCTTTGTTTTTTATAATTTCCTTCCTATTTTAACCTGCTGTATGTTTCTCTGGCTGCATTTTAATTAATTAGAATGATTGTCCTTTATATTCATGGGCAGAAAAACTAGTAAATAGGGAGGAGGTATTTTTCCTTTTAGCCTTAAAGAAGTAGCAAGAATGATGGCACTGTCATTAAAGCCATAATCTCTATATTTCCATATCTAAATCTCAACACTATATTATTACCACCACAACCACCATCCCAAAAACCCTTGACAATTGGTGAGTATAGCTGCCTAATAAGACATTAAGTTTGGATCTTGAGAAGGGAAAAGTTGAGCATCCATAGCTCTATAACTCAGAAGCAACAGTGCTGTGTCTAGAGCACTGTGGTTTTGCTTCTGGCCCCTTGTTTTGAAACCCTGATAAACTAGACAATGGGGAAGTGAAAAAGTTAGGACACTGCACTTTATATGTGAGCAACATTAAGACTGATATCAGTAGAACATGATGGAAAACTTTCTGGGCTATGCATCTAGGCATGTAAATAGCATGGATTTAGGTATTTTGCACCAGTAATGCATATGACATACAGCATTTTATTCCTGCCATTTGTGCAAAGATGGCATAA
Source organism: Thamnophis elegans (assembly GCF_009769535.1). Classification (NCBI taxonomy): domain Eukaryota; kingdom Metazoa; phylum Chordata; class Lepidosauria; order Squamata; family Natricidae; genus Thamnophis; species Thamnophis elegans. Next base: position 31,043,679 of record NC_045551.1, read on the forward strand.
TGTATTGACATCATGTGCCATTCTGCAGATACTAATGGCTACTATTTTCATCTTCCTACAAAATTGCATTGACTGTTCCTAGACCTCACTAACGTGTTTATTTTGGAGGTATACTGCTATTTCCATTTTATATTTTAAAGTTATGGATGCAAATGTAATGCCTTCTCCTGGTAAATAATCCTAAACAGTGGCAGTGTAGATGATATTGAACTAAAATGAGCCCTACTCTGCATTGGTATAAAGTATTTTGATATATTTTCAATATGTTTTATGCTAGCTGAAGGTTCCATATCCTAGCATCTTATTTCAGCTTTCCGGGAGTGTGTGAATTACACTTTTGGGGCATTCCAAGCCTGCAAGGCAACCCTGATTGGAAAGTTTGAAATTGCAATATATCTGTAGGTCAACAAATTGATTTATGTTTACGTAGGATTATAATATATCATCAGCTAAACAAAAGAATTACAATCTAAATTGTTACACCCATCATGTTTAGGTTTTTTGTTGCTGTTGTTGTTTTCACAAGTTGATTTGCATATGACAGCATTTAAATAAACTTGGTTAATTTTGAAAAAGATAGCAGAAGTACTCTTGATTAGTACTTCCATGGGAGAAACCACAAAATTCCAAGGCTGTTAATTAGACCAGAAATCAAACTGATATTTTAGAAAAAAAGCACTGGAAAATCAGTTCTGATATTGCTGCTTAATAAACTGCATGGACAAATTCATAAAAGAAGTTGAGGTTAACTTTAGTGAAACAACTTTTTATTCAGAAAATGTGACTGGAAAACTGTAACTGTTAAGAAAAACAATCTATGCATTGCCCATACATTTTTGTGTCTAACACAGTGGTTCTCAACTTTTTTTTGGCCATGCCCCACCTAAGCATCTCTAAAATCCTGATGCCCCCTCCTGTGAAATATAATTCTTACTTTACTCAAAAAGTGAACTCAAGCAGAGGAAGCCTAACAGGCCATTTAACTTGGTTTAAACAAGGTTCAAATTGCCCCCATTAAAAATCAAATTGCACCGCTGTGGGGCGTAGGCCCCACGTTGGGAACCACTGGTCTAATAAGATGATTTCAAGTAAATTCTGATTCAACTTTCTCCAGTCTGGTTCCTCCAGATGTTTTTTTGATATAAATTATTTCCAGCAATTATAACCCAATATAGCTGGATAGCAAATCATATAGATTTTGACTCTCCCCACAAATATTCCCTTGGATAAAAACAATTTTATACTTAAATTATGTTGCCTGAGAGAGATATACAGTTTAGCCAAAGCCACTATATCCTGTTGTGTGAAATGAATGAAAATGCTGCCAACAAGAAAAGTCTTTATATCAAAATATGCTAGACTGAGCATGTCAGCAGCTTTCCTTTACATAGATATATTGGACCAGAGTTATGATCATCACTGCTGATCATATGCATAAAAATTTTGCCTAACACATCTGAATAGAACAGTATAGTCCTTCAATATGGTTTTAAGGTGTAAATTGTTCAAAGATAGAAGATATACTTACTGGCAATAGTACCTGACCACCACACTATATCAGTTAAATATGAAGTCCCTGGATAAGTGAAAAATCAAAAATTGGATCATCAGATTAAATAATATATATTTTATAGATACAATTTTCTATAGCTTCAACAACATGTTAACTTTACAACTACACCGCCTTACAGAATTATTTAACTAGGGTGCATGAACCAATGCAAATCTTGTATAGCCATGAGTGTAACCATAATCAGTATTACTTTTTATAGTTTGCTTCCAATGAAGATAATCAGTCATGTCCCTGGTGTGGTTATTAATAATCCAACTCTTTAAGAAAATAGATATGCACATGGTTCACCCTTGCCCTAAATCAAATGATTAGTATTAAAATATTTCAAAACCACAAAATAGTTTTTGAAATTGAGCGTCAATATTGAGTCACACGACAATAAACATATATTTACCTATGCTTTCAATACTTATGCAAAAGCTGAATTTGAACTGTTTAAAAATGCATAGATACTCTGTTTCTTGTAAAATATAACATAACCATTATACCTGTTTCTAAGATTTGAAATATTTTTTTGCAATCTTGGTGGGCCTTTTCAAGAGGTAATCTTCTAGAGAAATGAATAAAACCAGTAATGGAGATGGAAGTTGTATAAGTACATCTGCCTCATTAGATTGTGCCTCAATCTAATATAGTACAGAAAACATTGAAAGGTATTTTAGAAAGCACAAACAATTATTGCCAATTCAGTACTACCTATGGCAATCAGAACCCAACTTCCATCTTTTATCCAAAATTTGCATTGTTTAGGATTTCAGTATTTGAGCAGTAAAAATAGCAGATTGTAAGTATTCAGTAAGGAAAAGCATTGAAGCCCAATATGAATGTGAACTAATGTGAATAACTGAAAGCTTACAGAGATTCTCAGTCATCTAGGTCATGGTTGTCTCAAATTTACTTTTTCCAAAGGCAACTGGATTATGCTTTTTTGAAGGAGGAGGAGGAGGAGACAGAGAAGTAGTTTCACTTTTCAGTCTAATCTGTTTTCCCCCTCTGTCAAGACAATAGGACGAGAAATCATCCAATTGAGCCGAGGTGGCGCAGTGGTTAAATACAGCACTGCAGGTTATTTCAGCTGACTGCAGTTCTGCAGTTCGTCTGTTCAAATCTCACCGGCTCAGGGTCGACTCAGCCTTCCATCCTTCCGAGGTGGGTAAAATGAGGACCCAGATTGTTGTTGGGGGCAATATGCTGACTCTATAAACCGCTTAGAGAGGGCTGAAAGCCCTATGAAGGGGTATATGTCTGCTATTGCTATTGCTATTGATGGAGTTAAAAAGTATAGTAGAATGAATTGGATGGATGATTAACCTGAATAATGTATTACATAGATTTTTGACTTGACTGGGTTTAAAAGAAAGCTAAAGATGTATATGGAGAATAGATCTATTAAGTCTTGAAGACTCAATGTTTATGATGAGTTTGAGGGACCCTGCCTTTCTGCATTCCAAATGCAAGGTAATAACAGTGAGAGAATGGGTGTTTCCATGTTCGAAAAGACTTACAAAGTGCAGAGGAACTTGATTGGCCATTATGATAAACAAAATGCTCGGTTAAATTTCAATCCAGCAGGTTCTTATGTTCTTGCTAGTCTCTGAATTATATTTCTTTTTGTTAAAAGGCCTGACAAAAACTGATGCATATCATTTATTACTTTCATAATCTTAAAAAAAAAACAATGACAAGTGAACCAAATAGGCTCTTTAAAAACCTAATCTTGCTTTTTGTTTCAAATAGTTTACATGGAGCAAAAGTGGAACATGAATTTATGACGTGACTGTGGAAAATGCAAACTAGACATGCTAGACCAGTACAAAATACTGTCAGCTGGTGAGGATGAGCTCCAAATAAAGCTGCTTGTACAAATCAAGTAAAATGAATTCCTGAAGCAAGCAAACAAAGAGATCTTTTCTTTTACAAACAGTACATAGTTTTCTATTTTTAAATTGCTATGTGATATTTCTGTGCTAATTGAGTTATTCAATTATGAAAAGGGGAGATTTTCAAGGATAAAATACCTGAAAACAAATCGGTTCCAACTTTATATTGCCAAGTGTGTTTGGTATTGTACCTGTATATAATGCCATTAATTATTTTTTTGGATATAACACATACACATCAGCAAGAGTTAACAAAGCACTAACAACAGAGATGCTGCTGCATATGTGGTTATAATTTGATATTGCTCTTCTATCCCATCTCATTTTCCTGGAAGAGTCATACAACTGTTTAACTGCAAGATAAGCACTAAGCTGGGCTTAGATTGCATGCTGGATGTGGTTAAAAGTTATTTACATCGCATAATTAGTGGCTAAGATACTTTGCTGACCACAATTTAATCTATAGTTTATGAGAAGTCAGTAATCAAACCAAACCATGACTTCAAATATTATGCCAATCAAGTCAGTATATAAGGTTTATGTTTGAGAACTTAAAAATTACTGAGTATGTAAAATGTTATAACTTCCCCTGCCAATACATAATAAAGGTCTTGCATATGTGGGATATCAAGAGTACACAAGCCACCATGTGGTAGGCATAGATTAAGAAAACTACATTATACTATATTCTTGTCCAAACAAAGTGGATAATATTTCTCAGTTTAATTATTGTTCATTCCATTATTCTTCCTAGGAGCATAAATCTACAGTAAGGTAGAATAAATCTACTTTAGATTTTTACCTGGATCTTTCAGTTCCTAATACAATAAATACCTAAATATACATTCCTGCTACATTGGAACATGAATCATCATTTCAGTGGGTTTCCAATTACATTTAAGTAATGCAAAGCAAAATGGTCTGTATTCACAAGCAAATTAATTTACATATTGTAGTTTCTTCTGCAAGCATGGGAATAGTTCTATACTAGTTATCACTTTCTCCAGAATGGAACAAGTACATTGCATATTGATTATCTGCTAAGGCCAGCAGTAAATAAAACTGGTAATGCAGTTGGTCAATTATATGAATTAATTATTACTTGAATCATTAATTATTAAGATACTTCAGTTTCCTTGAATACAGGTAGTCCTCAACTTATGACCACAATTGGGCCCAAAATTATTGTTAAGTAGGAAATTTGTTAATTGAGTTTTGCTCTATTTGTTAAGTGAATCATTGCAGTTGTTAAATTAATAACATTGTTAAGTGAATATGGTTTCCCATTGACTTTGCTTATCAGAACTTCACAAAAGGGGATCACGTGATCTTGCGACACTGCAATGGTCATAAATATGAGTCAGTTGTCAAACACCCGAATATGAATCATGTGACCATGGGTATACTACAATGGTCTTAAGTGTGAAAAATGGTCATAAGTCCCTTTTTTAGTGCGATGTAACTTTGAAGTCCCTAAATGAACTGTTGTAAGTCAAGGACTACCTGTACAAGTTACTCTCTAATTTGAGTGGCATATAAGTCTAAATACTATTGCTATTCTTATGTTTTTCTATACTTCTTTTATTTTCTATATTTCATATTTTTACTTTATTTCTTAATTTGTATTAGTTTTTATCTTGTAAATTGTAAATTGCTATTTACTTTGTTCTTTGAATATTTCATGAATTAATCACAAACAATCAAATAACTGGATTTTAGAGTTTAATATTTTGGTACTGTGTCTATCTAGGTAGAACCAATAGGGGGAAATCACAGAAATACCCAATACTGTAGAGTTTACTATAGAATAAGACTGCTCTGGAATGCAGAGCTTAATGGGAAGCTTGTCACAGAATTAGGAACAGACTAAAATACAAGTATTCCCCCAAAGACCAGTTTGGTATGCAAGAGCTTATATTAGAAATGTCAGTATCACCTTTCTGCCTGTATCACATTTCAGAATATAGCTGCTCTTAATTTTAGGCATTCCTACAAGAATATATAGTCCTTTTTTAGTGAATGTGCTTCCTGCAAAAAACGGCCCATTAACAGAAATACAGTTAAACGTGGATTTGGGAGCCTGTTTGCTTGCTATATTGAACATACATAATGATCATTACCAAAGATCAACATGCAAACTGCTATAGAGCCCTTTGGAAGTAATAGATGAATTCTGTATATTTTGCTAATACAAAATCCTCTAGGTGCCACTTAGCAAATCATTTCTGAAACTATGATCAGATCTACATAATGCATTATGATATGGTATGTGTATTGCTTTATAAGAATCTAGATTATAAACATAGTTTAAATTACAAGAAGACAGAATCCAAATAAATGTCTTCATAGCATGTGCAAAGTGAAAGTGGAATCAATTATTCTGGAGAGGTGATGGGTCTCCATTGGATGTATTCACACAGAAGTTGGGTAACCACCTGCCTAGCATGTTTGCTTTTGGATTTCTGAATGGATTAGATCTGACATTCTAAATCAATGCTTTTAAAATTTGGCAACTTCAACTGCCAGAATTCCCCAGCCAGCATGGTTGAGTGCTATTGCTATTGGGGAATTCTGGGCAATTCAGTCTTAAAAGTTGCCTACTTTGAGAAACACTGGTGTAAACTGATTTGTCCAAACTCAGTGATTCTATAAGAAACCCTTCAGTGTTAATTTCTTTTTTTAAAAAAAAATAACATAAAAAATAAATTCAGATTATAAATGCAAAGTACAAACTTAAACTGAGTGGATAATACGCTACAGCATCTGCTGGTGTAAGGGACAAATCACATTTGAAATCTTGAAAAGGCTATCTGAACCTCTGGCCCTGACATATGGGAGATTTTATTTAGCCTTCATGGCTCAGTTATTATCCTTTTGCAAATCAAATGCCTACCACTTATCATGCAGACATAAGAGCACGGACTTTTGAAAAAGTACAGATATCATTACAAACTTGAAGACGAAAACAATAAAGGAGGGGGAGTGGCTGGATTGGAGAGCTGAAGGGTTAGCCTTTGTGGTGGTTGTGTCCCTGACCCAACCCGGAGAAGGAATGCAAGGTGTATTCGCAATGGACATGCTAAATACTTAGGTCTGATACTGCCTAAAGCCAAAGATAATGCCTCGGAACGAAGCAATCTGTTTTAAAGCAGGCTTCCCCAATTTAGCGGCAGGACTGGGAATTCTGGGGGTTGTAGTCCTACACCTCTGGAAGCACTTGTGTTGATCGGGGAAGGCAGTCGCGAGGCCCGGGTTTGCTAAATATTTTGGATTAATCGCTCCCGGAGGGTGACCTCCGTGCCAGGGAAGCAGGGGCTCCAGGAAAGGCGGCGTACGAATAAGCCGGGGTGGGCTCGGCCAAGTGGGAGGAGACCACGCAGAGGATGCTAGCTGTTGCAAAGACATTCAGAGCGTTTGTGCTGCAACCCGAAGCATAGAAAGGGACTGTGACCAGGGGGCCCTACCTCGTCCTCTTGCCCGCACGATTCCTTTTTTCTGCAGCACGAACGTGGAGCCATTGACCAGGCTGGACACCACAGCCACGCTCAAGCCCAGAGAGACCGCAGCGGGACCGGGATTCGGCGAGCCCCCGTCTCCTGGAGCCGCTGCTGCGCCGACAGCCATCCTCATGCCCGGGCGGCGGTGCCAGCACCAAGGACGCCCAGCTGCTCGGCCAGCCTCTTTCTTTTTCCTCTTTCTTTCTCCTCTTTCTCCTAAGCCGGCCAGCAACCAGCAGCCGCTCTGCGGGATCCGCCCTGAATCACAAACTCCTCCCCCAGCTCCGGTTGTTGCTGCTGCTGCTGCTCCTGCTGCTTGCTCGCTGCTGCGTTCTCAGCGCCCTCTGGCACTAGAAGTCCCCTCAATAAAACCGAGGGGTCTCTGCCTTGACAGCCAAGAGAAGTGGGAGGAGATGAACTGAGTGCGGGCAGAGGACCCCAGTCTCTGCTCTCGGCAGTCCCTCGCAAGAACAGGCGGGGACGGAAAACGGCGCGACGATGCGAGTGAGTAAGTGGCCCGCACTTTGCACCATGACATCATGGCGTTGCACCATGACGTCATGCTCATGCAGGCCGGTGTTGAGCTTAGACACAGGCAAAATATTGTTACGGGCTGGAGCCGTTGCTCTCTTAGCGCTGAGGTGTCTCTGCAAAACAATCCTCGCGCACAAATTATGGGGACCTTCATTATTGAAATGCTCAATTCTAACTGTAATGATGTGTATGTGTTAAGTCATCACACTAACCAGGTTTTTCTCCCACCTCAGACAAGCAGGTCCCGTGAAAACGAGGCTTCTTTCCGGGAAACAGTTTAACGATTGTAGAAAAAGAACGGAGTCCAAAAGCCAAACGAACCTTCTTCCACTTCAGCTTCAAATCACAAGGTCACGAAAGTTTTCTCTGAGCCGGTGAGGAGAAAATATTCCAGGGAATCGAGGCATCCTCTTGCCTAACATATGTTCTACTGATCTTCAATATGCATACATAAATAGCAGAGGCCAATGGGTACAATGGGTTTGTTTTGTTTATCTGATGATCTGATTATTATTATCTGATTATCTGACATTTTCATTTGAAGGATGAGATTACACACTCCACCTATCAATATTCACCAGGGCTACCAGCAGATTTTTCTTGAACTTTGGGGGAAGAAGAGACAGATAACACACCCATTTTCTTTAATTTATCCTCAGGTAGTGATTAAGTGTTTATAAAATCTGAAGTTGAAAATATTTTTTTTAAAAAAATAAAAATAAATAAATTTAAAAAATGATGTATTGTTTACCATAACTAAAAATTCATATTTGGGCAATTTCTGCATTAGACCAATTCAGAAGATGCATGAATTTACTTTTGTTCACTTCTGATCTGAAACAATCCAATGTACACACAAAACATTTCTATCAACAATGCAATCGAAAAGTCTCTTAATTATAAAGAAATCCCAACCTCAAAACATTTCTTTAAAACCCTGCTTAGAATCCTAGCAGATAGCATAGCAGAAGCAATCATGTATATAATCTGCTCTCTAGAATTCTCTTAGGACCTGGCCCTGGCCCAGCCTTGTCTAGGGGTGCTTATGGAGTCTTTTTGAATGTCATTGTTTTGTCCATGGGGTATGTGTTTAACAGTGTTTTTAATTATGTATTTCATACACTGTAAACCACTCAGTCTTTGCAGAGTTATTCAGTCTTAAAAATCCAATTAATTCAATCACCTCTATGCCCACTGTAAGAGTCCATTAATATAGCATCTCTGACTGATAATCATGAGCTTTAATTTAATTCCAACGAAGGAGAATTCAGTATCTTAACCTGAACTTGAGAAATTGATAGTTTCATCTAGAAATAGTTTCCTCTAGGACTATGCTCTTACATTGTTCAGACAAAAGAGATTTATTTTGAACCATTTAGTTTAGATGAAAGTGTTTAAACTAGAATGACAGGAAATACCTCTTAATCAGCCAAAAAACAACAACCCCCCAAAACCTCCAACCAAGTATCTTTAGGTGCTATTCTTCTTTGTTTGTGTGATTAACAACCCAACTTTTATATTCATTCTATTTTTCCTTTTTATTTTTTTATTTTTATTATATCAAACAAATTAACAGAAGGAAAAATTATATATGCAACATGATTACCAACATACCATGATCTCCAAATCAGTAATAATAAATAAATGAAGTAAGCCAGCCTGCCTGGGAAATTATAAAAACAATGCTATCAGCACCACTCAAATTGGACCATATTACTCAAATATCTATCCCATTCCCTCTTCATGTGGGAAAAATGTACTGAGTTGTGAAAAAGCCCACATTGTGCAGTACTTGTTAAACTAAGAAATGAAAACATTCATCACCCAATGAAGTGATGAAAATGAGGTTTCAGCAAAAAGGTGTAATCCCTTGGGAAGTGAAATGCCATTCCTTTGGTTAAATCTTTATTTGGGTAATAGATGATAACATGCAGCTATGCTGGGGCATGCACTCACACACAGGTATTTTGTTTAACTTGATTACTCAGACTAAAAAGAAGAGAAGCAAAGTAAGTAAAAGGTCTTTTGAGATGTCCATTCTAGATTTTGGGCTGCATAAATTGCATAATATGTACTTCTGCAAGAAACAATTAATTACTCTTCTGCCATCTGAACAGAACAGAATTCTTCTAGGGAAGATTAAGACTATGTCTCCAGTTCCATTTACTATGGCAGACTCTTGTCCTACAATACCTATTTTTGTCCTTGGCCCATAGAACATTATCCTCATATCTTCTTCCTAAACAGCTTTAATATGAGTCCAAAATGTGTCTAGCTTTCATTCATTGCTGTGCCTGGAGAATAATGCCTTCATCTTTGGTTGTTTATGGATTCTTTATTTAATTGAATCCTTTTATTGGTATTTTAATAGGAGATGGGGTTACATTTTTAATTGGCTTCACTGATTCAATTATTGTAAAATGGTTAGTTTAATTAGCTGAAAATGTTTGTTTTTTGAATTTCATTGTATGACCATTTGAATTATGGGCTGCCTCCAATATTTGATGTTTTGCTTATGCTAAATTGGTTGTTTGCTCTATGCTTTATTTAAAAGTGTGATATAAGGAGGAAATGGGCTTTTCCTGCTTCGTTGCCAGTGTTTGTGGATTCAGGCAATTCCCAATCCACTAAGTTCCCCGGCACTTGGTCAGTTTCTGTTATCCAACTATACAGATCCTATTCAGACTACAGTCATTGGCATCTGTAGCATCCTCCTCTTGGGGTATTTACAGAATAACAAAGTTGGAAGGGACCTTGTAGATCAGGACTGTCAAACTCCCGGGCCTGTGGACTGGATGCGTCACATGCTGGCCACGCCCACACCTGGTTTAGTGAAGGGGAAAAATATCCCAATACATCACATGACAATGCTGTGAGTTTGACACCCCTGTTGTAGTCCATCCCCTTGCTCAAGCAGAAGACCTATACCATTTCTGACAAGTTACTGTCCAGTCTCTTCTTGAAAGCTTCCAGTTATGAAGCACCCACAACTTCTGAAGGCAAACTATTCCACTGGTTAATTGTTCTCACTGTTAGAAAATTTCTCCTTATTTCTAGGTTGAATCTCTTCTTGATTAGTTTCTGTCCATTGTTCCTTGCCTGGCCTTCGGGTGCTTTGGAAAAAATAGGTTGACTCCCTCCTCTCTATGATAGCTCCTCAAATATTGGAACACTGCTATCATGTCATTGTTGGTCATTCTCTCCAGTAGATTAGCCATGCCCATTCTTGCAACTGTTTTAGCGTCCAGCCCTGTAATCAGAGATTGAGAGATTTGTTTTATTTATATGCCGCCCTTTTCCGGGAGGGACTCAGGGCGGCGAACAACTCAAAGGGGGGAAATCATCTTTTTTGCTCTTCTCCACACTCTTTGTAGAGTCTCAACATCTTTTTTATGGTGTGGTGACCAAAACTGAATGCAGTATTCTAGATGTCATCTTACTAAGGCTTTATAGAGTGGTATTAGTACCTTGTGTGATCTTGATTCAATCTCTCTGTTAATGCAATTTAGGATTCCATTGTCTTTTTTGACAACCACCACACACTGCTGGCTCATATTTAATTAATTGTCCACTAGGACTCTAAGATCTCTCTCATAGTTACTATTACTAAGCCAGGGTTTGCCTAATCTGTATGCATACTTTTGGTTTTTCTTGCCTAAATGTAAGACTTTACTTTTCCCCTACACTGAATTTCATTTTGTTAGATAGGGCTCAGTGTTCAAGTCTGTTGAGATCCATTTGGATCTTGAGCCTATAATCTAGGGTGTTGGCTATTCCTGCCAGCTTAATATCATCTGCAAATTTGATGAGTTCCCCTTCTATTCCTTCATTTAAGTAACTTGTGAAGATATTGAAGAATATTGAAACAAAGACGGAACTTTGTGGTACCCCATTGTTTATTTCCCTTCATGTAGATGTAGTACTAATAAGGACTACTCATTGAGTATGATTTGTCAGCCAGTTACAAATCCATCTGATAGATAGCAATGATATCTATCCCACTTTTTTCTAGTTTATCAAGAAGTAGCTTGTGGTCAACTTTGTTAAATGCCTTGTTGAAGTCTAAGTATACAATGTCCACAGCATTTCGCTGGTGGTCTAATTTAGTCATTTTGTCAAAGAATGGAATAAGATTGGTTGGCATGATTTCCATTTGAAGTCTTCTCTTTCACTTATTTCACATTATTTTAACTTAGCAACTGTTCAAATGGGGTGCAGTTGGTAGATTGACCAGCCTAAAGTCCTAAAGTGAGGCCCACTGTTTCCTGCTACAGTGCCCTAATTACTGAATGTTTCCCTGCTGGCTATAGATGGTAGAATGGGCAGCAAAGCCAGAGAAGGAATCCATTCATTTGCTTCTAACCACTAGGACACTGACAAAATAGCACAATCATATTCAACAATGATTACTAACACATGTAAATAGAGATCCTGTGGCCTCTGTGCTCTTCCCTCCACTTCTAGACCTTTCAAAATGATCTCCATTACCTCATAAAATATGGCAACATGGAAGAAAAACAGGAAAAAGAAAAGCTGAGAAAGAAGGTCTGAAGGGAGAAAGAAGAATATGCTAAGAAAGTCAGAGGAGAAGGTCTGCGGCAGCAACAGAACTGTGTCTATGATAAGATTTGTCAATGATAATGGTAAGTTTCAGAACTTACTAATCTCGTCAGCTGATTGAAGATCAGACCAAGCATAGTAGAAGTCCAGAGTGCTGGATCCCCAACACAGAAGAGTTGCAAAGCGCTGGCATCATTAGCGCAAAACTCTTGATATTGGCATATGCTCAAGGAATAGTAAAGAACAATACACTAAGAATCTCAGTATTAAATATTCCACTTAAAACAAAAACCTTTATTGTTCTGTACAGCAAATATTTTGACATAATTTACAATTGTTCATTAAAGTTATATTCAACTATGGATATAAAATCTAAAAAATCTTATATTAAATATTGGCATTTCTAATGATGGTTAACACTGATATACTATATTTTTCTATCTGTAAAGGTTTAGATTATATAAACACGACAGTTTTAATAATCTTTAGCCAATATGTATCAAAATAACATAATGCATTACATATGTTTTCTGGTAATAAAGAAAATTCCAAGAAAGAGTAAAACACTTCTATATTGTAAATTAACGCTGGACTGAGCTCAGAAACTTGTACCTTTTCCCGTTCCGAGCACCAAGACAGTCAACAACTTCTCTTGCAGAACAATGGAGGATAGTGCGTACTTCTACAAGAAACAAATGTCTGTAAGAAACAATATGCACATAGATTGAAAATAAAAATTCTTCTGATTCCATAACTAGTATATAACTTATGCTTTATCACTTATACTAGGGATAAAATAATGCTTTTGTTGGCCTTTTTTTTGTTTGGAAATTCATGTCATAATTACATTTTAAATACAATAATTTTACCAATGGGGTGCCAGAAGTAAAGTTATTGCATCTCCTTGGAAAAGGACTGAAGTTCTTCTCTGAATATTTCTTTATTTTTCCTTCTTTATTTAACTATGTTGGTACCACTCCCCATTGAAATAAATCTTTAAATAATTTATGATTAAAAATTGAAATTATAGTTAAAAACAAAATGTTTAAACAATTAAGAAAAATACACTTTAAGACCTGAAATTATACCAGGCAACAATAACAATAATTTCATTCTGACATCAAAAAGACAACATAGATGACTCAGGTGTACTTCAGCTGGGAGAAAATTGCAAAATTGGAGGATCACTTCTAAAAAGGTACTTCTTAGTAGTAACTAACCACATTGCAGTTTGGGAGGCCCTGGAACAGGCCTTCTAAACATGACATCAGGAGAACATATCAAAAGGCTCATTATTTCAGAAACTACAGTCCAAAGCTGTAAAGAATTTTATAGATAAAATAATAACAGTTGTGGAGATTGAATAGGTTAATACAATATTTACACATTCACAATAGGTTAATGCATTTGCAGGTCTTGGAGGGGTTAACGTTTTAAAACAATAATAAAAATTACAAAAAAAAATTAAAACAGAAAAAAAGAAAAAGCCCATAGAAAGCTAAAAGTGCAATACAAAATGAAAATAGAAATATATATATTAAAAAAGAGTAAAATAAAATGAAATATAAAGACATAAGGAAAAGGCTTCCAGGATTCTTACGTGGTTATAAGTACAGTTCAAAAACCAGTGACCATCATTTTAGAGATATTTTCTTATTAGATTCCTTAATTCCAGATGAGCAAAGCAAAGCTTCTGATCAGTGGTGGGTTTCAATGTGTTTTACTACCGATTTGCTCATCCGGGTGGGTGGACGGAGCCTCCTGGCGCTGCCACTACCAGTTCATCCGATCCGGGGCGAACCGGCAAAAACCCACCTCTGCTTCTGACGTACTTGAAAAGTTCTTAAAAATTCAGGGAGATATTTAGAAATGTATCTGCCTTGACAGTAGCTTGTGCTGAACTGTCAAACTTCAGGAGTTACCACAGGAAAGGTTTATAATATTTGCATTTATAATAATGTTTTGTCATGAAAGGTTTTATAAAATTTGCCAAATTTCAATTTCAAATGTGGGAGTCACGAGTCCCTCAGTTTTGACACATTCTGTAATATGCCTACTTGAGATATCTTGGTTGGAAAAATTTTGTCTAGTGATGCACCATTTTGCTCAAAAGTGTTTTGGAATGAGAGTTTTGGTAACTAAAGTTAAAGTTACATCCTGAGTCTCTTCTTTCTATAACCCATCCCGTCAGTAATCAAAACCATAAAGATCTAGAAGGATTACTAATAAAAGTAGATAGTGTTTTTAATCAAAGTAGTTTATCCATGTCAACAAGATCTGTCAATTTCACCAGTCATTGTTTCATAGTAGATAGTACTGGCTCTTTCCATTTATGTGCATTTAATACTACTACCATAGTAATTTAATATTGAAATAATTTTCCATGGCTCTTTTCTGTGTAACTATGAATTCTTATTTTTTTGTTTTGCTTCTATCTTTAACATCTTAATCTCAACTAACTTTTTGTAATTTCAGTCACATTTAATTCATATTACTTGTATCTTCTTAATTTATAAAACCCACCAATTACCCTGTTTCCCTGAAAATAAGACTTCCCTGGATATAAGCAATCGGGCTTTTGAGTGCATGTGCTAAAGTAAGCCCTCCTTTGAAAATAAGCCCTCCCAGAAAATATTGCAACACAGTAGCAGCCATGCGGTGACCAAACTCGCCGCCTCCTGCACCTCAAAAATAATAAGATCTCCCAGAAAATAAGTCCAAGTGCTTATTTCGGGGGTCAAAAGAAAATAATACCCTGTCTTATTTTCGGAGAAACATGGTATGTACGTTCCTGAATAATAAATAATCAGCATTCCCATGAAAGTCCAGTCTGTTTCTTTAATTATTTTTGCTATTTTCAAAAATCCTTTTGTCAGAAAAAAATATTATTCTATTAGCTAAAATTATAGTCCCCTTCATTTGTTTAAAAGTTTCTTAAATCACATTAAGGTTTTTTTTTTTTTGCTTTAAAATCCTTTATGATAGCATTTCCCACTTCTTAATTACAAAAGGAAATTTACCAAGAATCTTTTATCTTCCCTGCCATTCAAAATCTCTATCTTAAGTTGTAAATAAATAAAATTAATAAAATACAATGGTATTTATGAAAATGAACTTGTGTCAGGCATATATCCATAAAGCTGCACAGCAGTTAAATTGCATTGATAATCCCTCTGTTCCAAAGCCACCCAGCTTGCAATTGACCACAATTATCTCAATTTCTGTCATTTCCTTGTGTGGAGCAGCTCTTCTAGAATGCAAGTGGGTAATTCCCCAATCTCTCCTTCTTTCCAGAGAGATTTTCACCAGACAGAATCTTTCTCCTGGCTGCCAATTTCACCACACTGCTGCCTCCACTTGTGGAGTCACTTGTAGAAACGTCATCAGTCATGGCAAGTACCTAGGCAGTTCCCTGCAGTTTTCTTGGCAAGATTTTTGAAAGAAGTTTGCTGCTTCCTTCTTAAAAAGTGACTGGTCCAAAGCCATCACAGCTGCTTTTTGTTTAAGTTAGGACTAAAACTCATGACCTCTCAGTTTCTAACCTTAACCACTATATGAAACAGTCTTGTGTTATATGTATTAGCCTTTAAGAAGTTATAGCATTCATTTGCTAGATCAGACCATGATGTTTTATGCCCCCTAGTTTACATCCTGCCCTTTGGCTGTCCCTGTCCGGCCTGCATGGATTGTTTTATTTTGAATACGACTAGTTCCCCCCCCCCCCAATTTATCTATATGCATACGAACATGCCTATGCACCTTCACAGCCCTATTGGTTCAGTCCTCCACAACAATCCCAGTTTCTAATGTGGCTCCTTGGGAAAATTAATTGCCTACCCTGTGCTTGATTCATCTGTTGCACAAAGGTGTGATATTTCAAATAAACTATCATTGGCTGGATTAAGCATAAAACAAGAAGCCATAAAATCATTATTTAGATAGTAAATAGTTGGATTAATTGATCACACTAAGCAAAAAAAAAACAAAAAAAAAAAAAACCACAACCCAAACAACCCTTTTCTTTTATAAGGAATTATGCATGTATCTGGACTGCACAAATCCATGGAAATACAAGATGGCAATAGAGATACATAAAACCCCTCCTCGTAAATGATAACTACACCTGTGCAACAATGAACAAAATGCTTATCATGCTGCCCTTTCATCTTTGTTTGTTTATAGCTTGTTTATAGCTAGAGCACATTGTAGTAAAATGGGAACATAGACAAAAGAGGCAGATTGTACCACAGTGAGCCATTATGTCTTTCCATGCTAAGCAGCTCCTGATGGACAACTGCACCATTTTTTAAGAAGAAATTATATCTGTATGATCTAACAGTTCAGTCCTAGACCATTTCTTAGAAATGGTTTATAGAACGTTAGATGAAAGTTTCTAAGTGTTCGGTGTCATAGAACTACTGTCACATGTTATTTCTTATTACAGGTGAAACTTGAAAAATTAGAATATCGTGCAAAAGTTCATTTATTTCAGTAATGCAACTTAAAAGGTGAAACTAATATATGAGATAGACTCATTACATGCAAAGCAAGATAGTTCAAGCTGTGATGTGCCATAATTGTGATAATTATGGCTTACAGCTCATGAAAACCCCAAATCCACAATCTCAGAAAATTAGAATATTACATGCAATCAATAAAACAAGGATTGTACATAGAACAATATCAGACTTCTGAAAAGTATAAGCATGCATATGTATTCAGTACTTGGTTTGGGCCCCTTTTGCAGCAATTACTGCCTCAATTCAGTGTGGCATGGAAGCTATCAGCCTGTGGCACTGCTGAGGTGCTATGGAAGACCAGGATGCTTCAATAGCGGCCTTCAGCCCTTCTGCATTGTTCGGTCTCATGTCTCTCATCTTTCTATTGGCAATGCCCCATAGATTCTATATGGGGTTCAGGTCAGACGAGTTTGTTGGCCAATCAAGCACAGTAATCCCACGGTCATTGAGCCAGGTTTTGGTGCTTTTGGCAGTGTGGGCAGGTGCCAAGTCCTGCTGGAAAATGAAGTCAGCATCCCCATAAAGTTTGTCTGTGGAAGGAAACATGAAGTGCTCCAAAATCTCCTGGTAGACGCCTGTGTTGACCCTGGACTTAATGAAGCACAGTGGACCAACACCAGCAGTTGACATGGCTCCCCAAATCAACACAGACTGCAGAAACTTCACACTGGACTTCAAGCATCTTGCAGTGTGTGCCTCTCCATTCTTCCTCCATACTCTGGGTCTTTGGTTTCCAAATGAGATGCAAAAGTTGCTCTCATCAGAAAAGAAGACTTTGGACCACCGAGCAACAGACCAGGTCTGTTTTTCTTTAGCCCAGGTAAGACGCTTCTGATGTTGTTTGTTGTTCAGGAGCAGCTTGACAAGAGGAATACGACATTTGAAGCCCATGTCCAGGATCCGTCTGTGTGGTGACTCTTGATGCACTGACTCCAGCCTCAGTCCACTCCTTCTGAAAGTCCCCAACACTTTTGAATGGCCTTTTCCTGACAATCCTCTCCAGGCTGCGGTCATCCCTGCTGCTTGTGCACCTTTTTCTTCCACACTTTTCCCTTCCACATAACTTTCTATTAATATGTTTTGATACAGCACTTTGGGAACATCCAACTTCTTTTGCAATTACCTTTGGAGACTTTCCCTCCTTATGGAGAGTGTCAATGATGGTTTTCTGCAGGTCAGTAGTCTTGCCCATGATTGTGATTCCTACTGAATCAGACTGAGAGACCGTTTAAAGGCTCAGGAACCCTTTGCAGGTGTTAAGGCTTAATTAGCTGATTAGAGTGGGGCACTTTGAGCCTAGAATATTGCACCTTTTCACAATATTCTAATTTTCTGAGATTGTGGATTTGGGGTTTTCATGAGTTGTAAGCCATAATCATCACAATTATGACAAATCACGGCTTTGTATTAATGAGACTATCTCATATATTAGTTTCACCTTTTAAGTTGCATTACTGAAATAAATGAACTTTTGCACGATATTCTAATTTTTTGAGTTTCACCTGTATGTTGTTTCTCTAAAAATGGTGCATGTTACTCTACACCTTGATGGAGCTGGTTGAGAGATCTGGAATCATTCATATACAATGCAATTTCAAATTATCTGCTGTGCAGATCATCAATAATATGCATGTTAGCCATTTGCTCATATGCAAGTTTTCTTTTCATTTAAAATTTTAAATAGAAGTATAGTTCCCAGTTTGGCAAAATCTGCAATTGCACAGTCACTTCAAAATATGGTTTAAGTTTGGAGTTTTTGTAGTGTAATTATTTTACTGGAGTGTAGTATCTTAGTTTAGATGAAATGAAAAATTATGGTTAATAGAAAAACGTCCTGGTTTATTGCCTCCTATTGAGAAGGCCCCTGAATATCCTATTAAGAATGTATTGACATACTTTAAATTTTATTTCAGTCCAATATCAAAATATTATGCAATGTTTTTAAAGGAAAACTCTAACCCTGAATTAACAGACGAAGTTAACAATGCTCTCTTTATTGACTTGGAGATTGAATGCAGCTCATGTGATTCTCTTTCTGTTAGTTGAGTTTTTTGAAACAGACTATCTTTGCACTTGGCTCTGATCCCATTTCCAGTCAGCATTTCAGTCCCATCTATTGTCTCTGACTTGTGTGCTTAACACTCACAATTCTGATTTTTTTTTAAATGAACAAGTAATTCGAGCAACAGAGCTGGAAGCACAAGATTGATTTCTGCCTGGTGCACCAAATCTGATTAGCTAGCCTGATATGGTGATTTGAGCATGACAAATTAAGATTGAGGAGAATGAGGTGCAGAACAAATGAAGCTCAAGGATTAATTTTGGATCAAGCACAAATTTGCATCCCGATATGGTTGGCAAGGAAATGAAATAGTATCTCTGTCAGGGGGAAAGAACCATATATGTTGTTTTGAGCTCTTCTGAGGTAGAGAAAGGATCAAAATGCCATGTAATTTATATTATATTTCAGATGGGTTCAAGTTAATTCCTTGCAGCCATTGATCATTACAGTTATTTACAGTTAAGACCAACATACCTGAGGTGCATGACTTCATATAATCTGGCCATGGTTTATCTGCAGGTATGTGCAATGACATTCAGTCACCATAGCAGCAAATCACCCATCCTTGGACACAACAGCCTTGTTGTATGTACCTATCAGAATAGGATAATTTATCCAGGTTGAAGCATTAGAGAGCTCAGGATAGGAGAGTCATTGAAATTATTAGGAATAAAACTGTGAATACAAATATTCTCCTTTATTGGAAAAAAACCTGTGTTTGATGCATTTGTGTTGTTGTTGGGAGTAAAATAAAGGTTTCCTTGTCAGTTGTGTCCAATTCTAGGGCACAATGCTCATCTCTGTTTCTTGGCCGAGGGAGCAAGGCTTGTCCAAAGACAATTTCCATGGTGGTGTGGCCAGCATGGCTATATGCCAAAGGCTCACAGAACACTTTTACCTTCCCACTGAAGTAGTACCTATTAATCTACTCACATTTGCATGCTTTCAAACTGCTAGGTGAACAGGAGCTGGGGCAAGTAATTGGAGCTCACACTATTGTGCAAAGCTCTGGTTTTGAACTCAGGCTATTAGCTTTCCAGTTGACAAGCTCAGCATCTTTAACCACTGAGCCACTGTGCTCCAAGTATTTGCAATCACTATTAAATATCTGATTTATTTCCCATATCATTGTATCACAACTGTTTGTGTCACAGAGCTGTTTTCAGGTTTGTTTTAAAATTGACAATTATATAATGATATTTTTAAATGCATTGTTAAGAATCTGGGGAAAAGGTTACTGCATGTTTGTTAGGTCAGAAAAAAACATGATAAAGTAAATAGCCTTCACTGATAAAAACTTTTATGCAATGTGGAGGGAAAATTGGTTGCTGAATGTGAGCAAGGCTTTGTATGATGGAAGTAAAACATGTGTAAGAATAAACGAAATGCCTGTCAGAACCTCTCCATTAGATAATTAGGAAAGAAGACCATGAGACTCCATGTGTAGAAATCAAGTGTACTTTTACTAATTATAAATGATTAAAGGCATAGCGAAGTGAAGTCTGATTATTTAGGCGCGAAAGCGATTGATATATAGAATAGTCCATTCCCCACCCCTTGGCATCACAGTTACAGTCCAATCATAATTCTCTCAAGTGTCAGGTGTGAGATAACTTCAAAAGGCATCACGAAGATGGAATGTCGGTGCCGTTAGTCCTGGCGGGAATCTCCTACGCACGCATAGTCCGACAGGCAGCTGAACTCCAGAACCTTCCTCCAGCACAATGAGTATCCCCTCCCAAATACCATGCCCTCCCTCCCTGTTTCATGGCAGCTGAAGCAACAGCAAAGCAGAGGCTGACATCCGGCTGTCCCCCGGAAAAAGGCATTCAGGCCTGGAAAACGAG
This sequence comes from Thamnophis elegans, assembly GCF_009769535.1. NCBI lineage: Eukaryota > Metazoa > Chordata > Lepidosauria > Squamata > Natricidae > Thamnophis > Thamnophis elegans. Next base: position 31,064,152 of record NC_045551.1, read on the forward strand.
AAAACACAAACAAACAGACAAACAACAAAAAACAGAAGAGAAAAAGAGGGGAGGGGAAGAAAAAGTCAAGGCTTGTCAGGATAAGCAGAATAAAACTGACGAAGCAGTCGGGGAGCACGAACATGGGACTTGTCCACCCATTCGGTATGAGATGGAGGAAAATGCTTCCAAGCCACTAGGTACTGTATGCGATTTTGCCGCCGGCGAGAGTCCAATATCTCACGAACCTCAAAATGTCATTCACCATCAATCAATAGGGGGGCAGGTGGAGGGTCCACAGGCAGACGTAAAGAGGAGACACGAACAGGCTTAATGAGGTTGACGTGGAAAACTGGATAAACACGGTTGAGATGCTTGGGCAGCTGCAAACGAACTGACACAGGATTGATGATCTTGATGATGGGAAACGGGCCGACGTACTTAGGTCCCAATTTCTTAGACTTTTGTGTAGTTTGAAGGAACTTCGTGGACAAATAAACCAGGTCACCCTCTCTGTACTGGTAAGGATGCGCACGCTTCTTATCAGCCTGTTTCTTATGAGCACGATGCGCAGCATCCAAAGTACTAAGAGCCAAAGGCCAAACATGGCTCAAACGTTCGCTCCATTCAGAGACGGAAGAAACTTGTGGCTGCTCAAGGGGAAGTTCAGGAATAGGAACAAAATCCTGACCAAAAACGACACGAAAAGGAGTGAACCCAGTGCTGCTATGGACAGAATTATTGTAGGCCACTTCAGCGTGCGGCAACAAGTCCACCCAATCATCTTGTTGATAATTGATGAAACAACGTAAATATTATTCCAGAACAGAATTAGTCCGTTCGCAAGCCCCATTAGTCTGAGGGTGGTGGGCGGAACTTAGGCCCTGGGCGGAGCCAATGCATTTAAGAAATTCCTTCCAGAAAACAGAAGTGAACTGAACACCTCTATCGGAAATGATGCGATCAGGCACCCCATGCAAACGGTAAATGTGAGAAATGAAGAGTTTAGCAAGCGCCTTCACAGAAGGAATCTTGTGGCAAGGAATAAAATGAACTTGTTTTGAAAATAAGTCAGTAACCACCCAAATGACGGTGTGCCCCTGGCTTTCGGGAAGTTCGACAATAAAGTCCATAGAAATTTCCTTCCAAGGGGCCACAGGGCGGGCTACCGATTGGAGTAGGCCTTGCGGTTTCCCTGGTGGCCGTTTAGCGGCTGCACAGACTGTACAACTGGCAATATAAAGTTCAATGTCCTTTTTCAAAGAGGGCCACCAAAACTGCCTCTTTACCAACCCTAAATTTTTGCATAGAGTACCTTTGTTCAAAGTCTTCCGTTTGGTCTCTTTTTCGGGGTTTTCGTTCGGGCAAGATTTGTTCCAACTCGAGTGGCTTCGCCTTTTGTTTTCTCCTGGTAACTCCAGCATCCCAACTTTCGCTGTCCTCCTTTTGCCTCACAGTCAAAGACCATCGAGGGGGAATCACAGGGTCCGCTATTCCTAGGCCAGCCATTCTTCCAGGTAATGATGGGTCAGCGGTTTCCCTTTCAATTTCTTCATCACTTGCTTGCAAAGACATCTCTCTCGTTTCTTCTAGTAAGTGCACCCCCCACGGAAGGTGGAAATCTCCTGGTGGGGTGCGAGTGAGACTTCGCTTACTGTCAGAACCTCTCCATTAGATAATTAGGAAAGAAGACCACGAGACTCCATGTGTAGAAATCAAGTGTACTTTTACTAATTATAAATGATTAAAGGCATAGCGAAGCGAAGTCTGATTATTTAGGCGCGAAAGCGATTGATATATAGAATAGCCCATTCCCCACCCCTTGGCATCACAGTTACAGTCCAATCATAATTCTCTCAAGTGTCAGGTGTGAGATAACTTCAAAAGGCATCACGAAGATGGAATGTCGGTGCCGTTAGTCCTGGCGGGAATCTCCTACGCACGCGTAGTCCGACAGGCAGCTGAACTCCCGAACCTTCCTCCAGCACAATGAGTAACCTCTCCCAAATACCATGCCCTCCCTCCCCGTTTCATGGCAGCCGAAGCAACAGCAAAGCAGAGGCTGACAATGCCTCTTAAATACTTCAACATGGAATGGTTCAATGTTGCGCATGGAGTAAGGTAAAGATGTATGGTGTCCCTTTGACTGTACTGTATAATGATAAGACAAAATAAATTTCCAAAATATCTATAAAAGGCAATGGTTTGTAAGTAAGGTAAAAAGTATGGAAAGTTATAGTGAAGATATTTAGTGACTGTTCGAAGTTACAATGGCACTGAACAAAGTGACTTATGACCATTTTCGCACTTACAACCATTGCAGCATCTCAATGGTCATGTGATCAAAGTTTGGCTGCTTGGAAACTGGTTCAAATTGATGATGGTTGCAGTGTCCTGGGGTCATGTGATCCCCTTTTGTGACCTTCTTACAAGCACAGTCAATGGGAAAGTTTGATTCACTTAACAACCATGTAACTCACTTAATAACTGTAGCAAGAAAGGTTGTAAAATGGCCCAAAACATGCTTAGCAATTGTCTAACTTAGCAACAGAATTTGGGGCTCAATTATGGTCATAATTCTTGGACTACCTGTACTCATTTTAGCTGCATTTCCTTACATGACCTTGTCTTACTGCTTCTTTTCTGTGCTGTGCCTAATGTTGCTCACTCTGACAGGAAATAACAAGATAGATATGTAAAGATTGATATATAAGACTATATATGTCTATAGAAATTATTCAGTAAAAATGATTTCATATTTACTTCTGTTGTAGTTCTTAGTGCTGTTCATTGTATTAAGATAATTACACTTGCTGAGAACAGATTGGTCACAAAAGCTGAACATAAGAATGGGCAGGAAGCCTAAAAGAGCTCTGCTTTCAGCTGTACAAGAGAGAGAAATGAAAGCAATTCCTACCTTGATTCATAAGCATGAAAAGATTGGAACTGCAGTCTCATGCCTATTAGAAGGAGAGATTTGTGTGACTCTTACACATTTGGAAAGTATTTCTATACCTTTTCCTTTTATGTACTTTGAATGCAAAACCACAGTGCTTCTGAACTGAAGAACAATGGCGACCAGTCCTTCAGTGAATATTTCTGCTTTGTTCCTATAAAAATTGTTTTTGTGTTAGCTTCACATGTGATATAATTATCTGTATCAACTGCTCAAAGGAAGCAAGATTAGCTGGGTCTCATTCTATAATTAGAATGCTTATTTCTAGTACTTCCAATAATGTTGGTTCTAAGCACCATTATACAGCTAATTAAAATAGCTTGTGAAGCTATAAACATTATCTATTCTAGGAACTGTACTTTCAGGAAAATGTGGGTGATTTTTAGATGAATTAAATATTAATACCTTAAGTTAAAAGCAGACTGCAAGTTTCACATTGAGAGATATGATATAACCCTATTTTAACCCAGACTTATTCAGAAGGTCCAAAAAAGGAAGCACTTGATCTTGGAAACATGTTTGTTGTAATAATGATTCTAGACTTACATGGGACACTTCAAGAATGCAGTGGGCATTTTCAACTCCTCTCTGTAATTGGTCTTTGAGCCTCTCATATTACCAATTCTCTCTCAATTGAATGGGTATAGGGAAATGTGGAGGCGACAATGGGAATAAACAATTAAGCTCAACATTTGTCTCACAAATGTTCCTGAATCCATGTGTTAAAAAAGGTAATAAAAACAGAATCTCAGACAAACAATTTTAATGTGATATACGTAATATTAGTCTAACATTACTTTGGTATAAGTAACATTGCAAAAGTATGCTGAATTAGTGTTTAAACTGGGAATGGGCATGGATAAAGTATATTTTAGGCTGAAACATCTAATTAGAATCTAACTACTCTTAGATCTTGGAAAAAAGAGATAGGTCAAGATTTATATGAACTCATATATTCTATAAGTTCATGCAGTGAGTTCAGATGCCAAGTTAAACCATTTTTTTAAAAAAAATTGACTCAGTATGCTGTGTGAACCCAGCCAGATGCATTAAAATGTTAAATCATAGCTTAAGATGATACTTTATTAATCTATATGAAAATATATCAACTAACATATTTAAACATAATTAGTGTACTTGCTGTTCTCCTACTTTTATTAGTATAATGATGCCCATCTATTGTGTTTTTTCTTAAAGCTCATGCACAAATTTAGTGTCACTTAGTCCAATCCAACTGGATGGAAGAAGAATTTTTGTGTTTGTTTTTAGGCCAGATGGGATGGCAATAGTCATTATTTTTCCTTATTTGTTACATGTTGTTTTCCCATTTTATTTTTTTAAAGGAAAATATTGTGCAGGATTGAATATTGATAGTGATAGAAGATGCACATAGTTTAAATGTCCAGGATTTAATTAATTACATCATAAGAAAGAATTTGCTGATGGTATAGCCAAAAAGGAAGATGAAAGCAGTATAAACTAGGATGTAGCAAGACAAAGTGAAGTGAAAACAGAAAAAGCTTACCGTATATACTCGAGTATAAGCCGACCCGAATATAAGCCGAGGCACCTAATTTTACCCCAAAAAGCTGGAAAAGTTATTGACTCGAGTATAAGCCTAGGGTGGGAAATGCAGCAGCTACGGTAAATTTCAAAAATAAAAAATCAGTGTTATTTGAAACTCAAAGTTATGTTTATTCAAGGGACCCGCTTAATTAAAGTGTTCTATAATATCAGTATGACTTATAATACTGCAAGTCTGCAATATTAAAATACTTGTATAGGGGATCCCCGGGATCCCCCGAAGAGATCAAATCACAACCAGTATGCCACCTTCTTGGTATATTGTTTTTATTTTCACTGAGTTTTTTAAAATGAGCATTATTTCATCCTTTTTTTCTTTATGTTTGATTGGTATCTGCAATTTGTGTTAATTCTGTTCATACATATAATATAAATGAAAAACCCAGCTCTCTTAAAAAATATTTTAAGTTCTTTCTGGTGCTCCCTTTTAGAATTGGCCAACTAATATTTCTGTTCGCCCAACTAATGTCAGGCAGAGTTAACTGAAAAAGTAATTTTTCATGAAAGGACATTTTCCTAGGATTTTAATTGTTCTTACTGTCAGATTGCTCGTTATTTCCAGCTTGAGTCTCCTTCTGACAAGTTTCCATTGCTTCTTGTCCTGTCCTCAGGTGCTATTGCTGCCGCCGCCTCCTCCTCCTCCAACAGCACCAGCACATTTGCTGCCCAGCGCTGCGGCTGAGGTGAAGCCGCCAAAGCTCCCGCTGGCGCCCCCGCAGCGTTGGGCGGATATCCGGCAGTGCTGTTGGAGGAGGAGGAGGCGAACCAGCCTGCCATCGCCGGCCACTGCCAGCCCCGCCGCTCTTCCCACCCCCTTCCAAGCCCCACAGGCCAGCGGATGGAGCAGCGAAGCCCCGGGGCTTCGCTACTGCTCCCCGCATTTTCTGCACGGGGATCCCTTGGAGAGGGGATTCCAGCCTGCCATCGCCAGCCACCGCTAGCCCTGCCGCTCTTCCCACCCCCTTCCAAGCCCCACAGTCCAGCGGATGGAGCAGCGAAGCCCCGGGGCTTCGCTACTGCTCCCCGCATTTTCTGCACGGGGATCCCTTGGAGAGGGGATTCCAGCCTGCCATCGCCAGCCACCGCTAGCCCTGCCGCTCTTCCCACCCCCTTCCAAGCCCCACAGTCCAGCGGATGGAGATTTTAATTGTTCTTACTGTCAGATTGCTCGTTATTTCCAGCTTGAGTCTCCTTCTGACAAGTTTCCATTGCTTCTTGTCCTGTCCTCAGGTGCTATTGCTGCCGCCGCCTCCTCCTCCTCCAACAGCACCAGCACATTTGCTGCCCAGCGCTGCGGCTGAGGTGAAGCCGCCAAAGCTCCCGCTGGCGCCCCCGCAGCGTTGGGCGGATATCCGGCAGTGCTGTTGGAGGAGGAGGAGGCGAACCAGCCTGCCATCGCCGGCCACTGCCAGCCCCGCCGCTCTTCCCACCCCCTTCCAAGCCCCACAGGCCAGCGGATGGAGCAGCGAAGCCCCGGGGCTTCGCTACTGCTCCCCGCATTTTCTGCACGGGGATCCCTTGGAGAGGGGATGGACTGTGGGGCTTGGAAGGGGGTGGGAAGAGCAGCAGGGCTAGCGGTGGCTGGCGATGGCAGGCTGGAATCCCCTCTCCAAGGGATCCCCGTGCAGAAAATGCGGGGAGCAGTAGCGAAGCCCCGGGGCTTCGCTGCTCCATCCGCTGGACTGTGGGGCTTGGAAGGGGGTGGGAAGAGCGGCAGGGCTAGCGGTGCCTGGCGATGGCAGGCTGGAATCCCCTCTCCAAGGGATCCCCGTGCAGAAAATGCGGGGAGCAGTAGCGAAGCCCCGGGGCTTCGCTGCTCGATCCGCTGGACTGTGGGGCTTGGAAGGGGGTGGGAAGAGCGGCAGGGCTAGCGGTGGCTGGCGATGGCAGGCTGGAATCCCCTCTCCAAGGGATCCCCGTGCAGAAAATGCGGGGAGCAGTAGCGAAGCCCCGGGGCTTCGCTGCTCCATCCGCTGGACTGTGGGGCTTGGAAGGGGGTGGGAAGAGCGGCAGGGCTAGCGGTGCCTGGCGATGGCAGGCTGGTTCGCCTCCTCCTCCTCCAACAGGCAACAGCACTGCCGGATCCAGTTGTAGACTCGAGTATAAGCCGAGGCGGCTTTTTTCAGCCCAAAAAGTGGGCTGAAAAACTCGGCTTATACTCGAGTATATACGGTACTCTTTTTTTAAATAATTTTTTTATTTTTTATTTAAAACAAACACAACATCCTTCTTTACATGCTGTAGAAAGTGTATCAGTTGGTTACAAAAAGACTTTCGTGCATCTCTTCCACAGTCAACAAACATAATTCATATTAACTCAAGCATTTTAACTCAAATATTTATACATGTCACTATCATCATATCTCCATTTTCATTTGACTATAATTGTTTAAGCATCCTTCATCCTACCAAAATTTAATACATAACCACATACTGGCCTTTCAATTACTATTTCTAAAATCCTCCACTAACACTAAATCCTTATGTCCTATTCTAGCTAAACATCCATAATATTTAATAACAAAGTTTTCTAATCCTCCTTTCCAAACCACTGTTTAAAGTTTACATCCAGTTTCCTTATGTTATACCCATATCTATATATACTTTGTTATTATTATCCCTCCTTTATTTGACTATATCCTGTATCATAACATTTTCCCCCTAATAATCAAAACTTATCTAACTTGTTTCTTTTTTAAATTAACATTTATATATAATCCAAAGGGATTTCCAATCTTCCTTACATGGGTACCATTCAATATTCATATCCAATTATACTCATCTTAACACTACATATTGTATACATTAGTAATATTATCAATTATTTATTTAAATTATATCTATTGTCAATAACTTTCACTAAGTTTAACTAGTTTTAAATTATATTTTTCCATCTATCAACCTGTATCTTTCCAATAGCAAAACAATCTCATATCTTCTGCCATTTGTGTGCCAGTCCTCGAATCATCTCCTTGATCACCTTTGTATGGACTCCTCTTAACAACTCCTTGCTTATAAGAGCTCTCATGTAATCTTGATGTCCTTCTGTTTCCTTAGTCAGTTTATCTTTGATTGTCAGTAGTGTTATCAATGCTATTGCTAATAAAATTTCTCTCTTTAAATCCATAGATTCTTTGGTTTTTTCTTCTTCTGTATCTTGCCCTCTGGGATAGATTTCCTCTCCATTTAATTCCTCTTTCAGTATTCCACTCTTTCCATTTTCAGAGACAAACCAATCACCATAAATATCAGCAAATTTAATCTCTTTATATTCATTTTCCACTTTGATTTTTTGAGTTTTAACCACCACAGTTTGCATTTGATTAACATCCTCAACTTCTTCATCATATTTTGCTGTTATATGCTCTAGGTCTTCCAGCTTCTTCTCTATCCTCTCATATGTATTTGATAATTTCTGTATTTCTGAAAATATCTTTTGCAAGCTTAAGATTTCTGTTTGCTTTTGAAATTGTGCCATTCTCCCCAGCTAACAAACACAGCTGCTCTAGCTTGGAAGGTTAATAAAATTAAACACAGATTCACAAAAACATTTTCACTTTTCTCTGGTTAAAGATATACTTCAAAGGGACATCTGTGTGCTTCCCTTCTTATCACCCTCTATAACCAAGCAGTGAGACCTTGTAGTGCCAAGCCAAAACAATCAGCGAAGAAGAAAAAAGTGTTCCATTTCCAATACACAAACTCCAATACACAAACCTCCCAGCCTCGAGTAGCAGTGTTATTGTTGCAAATTTCCTTATTTCTTTTTGTGTCTTTTTTGTATTTCAAGTTAAAAAAAGAGTCCAATTTTTAAATGGGTTAGAAGAACACCCACAGTAATGAGAGGAAAATTTTAGACTATAAGTTAGAGAGAATAATAAAAGAAAAAAATAGAAAACGTAATCCATTCATTTTAAAAGGCTTGCATAAATTCCATCCATGAAGATCGCATTTAACAAGTAAGATAACCAATGTCCAAAACCATTCCAAATTTAATTCCACCACTTAATTCTTCTGTTCTCCAATTTAAATTAATTTTAAGTTTTTTATACGCAGCCTCTTTTTAAAACCGTAAAAGTTCCTCACCAGCTGGGAAACACTTTCCCTTTCCGTATCCTTCCATTTTGGAGGATTGGCTGGATTTTTTGTTGCAGGCTTGAAGAACTTCTCTTGCATCGATCGGGGACTTTGTGAAGTTCCAGAGGTCAGCAAGACGTATTCTTCCTGTTCACCATCTCTTTGGGATGGTTTAGGTCCAATTGGACCACCCAGCGGCAAAAGTATGGGCTGCGGTCTCAGAGCATCAAGACAGCACGACCGTATCATCGCGACGTTGGATCCTCCTCTCAGAAAAGTTTACTCTTAAGAGATGCTCAAGAGAGAATATGACAGCACTTTTGAAACATGTGAAAGGATATTATAGGCCATGTGTTTGTTTTTCATTATTTTAGAACTGAATAATAGAAACAACTTTAACAGTAGGAATGGTTTGAATTGCCCAGGAAGACAACATGTTGTTCTATTTTGGATGTGTTCAGATAGACATCTATTGGGAATGCTTTACTCCCCACTGTAAGGGAATAGAAATTGATGATCCAAATGTTTCAACATATGATTCAAGGTATAAACATATATGTGTGATTCAACGTAAGGCCCAATGGTGGTGATACAAAGCTCCCTAGTTTCTGTATATTTACATTCATCCATCATCCTGGTAAAATTCTGTACTACAGATAACTAATTCTCACTAACTAGATTTAAGTCTACTAAGGATAACTGGATGAAGTTTACTTTTAAGAAAAATATTATTTTTAAAAATAAATTATAAGTTCATAAGAACAAAAATGTGTAGAATGCTTAAGTATTTATATATTGTATTTTATTCTGGTAAAATGAAGAGCAGCATGCATATTTTTAAAATTATTAAATAAAAATGCATGTGTTTCATGTATCACACAAGCTTTCTAACAAGTTTAAATCAGTTTATTTTACTTCACAGGTGTTGAGGACTCAGAAAGTCCTTGACTTACGACCTAGCGGCTAGCAACTAGCCAGGCCATACCCTGATTGGCTAAGGCGCGGTTATTGCCTTTCCCTGCTTGACAGTTTCATATAAATAGCTGTTAAGCAGGGAAGGTGCTGAATCGCCTGTAAATAGTTCTGACCTGTTAATAAACTCTTCTGCGTTCTTCAGTCCTGGCTCCTGCTTCGTCCTTCCGCCGATCCACTAAACTGGCAACGAGGATGGGATCATGGCGATTCCATTGATCGGTGACCTAGGATGAACGAGAAGACCGTCAGCCACGAGGCCGTGCAGTCCACGAAGCTTCCGTCGACTTTCTTTTCTCCCTCTCGCTTCGCCTCACAAACTCGAGATGGCAGCTCTGCCACCATTAGTTCCGTTTGGGACCTCTGGCGAGTCATGGGCCAGGTTCCTCGAGCACTTTGAGTGCTACTTAATAGCCTCAAAAAATCACAACCTGCCTCCTGAGGAGAAGTGCAGCTTTTCCTCAGCTGCTGCGGTTTGGCCATGTTTGGCTCTGCTAGGGCCCTGGCTTCTCCTTGCCGGTCTACCAGTTAAGCTGGGAGACATTGATGGCCAAATTAAAGAACCACTACGCTCCCTCATGGATCGCCCGCCGCTATGCCTTTCGCCAATGCGTGCAGAAACCGGCGGAGTCAGTCAATTCCTGCAGTCATTGCGCGTAGTGGCAATCCAGTGCAAATTTGGGGACCTGGACGATAACCTGGTGGAGCAGTTTGTCTGTGGCATTAAGGACCCTCGCCTCAGGCGCCGTCTGTTGGCGCGCCCAGAGGTCACCCTGCAGCAAGCCGTGGACGAAGCCAGAGCCACTGAGCTCTCAGAACAGTCCACGGCTGATATGCAGAGGGTTCAACCGCCTCCTCTTCCTCCTCCTCCTGCCTCGTGGATGAGCTAGTGCCACTTGACGAGCCCGACTACGATCAAGTTGCCCTGCTCAGAGCTCAGCCTAGGTGCCTCCCATGTCAGCCTGCCGGTCTGGCCGCTTTTACATGTGTGGGCTGCGGGGGCAAGCATAGCTGCTCCACTTGCCCCCTTAAGGCCTCTGTGTGCTGCGGTTGCGGCAAGAAAGGGCACCTAGCGCAGGTCTACCAGCTCCCTCCTTCCTGCAGCTTCCTGCTGCTTCGCAGCCTCAACCGCGCCACCAACTGGATCGTCGGCCACAGCGGCGGGTTGAAGACTGCTACACGGTGACCCTGCCCGAAGACCTTGGGGAGACTGTCAGCCAGACCTCTGCAGGGACGAAGAAGATCTCCGCAGCCCTTTGCCTGGAAGGTCAGCCCTGCAGGATGGAAGTGGACTCTGGCTCCTCCCGCTCCCTGCTCTCCTGGTCGGCCTTCGCCCAGTTGTGCCCTCAAATCAGCTGCGACCAGCTGATGCCGGCTGACACCTCCCTAAGAGACTACCAGGGACTCTCATTCCCACCCTGGGCTGTTTCCCTATCTGGGTTGACTATGGCAATTTCCATGGCCCTCTACCTGTATTAACTGTGCAAAATGCCTTGCCTGCCCTGTTATGTTTAGATTGGTTCCCTCCCCTAGGGTTAAGTATTGAGGGAGTTCATCGGGTGGTTGGCTCCACCCCCACTTTGGAGGATGTCCTCACCGAATTCACGGACGTCTTTGATGGCCAGCTGGGCACTTACAAGGGCACCCCCATCTCCCTCAACCTCGACCCCCAGGTTGTACCTATTAGGCTGAAGGCTCGCAGGGTGCCCTTTGCCTTGAGGCTTAAGGTTGATGCTGAGTTGGATAAATTGTTGGTGCAGGGCGTCCTGGAGCCCGTCGACCACTCCCAATGGGAGACCCCAATTGTGATCCCTGTCAAGGCTGACGGGTCCATCAGGATCTGCGCCAGCTACAAGTCAACAATCAACCTCGGCCTCCAGGCAAACCCCTATCCAGTCCCTGTGGTGCAGCACCTGCTCCATTCCTTGGGGCGGGGCTGCACCTTTGCCAAACTGGATATGGCGCAGGCCTACCAGCAACTCCTGGTGGATGACGATGCGGCGGCCGCCCAGACCATCGTCACCCATCGTGGGGCTTTCCATTGTCACCGCCTCCAATTTGGCGTCTCCGTGGCCCCGGGGATCTTCCAGAGCCTCATGGAGCGTTTGCTCCATGGGCTCCCCGGTGTGGTTCCATACTTTGGTGACGTTCTTATTGCTGCTAACAGGAGCTCAGAACTCATCGAAGTGCTCAGGAAGGTCCTCCTCCGTTTCAGGGGCGCGGGCTTAAAATTGAAGCGCAGCAAGTGTTCCTTTGCTGTGCTGAGGGTGGAGTTCTTGGGCTTCATGATTGACACCCAAGGGATCCACCCTACTCCCTCCAAGGTTGCTGCCATCAGGAATGCCCCCACTCCCTCCTCCAAAGCGGAGCTGCAGGCATTCCTGGGGCTTCTGAATTTTTATGCGCCGTTTGTGCCACACAAGGTGTTACTAGTCGAGTTGCTGCATCGGTTGCTTGACCAATCCACGGCCTGGCGCTGGGGCAGCCGTGAAGTGCATGTGTTTGCGGCTGTCAAAGACATGCTTACGTCAGCGGCTGTCTTAGTCCAGTATAGTGACAAGCTGCCGCTGCTGCTGGCATGTGACACCTCCCCCTACAGTCTGGGGATGGTCTTGAGCCATGTCCTCCCGAATGGCTCGGAGGCCCCCGTGGCTTTCTATTTCTGGACACTCTCCTCTACGGAGCGCAACTACAGCCAGATCGACAAGGAGGCTCTGGCTGCAGTGTCCGGGATTAAGAAATTCCATGATTACCTGTATGGTCGGCACTTTACTCTTGTCACGGACCACAAGCCTCTCCTTGGCTTCTGGCCGGCGACAAGCCGACCCCCCCCATCCTTTCTCCCAGGATGATCCGTTGGACGGAGTTCCTGGCGGCGTACTCCTACACGCTGCAGTACCGTCCTGGCAAGCAGCTGGGGCACGCTGATGCCCTTAGCCGCTGCCCCCTTCCTAACACTGACCTCCCCCCGGTGCCATCTCTCTGTGTCCTCTCCATTGCTTCTCTGGATCTCCCTCTCACTGCCTCAGATGTGGCGGCTCACACTCTGGCCGACTCTGTCTTGTCCCAGGTGTGCTCCTGGGTTCTCCGGGGTTGGCCTCTTGGGAAGGTGCCTGATGCCTTCCGGCCTTATAAGGTCCGCCAAATGGAATTGGCCATCCATAGCGGTTGCCTTATTTGGGGGGACAGGGTGGTTATTCCCCCTTTGCTGCGGCCTCAGGTCCTCTCTCAGCTCCATAGGGATCACCCAGGCATAGCGCGCATGAAGGCATTGGCAGCTATGTCTGGTGGCCCCTGCTGGATGCTGAGATCGTGCCTGGGTGGGCCGCTGTTCCCCTTGTCAGCTTTCCCAGCCAGTCCCCCCCAGCGGTGCCTGCTCATGAGTGGGAGGCTGCGAGAGGCCCGTGGTCCCACTTGTACGTCGATTTTGCCGGGCCTTTCCATGGCCAGGTGTTCCTGATTGTAGTGGACGTGTACTCTCGCTGGGTGGAGTTGGTCCTCATGGACTCCACCATGGCTGAGAGTACTATCAGGGCCCTGCGCAGGTTGTTCGTGACTCACGGCTTGCCGGACGTTGTGGTGTCCGACAACGGGCCCCAGTTCACGTCCGCTGCGTTCCAGGAATTCCTGGCCTTGCAAGGCATCCGGCACGTATCCACCGCTCCCTATTATCTGGCCTGCGATGGCTGGGCAGAGTGCGTTGTCCGCTCGGCCAAGGAGGCCCTTGGCTGGATGGAATGGGGCGATTGGCCGGCGAGGGTGGTGGCTTACTTGAATTGAATTGAATTGAATTTATTTAGCTTGTATGCCGCCCATTCTCGGAAGACTCAGGCCGGCTTACAAATAAGAAGGGAAGAGGAATACAAGAAATAAAAAACAACAATTTAAAAAATTCAGCAACATTCATAGCTTAGGATGGGGCTGGATAATTCAACAGCTCCACGCCTGCCAGAACAGCCAGGTCTTGGTCGCTTTGCGGAAGGCCGGAAGGGTAGTAAGGGTCCGGATCTCAACGGGGAGATCGTTCCATAGGGCCAGAGCAGCTACAGAGAAGGCCCTCCCCCGGGGGGTCGCCAGTCGACATTGGAATCCGGAGGAGGCCTAGTCTGTGCGATCTAATAGGTCTCTGGGAGGTGATTGGCAGGAGACGGTTTCTCAGGTAGCCAGGTCCGATACCATGTAGGGCTTTAAAAGTAACGACTAGCACCTTGAAGCGTGTTCGGAGACCAATGGGAAGTCAGTGCAGCTCGCAGAGGATAGGTGTAATGTGGGTGTACCTAGGTGTACCCACAATCGCTCGCACGGCTGCATTCTGGACTAGCTGAAGTCTTCGAACACTCTTCAGGGGCAGCCCCATGTAGAGCGCGTTACAGTAATCCAGTCTTGAGGTGACGAGGGTGTGAGTGACTATCTGAAGGGCCTCCCGGTCCAGATAGGGTTGCAATTGGTGCACCAGGCGAACCTGGGCAAAGGCCCCCCTGGTCACAGCCGACAAATGATGTTCTAGCGTCAGCTGCGGATCCAGGAGGACTCCCAAATTGCGAGCCCTCTCTGAGGGGTGTATAATTTCACTCCCCAGGCTAAGAGATGGAATAGCTGGACCATCCTTGGGAGGGAGCATCAATAGCCACTCAGTCTTGTCGGAATTGTGTGCAAGCTTATTCGTTCCCATCCAGACCCTGACAGCCTCCAGGCACTGGCACATCACTTCTACCGCTTCACTGAGTTGGCACAGGGCGGACAGATATAATTGTGTACCATCCGCATATTGATGACATTTAATCCCGTGCCGGCGTATGATCTCATCCAGCGGCTTCATGTAGATGTTAAATAGGAGGGGGGACAGGACCGAACCCTGCGGCACCCCATAATTGAGGGGCCTAGGGGTCGATCTCTGCCCTCCGACCAACACCGACTGTGACCTGTCCGTGAGGTAGGAGGAAAACCACCGAAGAACAGTGCCTCCCACTCCCACCTCCCGCAACCGTCGCAGAAGGATACCATGGTCAATGGTATCGAAGGCCGCTGAGAGGTCAAGGAGCACTAGGATAGAGGAATGACCCCTATCCCTGGCTTGCCAGAGATCATCGACCAGCACGACCAAAGCAGTTTCCGTGCTGTAACCAGGCCTGAAACCAGACTGAAAGGAATCCAGATAATCTTTCTTGCTAAGACAACACTCCACTCCCTGCCCAACGACCAACAAAAGGCCCACGGAGCTGCTGATGGGTCGGCGCCTGCGAACCCCGCTGGTAAAGCTTCATCCGCTCTATTCAGGGGAGCAGCCATGCAACCTGGGGGCTCCCCCCTGCTCTTTTCGGGTGGGGGATTTGGTTTGGGCCCGCTCCTTCTCGGGGGACGCTAAGTGGGTGGCCACCTCTATTCTGTCTGTAACCAGTCCCTGTTCTTATAGGGTCGGACTGGCCGATGGATCCGAGTGGAGGCGCCACGTGGATCAGTTGAGGAGGCATCTCCCCCTCGAGACCTGTGCTCCCACTGATCCAGGGGTCCTGGGCACCACTGCCCTCCAGCCGGTCAACGAATTCCAGTTCGAGGCCTTTCCCCAGGCAGGCCTCTCCTCTCCAGACGTTGCAGGTGTTCCACCTCCCCATCCTGTTCCTCAAGCTGAGTTCATGTTCTTGGATTCAAACATTCAGGCCTTCCCCCAGTCAGGCCTCACCTGCCTGGACGCCACCTGCTGGCCGTCATCTCCACCCCCATCTCAATTTGTTCCGCTTCCTCCCTCTGGTTTCCAAAGCCTTGGTCAATCAGCTGCCGCCTACCGGCACTTTGACTCCACCCTTGAAGTCGCGGCTCCTTGGCCGAGCCTACCTGCAGTGTTGCACCCGCCTTCTGGGCCGGTCCAAGATGGTGTCGCTCGAAGCTCCACTCCCTTTGGGGAGGAGCTACCATGAGCACGACTCACCCCTCCGACGACTCCTGTAGAACTGAGACGTTCTGGGCGGGTCTGGTGCCACCCCGCCTACTTGGCCGAATACACATGCTCCAACTCTGCACATGTGCTCTATCTGGGGGGAAGGGGTGTTGAGGACTCAGAAAGTCCTTGGCAACGCGCCCTGATTGGCTAAGGCACGGCTTGGCTAAGCGCGGGCCGCTAGGGGCGCGTTTATTGGCTTTCCCTGCTTGACAGCTCCATATAAATAGCTGTCAAGCAGGGAAGGTGCTGAATCGCCTGTAAATAGTTCTGACCTGTTAATAAACTCTTCTGCGTTCTTGAGTCCTGGCTCCTGCCTCGTCCTTCTGCCGATCCACTAAAACAGGGTAGCTGTGAGGGAAGAGAAGGATGCTTTCACTATAAGTCACCTTTAAACTGCTGGAGGAAAGGTGGCATATACAGTATGTGTAACAAACAATAACTACTCTTTTAGCATACTTTTGAATATCTTAATTAGGGGATAATATTTACTAATGAGAAATGTTAAAAATACATCATCAGAGTTATGTAAATGAAGGTTCAATTATCCATGCCAAAAGTATTTGAAAAGCCTAAATCATGGCAACTGGACCAAAGTTTCACCAGAGGATAATGTTTCAAGGAAATCTCAAATATGTTATGAAAAATAAATATTATTCTGATGAGGGTAGGGAGAGAAATCTGATTACTTAAATATGTAAGACTGGTAATTGTTTTGAGATTAATAGAAGTTAGGGGTGAGGGGAACATAATAATGGACTCTTACATGCATTAAGATTCCACAGCTGATTGAAGTCATACATATAAAACTTCTGAGTAGTTATTGGAGAAAACATTTTAGCAGACAGTATTTCAGAGTACAATATTTCAAGAGTAGAAAAAGTTGTCAAAAATACTTCATTTCTAAAATATTCAGCTGACAGTCTAGATCATGGGTCGTCAACCTGGTCCCTACCGCCCACTAGTTTAAAACCTCCTTTTGAGGAGGCAAGTGGGCAAGCACGAGGCGAGTGGGAAGTGCGAGCGCACACATCAATAAACCAACATGCATGTGCACGCAAACAAGCAAACACGTGGGAAGAGGAAGGGGAGGAGTGGAAACTGATAGCAGGGATAGGCAGATAAGTTTTGTTATCTTATAAAATAAAGCGGAGCAGAGCAGTTGCAAAATAGGAGAAAGAAAAGTTATAGGCAGGAGAGAATTGTTGTTGGCTAATAATAATAAGTGGGCTAACTAGCTCAGCCTTACTTTTGTACATTGCCCTAAGGAAGGTAAAAAAGGAGATAAAAAGGAAAAGATAAAAAAATTAACAAAAATAGGAAGAAAAATAGAGAAAAGGGGATATAATAAAGGAGGAGAGTAAGCAGTGTTCAGTCTGGCTCATAAATTAAGTTTTGTTATCTTATAAAATAAAAGAAAGAAATAAGTAAGGGAAGAAGGAGGAGAAAATAAAAAAGGAAAAAGAGATCCTTGATATAGTGAAATACTATAAGAAAGGTAAAGAAGAAGAAGGCAGGAAAAGGAATTTTGTTTTGATGGTGACACTTAATAAAAATTGGCACCTAATACAGCATTGTTTTTGATGTTTGTAATAAAAGGGAAAAGAGGAGGGAAAAAGCACTGTGTGGAGTGCAGATCAAAATGTAAGAGTAAAAGGAGTTGTTAAATTGTGAAACAAATTTAGAACCCATGTCTGAAAAAAAGAAATATGCTCATGTTCCGCACTTGCACAAAAACTGGTGGGCGGTAAGGAAAGTTTTCCATCAAGAAAGATCCATTAGTGGGCAGTAAGTAGAAAAAGGTTGACTACCACTGGTCTAGATGAAAAAGTGCAGTTTGTTTACGCAGACTCTACAGTTCAATGTGTATTTGGGTGATAATTGGGCAGTGAGAGTGACTGGAAGGCAGCCTGACATGTGGGAGATAAACAATGATGGAAAGAAGTATGCAAGATTAAAATAAATCCGTATTATTAACATTACCAATTTATCTTAATTGAGTGTTATGTCCATTGCAATTGTCAAATAATAACAGCAAAACAAAATATAGAAACAGTAGAAACTTCTTGAAAAGTGGGAACTTTCATGATTGATCACTCAATATTAATATCAACATTCAATACATTCGAAACACAGTTGCCAACTTGACAGTATCCTATTCCAAGTTTATGTGAGTGAAAAAAATGATCCCCAGGTAAGATTCTGTATTGATCCCTGGGTTTTGTTATTTCGGAATTATACAAACCACAGAACTTAACATGCAACATTAATATTGCACTTTCTGAGTCAAAATGCATGCTTCTGCAAGAAAGGAGATCCGTATAAAGTGCATTCTGAGGATCTGCCTTAAGCGGCATTACTACTCCAGTATAAAACACAATACAAAGTGACCGTTCAGAGGGTCTCTTGCAGCGGGGTGGCTTGATAATGGATGAATCGATGGACGGAAGGAAATAAGCAAAAGCTAGGCCAATTTGGACTTAGTCCATCTCTCCCTTCCAGCCTCCCTCAGTTCCTTCCGCAGCGCCCTTTACATGCACAACACAACCGGAGCTCCACGGAAAACAGAGGCATCTGCGCCGAACCCTCTCTATGATCCTCTAAGGAAGACGGAGTGTCCCGCCTCCTCCAAGGAGATTGGTGGGATCGGATCGCTGTACTGTTTCCTGATTGGCCCTTAGGAGAAGCGAACCTTACTCCTCTATCCGGTTCGGCCAAGGTAGGTAGGTGGGTGGGTGGGAATTGGCTGCTGGCGGGGTGGGAGGTAGACGGGCCGGTCGGACCGGCGACGGACGCTGCGGGCTTAGCCGTCCCTTCCGCGAACAGGAGGCCCGGCGGAGGCCGGCTGGGTAGCTGAGTGAGTGCGGGAGCAATCCCGCGATTTGGGGAGGGGGATTCGGGTGGTCAAAGGCCTCGCCTTCCCCACCCCCTTGCAGCCGGGCCTCCCTCTGCATTGATTGCCAAGGGAAGCGGAGGCTGGTGCATCTGTTCGGGGAGGGAGGCGTATGGCGGAGGGGCGTCCTTGGATGTCAGGAGCAGCAACACCGTTGGAAAATACCCAATGCAGGCCAGGAGCTCATCCCCTGTGAAAGAGCGAACGGGAGGCAGAGGAAAGGCATGAACGTGACTTTCGTCCTAAGGAGCCTTTTTGGTTTAAATATTTTTTTTTTAAATGGGAGATTCAGGAGAATTTTTTTATTTGAATATTGAAGGCTAGTATCTCTGTTAATTTGCGGAATATTTCCAGAGTTTGGTGTGGTCTGTCTTTCCCCACCCCATAGTTCTCCTGTAACAAAATAATTACAGGACAAGTGAAAAGGGTTCTCCAAAAATGTAAACACTGTCAACTATTATTTTGCAGCTTTGGAGGTTGCTGTCCAAGATGGCACTTTCTCTTCCCCCACAACACGTGTGTGCTTTGGTTAGCAAAAAGATTTGCAGCTTAAAATAGATAGCAACCCCCCCAAAACACACACACACACACACACACACACACCTGTGCATGATAATAATAAGTGCAGCCTTTCATTAAAGTGAATTAGATTAGATGATGGGACTGGAGAATAAATACTGAAGATTGGTGGAGTTCTAGTGAAAGTGGTTTTAATTCTTCCAGGCCTCATTTTTCAGGATGAACAGGGATAAATGGGTTTGTTTTGTTGGTTTGCATAATTCTTAATTATTTATTTCATGCACCAATTACAAGCCTGAATGAGAGCAGCAGCAGAAGCTTCTGAAAATATAGTATGGTGCAATAGAAGGGGATGTTTTTCACTCAAGCTTTGGGAGTATCTTGTGTGATATAAACAGACCTCTTGTCAACAAGAGTACTAATGATCTTATTTCCCTGCTTACAGTATACTGTACTGGACTGCTGCAACTTGCTGTATTGAGTGGTTGTTAAGAAACCATGACATCATCTGGGGAGAAAATGTGTGCAAATACACTTGAGTAGATTATTCTGTCACTCTTAGTAAAACATATGTACATATATATTGATAGGTTGCCAAGCCAGGCAAAACAATTAGCTGGAAAAGAGAAAATGTCTTCTGAATCCTTTTGTTTGGCTGCTCAGATTAGATTTGATTCCAAATGGCTGAAGACAGACTTACAGGTAAGAACTCCTCAATGCTTATATTTAATGATTATGTAATATGACAGCTTTTGTTTTGGAAATCAATGTTTTTGGCAATTAAAAAAAAACCCTTGAGATTGAAAATAGCCTTTTCTATTGAAAACAATCTAATTTGCTCAGGAAAAATAATAAAAAAATTTCTTTGTCATAGTCATATATTAAAAGTTGAATTGTATTAAATGCAATGTTCCTAAGAAAGTAGATTTAATAAGTCTATCAAATACTGTAATAGCTTGCTCTCTATGACAGATTTGAACTATATGGAGGAATTGTACAGTCTTCCAGATTGATACTAGGGCAGGCATGTCCAAAGTCTGGCCCAGGGGCCAATTGCGGCCTGTTTTCAAATTTCGAGCGGCCCGCAGCCTCTTTTCCCCATTTGAGTTATTTGTTTAGTCTTTCATAAAATAGTTCATTTGCATTTAATGTGAATGGTTCAAAGAATGTCAGGTTGAATGGTCGGCCCCACACATTTTCACCTCACCGAATCTGGCTCTCCTTGCAAAAAGTTTGGACACCCCTGCACTAGGGTAATAGAGTCAAAAAGTTATTTTAGTTTTGAAACATTTTAAATATTTAAATTATGGACTTGTTGGTTAAAAATGAAAGTGAGTAGGGATAGATAGTCAATTGACATTGTAAAACAAGAATGTCCAAAATGAACTCCTTTTTTTAAAAAAAGAAAAGAAACTTGAATGAACACATAGTGTTTTCAGATTCTGCCAGACTATTTATTTCTGTATGCTTCAGCTGAACTGAAACCTGAAAAATTTAAATGTTCCAATTTTGATCAGGGTTTTTTGCCTGCTGCACCTCACTTCCCCCCCCCCCTTGTTGTACATGCCTGTGTGCTCGCTCACCACCTCAACCTCAAAAGATTTTGCATTATTGGTGGCCGAGAAAAAGACTTAGAAAGCTGTAAACTAGTTAGTTATGCTTTAGAGTGATGGATAGTTAACTTGCTGATTTTCTCCAGCAACTTACTTTCTCTACTTCCCTTCAGCTGCAACAGCACATGTTCTTGGTTTCATGTCTGGCATAAGTCTGCCTACTGCTACTCTGAACCCCTGAGTCCATAAAGCCAAGGGCACTACCTTATTGTAACTAAAGGGAGGTAGGGCAATGGGAAGGCTGGTAGATATACTGTGCTTGTAGCCACGGATTTTGATAGTGGCAGCTATTCTACTAATCCATATGTTTTCTCCAAGTTTCTGCTAGTTTGTTACTTCTCCTTAGCTGCTGTATACTGTTATGTACTCTTGTTATTTTCTTTACCTTCTTCCATATAAGAGACTTCACACTTTTGTATAGAATGTACAATACAGGTATTCCTCAAGTTACAACCATAACTGAGCCCAAAATTTATGTTGCTAAGTGAGAATTTTGTTGAGTTTTGCCTGATTTTATAAGTTTTCTCCATTTGTTAAGTGAATTGCTGCAGTTCTTAAATTAGTAATACGGTTGTTAAGTGAGTCTGGTTTCCCCATCGAGTTTGCTTGTCAGAAGATTGCAAAAGAGGATCACATGATTCTGGGACACTGTAACTGTCATACATGTGAGTCAGTTGTCAAGTAGCCGAATCTAAATCGTGTGACCATGGGGATGCTGCAAAAATTGTAAGTGTGAAAAATGATCATGTCACTTTTTTTCAGTGCTGTTGTAACTTTGAGCAGTCACTGAATGAACTGTTGTAAGTCAAAGAGTACCTCTATACTTTGTCAGTTCTGTGTCTAGGAAAAAAAATGTGTGTTTTAGTTCAGACATGGACTAACCATAATTAGTTGTTGAATGCATGGATAATTTTGCACATCCCTACACCAAAATTGTAATATCTGACATTGGAGGTCTAATTTTAGCCCTTTTAGGACTGGAGGTTTTTTTAACACCTCTGGAGATATTCTTAATTATTTTTGTGATTCCTATATGTAGAAAAAGTGAAATGACTGGAAACGCAAATATTATAATGCGCGCGCGCTCTCTCTCTCTGTGTATGTGTGTATTCAGATACAAGCTTGGATTGGATTGATTTGTTGCCATTTAGAAATCTTTGTATTTTAATTATTTTAATAGTTAATGACAAAGAATTAACAAGTTCACACATTATAGTCTGATTTTTTAAAAACCATAATACGTTGTTTAAACCATAGTAGCTTGATTTATACATTGCAGTAAACCACTATGGGTAGATTCACATATCATGAGTAACAAATTTTATTGTGACTTATACCAGGCAAATATGTAATCAGGCTTTAATATCTACAATTTAACTTAACATTAAGACTTTTTTCTTATTGAGGATCAAAGCAGAATGTTCAAGTTCCTTTCTATGGATGGAATAGTTTTGGTTTTAGTTTTGTTTCTTGGGTTTTCCTTCTTTCTACTTCCCCTCATAGTGTGAATTATAGCAGGTTGATCAGGTGAGTTGTACTGATTATTTGTGGATATATTGTGAAGATGCTCGCCTCCCACTCAGAAGATTGAGAGTTAGGTAGTGACAGATGTGTCTTTTCTAGGGCACAAAGAAAAAAAATAGCTGTTGTAAACACTACATGCTATCATGAAGGGCATCTGGCTAGTAAACGCTCCAGTTGCCCAAATTCTACCCCAAAAGAAAAGGTTTACAAAGTCATAAAAAGGGATATTGTACTTTCGGGGTGTTTCCATTTTACATATCTGGTAGTTGTTAGAGATAGTTTCTGGAGCTGCAGAGATTTCATTGTACATTTCATAATGTTTTGTAGTTCCATATTTTCTTAAATAGGAAGTATTTTTTCCAATGAGGAATATTAGTTTCCTTTCAAGAGAATGTTAAGAATTTACATGCTAACTATGTTTCAGGTTTTATTTTTTAGAATATAAAAACATTCCAGTATCATCCATACTCATGTCTTTATACATGTTTTGTGTATAATCTCCAAATTCCAAGACTAAGGCCGATATAACATTGCCATGGAAACATAGAAGACATTAAGGGAACATGGAGTTCATCTTCAAACGTCAATTGTTGTACATTGCATAAAACAGAATTGGGAAATATTTTCAGTAGTTTGAATAAATAGTAGAGTTAGAGCCATGGTCAAGTTAAGTTTAAAATGGATAAGCAATGTATACACTAGCTATAGAATTTGGTTCTTAAATGAGGGAATAAAACAATATTCTTTCTGGTTTTTAACTAAAATCAGGTAGCTTTCCATTCATAGATTTTGTAAGATAAAGTTATTTTTTCCCCGTTAGTTAATACTACTAGTTTACTAGTAGTGAACTAGTTTACTACTATGGGATCTTCTGGTCTTCTTCTGTAAATATAGAGTTAATATGTGGGAAATAGAGTGAGATTTGTTCAAAAATAGGGTAAACTGAATTCAAAAGAGTTTTCTAGCTACTAAGCATGACAGTCTGTAATGAGAAAAGTTATCTTTAATAGAGACAGGCCCTAAGACTTTTACTAGTAAAATGAACTTGGGAAAAACTAGGTATTTGTGTAGATCTTTCTTTATTTGCATGATCTTATCATAATATGTACAGATTAGCAATCCAGATACTACACTTTCCATTTATTGAAATTAATAAATAATAACTGGGTGGAGTGTATTTTGCCATAATGTAACTGAATGAAATTGTTGTTAATTTGGATGGACTAGAAAAATATTGTAGCTGATACATTATCTGACTGGGGCTACACATACTCTCCTAAGGCTTAGATATTTTTTAATAAACTAACAGACTTGCTGAGTTCCATGCATTGTCTAAACGCCTAAGCACTAGAAGCAATAAATATGAGTAAATAAACAAATCAGTGGAAGATTTTATATATAGTGGTTTGATATTGAGCAGTAGCTCCATGGCTCCATTACTGGCACCCAATCTCACCTAGAATTAATCTTGTTAGATGAACCAGAAGGATAGTGTTGAAAGAGGGCTCATACTTTCAGTCCAATTCCTACCAAAAGTCAGCTACCAAACATTTTACTAATATAGTGTTGCCCAATTTAAATGGGACTGGGATTTGCGTATATTGGATATGGAATATTTTTGGTCCTCTCTAAAAGCACTTGTTAATGTTTTATAACTTTTTTTTATAAAATTAAATAAGATTTTAATATATAAAACACTTGAGGAAAATTAGCATAAGAATATTTCATCTATTTTCTGAAAATAAACTTAGTTCATCTTACTGAATACTTGTGGTTTCTGTTTTGAAGGTTTTAATGCAGAAGCATACTGAACGTTAATATGACTTGCATTGTAATTCAGTGTTGTATCTTGAATGGTTTAAGGTCAGAGAACAGAAGTAAGTCAGTGGCTGCATTCATGCTTGACATTCAGAAGGTCTTGGCTTCAATACTAGGTATTTGCAGAAACATCGATTGAATAGTTGATATTGTAATCCAAAAAGTGTATTGCATATACATTTAAAGGACTATTGTCAATAGATACACTGCCATACATGGACATATTATGACAATTTAAGAAAAAATTCCTGTGCTCTAAAATACACCAAAGTACTTTAAGCCTGCTTGTTAAATAAGTACCAATTGTTGGTCATATACATCATAGTAGTGTAAGTCATTCCCAAGGAAACTCTGATATGGTTTACAACCTTGTAAACAATGCTTTCTATTCTTTGGTTTCAGCTTATTCGGTACATTTAATGGGGATATGGAAGACTTGGCTTTGGAGTTCCTAGCAGTTATTCCTATTTACAGATTATCTGGTCTGTTTCTGAGGACAGTTGAACTTCCCTATTTTTCTTAGTTCTGCAATTTATTTAAATACTTCAAAACCTTATTAAAACCTAAGCTTTAAATTGACTTAATTCACTGATGATAGGAATTATCTAAATCTTGTATCAGGAATGCTTAAAATTCATTTCTCGGTTTTATGTTTTTATTATAAGATAAAATAAGATACAAAATACAAAAGTAAATAGGAGAACAGTGGGGAGGAAGAAAGGAAGAGAAGTGAGAAATTGTGTTACAATTTTTGTTGGAAGAGACTTTTTCACAGTTGGTCTTCTATACACAGTCTATGAATTTAACTGAAGCACATAGATATGCTTCCACTTTAATATGCTCTTGGGGTTTCTTTAAAATGGATATTATATTATGAAGACTCCAAATTAGTGTAGATGTTTGGAGTTTATAAAATGATATGGAATGTATCTTATAATTATTCTGGAGAGCCTCTGATGAAGTTGAGTGGCAGTGATGCTCATCAACATTTGCATTTGGAGAAAAGCTGGTTTTGAAGGACATGGAATTAGAAACTTCCTGACAGTGAGAACAAACAGCCAGTGGAACAGCTTGCCGTCAGAAGTTGTGGCTGCTTCAGCACTGAAGGTTTTCAAGAAGAAATTGGACAGTCACTTGTCTGAAATGCCCAATCTAGTTTGCACAGTACTTTTTCAAGGCAGGTTGAGAAAAGGATAGGTGATATTGTATTTACTTTGTATCTCGTTTTATGTTTATATCCACTGTAAGATCATTAAGGGAAATTTTTGCCATTGTTTTTAATACGTTAATTGTAGTAAGTTTATGTAAGCAGTGTCTACGTCTTGGTTGAGCAACGCATTAGTGATTGCTTGCTGAAATACTGAGTCAAACTCCTTTTAGTAGTCCATGAGAGCCATGCTCAAAGGCATGGTGTACTCGTGCTTTTCAATGAGTTGCTCAACAACTTGGATATGACCCATTGTGATGTAGCTACTTCTGAACATTGCCTGCTCCTTCAGCTGTGCATCATTTAATGTTATCAGTATTCTTTTTGCCTTGTAGATGACTGAAAGGTTATTGGGTAATAGTGCTTTAAATCATTATGTAAATAAGAAACACTTCATGTTTCCATGCATTAGGTATTTTTTCTTCTCTGAGGCATCTCAGTTTTGCTAGTATCTTTTGTAAACTGTGACCACCAGCTTTCAGCATTTCAACCGTAACACATTCATTCCTGGAGCTTTGCCATTTTTCATTGATTTTGTGACACTTGATACTTCCTCCTCTAAGATATCTGGCATTTCCTTTTTTGTGGGTGTACGCATACATTAATCACAGTCCATTTTGAAGACATAATGTAAAAAAGAGTCTTGAGAGTTTACAAGGTTGATACTATACGGCACAAAGCTATTACAGAATGTAGTCATTTTGTTTCAGAAAGTAAGAAGCTTCCCCTCAGAAGGTAACAAAGAAAACTGGTCATAGAGAGGATGTGTAGCATCCCAGACAATACTACGGACCCTGGTCAAGCAGTGCTTATATGTCATGTCCTGGATAGAAAGAGGTGAACTTCCAATCATCTTTTCTGCTGTCCTCACCACTTTCTGCATGGCCTTCCTGTTTGAAACTGTTAATACTTCCAAACCAAACAGTAATACAATACTACAGGATGCTTTCAATTGTCCTGTAGAAAGTGCTAAGGACAGGGGAAGGAAGATGTGCTCATCTCATATGATGCACAGCAGCGCCTGCTTCACCATTGTCTCACTCTTGAGCGACTAAGCCAACCTACTCATTAGCTGCACACCCAGAAACTTAATACTACTAACCACCTCCACAGTGGAATCATTAATACAGAATTGTATGTCAATGCCTGCCTTTTCGAAATCAATGATGATCTCTTATTTTTCCTACATTTAAAACCAAGCTGTTCTTATTACACCAGTCGACCAAACTACTTCATCCCTGTAAGCATCGTCATCTACTAAATGCTAAGGAATGATTGTGTCAAACTGAAGTCAACAACCAGCATTCGCAAATGAGTAGCTCTTTCCTCTAAGTGTGCCAAGCTCAGATGGAGCACAGAGAAATAGCATCCTCTATATAGTGATTCACCTGGTAAGCAAAATGAATTGAGTCAAATGCTGGAGGGAGGCTGGATATAATAAAATCTTTTATCAGCCTTTCAAAATATTTCATAATGATGGACATAAGTGCAACTGGACGATAATGTACTTTTTAAGCACTGGCAAAATAATTGCAGTCTTAAAACATGTAGGGACTACTTCCTGCTGCAATGAAAGATTGAAAATATCTGTAAGAACACAAGACAAGTCATCTGCGCCACTCCCTAAGAACTTGCCCAGGGATATTAGCCGGGCCTGTTTCTTTCCAAATAATAACTTCCTGCAATGTCCTCCAGGCAGAGGTAATGTCAAAAGTAAGCATTTGCTCATCAGGATGTGAGGCACAGCTTTCCTCGCAGGGGTACTATTTAATGCTTTGAATCTTCCAAAAAATGTGTTCAGCTGATTTAAAAACTGTGTCACTGTTATAACACGATGGCACCACCTTACAGTCTTTTGCGACCTTCTGACAAGCAAAGTGGGGGAAGCCAGATATTATTTAACAACCATGTTACTAATCTAACAGCTGCAGTGTCTCACTTAACAAATTGTGGTAAGAAAATTTGTAAAATGGGGCAAAATTCACTTAACTGTGTTGCTTAGCAAGGGGAATTTTGGGCTCACTTGTGGTTGTAAGTGGAAAACTACCTATAATTTGTTGTTAGTTGTGAAGTTGTGTTTGACCCATCGTGACCCCATGGACAACGTTCCTCCAGGCCTCCCTGTTCTCTACCATCCTCGAGTCCATTTAAGTTTACCTACTGCTTCAATGACTCCATCATTCTCATTCTCTGTCATCCCATTCTTCTTTTGCCCTCAATCTTTCCCAGCATTAGGCTCTTCTCCAATGAGTCCTTCTCATTAGGTGGCAAAGTATTTGAGTTTCATCTTCAGGCATTGGCCTTCTAAAAAGCAGTCATGGTTGATCTCCTCTAGGACTGAACGGTTTGATCGCTTTGCAGTCCAAGGGACTCACAAGAGTCGTTTCCAGCACCATAGTTCAAAGTCCTCAATTCTTTGGTGCTCATTTTCTTATGGTCCAATTTTCACAGCCACTGTTTGTTTGTTCACAAGCTATAATAGATAAAAAAAATTATTAAGCAATTCAAAGAAGTACTTCTGATTTTGTTCATTACATTGCTGGTGTGACCTCAAGTTATGTAAGGCTGTGAGTGAAAAATTCTGATCTTGAGTATACGAAAGATTCTTGATTTTCCCCCCCTTTGGAATGTAATATATTAAAGTGGTTTTGAAGGTCTCCTTTTTATATATGAGCTGTTGTTAAGCTTGTACTTAGGGGTATTCTTTGAGAAACACATAGTATGCACTTTGAATCGAATGAATTATTTAGTACGGCCCTGAGTTTATTTTTGTATTAGTTACGTTTTAAGATTATTTTTATTTTAAGAATTGAATATTAAACATATTCTTTTTGTAATAGCTATAAAAAACAGACAATCAGAATTATTTTCCCCCCTTAAAGCTTGCATTTACCAGAGATGGACTCTGTGGTCTGTGGAATGAAATGGTCAAAGATGGAGAAATCGTATACACTGGAATAGAAGTTACCCAAAGTGGTGAAACATCTCCACGAAAAGGTAAATTTTCTTATATTAAACATGGGCAAGTCAAAACTTAAGGGCCACATATGGTCCTTGAATCTCTTTTTGTGGCCCTTGAATATTCCTCTTTCTGGATTAATAATAAAAAATGCTTCAGTTTATTTTCATTTTAAAGTGAGAGATACACAATATTTGAAGTAAGCCCTAAAATAAACATAGTCCTGTAACAAATCTTCCCTTCTCAAAGCCAGGATTTTATAAAAAAAACAACCCCCCTTATGTGACATACCTGCCTGCTTTGCATGGTGATTCTGTCATGAAGACCCTTGGTTCCCCCCAAATGTAACGTGTTGGTGTAGCATCATTCCCAAGAGGTTTCTCACACACATGCATGTATGATGCGGAAAATGTTTTTGTTTATTAATGAAGCTGTTTCCCAATTTATGTTGCTGCTTTTGAAATAGGCATATGGGATTTAGCAGAATATAATAATGTGAAGTCTGCTTGGAAATATGGGGTAGGAAAGAATATTAAGGAATAGTACTTGGACAATAGTTAATATAAAGCACTATTTTTTTTAAAAAAAAACCTAGAGCCCTGGTTCAACCAATCTGACTCAGCGTTTTGACTAAATGAATTATGAATTCAATGTTTTTATTCAGTGCTAGGCCTGAATAGAACACAAAGCTTTTTTGTACATAACTGAATGAGAAATTTTCTTCATTTCAGCCACATAATAAAGGGTAGGGAAGAGAAGTTATGTTGAAGCTATTTTAAACAATTCTAAATCAGAGAGCCTTTACTATTCTCTACTCACCTTACATGAAAAAATAATCATAATCTAATTTTACAAAACAATACTTTTCACAGTTTTTCTGTACTGTTCTCTCTCTAAAATTTCAGATTGGGCAGCCACAAAAATAATTAAAAGAAATTTGACTTTCCATAATTATATGTTGTAATATATAACCAAAATGTTAACCATTTTAGTTGTGATATGTTAATTCAGTATGTTGCAGCTGAATTTAGAGATGAGAAAACAAACTATTGACACTAAGCAATTCTTGACTAAAATGTTCAAAGAAATAAGCACTGTAAAATATAAAAATTAAATAAACGGGGGGAAGTTAGGTTTACTAAGGTTTTAATAGTAGTTTGTATGTGAAGTAAACATTGATTTTCAGAACATGGTTAACAATGCAATACAGATTTTTAAGTAGAAGAGTAATGGAGTTGTCAAGTGAAAGAGGAGATGAGGCACCTGTGGCAGTTAAGTTTCTTCTTCTCCCTCTCCTGACTTCCCTATGCAAGGCTGATATTAGAGGGAATATGAGGATACAGAATAAGCTTTTGAATACTTTGGCTGACACATTCTTAGAAGTGAAAGTAATTGTGTTAAAAAAATTCAGTTTTCTTTGTGGTTTCTAAAATCCTGTAGATGAAAGCACTGAAGGCCAGACTGGATCAAAGAAAGACGATCAGAATGACAAAGAGAGGAAAGATGAGGATGATACACCACCACCTACCTATAGAGCTAAATCAATTGTTGAAAGTTGGATTTGGGGAAAACAGCCAGGTAATATCTCTAAAAAAAATGGAACTTAAATAAGACAATTCCACCTCTCCTTTTATTGAAGATGTTCTGTTAATTTAAGCAGTCAATTTAATATGTATTTTGTTTTAAATAATACAGTAAATACTACAATCATATAAAATGTTAAATACTTTCCAGGAAATGAATTCTGGCACTTTAGTAGAATGGACCTAGAATCTTGGCTGAGACAGGATACGTGGTCTCTGATTTTAAAGAAATATTTCTTCTCTCTTTATTTTGTGGTGTACACTGGCTTTCAATAATTTTTGTGGCAATTGTATAGAAAGACCTTGCTAACGAAATTGGTTACTAATTTAGGAGCTGAGCATTTTATTTCCATGATATATTTGTACAAGCAGAAAAGTGTTTCTTGTTTCTTTTGTTTCTGCTGTTGTTACATATTAAACTAGGAATTCACTCAAATGACTAAACTAGTTCCATGGAAACATTGTGAGCTATTACCTTGTAGCCATGAAAGTATCAAATGCTAAGATGATAGCTTGATAACAAAGAAATTTGTTAACACAGGTAGTCTTCAGATTACAATGGCAATTCAGATGGAGTTTCCACCACTAAGCAATGCAATCATAAAGCATGATGCATTGTGATAGCATTGCTTAGTGACAGAAATCATAGCAGTCCTATCGTAACATCCAGACCATGCAGATTATGAACTGGGCAAAGGTGGGAGTCCCAGGTGAATGGCCAGTGAGTGCATGGCTGCTATGGGGTGCTGGTGAAGACAGATACTTAGAAGTGCAGATGGGTATGTGGAAGCTACTGGACTGGGTGGTTGGGATACTGTGGGTGGGTACTCCAAAATGCAGGCTGGTGAAAAAGGGGCAGGAATGACTTCTGACTTGCAGCTAGCTTCCCCATTGACATTACTTGAGGAATGCCAACAGGAAATACCGGAAATCACGATCGTATGATTGGATCTTGTTATGACATCATAATCAGAAGTAGGCACCAAGTGCCTGATTTGCAAACGTGATTGTGAAAGATACAAGTTTAAGACTGTCTTAAGGCCCGCTGTTAAGCAGCATCATAACTTTGAATAGGCAGTGAATGAGTGGTCATAACTCAAAAACTACCCATACTTAAAGAAAACTGGTTTGCAAATGGCTATATGCTGCAGTATATTAGGTTTATTTATGACTCAAAAGCCTGCTATGGTTACTGCCATAAGCTAGCTTGCTAGATTCTGTTATATTGTTAAATACATCCCGTTTAATAGCCTTACATCAATGTTTATGTTTACTAAATCAAATTCAACGAAAATCTTATATATTTCCAGTTTAGTGTGTGTAGACTTCAACTTACAACCATTTGTTCAGTAACTGTTTAAAGTTATGAAGGGGCTAAATGAATGTGATTAGGATCAGTCCTCAGAAATCTGACCACCCCATGCTTCTGTGCTTGGCAACCATTTTGCAGTTATGATTGATTGTAGTGCTCCATAATGATATGATTGCAATTTGCAATTTTCCTTGCCAGCTTTCCCAGAAAGTCAATGGGGAAGCTAGCAGGAACAGTCACAAATTGCTGGGCCAAGTTTCCCTACTCATGCACACTCCTCCAGCTTCCCTGCGCTTGTGTTGTGTCAGTCATTTGCACCCACTTATGCAGCCTTCCTCTCCGTCATAGTTTTGTGCAGTCTTGTTCACCCTCTCTGAACTTACCACAAACCTCCCCCACACCCTCATACATCCTCCCTAAGTATCTCTGCACCTCCTTTGCACTCTCTCCCATCCAATAGCAGTCACTTACCTGCCTGCAAGTTTGCTCGCAAGTTGCCTGCAGCTTGCAACTTCCTGCCAACCTCCTAATTGATTTGGTTATGGGAAGTTGGCAAGAAGTTGCTTCACCTAATGACTGTATGGTTTGATTAACAATGGCAACTTGAGCTTCAGGGATTGCCCTAGCTAAACCATGTACTTGCACTTTATGACAGCATTACTTAGTGATAGAAATTACAGTCCAATTACTGTTGTAAATTGAAGATTACTTGTTGCTATTTATGTACCTTAATTCTTCATTAAGTCATTAATAGGTGTCCTGTGTCAAGTCTGATAGGATTGCAACAGATGCAATGCAGATAGAATGGATTCCTAGTGAATCTGAAGATTTTCTTGGTAGGAGGAGAGCTGTGCTAGTTTGTGGTAGTCCTAAAAACTGAAGTTGCTGCTGATAAATATTATTAAAAGGCATAAGCTTTCTTGAGTTACAGCTCACATCATCTAATGCAGATGTAGACTGATGTAAGATTTAAACTGGGATGAAGTAGGTAAGGTTCTTTAAAAATCCTGAGCAATTATTTGATCTGCAAAAGGTTTAGCAAAATCTGGTTAATGGTTTATTGAATTGTGAAAATAAATCTAAGACAACAGGATTTTTAAAATAGTTGATTACTGACATTATATAGGAACTTCCAGAATCTGAAATGAATGAGTGATTAGTACAAAAATAGGTGAATGTCTTCTTTCTGAACTAGAAATTCAATAAATTTAATAATAAATCAAACAAGAAACCCTTCCCAAAACACTCTGTTAACATTCATCCCTGTTAGATTTTTATTATATCTTAATTATGAACATAGTTCTATAATTCAAAACTGTATTCAGTTCTGATTAGTTTTATACATTTTGCTAAGTCATTGCTCTTATGTTTGTTATAGATGTCAACGAACTGAAAGACTGCCTTTATGTATTAGTAAAAGAGCAGCAGGTTCTAGCCAAGAAGACTGCTACCACAACTCTCTCTGCTCTCAGGCTGAAACAGAGGCTTGCTATATTAGAACGCTACTTTATCGCGTTAAATAGGAGCATTCTTCTGGAGAATGTCAAGGTGAAGCGGAAAAGCAGCAATATCCCTTTGCCCATGGTGGATAAGAAAAGGTAAAAGTTTGATGAAAGAAATCCAGTCTGTCCTTCTCCACATATCCCAGTTCTATCCTATAATAATATCATTAGGATTTTGTTTCTGTACATAAGGAATTCCAGGTAGTCCTCGACTTACTAGCACAATTGAGCCCGAAATTTCTGTTGTGAAGCGATACATTTGTTAAGTGAGTTTTGCCCCATTTTATGACCTTTTTGCCACAGTTGTTAAGTGAATCACTGCAGTTGTTAAGTTAGTAACATGGTTGTTAAGTGAATCTGGCTTCCCAATTGATTTTGCTTGTCAGAAGGTTGTAAAAGGCAGTCATATGACCTTGGGATTCTGCAACCATCATAATATGAGTCAGTTGCCAAATGTCTGAATTTTGATGACATGAACAGGAAGATGCAACCATGGTCGTAAGTGTGAAAAATGGTCATCACTTTTTTCAGTGCTATTGTAATTTCGAATGGTCACTAAATGAACTGTTGTAAATCGTGGACTGCCTGTAGCATTTTTGTTTTACATGGAAGAAAAATTCCTATAAAGCTTAAGTCAGAATGATAGTCCACTGTTTCCTGATTGTGTTCCAGAAACACCTATTTATTGTTTATACCTTTTGAGGCGGTTGGGTTTGAATCCTGGTTTTAAGATTTGGGGGGGTGGAGAGGGGGAAAAGTTTGCTTAGGATTTAAGCAAGAGATCATTCCTCAATTTCTCTCTTGTAGTCCTAGATCTGTAAGCAAAGGTGTTGAAGGTCTCGCCCGAGTAGGATCCAGAGCA
Source organism: Thamnophis elegans (assembly GCF_009769535.1). NCBI lineage: Eukaryota > Metazoa > Chordata > Lepidosauria > Squamata > Natricidae > Thamnophis > Thamnophis elegans. The sequence goes on from NC_045551.1 coordinate 31,097,447, forward strand.
GCCCTTTCGTTTGCCTTTGCGTTCCTACGGCGAGCTTGGAGATCAGGTATAAATTACAGGTTGAGTACTGCATAACTGGCCTAAATTTACAGATAGTTTTGGTGGAAACCCCCCCCCCCAACTTTTCAGTTGCCCAATCACATGCTGTGAAAAAATGTACCACAGCTAAAACACATTGCATTTGTAGGTGAGGATGCAGATCTTTGCAGTGAATTATTACAAGAGTCCTTAGATGCGCTTCGAGCCCTATCAGAAGCATCCCTGTTTGACGAAGGAACAGTATCCTCTGTATGGTTGGAAGTTGTGGAGAGAGCAACTAAATTTCTAAGGTCTGTTGTAACTGGGTAAGTTTTCAAAATACTGTTTGAGCTTGGTCCATGTTTTAATACAAATCGTGTTACTGAAACATGATTTTGAGCATGACCATTATTTTTCTTTTTCTTCCTTTGTGTTGGAATAAGTTGGAGCAAGCAACTTACTGTTTTTCATATGGGTTGAAGAGTCTAATAAAATCATCTTGCCTAGCCATTGTGGCATTTGATAAATATTGGAATTATAATCTAGAATATTTAAAACAGCCTCACAATTTGTAGAAGCGAAAGGGTCACATTGATAAATTAAAAATAATTATGGGCTGCAAAGGAACATGTGCCTCAAGCAGCAGTTTGATGGTTAGTGAAGTGATAGCAGTGTTAGAGCTGACTGTGAAGCATTGGAGATGCTTGGCAGTGTACTTTTCAGAATGGTGAATTTGTTCACTTTTTTAAGGCTGTTGTGCAACCCTGATTTAAAGAGTAAGAGACTTCCTAATCTGTTTTGTTTTGTTTACAATCATGTCATTAAGATATCTATACATGTCTTTTGTAAATTTACATTAAATGAGGGTCAATATAATAGTGTTGTAGTATGGTTGTTTATAAAGAAATTGGAAAAGTAGAATGGGTAGGGTGAGCGAATAGTATTTAGATATTTTAGAGAAAACATTGGATAATAGAATGGTGAACTAAGTTCTGTACTGTATATATACTATATTGCCAAAAGTATTCGGTCACCCATCCAAATAATCAGTATCAGGTCTTCCAATCACTTCCATGGCCACAGGTGTATAAAATCAAGTACCTAGGCATGCAGACTGTTTTTACAAACATTTGTGAAAGAATGGGTTGCTCTCAGGAGCTCAGTGAATTCCAGCGTGGAACTGTGATAGGATGCCACCTGTGCAACAAATCCAGTTGTGAAATTTCCTTGCTCCTAAATATTCCACAGTCAACTGTCAGCTGTATTATAAGAACATGGTAGTCTTTGGGAATGACAGCAATTCAGCCACAAAGTGGCAGGCCACATAAACTCGTCCAACATCAGTGTGTGACCTCACAAATGTGCTTCTGGAAGAATGGTCAAAAATTCCCATAAACACACTCCTGAACCTTGTGGACAACCTTCCCAGAAGAGTTGAAGTTGTTATAGCTGCAAAGGGTGGACCGACGTCATATTGAACCCTATGGATTAGGAATAGGATGTCACTTACAGTAAGTTCATATGCAAGTAAAGGCAGGTGAGCGAATACTTTTGGCAATATAGTGTATGTGGGTGTGTTTATAAGTAAATATATTTCTGTTTTTAAATTAGAGACATCCATGGAGCTCCAGGTTTAAAAGGCTCCGGAAGCATTCCACTGCAAGACCAGCACTTAGCACTTGCTATATTACTGGAATTGGCTGTTCAGAGAGGCACACTGAGGTAAACCCTTTAAGAGATTTTTTGTTGCAGAATCCAACATCATTTGAATATAATAGCTTTTGGGAACATTTTATATGGGCATGTGTGTGAAGGGAAGTGCTTGAAAAAAAGCGAGAGAAATAGAAGTGACAAGATTTATTCCTCCATGCCTTCAATTTAGTCTCAGTTCTTTTTTCAGCCAAATGTTGTCTGCTGTGATATTATTGCTTCAACTCTGGGATAATGGAACAAGAGAAACAGATAATGAACGCTCAGCACAGGGAACCAGTGCCCCTCTCCTTCCTTTGTTGCAGAGATTTCAGAATATAATTTGTAACAAAGAGATAAACAATACAGAAGACGAAATTCAGGTTTGTACTTCAGTGCTTCTATTTAGACTACAACCATGCTTTTGTACATTCATGGGACAGTATGTATGTATGTATGTATAAAAAATATAGAACCGGCTTCTCGCTAGTGATCTCATAAATATAAAAATACAATAATACATTTTGGAAAAAAAAACATACTGTAACCAAGGACCCAAAAAACTATTACATAATCAAATCCCATGTAGGCCAGATTCAATTAACAATCTGGTTCCATGGGGAAAGTCAAGTTTTCTGGAAGACTAACATCTAGTTCATAATGAGGATCTGTTCCATTGGCAAGTACCATGACTGAGAAGTACAATTATTTTGCTGATATTAATAATCATACTTCAAATTGATAATTGTGGGATCTATTTTAAATTGCAATTTATGTATATCTATAAATTTTCTGAAATATTTTTAATTTCTGAGGGCAGTAGAAATGAAATGCGGGGAAATGAAAGTTGAAATAATCCTGTAGTTATCGTTACAATACAAAAACTGCCATTACTGTGTACACCACTGTTAGTTCTGATGATCAGTTCTGAGTACTAAATCCATGATCTGCCCAATAAGTAAGCCGTCAATTATATTTTTGGTAAAATATTGTATAAATCTTGTTAATTACATGTGGATCTCATAAAATCTATAACTCCCTATAATATATCTTCTTGTTAAAAATGTTTAGCTCTTTAATATGTGGCTTTAAACAGGTATTGCCTAAGATAAAAAAATTAAATGTGTTTATTTTAGGTGTTGGCTTATCCACTAAGTCCAAATGAAAATTTCCTAAGATACCTAATACTGCCACAGGACAATGAGCTAGCAATTGATTTAAGGCAAACAGCTGTTGTGGTTATGGCTCACCTGGATCGCTTAGCCACTCCCTGCATGCCCCCACAGTGCAGCTCTCCAACATCTCATAAGGTAATGTACAACGAATTGGATAAATTAAATTGGGGATATTCCAAAGCTTATATAAGAGACTTTATCTGTAATGGATTTTTAAACTTTGCCCTACTGCCTCTGTGCCATGCCATAAATTGCCTTTTATGTACATCTCAGTTTCAAGAGTAGTTAACCATGCAGTCTTGTGGATTCTGAAGTCCTTGTTTGATGTGTAAGGTACTTTGACTTTTGGTAGATTTTGTAATTGCTAGATTATAGAAGAACTGTCCAATCTTTTAGATGCTTCTCATAAAAATTAAATCAAATTAATGAAGTCCAGATACTATCATCTATTCAAGTTTATCTAACTATCTTTCTGAAGTCTGTTTAATCTCAACTGAAACAGTAACATGCTTGAATTGGAATTATTTATGCAAGATACTAATTATTCTAATTTAAGAACAATTGTTGATATTTTCTCAAATGATGAATTTCCTTCTAGGCTTCTTTGCAGGAGTTTATAGCATGGGGATTAATAGGATGGAAATACTACTCTAATGTCAGTGGTCCAATTCAGTGTGAAGGACTTGCCAGTCTTGGAGTTACACAGATCGCTTGCGCAGAGAAGCGTTTTCTGATCTTGTCCAAAAATGGGCGTGTTTATACCCAAGCCTATAATAATGACACATTGGTACGTGGTTTTAATTTACTATTTAGCTTCTTTTTACAACAAAAGATAACATTCTTACTGTACAAATTTGAAACTTGTAATTGAGAAATCATCAATTTTTCTCAGCTTTAAAAAAGACTAGACATCCTGTAACCCATTGGACCATACTTTTAGACAGATTTCTAAGGGGAAAAAACAGAATGACCATTGGGGGGGAGGGGCACAGAAAAACAAATGAAGTGGGCACAACTTACAACTTCCTACTGCCTTCCCTATTGATTTTGCTTATGGGAAGCTGCTAGGGAGTGTCAGAAATAACTCCTTCTCCTCCTTGACTGATCTATGGAACTATCTGCCATTTTGCTGGAGGGGGGGGGGGTTGGGGAAGCAAAGGGAACTGTGGACTATGAGGAAAACAGAACTTCCACTCCCCGTCCTGTCATGTCCTCAAGGGTCCTCTCCCTTCAGTGAGGAAGAGAGATGTGTTGACTTCTGGTGCTCCCCAGCCAGCCAGCCTTACCTTGCCAGCAAGTGTCCATATTGCTTCCTTGTCTTTCCTTCACTGCCTACAGCGGTTAAGAGATTTCAAATTTCAGCCTCAATTCCAAATTGGCCAAGCACCGCTTACTGTCAGACCTTGCCGCCGGCCAGTTAGGTGTAGAGGGAGGCAGAAAGAAAGTGCAGATACAACCCTCCCATCTTCCGTTGCATCATGCAACCTATGGTTTCTGGAAAGTATAGTCGGAAGGCACAGTGATGCTGAAGCAGCCACAACTTTCTAAATTTCATTCCCATCGGAGTGATGGGTACTGGCATTCTGTAAGTTAGCCTATTTGAGTTACCTTGGTTCAATAATTGTTTCTACCTCCCTCTGGCCTCTGCACCCAATTGGCTGGTTTTAATTTCACCCAATTGTTAGAAACAAACATAAACGAGAGTTTCAGTAGTACAGTATATAGATATCTGTACTGAGATCTTTTTACTGTTTCAGTTCATGTGTTAATGGATTATATCTTCTTCAATAATTCAAGCAAACACAAGTGAATTTAAAGCAATCCTTTAAAAAAAAAAGCTTCCATGGTGTTTCAGTTCTGCTTTAGAATATTGAAAAGAGTAGACCCCGAAATGAGGGATAGCCTCACCCGCTGCTTTTGTTGAAAAGAAAGTGGAAATGGAAAAAAGTCCTTGTTTTAAAACCTTTGTAACATATAAATCAGGATATGTGATTATTTTTCCATGTTGAATATAGTTTGTATCTAATTACTTAAATATACTTAGTTTGAGTGAAAAACATAGTTATTCAATTAGCTATTGAAAAGTTTTGAGAATATTCTATAATGTCTGTCTGTAAGGATTCTTACTTTACTTTTTCTGCTGTTCTTCAATACAGAGTTTTTATTTGTATGTGTTTATATCTAGGCACCACAACTTGTACAGAGTCTTCCTTCTAGAAATATTATTAAAATTGCAGCACACTCAGATGGACATCACTATCTGGCTTTGGCTGCAACTGGAGAAGTTTTCTCGTGGGGTTGTGGAGATGGTGGACGACTGGGCCATGGAGATACTGTGTATGTATTTTAGATAGCTTGTGATAAGAGGCTTGACTGTAAAATGCTTTCTTCCCACTTGCATTTATTGAGACTAAAACCAGTAAAAAAATACTGGAAACAAGGATTATTAGGCTAAAAAATAAGCTGAAATTATCTGTTACAAACTGGCATGATGTGTAGATGACATTAGATATAATTGTGGGTGCCGTTAACAGAAGCCTAGCAAAGCTTACTTTTTAGAGGGTGGCTTTTGATAGATACACATGCACACACACATACATTCTTGAGAAAGGAAGAAAGGAGGAAGGGATGAAGGAAGAATATTATTTGTGGTGGAAATTAAATTTTCACACTTGTTTTCAGCTGGAATTGACAAACTTGGCATGTAGGGAAGCTAGCAGCATCCATGATTTTTGTCTGGATTTGTATTTATTTGAGGTCAATCTTTCATTTTAAAGGGATTGTTTACTCCAGGTTAATATAATGTATTCCTGTTTCAATAGTGAATACAATGTTAGCAATGATTGATGGGGAGTTTTCAGCTTCTGTTTTTATTTTTAGCATACTAAATTAGCAGTTGCATTTCTGCTTTGTAATTCTGATGGACATTGATCCGTATTAGGGTCAGATGAGGCAAAAGCTTGGAAAGCAGTAAGCCAAACTGTGGTTATAAACGCCAGTGTAAGAGATGATTCTTCAAAGTTTCCAGCAAAATAAATAAAATGTTGGATCATGTGTTAGAAATTTTCCCAATATTAAGGATATTGATTTATGCAGAACATTAACATATTTTGGGATACTCAATTACAATCATTCTGATTATAAGTAAGACAGCAACATTTGCATCTACACATCTTGCTATAAATTTCTGCAACCAGACAGTTGAATAGTATGGGAAATCTGTTTTACACAGCAGTTAAATCTTTGTTTGATAAATATAGCATCATAGATTTGGAAGGGCCCATGTAGACAATCGGGCAGCTCCTTGTTCAATGCAAGAATGCAAGGCAGCATGTATTTTACGTATCTGTGTGGCTATTGCTTGAAACTGTCCAATTGTAGGAAGCCAACATTTTCTTTGAATAGCTTGTTTTTCTAATAATAGACTGCATAGTATATGATGTCCAGTTTGATTTGTTTATAGTTATTGCTGTGTGCATGGAATCTGTTGCCATTTTATAATATGTGTTCCGTTAATTCTCATAGTTGTACTTTCCTATTACACTCCCTTTTTTTAGGCCTTTAGAAGAACCAAAAATGATTTCTGCTCTCTCTGGGAAGCAGGCTGGAAAACATGTTGTACACATTGCATGTGGAGGCACCTACAGTGCTGCAATAACAGCTGATGGAGAATTGTACACGTGGGGCCGAGGAAACTATGGCAGACTAGGTCATGGTATGTTTCTGATATTTTCTTTAAAGCAGGAGGTGGCATCCTTTTTTGGCTTCATTGGGTTTCCATAATGGTATATTGGAATGACCTTAGGTGATAGGAGGAAAAGCCACAGACTTCTCAGGAAACAACAACTGAATGGAAAACTGCTGGTGGTTTTCTACTGATGCACCATAGAGAGTATTTTAATTTACTGCATCTGTGTATAGTTTGCCAATTGCACAGTGGGAGATAGGACAGTGCTCTTGAGGGTCAACATCATTGCCCAGAGGATAATTGGTTGCCCTCTTCCCTCTTTGGAAGAGCTTTATAGCTCCACTGCCTTAAGAAAATTCAAAACATCCTTAAAGATCCATCTCATTCTGAGCACTCTTTTCTTTTGAACTATTACCATCTGGCAGATGATACAGGATAATAAAAACAAGGAAATTTAGGCTGAAAAACAGCTTCCATCCCAGGGCAGTAACCATATTGAAGTCTAGGGTATAGTGCAATATTAATGCAATATGGGTTTTCAATTTTCAATTTTCAATTATATAGAATGTAAAGGATGTTTGTGTTTTTATTTTTATAGTTTTAATGTACACTGAAGATGGCATTTAATTTCGTTTTAGCACGTGCAATGACAATAAAGTAAACTAACTAACACAGACTTAGACAACCATCATTCAGAAGGTATCTCAGAAACGGAAGGGACATGATAAATGCCTCAGAAGGGACTCGCCATAGATTTTCTGGAAAGTAAAAGTAAAGGAGGGGAGAAATGCCTTCAGACTTGAGGTAGCAATAAAGGTAGTGTTAGTACCATGGTTTGTGCTTCTTGTCTGGACTACCTCAAAGGGCTGAACAATTCCTTCTGTTTTTGCCTTTTCTGTCGTTCTGTCTGGTGGAGCTGCAGATAGTGTGGCCAGTAGCTCTGTGACAGGCGTAGGCATTTTTCCCCATTTTTTAAATGGGTGGATTTAACAAGTTCATTCCGCCCACCCCTTAACATCACTGAAAGCGAATAGTTTTGCTGTCAAATACAAATTTTGTGATGGGGCTATTAAAATGCCCTTTGGGGTCTCTAGAGCCCCTTTAACAAGAACAAGCAAGATTGTTGATGCTGGGGGCTGCACTTAATGTGTTTAGGGACAAGGACAGCTGGAACTGTCACCATTAAGCAAAATAAATCTGTTTATTGTGAGGTGGATTTTTTAATGGATTAGAACTACTTTAGAGTTTTCACCATTTTCTTCTATGTTTCATTACTTAAAAGGGAAATCCCTACACTGATCCAAGCCATCACAATCAGAGACGGCCTGGTGACCCCAATTTTTTACTCCTACTGTGAATCTTGAGCGAGGGTCTCTCACTTTCTTTTTTATTTGGAAGGCTCCAGTGAAGACCAGACAATTCCAGTTTTGGTTACTGGCCTGAAAGGATTGAAAGTGATTGATGTAGCCTGTGGGAGTAGTGATGCCCAGACTCTTGCTGTAACAGAAAATGGTGAGTAGCACAATCTGCAACATTATTGAGATCATGAGACTGGGAAACCATTTTTATTTTCTGTAAAATAGTTTTATTCTTATTAAAATGCTGTACTGTAGGAACTCACCGTATATACTCGAGTATAGGCCGACCCGAATATAAGCCGAGGCACCTAATTTTACCACAAAAAACTGGAAAAGTTATTGACTCGAGTATAAGCCTAGGGTGGGAAATGCAGCAGCTACCGGTAAATTTCAAAAATAAAAATAGATACCAATAATGTTTTTGAATATTTATTTCAAAGAAAAACAGTAAACTAGCGGTGTATTCAATGAAATACTTCACTCACCTCATGATGCTGATGTCCCGCTGTGATGATGATGTCCCGTGCAGCTGCGGGAGCGATGTCCCGCCTCCTATGACACACGGCACAGTGATTCCTATCATTGGATCACTGTACCAGAGGAGGTGGGACATCGCTATGTGGCTGCTTGCCATAACAAGGAGGAGGTGGGACATCGTTGCAGAGCGGCAGGAGGGGGAGGAAGGGGAATCGTAAGACAGCCCTGCATTACATTAGAACGTGAGGAGGGGGGATGGTGTGGTGCGCGCTGCGCGGCAAACTGACACAGAGGGAGGGGAAACTCACAGGGGCACTGGGCCATTCACGAGTGTCACCCAGCGGCATGGCCCCGCCCCTTTTTCTCCTCCATTTCGGGCAAATTTTTCACTGACTCGAGTATAAGCCGAGGCGGCTTTTTTCAGCCCAAAAAGTGGGCTGAAAAACTAGGCTTATACTCGAGTATATACAGTAAATAGTAAAAAAAAGGTTAAAGAATAACAAGCATTAATATAATAGCAACTCCCTAAGAATAAAATCATGATTTAGCTGTTAAAAATTAGCAAATGATGATTTCAATAGAAATGTATTTTCTTTTCTTAGAAGTATAGCAATGGATTGATGTAGCTTTCAAAATGGAAGGGGGAGAATATGTAAATATTTGGATGCTGTATACAAAAGAATGTTTCTCTCATTTCTACCAAGCTGAAGTTTTTTGGTAGTGGAACATAAAATGATGTAAAGTAACATCAGGAAACATTGTAGAAGCATATTCAATTTGTACCTAAAGAAACCAGAATATTGATACATTTTCAGTTTCTTAGATTACTTCTAGGTGAAGTATTATTTTTTCATCTAGTAAAAAAATAGTAGAAATGTTGTTTGAAAATTGCTCTTTTTTACAGAAAACAGTTGTGAATGTTAACATTTCACAGTTATTTATATCTACTTTCATATTGCTTTATTTGCAACGTTCCATTGCCTGAAAGTGCAGATATTTGCTTATTCTATTATTATGCGACCCTTACTGAGATCTATTTTTCCAGGTCAAGTATGGTCTTGGGGAGATGGAGATTATGGAAAATTGGGAAGAGGTGGCAGTGATGGTTGCAAAACTCCCAAACTGATCGAAAAACTTCAAGACTTGGATGTTGTTAAAGTACGCTGTGGGAGTCAGTTCTCACTTGCTTTAACAAAAGATGGACAGGTGTATTCATGGGGAAAGGGAGACAATCAGAGGCTTGGGCATGGAACCGAAGAACATGTTCGTTATCCCAAATTGCTGGAAGGCTTGCAAGGTGAGTGAAGAGGAAATTGCTTGATATGTTAATCTAGAAATTGATAATTCCCAGAAATTGTTAACTTAATGCCTGCCCTAGGTGACAGTTATCCAAGCAACATTTTTCAGTGTATGAAAAAATTCTTAATGATCACGAGTCAAGATAAATCTTCTCTAACTGACATAAAGATTATTTTGTTTTTTAAAGATGATATGTGGAATATTGAGATTAACATACTAGGGTTCTTTTGCAAACTGTTGATTCCAAAGAACAAAAGTACTCTTGAACACATGTGGAGACATATCTGACATTAAAGGCAGCTCTTAAAAAGATTTCTTGAATTTTGTGACTCCTTAGCTCCTTAAAATGAAACATGAATTTGCGCAATTTATCCATGAATGATTTCACAAAAATTTGAATTGGGCATGAATTACATATACCACTTCCTTTGAATGATGAAATCTAATTTAAATAGTAAATAAAGTAATGATAAAAACCACATAACTTGATATAAGAAAAAAATTCAATATATTTTAAAGCCATTCCTTTTTTTTAATGGTAAGAAATAGTTAGTTCCTGAAAGCAGAATTCAGTTCTGAGACAGTCACTCTTTTTCACATTCTACATTTGTTCTCAAATGTTCTTGTTTTCAAGAATTATAGAAAAACCTGATTCATACAACCTTTGGGTCAGAGGGATTGCCCAGTTCTAGTAGACCTTGAATGTTTTCAATTTTAGTATATATAAATTATATAGTTATAAAATGAGGTTTTAGTGTGTTAAAATAGAAGCAGAGAGTAAGAATAAGTAAACTGTTCTTTCAGGGGAAAGTATGCTTACTATATTGTAATAACTGTCTACAGTTAGCTTCCACAGTTAAGTTGTTGGTTATTGATTTTAAAAAGAATTAGACATTACAATTATATTACAATTGCAATTATCGTATCACAATGAGTGGTTATTTTTATAGACTTTTTGGAAGGTGTACTATTTCTTACGCCCTATTTCTCACAGCCAATTGGTTGGCCTCTGCCAGGAATGGCCTTGGCCTTCAGTTTGCAGCAATAAATATTAACAAAGGAGAATATTTGTAACTCAGGGTTGAAATGAGATGTTCTTGGTGCTCTCTGAGCTTGCTTGTTTTCTTGCAGATGTTTATAACTAAAATGATTTCAAGATCAGGTTTAAAGTATTTTATTTTAATTTTTCTTTCAAGTTATAATGAGAATGATTATTGTCATAATTTTTGTTTCATCATTTTGCCTTCAGGGAAAAAAGTTATAGATATAGTAGCTGGCTCTACTCACTGTTTAGCCCTCACGGAAGATAGTGAAGTCTATAGCTGGGGAAGCAATGATCAGTGCCAGCATTTTGACACTTTGAGGATTACTAAACCAGAGCCAACTGCTCTTCCAGGATTGGACTCAAAACACATTGTTGGTGTTGCCTGCGGACCAGCCCAGGTAAGTTTTCCCTTTACAGCAGCAGTCCCCAAACTTTGTGGTTGGCGGCCCAGCTAGAGCGGGGGAGAAGAGAACTGGCCCATGCGAGCGGCAGGCCAGCATGCATGCAGCCCTTATGTGAGTGGCAGGCTGGTGCGGATATGTGCAGCTCGGCTTGCGTGAGTAGTGGGATGCATGTGTGTTATAGCCAGCCACTTGTTTGGCCCAGTTCCAAATAGGCCACGGCTCAGTAGTGGGCCATGGCCTAGGGGTTGGGGACCCCTGCTTTACAGTTCTCTTGAGGTTACAAACAAGGTTGGGGAATTGATTTAAGAGCACATTTCTCTTTTATGCTTCATATCTAACTCATCCATTTGACAATGATTTATTTGCATATTTAAGATTTATGTATTTTATGTTTCATATGTACCGCCTGCTTTTTTAATATGCCTATTCAGACTACTTTTAACTTCCATTACACTTCAAATTTACATTTTGATCATAGCTGTACTGCTGTTTCTGAGTTTGCATGTTTGTGAGTATAGACTAATTTGAACTGTCATTTTAGGATTAGTTATTTGTCTGCATGATTTTTCCATGTTAGAATCCTATTCTTCAATTAACACCCCCACCTACTTTTCTTGGTGGAGATGATTGATAAAACAGAAGCAGAATTACACTTAGGGATACAGAGACAGAGATTTCCTCTGGTACAAAAGCTTGTTTTGAAATGTAATCTCTTAAGGTTTTTTTAAAAATAAATGGTGGATGAAATTTCAGGAATAGAATGTAATATAATTTCATTCCTATGCATAACACTTTCACTTCTGTTTCCCAAGCTCTGCATATGTCTTCAAAAGTAGGGCTTATGTGTCTTCTATTACATTCATGGGTCCTGGAAATAGATTCATTCCTAGGGCAACTTGCAGGGTGAAAATTTAGTCGTGATTTGAAAGATGATTATGTTCTTCTCACCTAACTCAAAGTAAAATTGGATCAGCTATCCCCAGAGGACTCAGTTACTTTTAGATGGACTAGGTGCTCCACTTGGCATTTGAATAGGCTGCTGGAAATTATATTACTCAAAGTAGGAGGTGACTACTTTAGGCAAAAACTAAATTTGATTGCCAGTTTAGGCAAAAACTAAATTTGATTTCCAATCTAGTCACAAATGCAATTTGATTTTCAGTTTAGGCAAACATTACATTTGATTCCATTTCACTTATATTTTATTGCAGTTAGAATCAGAACTATTAATATGATTATTCTTCAGCAACAGATAATTTCCCACTTTAATAACATAAAAATATTACTTGCTAATGTTTTGTGAGAACATGTAAACTGAATTGTTGAAAAGATAAGGTTGTTGTTATGAAATATTGCTATCATTTATTGATTGGATCTTTTGGTTTCACACAGCGGTTGTTTAAATATATATTTTAAATATATATTGTGTATGTATTTGTAATACTTTTCTATTTTTGTTTTCAATTTTTATTATTTTTTTACATGGATGTCTTAGTATATTTGAGGATATTTTAAGCCAAATAATCTTTCAATTGTGACAGGCAGAAATGAACTTAATTAATTAGTTTTGGGAGCTGATTGTAAGCCCCTTACTTTTTAAATTGTGTACTACTTTGCCCTAAACTATTGTTACTCAATTCCCATTTATTTTCCACTATAATTTATTTAAAAATTGATAGCTTTTAGTGATGGATGACAAAGGAAGCATCTTTCAGCAGTTCTACATCTCAAAGATACTAATATTTAATCCTAATATGTTTTGATTTTTCTTTTCCCGGCAGAGCTTTGCCTGGTCATCTTGTTCAGAATGGTCAATTGGTTTACGTGTCCCCTTTGTGGTAGATGTTTGCTCAATGACATTTGAACAGCTGGATCTCTTATTGAGACAAGTTACAGAGGGAATGGATGGCAGTTCTGACTGGCCACCTCCACAGGAGAAAGAATGTATGGCTGTGGCTACTTTGAATCTTCTAAGGTTGCAGGTATTTTAAATATCATGGCAGTAGCATTCAGAACGGAGCCTCAGAATCTCTGGTATTTAACTATTGAATTAGCTGGAATTAACATTGTCTTGCTATTTTCCAAACCATTTATTTTTTGTTTGTTACTGTCTTTGTGTAGTCCCTAAAAGAGTGGCAGCTGTTATCACAATAATATCTGTAGGTTGCACCTTAAAAGGTATAGCATGTCTATGGTCAAGTAATTACCTTGTCAATTACTGGCCTGGGTGACCTATCCTCCAAAGTCCCTTCCAACTTACCGTATTTTGGTTAAAAAAGGGGGCATTTTTGCTTTACCCCAGCCCTGCTGAAGCCTGCAGAGTGCGCCTGGGGGCTGGGGAGGACAAAAACGTTTTTTTCTTACTTACCTCTTTGAAATCTTGGTGCATCTTATACACCGGTGTATCTTATAGTCCGAAAAATATGGTAGTTACTCTTTTTGATCCTAGATCACCGTAATTCAAGGCCGACACTCATTTCCCATATAATTGGGGATGTGTTTATAACATATATTAATTAATTTTCATGTATGTTGAAAGTACATTCCTTAGTAAATGTTTAAAATTCACAGCTATGTATGTTTAATTTGCAACATTAGAATTCTTTCTTGAATTTGCGTCACTGTTTATAAGTTGTCTGTGCTTGTCTTTCAGCTTCATGCTGCAATTAGTCACCAAGTTGATCCCGAATGCCTTGGCTTGGGGTTAGGCAGTGTCTTGCTCAACAGTCTAAAGCAGACAGTAGTGACTTTAGCAAGTAATGCTGGTGTGCTTAATACTGTGCAGTCAGCTGCCCAAGCAGTGCTCCAAAGTGGATGGTCTGTGTTGCTACCAACTGCAGAGGAGCGAGCAAGAGCTCTTTCGGCACTTTTACCCAGTACAGGTATGCTTCCTTCACAGATATATGAAGATAACACAGAGAAAGACATTGTTAATAATACGTCATACATTACAAAAATGTTGTTAACTTTTAGTTTCAGGGAATGAAACAAATGTGAGTCCAGGTCGTAGATTTATGATTGATTTACTGGTTGGAAGTTTGATGGCTGATGGGGGTCTAGAATCTGCACTGAATGCTGCTATTACTGCAGAAATTCAGGTAGGTTGGCTTTGTGTTCACTACAGATTGGAAAAACTTGTTTGTTTATAAAGTAACTTTACTGTGTTTTATCATTTTTGTTGCCGTAAATTATGAATGTTTAGGCTAGCAATGCTTATGAAGGGAAAGGATTGTCATTTATCGATCAGTAAATGGTATACATAGATTATTGCATCGTCTACCCCATTAACTAGAAGTATTATGGATTGGGAAATCCTGTAATCTATAAAAAAAAGATTATGGCTAAATTCAATTTAGAGGACCAAATATGTTCTGAGGCTGCCCTGATTGTGTTCATATTCATGTTGGAGCTCTTAGTTTCTGGTTCACCAGCAAAATCCATTAATCTAATGTGGTAACAGTGTTTATAGGGGACTAGGCGGAGTTTAGGATATGCAGTAAAAACAAGTTGGTGCTTATACAAGACAAGAGAGCCATTTTATTTTAGAGTTTACTAATAACTTTAGTACAAATCTAGACAGCATACTAAAAAGCAGAGACATCAGGCTGCCAACAAAAGTGCGTATAATCAAGGCTATGGTTTTCCCAGTTGCAATGTATGGCTGTGAAAGTTGGACCATAAGAAAGGCTGAGCCTTTCTGAGAAAGAATTGAGGCCTTTGAACTATGGTGCTGGAGAAGACTCTTGCGAGTCCCTTGGACTGTAAGATGATCAAACTGGTCAGTCCTAGAGGAGATCAACCCTGACTGCTCTTTATAAGGCCAGAGCCTGAAGATGAAACTCAAATACTTTGGCCACCTAATGGGAAGGAAGGACTCACTGGAATAGAGCCTAATACTGGTTTGAAAGCATGAGGGCAAAAGAAGAATGGGACGATAGAGAATGAGGTGGCTGGATGGAGTCACGAAGCAGTAGGTATGAGTTTAAATGGATTCCAGAGGATGATAGAGGACAGGAAGATCTGGAGGAACGTTTTTCATGAGGTTGCGATGGGTCAGATGCGGCTTCGCAACTAACAACAACAACAAGTAACTTTAACTAACTCTGTGACATGTGGCTCAATAACCACATTTCTCCAACCTGAATAAGCGTAGAATTTTTCTTGGAACATTGCGGCTTATTTTATATATTGATGGTTGCATGTAGTCAACATTATTAATTTTGGAAAGGTAAGCCCGTCTGGGTGTTATAGGAATGCCATCAGGAAATATTAGGATTATAGTCTAGACCTGAAGCATAAAATAATCCTGAAAGGAGGCAATGGCAAATTATTTCTTTATTATTAATTAAATTACACTGATGGGTCTGTGCAGTTGTAAAAAGTTAGATGTGATTGGAAACTTTTTTTTTTAAACCTCGTATGAATTCCCTTTTGTTCTGCTTTATCTCTCACAGCCATATGGGCTTTATGGAGTGGTAGAGTTGCTGATTCATTTAAGAGACGGAAGCTGGAAAGTCAATAAATCATTAGGGGTTGGGCCATTACATGTCTTATTTAATGGATATAACAATGAAAATGTTCAGTGCTTTCACTTAAATCTTTTGCTTTGTAGGATATTGAAGCAAAAAAAGAAGCTCAAAAAGAAAAAGAAATTGACGAGCAGGAAGCAAATGCATCAACACTTCACCGGAATAAAACACCATTAGATAAAGACCTCATTAATACTGGGATCTATGAATCTGCAGGAAAACAAAGCTTGCCCTTGGTTCAATTAATACAGCAACTATTGAGGTATTCTAGTTTGATAACAAAGATGTCTTAGAATTATTGTTCCTCTTCATTTTTTAATGTTTGATTTCTTTTCATTTTTGTCTACTGTCTAAGAAGCATACTGTATTGAGAATAAAGACGACACTAAAAATCATTTTATGAGTGTACTGATTAAGGGTACATCTGGTACACTTGCCATTTTGAGTTGTAAACTTCTGCAAGTCTGGACAATTATCTTCTGCTTTTAAAACAGGATTTTTGATATCAGATTGTAGCATGGTCTTGGGTCTTTCTTTCTTTCTTTCTTTCTTTCTTTCTTTCTTTCTTTCTTTCTTCTTTCTTTCTTTCTTTCTTTCTTTCTTTCTTTCTTTCTTTCTTTCTTTTTTGTTTTGTTTTGTTTTGTTTTGTTTTGTTTCATAGTTATAGGTCACAGCCAGAGCCAGGCCCTTAGTCAGAGGTTCTGAAACTACATATTACCCCCACCCCGAGGCTTAGAACTAAATTTCAGGAGCTTGGAGACAAAAAAAAGCTTTTTCAATCTTTGTGTTGAAAACATTTTCAAAGTACTCTTCAACAGTCTTTTCTCTACTTTATGGCCTCTAGTACTGGGCCACAGTACCCATCAACCATACACATGCCCATTGTTTTTCTCCAGAATGGTTGATTTGCTGTTGTCCAAAGAAGGATCTTTGTGATTGTGTGTTTGTGCAAATTGTTCTCTGTTACTTATGCAGTTAGTGAAACACATCTGTTAAGTAGATGTTCCTCTATTGATTATTTAAGCAGCATTTGACATTGCAGATTATGGTTAATACATTGAAATTTAATAAGAAAAATATTCTTTATATGTAATATTCTTAAGGTTGTATTTTATAAAATTTCAAGTTTCTGTTTTTATTTATTTGATTTATAGATTACAATAATGAATAAAAGTAAGAGTTATATTATACAATGTTTGAAAACAATACTTGTTTATCACTGGGTGGCGGAATGAGGAAGATGTAATTACAAATTTGGGACTTTGATGCCAAATAATATCTTAAGAAAAATCAACAAAATATTAGTGTATGGTTGGCTAGAGATCTTTTTTGTTCAACTTTTTAAAGCCTTTTAAAAAATATTATTCCCACCAGGAACATTGCTTCACAAACTATTGCTAAATTGAAAGAGGTGGCTCGTCCCATTTCGTCTTCTTTAGACCATGAACATTATAATAAAGAAAGGTCTGCTTCTTTGGACTTACTGCTGCGTTTTCAGCGCTTGCTTGTTAGTAAGTTATACCCAGGAGATCATTTTGGACAGGTCTCTAATACATACAGTAAGTATGGCAAAAATAATTAGTGTTGAAATTACATAAAATACAATAGAATTCCTTATTGGCCAAGTGTTTTTTATGGGATTCACAAGGAATTTGTCTTAGGTGCTTAAGCTCTCAGTGTACATACAAGCAACAAGTGATAAATGATGATGAGAATCATAAGATACAGTACATCCATCAGAAATCATAAGACACAACAGTGATAATCATAGTATACTAAATAAGCTATCAGCATAAATCATACTAGGATACAAAATAAAACAATATACATTGTAAGATTCAAGCAAGAAACATATAGTCATAGGAAGATAAGGAAATAGGTAATAGGAAAGATGAGAAGAATAATAGTAATACAGCCCTACTAGGTAGTTTGACAGTGTTTGGGAAATTAATTGTTTAACATGTGATGGCATGTGGGGGAGGGGGGACGACTGTCTTTTTGTTTATTTGTTTTGGCATGCAGTGCCCTATAGCATCTTGCTTGAGGGAAGAAGTTGAAACACTTGCTATTGGGTTAGGCAGCCATTTCACATGAATTTCCTCTAAATTTTGCTGAGATTAAATACTATGATGATGAACAGAATGTGATATTTCTATTTCTTGACAGGTCCTGAGCTTCTAGGAGTTGGTTCTCTGTTAAAGAAATACACAGCCCTTTTGTGTACACACATTGGAGATATTTTGCCTGTAGCAACTAGCATTGCTTCTCTAAGCCATAGGCATTTTGCAGAAGTATCTCGTGTTGTAGATGGGGATTTAACAGGTACTGATGCATTGCTTTAATTCCATTTTATCACTTGTAATGATAAGTAAAACTTAAGAAACCTAATGGACATAAATCTAGTTGCATACATTTAGATCCATAAATGTGGATTGTGCCAAGAAAGGGGGAGTGCCCTCCTTAAAAAAAATGGAAGTGCTGCTATTGAAGACCATCTGTGTAATGGGAATGGGCAAAAATGGCCTAAGTTATCATTTTGCTGATTTGCAAGTCTGGATTCAAACAATTTGAAATGTATTGGGAGGATGCACAAAATTTATTATTCTATTTTTTTACTAAAATTTTTGTTCTCCTTAGGTGTACTCCTTCCAGAGTTAGTGGTATCTGTAGTACTCCTTCTCAGTAAAAATCCTGGACTTATTCAGGAAGCTGGAGCGATTCCTTTATTAGCTGGCTTATTAGAACATCTGGACAGATTTAGCCACTTAGCTCCTGGTAAAGAGAGAGATGACAATGAAGACTTAGCTTGGCCTGGAATAATGGGTATGCTCTTTCCTGAAAATATTTAAAATGTTTTTAACATATTCTTCAGATAGGTTTTAGGTGTTTTTTCTCCATTTTGAGTTAACAGACCCCTTTATGATCACTGTTCTTGGTTCTAGGAATTGTCAATTGCAAGAAGACTAAGAACATATAGTATGTTTAGCTAAGGAAAAAGATTAGTGGGAGATGTGATAGCTTCCTGCAAGAAATCTATCTATCTGTATCTATTAATTTTTATCTTGGAATGCAGAGCGTGGTTTAACAGTGGTATCAGTCTCAAGTCCAATTCAGATTGAATTATTAGGAACCCCACTTCCTAATGAGAAAGCTACCTCTTGTTCATCTTCTGTCATTAAGGAGAAACTTTGGATGCATTTACAATTTGGATTCCTGAATTAAATGGGAAGTTGGCCTAAATGCTCTTTCAAATCTATGATTTTAGAAAGAGCATGCCACAAAATATATTTATAGGAGAATAGAATACTTGATTAAGTTATGCTTACCTACTTTTTTGGTTTTACTCTTTTCAGTTGGAGAGTTAGTCACAAACCATAGTTAACATTTTTCCTCATCTCTTAGGTACATTCTTTACAGGGCAGAATTGCAGAAATAATGAGGAAGTGACACTTATACGAAAAGCTGACTTGGAAAACCACAATAAAGATGGTGGCTTCTGGACAGTGATTGATGGCAAAGTGTATGATATAAAAGATTTCCAAACCCAGTCATTAACAGGGAGTGGTATACTTGGTGAGATTCTACTACTTTAACAAAGCAAATATCAAACTCAATATCAAGTTCAATTGCTGGGCTTTCTAAACTGATAGTTTTCTGTTTTCTTTAGCCCAGTTTGCAGGAGAAGATCCAGTTGTTGCTCTGGAGGCAGCTTTGCAGTTTGAGGATACAAAAGAATCAATGCATGCTTTTTGTGTTGGCCAGTATATGGAGGTAACAACCTTAAATTATGTCAAACTTGAGCCAAGTAAGAAAAAAATAGTCTTACTATGCTATAACAAATATGGCACCTTTCTACATTTTCACGTCACACTGAAGAATTATGAATCATGAATTAATCCAATTTCCTCTTAGATTCATAAGACACTGACTTCTTTTACAGCTCATCTTCCTATTTTCCTCTGAAAATGCCTTGTATTGGTACAAAAGGTCCTTGAGTTATGACCATAATGGACCCTGCTCATTATAGTTGCAAGTGCGAAGGCTGTTAAGCAAGACAGCCTCACTTAATGACACCCACTCCTGCTCTCCATGCTGCAAACATTATAGCAACAGCATTTAGGCTTACATACTGCCAGATAGTGCTTTACAGCATTCTCTGGATGGTTTACAGTGTAAGCATTATTTGCATATTGCAATACTACACTTTAACCACTATCAGGACTCATGGTTATAGGAACACGTGAATTGTTAAATGGAGCTTTTGAGGAGAAGGCAGTGTGTGTGTGTGTGTGTGTGTGTGTGTTGTAACTTTAAACAATCCCTAAGCGATCAATCATAAGTCAAGAATTACCCATGTTTGAATTATAATTTATCATTATAGTTTCAAAGCATATAACTTAACTGCTTAAATTATGAAAGCCATGTATGGAAATAATTCCTAGTTAATACCAAATATGATTCAGATGCATTGAATGTAAATAAACTCAAATTCAGAAGTATACTGAAACAATTGTTAGCCTTTTTGAATTACTTAATATTTTAAAAGCTAAACTTTATTTTATTCTTAACATTTCTACAATATAGATTTAAAATTGTATCAGCTTTCCATTACAAATTTTGTTTGATTACTGTGCAAATTTAAAGAATAACAGCTTCACACTGAAAAACCCAACAATACAGATTACAGATGAATAGAGTATATGTAAAGTTTTTGACCCTTTGTTCTTTCACTGCAGTTGACAGAACAAGAATGAATAAAGGAACAGAAATAGTAATTTTCTGAATTTATTGTTGTTCTTACTCGTTCTATATAGTTCTTCCTCCTTCATTAATTTTCCCTGTGTCTCCAATATGCTATGCTATATCTCTGTATTGCTATAGTTTTATAACTGAAGGCTAAATTAAAGTAATTGACAAAGTGTGATTGTCACTATTTAATCACAGTTTATTCATCATGGATTGGCTTTTGGTTTTGTTTATTTTCTTTTTCTGTAGCCTGATCAGGAAGTGATCACAACACCAGATACTGGCAGTCTCTCATCTCCTCTCATAGACACTGAAAGAAATTTAGGTCTGCTTCTTGGTCTACATGCTTCCTATCTAGCAATGAGTACACCACTTTCTCCAGTGGAGATTGAATGTGCCAGTAAGAATTTTTACAGTTTTACTTTAAATGTAAATGTATATAAGAGTTGGTCTATGTTTTATAATTCAGTGAACTTGTTAAAAATACGAGCTAATTTGTAAGATTCATGAAATACATACTCTATGATATACTGCATTATTTGTTTTTGTTTTTTTAAAGCCTGGCATTTTTAATGTAAATAAACAAAAAATGTTTAAAATTTAGCAAAGAATGAAGGGTCTTAAACTATGGGAAATATTTCCAGTTGGGAATATATTTTATTGAACTAGGCAGACCAATAGTGTTGCTTTCGTATTAGAAGCTTTATGTTAATACTAGAATTATATAGGCAAAAATGGATGGCATAAAGTCCCTGCATTTCTCAACTCTAAAAAAGCTTATCTCTTAAAATTTGGCAGTAACAAAAACAATAAGAACAATTTATTAAACTTGTATACCTCCTGATTTCCAGCAACTGTGGACAGTTCTCAACAAAGAAACTTCTGCTTTTGAATAATTTTCTTTTAAGTTTATTTTTAAATAATTACTTAACGAAGCTACAGAAATAGTATGATAAAATAGAATGTTTAAATGTATTTCTTTATAGAGTGGTTGAAGTCTTCTATTTTTTCTGGAGGCTTGCAAACTAGTCAAATACATTATAGTTACAATGAAGAAAAGGATGAAGACCACTGTAGCTCTCCTGGCAACACCACACCAAACAAGTCAAAAATGTATTCCCATCGACTAACTTTGACTGACCACTCACAGCCTTTTCTGCAAGCTATTGCAGACAACAATATTCAGGATCACACTGTGAAGGTAAGAGTGCTTTGTCTTAAGAATAAAGATGGGCTATTCTGGGCACTGGAATTGCTAATATAAATGTTGGTGTTTATAAATCTTTGAACTGTTCCAGTGTTTGATATCCCAAGTTTTGAACAGTGTTTTGGAGTTAATTGCTGTATACTATTTAGGGTTGAGAATAAGAGTTTGCTGGTCTAAACACATATTAGTGGAAATAAATGGGTTCTTATAACATGGGAGTTTTCTCCAGTGCGCTGCTTGGAGAGTCCAAGCGTGGGTTAACAGTCTATCTGCCCTAGAACTGAATGAGTTTTTTCTCTTGGCCACGCCTCCCTTTGCCTCCATTATTCAGTTTAAAAAACTCAGTCTGCCTGTTTGGACTGTTCTGGGGAGTGCTCCAGTCCTAGAGCAGATAACTGGACTCCCCACATTAGCTATTTATAAAAATTTGGTTGTATTAGTTGTGTTAGGATTTTTCCCTTTAGTTTTTTCTTTCAGGTGTTTGATTTCGAAGGTCGGAAGATTGACTGGAAGGTAAATAAGTGCTGAGTGGGCTCCGGGCCGTTCTTCGCCCGCTGGTTGCACGCGGGCGGGAATGAGAGGTCGCTTGTCTGGCGAGGGGCCGGTGGGAGGTTTTCGGACTGGTGCTGAGTTCCTCCGAGCTGTCGCGTGTTCGTGTGGTGAGCTGGGCGCTCCGGCGACGCCGTTTCCTCTTGCCTGGGAATGGCGGTGGCTATTTTTGTAATTCACGCACCTCGCTGAGGCTGCGCATGCATCGGCCGCCATTTTGTTGGAGCCTCGTGAGCGAAAGGTGCAGTTGTATGGCATCGGAGCGAGGAAGAGGACCATTTAATAGCCACTCACCTGCAGACCGCCGCCGGGAATGTGGGCCTTGTCCGGGGCGCTGGCCAGGCCTGCTTTCCTGTTCCCCACAACTCGGAGCCTCCGAGGGCGGCAGGAGGAGGGAACCCGACACTTGGGTGGCCCTCTCCTCCCTGTTTGGTCTGCGGGTACACCCTCGCCGGCTGGCTGGGTGCCCGGCGCTCAGCTGCTGTGGTAGACATTTCAATCATGGATGATCAGATGATGGCAGGGAGGCACAGGAGGCGCAGGCAGGGCCCTCCGCTAAATGCAGCAAGCTAGCCCCTCAAGACAAGGGAGGTAAGCGGGGAAGGGCACCTCTAAGAAGGCCTCCCTGGGGACCTCTGGGACTGGGGATGGGCAGGGAGGGTTCCCACCCTGTAGGGCCTGTTGAGGCTGAGGCACCACACCCGCAGGGGTCCCCGGTATTTGTGGGCCACGAGGTGGGCTTGCCCACGTGGCAAGTGGATATGCAGGAATCCCACTCCTTCCAAGGCAGCAGATACCCTTCCCGGATGGACGAGTGGTCTGGGGGTGATTCCCAGGAGGCCTCCTGGGGTTACCCTGATTCCCCTAGCTCCTCTATCAGGGAAGAGCTAGGGCCATTCCAAGGTCTCCTTCCCACTGAGGGGAGATCCAGCTCAGAGCGACGTAGGGGCGGGTCTGGTCCAACTAGGCCTCGGCCTAGGGAGGCCAAGGTTCGGCCTTGTCTGCTGAAATGAGGGAGGTCGTCTCCATTGCCATTTCCCAAGGGATCGCTGAAGGCATTAAGCAGAGGGAAGGGGGACTCTGGAGCTTCCAGGTCTAAGCGGGCCTCAAGTTCCGCTCAGGTTCAGGCTGCCGCTTCTCCGGGCACCTCGGTCGCCACGGAGGAGTCAGTCTGGGAGGATGAGGAGGAGGCTGGTAGCTTTGAGTTGTCAGAGGATGAGGATTTGCCTCCCGATAAGCCAGCCTTTACGGGATTGTTCAAACCAACTTTAAGTCCATATTGCATAAGGCCATTGTAGCTACTGACTTGGGTTCTACCCCTAAGGCTTCGGCAGCGGCATCCTCCTCTGCCAAGGATCACAAGGAAGGGCTGTTCAAGGAGACTGCTCCCACTCAGGAGCTGATCCCGGTTCCGGATCTGTTTTTGGACAGGGTCCAGAGACAGTGGCTTCAGCCTGGTACCTTGACCAATCCTAGTGGAGGGGATAAATCCCTTTATTCCATGGAGGGTAAGATGGAGGATGTGTTGAAAATGCCTGAGATGGACGCGCCGGTGTTTTCCTTGACTCTGACCACGAACCTGCCTGCAGACCTTCTGGAAGGTTTAAAGGCGGAGGACAAACGCTCTGAGAAAGCCTGTCATAAGACGCACTGTGCGGCAGCCTGGGCTATCAGGGCGTCCATCTCGGCCTCTTTCTTCATCAGGGCATCCCTGCTTTGGCTTAGGGAGCTCAGGGCTAAACCTCCCGCCCGGGGCTCCATTGGAAGCATAATCTTAGCAAGATCATTACGGCGGTGGAGTACTTGGCTGATGTCTCATTGAACACTGCTAAGTTTGCCTCTAGGGCATTGGCTTCCAACGTTACTTCACGGCGGCTGCTGTGGCTTCACCACTGGCAGTCCGATATGAAGGCCAAGTGGAAGCTTGCTTCCGCCCCGTTTAAAGGGGTCAGCTTTTTGGGGACGCCCTGGACAAGTTCGTCATCAAGACGAAGGACAAACGTAAGGTTCTCCTGGCCACTTTGAATAAGGACGAGTGCAAGGGTTCTGGCTCCTTTCAGAAGCAGTCCTTTCGGGCTCAGGATGCCAACCAGCGATCCACTTCTTCCACCTATCAGAGACCCTATTCTCAAGCGAGGGATAGGAATCAGGACAGGGGGTTCCTTTGGATCACACAGCAAACAGCAGCAGCAGCATTCCTTTCGGAAGCCGTACCGTGGTGGGAACAATTCCTGTCAGTTCCGTAAAGGAAAGTGACCATCACAGGGATCCTCCCATAGGGGGTCGGCTTCAGTTATATGCCGACATGTGGGAGGAGGTCACCACGGACTCCTGGGTTCTCAACACGATCAGGAGGGGTCTGGTGTTAGAATTCCTATCCTTTCCACAGAGGACATTCTTTCGGTGTCCAACCCCGAAGAGTCCACTGAAGAGATCCCTGATGCAGGAGGAGATTGCCCATCTTCTGCAGATCAGGGCCATAGAACCCGTTCCCCAGGATCAGGAGGGGCAGGGGTTCTATTCCATTCTGTTCTTAGTCCCCAAGACCTTGGGTGTGTGTGTGTGTGGAGAGCCATCTTGGATCTGAAACGTTTAAATTAGCATCTGGCATACAAATGGTTCAAGATGCAGTCGCTCCATTCCATTCTCCAGTGCACTGCTCAGAGAGCCCAAATGCTGGGTTAACACAGCCTATCTGCCCTTGGACTGAGTGATGTTTTTCTTGACCACGCCTCCCTTTGCCTGCACATGCTCAATTCGAAAACTCAGTCCGCCCGAGTTAGGGCTGTTTTGGGAGAGCTCCAGTCTAAGAGCAGAAAGGCTGGAAAAAGTTTCCCAATTTGGACCACGTTTAAATTCTCAGATAGAGGAAATCACGCTTCTACATCAGGTCTGTCTATTTGCCTCCAGTGAGGCTTCCGTCGCTTTAAGAGAAGGGCTGCCGGGTTTTCCCTGCTGTTGCTAATTGCAAGCACTGCAGGGGGTTGAAAAGGCTTGCACAGCGGGGGCTGGCTAGCAAGGGAGCAATAGTGGGATAAACCAAGTTCCCTGTTGGAACAGGGGCGTCCCAGGGGGAGGAAAAGTCCAGCAAGGCTCTGAGAAGGCTCTAAAGCAGGTGAGCCGGATTGCTAGGATTCCCTCGCCTGCTCCATTTTGCCCGGCAACAGCAGCGACGGCTGGAGCCTTCGCGCGCCTTTCAGGGCTGGAAAGAGCGGGAAGCGGCTGCGTGCGCACCCCCCGCCATTTTGGATCGCTCCGACTCACTGGGCAGAGCGGCAGAGCTCAGAGCGTGCGAGAAACAAGGCAGCAAGAAGAGCCCAGCCAGCCAACAGAGCCTCAGCGAGCCCTCAACGACTGCAGAACACCGCGGGGAGGCTGGGGGCTAGTCTGGGAAGCCAGCTAGTCTCTCCCTCTGGAAAATAAGCTAAGTCTCGGGGAACCGAGGGCGGTGGGAGGAAGGAAATCCGACCCCAGGGCGGCCCTTCCCTCCTGGAGATTCTGCCAGCGCTTTTGGACTGCAAAGGCCAGCGCGTGCCCATCCCAACTCCAGCTATCTTCCAGGCCTCGTGGGGACCTGAAATGGCTGAGGAATGCAGGGAGGCCTTAGGGGATCAGGTGGGGCCCTCCAGCAAGCGCTGCAAGCTGGATCCCTCTGTAAATAAAGGCAAAGGGCACAAAGGCTCACTTGAAAGGTCTTCTCCAAGAGCCACAGTGGATCCCAGGGAGGTTTCAAGGCCCCTTCAGCCAGAACCTAGCCCAGACCGTCGCAGCAGGGAGTCAGCTTCCCCTGATCGTGAGGCCCAATCCCCCGGGGACAGTGAATTCTTGTCTGGGGATAACTATGCATCCAGGGATCCATCTCCTGAAGCATCTTGGGGGTACCCCGACTCCCCTAGCTCCTCCATCGGAGAGGAACGAGATTCTGTCCAGAATTCCCCCTTTGGGAAGGGTGGATCCAGCTCAGGCAGGCCTAGCCGTCGCAGGCCCAGTAAGCAAAAGAAAAAAAGGGGAAAAAGTCCTGCTCTTTCGGATGAAATGAGGGAGGTAATTGCCTTAGCCATCTCCCAAGGGATAGCTGAAGGCATTAAGCGCAAGGGCTCTCGCAAGGGCAAGGCCCCAAAGGAGAAACGCAAACCTAGGGCCTCCACCTCTAAGCAGCCTGTATCCTCTCCATCTTCAAGCCCCTCTCACTCTGGGTTATCAAGTTCTGAGCAGGAAGAAGGGGAGATTTTCGCCCTTTCCGAAGACGAAAACCCCACCCCTGACAAGCCAAAATTCTCTGGCCTGTTTCAACCGTCATTATTCAAGTCTATCTTGCACAAAGCCATGACGGCCACAGAGTTAGGCCCCACTTCCAGACCTGAGGCCTCTCAGGCTTCCACTTCCAAGGATCTTAAGCATGGGTTGTTCAAAGAGACAGTAGAAAATCCTGAGGTTATTCCTGTGCCAGACCTATTTATGGACGCGGTACAGCGCCAGTGGCTACAGCCGGGCACCCTGACCAACCCCAGTGGGGGGGATAGAACTCTATATGCAGTAGAAGATAAAATGGAGGAAATCCTCAAATTCCCAGAAGTAGATGCCCCAGTCGTGTCTCTGACTTCCAATTCCAACCTGCCAGCTGAGCTCCTAGAGGGACTTAAGGCAGAAGATAAGAGGTCAGAAAAGGCATGTCAGAAAACACACATGGCGTCTGCCTGGGCCATCAAGGCATCCACCTCTGCCTCCTTTTTTATTAGGGCCACCCTATTCTGGCTGCGCCAACTCAGGTCCAGACCCCCGCCCAGGAAATCTAGGTGGCGCCATGAGCTAACCAAGATTATTACCGCTGTCGAGTATTCGGCGGATGCCACCTTGACAGCAGCAAAATTCTCTTCCAGAGCTCTAGCTTCCAATATCACCTCCCGCCGCCTCCTATGGCTCAGGCACTGGCAGGCCGAAATGAAGGCTAAATGGAAGCTGGCATCGGCCCCATTTAAAGGGGGCTTTCTGTTTGGAGAGGCCCTGGACAAGTTTGTCACCGAAACCAAGGACAAACGCAAGATCCTTCCGGCAACCTTTAAAAGGGGTGACCGGAAAGGGGCGGGGTCCTTTCGTAAGAGACCCTACATGAGCCAGGAAACAGGGCAATCTTCTCACCCTTCCTCCTATCAGAGGCCCTTTCAGGCAGGGGGGGATAGGCACCAAGACAGATCCTTCGGGGCTCGTGCCAACCAATCCCAGTCTTCCTTTCAGAGACCATTCCGAGGAGGAGGAAACAACAGTGGTGGATCCCGGCCCTTTCGTAAGGGAAAGTGACGGTCACAGGGATCCCCCCATCGGGGGTCGGCTACGGCTGTATGCCGACAGGTGGGAGGAGATAACATCGGACAAGTGGGTCCTCAACACCATTCGCAAGGGCCTTCTCCTGGACTTCCTATCCTTTCCCCAAAGAAAGTTTATCCACTGCCCTACCCCCAGGAACCCAGAAAAGAGGGAACGCATGAGGGCAGAAATCTGCCATCTCCTAGAGATAGAGGCGATAGAGCCAGTCCCCAGGGATCAGCAGGGGAGGGGCTTCTATTCGATCCTCTTCCTAGTGCCCAAAAGTTCAGGGGGGTGGAGGGCCATCTTGGACCTCAAGAGCCTAAATCAGCATCTGGCTTACAAGAGGTTCAAGATGCAGTCACTCCACTCCATCCTGGGCTGTGTGAGGGAGGGGGACCTATTGACATCAATAGATCTCAAAGAGGCCTACCTGCATGTCCCCATCCAGGTGGCCCACAGGCGGTTCCTGAGGTTCTACGCGGAAGGGAAGCATTTCCAGTACAGGGCTCTTCCCTTCGGGCTATCATCTGCGCCCAGAACATTCACCAAAATTCTGGCAGTGCTAGCGGCTCATCTCCGCAACCATCCGGTTCGTCTGGAATGTTATTTAGACGACATAATCATTCACTCTCTCACCACCAAGCAGGCACACCGCGATGTTTCTCTAACTGTGCAGACCCTGCAGTACCATGGCTTCTCTGTCAACATGGAGAAGAGCCAGTTCCGACCATCCACCTGTATACAGCACCTGGGTGCGGTCATCAACTCCACCTCCTGCCAGGTATTTCTTTCGCCAGACCGGCTGTCGAACCTGAGACGCAGAGTGAAGCACTGCAGCCTTGCCAGGTCGGTACCCATCATTCAGCTGTCCCAGCTCCTAGGGATAATGATCTCGTGCCTGGGGGTGGTTCCCTGGGCTCGCCTTCACGCCAGGGAGCTGCAGTGGTTTCTGCTGCCAGTGCAGAGGGCCAGGAACAGCAACTCACTCAGGCGGGTTCGGCTCCCACGAAAGGTGATCCGGTCTCTGGCATGGTGGAGGTCCAAGGCAGTCAGGAAGGGCTGCCTGTTCAAGGAGCCGGAGAGACTAGTTGTCACCACGGATGCCAGCCTCCTGGGGTGGGGCGCCCACTGTCAGGGCCACCTAGCCCAAGGCTGATGGACTCAGAGGGAGGCCGCCCACAGCATCAATTGGCTGGAACTGAGGGCAGCTCGCCTAGCGCTGAGAAAGTTCGCATCTCTAGTAAGAGGGGCTCATGTACTGTTGATGACAGACAATGTGGCGACAAAAGCGCACATAAACCGGCAAGGGGGCACTCGATCAAAGGCCCTCATGCTCGAGGCAGAAGCGCTGGGCAGGTGGGCGGAACGTCATCTGGCTTCTCTCAGTGCAGATCACATCTCCGGCGTAAGCAACCGGGAAGCAGACTGGCTGAGCCGCCAACGCATCGACCACTCGGAGTGGTGCCTGCACCCGGACCTGTTCCAGCAGATCGTGAGGAGGTTCGGCAAGCCACAGGTAGACCTGTTTGCCACACACAACAACACACAGCTCCCACGCTTCTTCAGTCGCTACCACTCGCCCCAGGCGGAGGGAACAAATGCTCTGAGGTCAGCGTGGCCTCAGGGACTTCTGTATGCCTTCCCTCCACTTCCGCTCATCCCTCAAGTGGTGAACAAGCTCCTGACCGAAAAGGCAGACCTCATTCTGGTGGCTCCCTTCTGGCCCAGAAGGCCCTGGTACGCAGTTCTCAGCCTCTCAGTTCAAAGACCTTGGAGAATCCCCCGGGACAAGATTGCCCTCAGCCAGGGGGCCATCATCCATCCGGAGCCCCAGTGGCTGCAGCTAGCCGTTTGGCACTTGAAGGGGAGCTCCTGAGAAAGCAAAAATTCTCTGACCAGGTCATTCGAACAATCCAAGCGTCCAGGAAGCCCTCTACGACTAGAATCTACGATGCCACCTGGGCCGCCTTCTCACGGTGGTGCAAGACTAGGAACATAGAGGCCTCCTCAGCCTCGATCCCCCAGACCCTAGACTTTTTGCAAGAGGGTCTGGATAAGGGCCTTGCAGTCAGCACCCTCAGACGCCAGGTTGCAGCGTTGTCTACCATCCTGGCAAAGGGCTCCTCTCGCTCGCTGAGTCAGCTCCCCCAGATCAAGAGCTTTCTCAAGGGAGCAGCGAACATCAGCCCTCCTACTGTTCACTGGTATCCGTCATGGGATCTTCCATTTGTGCTTAAGGCCCTGACCAAAGCCCCATTTGAGCCTTTAAAAAAGACCAGTCTGCGCTACCTCACCATCAAAACCGCTTTCCTGGTGGCCATTACATCCGCTCGCAGGGTAGCCGAGCTTGCTGCGCTCTCTGTCAGGGAGGATTTGTGCGTAGTTCACCCGGACAGAGTAATATTGAGACTTGATCCGTCATTTGCTCCGAAAATTAACTCCCTGTTTCACAGGACTCAAGAACTTATTTTGCCCAACTTCTGTCCCCATCCTTCTCACCCTAAGGACCGTGAGTGGCACAAGCTGGACGTGAGATGGGCCGTGCGCACGTATGTAAAGAGAACAAAGAACTACCGCCGGTCAGAGGCTTTCTTGTCTCCTTCCTCCCTGCGTCCCTGGGCCGCAAGGTCTCCTCTCACACTGTGGGACGTTGGCTACGTGCTTGCATCAAACTGGCATATGAGCACCAGGGCAAGACGGCTCCGAGACGAATCACCGCTCACTGCACCAGGAGTGCTGCAACGTCTGCAGCCTGGGCAACCCAGGCCTCTATCCTAGACATTTGTAGAGCGGCCACCTGGGCTTCCCCCACGGCCTTTATTAGAAACTATAAGATTGACACCTTTGCCTCAGCCGAAGCCTCCTTTGGCAGAAGAGTATTACAAAGAGTGGCTGGAATGCCAGAGGCTTCGGCGCTTCCCCACCCTGGGACTCAATAGCTTGGGCATGTCCCAGCATTTGGGCTCTCTGAGCAGTGCACTGGAGAAAGACCGTTGGCTTACCTGAACGGTCGTTCTCGGGGCACTGCGAAGAGAGCCCAAACCCACCCGGGTGTTAGTATTGAACGATGTGGCTGTATTGACTGTAATTGATTACAGGACGGTTCCTTCGTTTTCGAATTGAGCATGTGCAGGCAAAGGGAGGCGTGGTCAAGAAAAACATCACTCAGTCCAAGGGCAGATAGGCTGTGTTAACCCAGCATTTGGGCTCTCTTCGCAGTGCCCCGAGAACGACCGTTCAGGTAAGCCAACGGTCTTTCTGGGCTATGTCAGGCGGGGAGACCTTCTCACTTCAATAGCTCTGAAGGAGGCCTACCTGCATGTTCCCATACATGCAGCTCACAGACAGTTCCTATGGTTCTTCTACGACGGGAGGCACTACTAATACCGGGCCTGCCGTTTGGCCTCACGAAGATCCTGGCGGTGGTGGCGGCCCATCTCAGGAACCACCCGATTCGTCTAGAGTGTTACCTGGACGACATCATCATTCACTCTGCAAGCCGGGAGCAGGCCAAAAGAGATGTCCGGCTAACCATTCGCACCTTGCGTCTACATGGATTCTTGGTGAATCTGGCCCAGAGCCAGCTGGAACCAACCACACGCATCCAATATCTCGGTGCGGTCATAGACTCCCTCACCTGTCAGGTGTTCCTCACCCCAGACCGCCTGCAGACCTCAGACGCAGAGTGCAGCAGTGTCGGAAGTCCAGGTCGGTGCCGATCGTTGCTCTGTCCCAGTTCCTTGGGGTCATGATCTTCTGCTTGAAGGTGGTTCCCTGAGCGCGTCTTCATGCCAGGGAGCTACAATGGTTTCTCCTGCCGATGCAGAGGGACAAGACCAGCAATTCTACCAGAAGGGTGAGACCTCCCCCCAGGGGATCCGGTCCCTTGCCTGGTGGAGGACAGTGGAGGTCGAGAAGGGGTGCCTCTTCAAAGAGCCCGAGCAGATTGTGGTGACTTCAGACGCCAGCCTCCTCGGGGGGGGGGCGCTCATTGTCAGGGCCAACTCACACAGGGGTTGTGGACCCTGAGGGAGGCCTCCCAAAGCATAAACTGGCTGGAGTTGAGGACCGCCCACCTTGCTCTGAGGTGGTTCTCGAGACTGGTTGCAGGGCGCCATATACTCCTGCTGACGGACAACGTGGCCACGAAGGCTCACATCAACAGGCAGGGCGGTACCCACTCCAGAAAGCTCATGGTGGAGGCAGAGTCTCTGAGCAGGTGGGCGGAATGCCACCTGGCGTCCATCAGAGCTGACCACATCTCGGGGTCCAGCAATCAGGAGGCAGATTGGTTGAGCAGACAACAGATCGACCATTCCGGATGCATCCGGACCTGTTCCAGCAGATTGTGAGGAGGTTTGGCAAACCGCAAGTAGACCTCTTTGCCACTCACGCCAACACACATCTGCCATGATTCTTCTTCCGATACCATTCTCAGTGGGCAGAGGGGACAGATGCACTGAGGTGCAGGTGGCCCCCGGGACTATTGTACGCATTCCCTCCGCTTCCTCTCATGGTTATGGTTAAGTTTATTTATAGGCCGCCCTTTTCCCTGAGGGGACTCAGGGCGGCTTACAACTTATATAGGAAGGGGAAACATACAATGACATATAGGACAATACATAATTAAAAGAGTAAAGCAACATTCATTCAACATTCGGGCGGGGATGGATTATAATCTTTAACCCCAGGCCTGATGGGATAGCCAGGTCTTGAGGGCTGTGCGGAAGGTCTGGAGGGTGGTGAGGGTACGAATCTCCACGGGGAGATCGTTCCAAAGGGTCGGAGCTGCTATTGAAAAGGCTCTCCTCCGCGTAGTTGCCAGTCGACACTGACTGGCAGATGGAACTCGGAGGAGGCCCAATCTATGCGATCTAATGGGTCGTGAGGAGGTAATACCATTCCGCAAGTGGTATCCAAGCTCATAGCAGAAGGCGCAGAGATCCTCCTGGTCGCTCCCCATTGGCCTAAGAGGTCCTGATATGCAGATCTGGTGGGTCTCTCGGTGCAGAGACTGAGGAGGATTCCTCCAGAACAGATCTCCTTCTGCCAGGGAACGGTTCGCCACCCAGATCCCCAGTGGCTACAGCTAGCCGTCTGGCACTTGAGGGGGAGCTCCTGAGGAGGCAGAAGATCTCAGACAAGGTCATCCAGACTATCCAGGCTTCCAGGAGGCCCTCGACCACCAGGATATACGAGTCAACCTGGGTGGCATTCTCTTCCTGGTGCCAAAGGCACGGCATACAAGATGTGTCCGCGTCTGTTCCCCAGCTGCTGGATTGTCTGCAGGGGGGCTTGGACAGGGGTCTGGTTCCTAGCATCTTCGGCGCTAGGTTGCGGCCCTTTCTACCATCCTGCTCAAAGTGTCCTCCCAGCCCTTGAGCCAACACCCGCAAGTCAAGAGTTTCCTGAAAGGGGCGACGAACATCTGTCCCTGGGCCGTTCACCATTACCCGACCTGGGACCTGCCATTGATTCTTCAAGCATTGACAGGGGCTCTGTTTGAGCCGCTGCATCAGGTGAGCCTTCACCATCTGACCTTCAAAACGGCTTTTCTGGTGGCCATCACATCCACTCGACGGGTGTCCGAGTTGGCGGCTCTCTTGGTCAGGTCAGATTTGTGCATCATTCACGCTGACAGAGTTATCCTACGGCTTGACCCCACGTTTGTTCCTAAGGTCAACACTGTGTTCCATCGGGCTCAGGAGATCATCCTCCCCGATTTTTAGGAAGCCATCGCATCCTAAAGAACGTGACTGGCACAAGTTGGACATGAGACGTGCGATTCGGATTTACGTTAAAGAGGACCAAAGAGTTTCGGCGGTCCGAATCCTTTTTCATGTCTTTTCATCCGGGTTCGCTTAGTCGCAAAGTGTCTTCCCACACTGTTGGGCATTGATTACGGGCCTGCATCAAGATTGCCTATGAACATCAGACCAGGTCTGCGCATAGCCGGGTGACTGCGCATTCGACAAAGAGTGCTGCCTCTTCTGTGGCTTGGGCGATCCAGGCATCTATTCTGGACATTTGCAGAGCGGCCACGGGGGCTTCTCCCACTGCATTTATCAGGAACTATAAGATTGACACCTTTGCCTCTGCCGAAGCCTCCTTTGGACGAAGAGTTCTACAGAAGATTGCGGAGGCTCCGGAGACTCAGGTTTCTTCCTGCCCAGGGACAATATAGCTTGGGCATGTCCCACGCTTGACTCTCCAAGCAGTGCACTGGAGAAAGACCGTTGTCTTACTTGAACGGTCTTCTCAGGGCGCTGCGAGGAGAGTCTAATCCCGCCCCGGGTCCTCGTGGCTGCAAGGTGTTGACTGGATGTGACTTTGTACGGGCTTCCTGCTCGGTGGTTCATTGTTTTTTAAACTGAATAATGGAGGCAAAGGGAGGCGTGGCCAAGAGAAAAAACTCACTCAGTCCTAGGGCAGATAGACTGTGTTAACCCACGCTTGGACTCTCCTCGCAGCGCCCTGAGAACGACCGTTCAGGTAAGACAACGATCTTTTTCTATCAAGGCCATAATTGCTGTAATGAATGGAATTTGCTTGTTCCCAGAATGGGTGTTACAAGTGTGATCCATCACAAAACACCTGTTTTTTTAAAGGCAACTAGATGCTGCTAAAAGAAAAATAACTTTTAAAGAACTTTTGTAAAAGCTTTTTGAACTTTATAACATCACTGAGCTGCACAAACATCAGCAGAAATTCAAAACTACAGTACAAATTTCACAGGAAATTGAAACTCAAAAACAAATAGCATAGTGAAAAAATAAAATAAATGCAAATCAGATTTTTGAAAATAAACACCAAATATCAAATGTTATGCTCTAAATCAAGACTAAATTTTTCCACCAATGAAAATCCCAGTACTATACTGAATCAGCCAAATAATTAATACAAATACTCAACCTCAACTTGTCCAGGAGAGCAACCTTTGCTTAAAATAACACTGTTCCAAAACAAAAAAGAGCCGAGGTGGCGCAGTGGTTAAATGCACCACTGCAGGCTACTTCAGCTGACTGCAGTTCTGCAGTTCGGCTGTTCAAATCTCACCGGCTCAGGGTTGACTCAGCCTTCCATCCTTCCGAGGTGGGTAAAATGAGGACCCGGATTGTTGTTGGGGGCAATATGCTGACTCTGTAAACCGCTTAGAAAGGGCTGAAAGCCCTATGAAGCGGTATATAAGTCTAACTGCTATTGCTATTGCAACAATATAAAATGCATGCCATTGGATGCTATTAGTCCTTTTTTATGATATTGACACTGTTATTGGTGACAAACACTTCTGGGATAGATAGGAAAGCTTGAAAAATAAAAAAGTAACACAAATCTAATAAAGGGATTCCTTGTGATCTTATTTGTCTTTCTAGTGTTTTCAGGGTCCTCCCTCATATATGCTGTTTTTGTTCTGAAAGTAATGCTGAGTCTAGCCTTGTTCCATGTCCTCTATAGAGAACATAAGAACATTATCCTGCATAACTGCAAGAATGACTTGGCTAGAAACTTCTGCCGCTTTTGTAAAAACTACAATTAAAGAATATTAAATAAAACTATAAAACTGCTTGTCTGACAGTTACTTCTGAATGGTTTTTTTTGCCTTAATGTATTGTAAGAATACAGTTATTATCCTAACTTAGGAGGATATAGTTCCATCTATATGTAAGAAAAGAGAATGTAGGAGAATCTGTCTTGAGATTCCAATATATATAATATTCTAATATGTGATATTCACATAATGCTTTTTTCAATTATTTGATTTCATTGAATTGCATTTGTTTGATTGCTACAATGTCATAAACCCTACTGTGTATTTTTTAAATATCTAGGACTTTTTATGTCAAGTCGAGAGGTACTGCAAACAGTGTCATTTGACAACACCTATTACATTCCCTCCTGAGCACCCAGTAGAAGAAGTAGGACGTCTGTTGTTATGTTGCCTTCTCAAGCATGAGGATTTAGGTATTTGTATTTGGCATACAATTATCTCAGAGTAGCACTGTAAAAATTATAGGGCACTGTGTGGAAGGAGACAATAATTAAATGCAATCAGGTGTGAGGTGCTAAAAACTTATTAGAGGTTACATTGCTCTAGCATGGCATGGGCAAAGTGCTGTATATTATCATATAGCAGTCAAAATGCTGCTTATTATTTTAGGTTCCATTTGGAATATAAGATTGTGTAGGAAAATTTGAGTTACTATGATAATACAACCTTTTGGCATTCCAGCCTTCAAAATAAGCTGAGACAGAATAGTCAGATTCTTACATATTTTAGAAAATCCTCTGTCTGGGGGAGGAGAATGCAACAATCTTTGTTTCTTCCCAATATGGATTTAGTCAACATGCTTCCAAATTGTTGAGATGTTTCAAATTGTTGAGTTGTATTGTTTGAGCTGGGCGTACTTATAAATCCAGAGGAAAAAATGTTTACCTTTGTTGTAAAAAAGGTACTAAGGATGGAGATGCTTATCCCATTGCATAGTTTGCTATGGAGAAACCAAAGTTGCAAAGTTTAGTCTAGCACAGTGGTCTCCAACCTTTCCAGCTTGGTGGACTGGTGCGGGTGTTGGGGGGGGGGCATTGGTTTTCCCTGCACGCACCCACCACTTTCACAAATGCAGCTTCGCACATGCACACTTGCCCACTACTTCTGTGGTCTAGTTTGGAAGGGGCTGCAGCTCAGGGGGTGGGGACCTCTGGTCTAGCACATACTTGGATAACTTTTCTTCCTAATCCTATTAAACTTTCTTAACTAAATTGTTAATGCTCTTAAACTCTTTTTCTGCACTAGGAAAATAATAAATTTTTGTAAGTGGGGCAGCAGACTATGGCTGTGGGAAAGGGGAAATAGTTGTATTTTATGTTCTTCCAGCACAGTTTAAAAAGAAAATTCTCTGCCATTTCAGATCTTTCAGAGAGTATCAGAAAGGAAGAACTCATTGTCCTATTATTTTACTGTAGTATTTCATTTTCTATTTTTGCTTATTCTTTTTTAAAGGTCATATAGCACTTTCTCTTGTTCATCCTGTTACGCTTGGAGTTGACCAAGTGAAACACCGAATACTTCCAAAATCTGTAGCAGATGTTTGTCGTGTTGTCTATCAAGCAAAATGTTCACTGATCAAAGTAAGCATGGAGGCAGCAGCATCTTTTCTTGCTACTAATAATTGCTGTTGCTAATTAAATTATGGACTGATTCATGTGCATTATTATTTTAAGACCCATCAAGAACAAGGAAGATCATACAAAGAAGTCTGTGCTCCTGTTATTGAACGCTTGAGATTTCTCTTCAATGAACTGCGCCCAGCAGTGTGCAATGACCTCTCCATCATGTCCAAACTTAAAAGTCTCAGTTCTTTGCCCCAATGGAGAAGGGTAGTCCAGAAGATAATTAGAGATAAGAGAAAAAAGAAAGGTAAAACAATGGCTTAAATATGATTTACAGAGGATGTACTGGAGAAGATGTGATTCTTATTTGTTGACATGTAGTAGAATACAACGAATTTTGGGTTGTTCCTAAGTAAGTCTTTTATATCTACCTCAATGGGGAAAAATGGCATGATCATTTACCCCTCACTTGCTTGTATGTGCAGTTCCTAATGGGCTCCATATTGTAAATTCAAAAGATAATGCAATTAGCAAGAATAGGTTGAGGAATATGATTCTCTGCCACATAAAACTACTATTCACTTCAGCAGTGATTTTTTTTCTAGACAAAACTTTAACTTTTGCTTCTTAGGAAATACAGATTTATTCAATTATTAAGTTTTGCATTTCTGGATTTTTCTTAAAGCATCTTTTTTCCTGCTAGCTCCTAAAAAATCCGAAACGTCTGATGTGGAAGAATCCAAAATTGGAAACGAGGAAAGTGATTTGGGAGAGTCATGTATGATACCTCATAGTCCCATGACAACTGATAAAAGGCCTTTGTCCGTCAAATCACCTAAGGTAAATATAAAAAACGATGCATGCAGTAAGATGTAGATGGTGCTATGCATCCTAAGTGCTGCAAGTCGCCCAGAGTAGTTTCATTACTAGATGGGTGGCAAATAAATTCAATAAACAAGTAAGTATGGATTGTGGGAAGATTTTTATAGTATCTTAAAGAACCTGATTAGTTGGCATATTTTTATGTATGTTTTATGTGCACAAGCTGCTGAAGGCACTCTGAGAGGAAATGGAAGTTATGCATTTAAACTATACACAGAATAACCTTATCCAATATTACTTTCCATAATTTACATCAGGATGGGTATCCACAACTCTAAATGCGTGTATGTGTGGCTTTCAGATCTCTCTCTCTCTCACTGTTGTTGTCAGAAACTAATTTCTATTATGATATGGGAAATCTAGTATAGGCCCTCAAATAAATTTTGCAGTTAAAAAAAAGATGAAAAAGCAAAACCTCATTCATTCCCAAAAGAAACTCCCACTCATCTATAGCCCCCATCTACTTTGCATGAGTTATGTAGCCCTGTAGTTGACTATAGCCATCAAAAAGGTCCTTGCCTAGCTGACAATGTAAAATATTCTGTGTCTTTAATAGCCTTCCTGTTGATAACTGAAATTTTTATATTCAATTCACTTTGGGGGGGGTTATTTTTAGATGCAACACTCGGTGTTTTTTTGTGTTACTGTGTTCATCATCAGATGTATCTGTAAAGCTTTCATTTGCCCTTGGAGCATAAAGTTGTAAGATTCAATATCTCAATGTGCTATTTGGGTTGTTAACATTGTTTTCAGCCTGAGACCTCAGTTATTAATTCATATTAATGCACATTTAATTTCTTAGGATAAGTGGCAGCCGCTGATAAATACAGTCACAGGTGTTCACAAATACAAGTGGCTGAAGCAAAACGTCCAAGGGTTATATCCCCAGTCTGCTTTACTCAACACCATAGTTGAATTTGCTCTGAAAGAGGAACCTGTTGATGTAGAAAAAATGAGGAAGTGCTTATTAAAGCAGGTAAACTATTTTCTTTACTGCGGCTGAGATTTTATTGCATAAGAAACTTATGGAGAAGTGATGCTTTATCTCTGTTTTGCAGCTAGAGCGAGCAGAAGTTCGACTAGAGGGGATTGATACAATTCTAAAATTGGCTGCCAAAAGCTTCTTGCTGCCTTCTGTGCAATATGCTATGTTCTGTGGATGGCAAAGACTCATTCCAGAAGGAATTAATATAGGGTAATCTTTCCCTTAGCTCTTTTCTTTCAGTTCTGTTGAGCATTTTGTAGTGTGCTGCATATGGAACATAAAATCAAGAGTACAGATTTTAGAACTAAGCCAGAAGTGGGCTAGGGACTTGGGTAATACAAGTAGTCCTCGACTTATGACCTTAATTGAGCCCAGAATTTATGTTGCTAAGTGAGAAATTTGTTGTGTGTTTTGTCCCATTTTACGACTTTGCTTGCCACATATGTTAAGTGAATAACTGCAATTGTCACTTGTTAAATTAGTAAGATGGTAGTTAAGTTAAGTGAATCTGGCTTTCCACATTGACTTTGCTCGTCTGAAGGTAGCAAAAGATGTTCATATGACCCTAGGATATTGCAACCGTCATAAATATGAACCATTTGTCAAGCATCCAAATGTAAATTACATGACCATGGGAATGCTACAATGGTCGTAAGTGTGTAAAATGGTCAGAAGTCACTTTTTTCAGTGCCGTTGTAACTTCAAGCGGTCACTAAACAAACTGTTGTAAGTTGAAGACTACCTGTATAGTATAGCAGACTTGTGCTGAACGAAGAAAAACACACAAATAATCTTACAGAAGCATTTAAGTGTTATGGGGCACCTAGCTTTCCTAGAACTAATATAAAGTGTGTCAGTCATATGAAGCCTTTTGGGAAAAAAAGCAAAGTATAGCTGTTGTGGCTCAGCAGGAGCCGTTGGAGCTGCTGATGGATTCCGATGGCAAGGAATCCTATGAGTCTGCTATGGAAGATGTGGAGGACCCTGGGCAGGGTTCAGACTCAGAGCAGGGACCAGAGAGGCTGGTTGGCCACCAGGAGGTGCCTGAGGCATGGAGCAGTGGGGAAGATCAAAGGGAGTTTGTCCCTGACGCCAGGCAACAGAGGACGGAGAAACGGAGGCAGCAGTTACGGAGACAAACTCATAAAAGATAATCCAGCCCAGGTGGTTGTGGCTTGGCCCCTCCCAAGTGAGTATATAAGAAGAGACTTTGGGAGGAGTCCTTTTGCAGGACACAACTGTTCATAACAATCTGGAGAAGCTCTTGTTTGTATTGTATCTCTTGTCTGTGGGAGTCTGGGTTGCTGCCAACTTCTTGCCTGTGAGTCGTGTTTGGGCTTTCAGCCAACAGGATTGTAATTGCTGTGAATAAAGCGTGGCTAACAGTGAGCCTGTGTCAGCGTTAATCACCGAATGGTGGGG
The DNA here is from genome assembly GCF_009769535.1 of Thamnophis elegans. Lineage (NCBI taxonomy): Eukaryota > Metazoa > Chordata > Lepidosauria > Squamata > Natricidae > Thamnophis > Thamnophis elegans. The sequence continues at coordinate 31,137,338 of NC_045551.1, forward strand.
GGTAAGAACAATAGCTATGTTAGGTTTGCAGCATATGCTCCATTTGTAATACTTTGTTACATTTCCAAAATCCTGAAATATTTATTTTATTTTTTAACCTACAAAGAGAGCCTTTAACAGACTGCTTAAGGGATGTTGATCTTATTCCACCCTTTAACCGCACGCTTCTGGAAGTTACCTTTGGAAAGTTGTATTCGTGGGCTGTTCAAAATGTTAGAAACATTTTGCTTGATGCTAATAGCAGATTTAAAGAATTAGGTGAGTCCTTCCAGGTATTTACTCTCTGTTTTGATTTATTAAAACCTATTGGTGTTATTTGCATGAATTTGTATGATAGTGCAAACTGTAATTGAAATTTTGAAGTATGGTTGCCAGTTATGTCTTGTAGGATATCCGATAAGCTTCCTTTTCTTTTGATAATATAACAGACATGGAGAGGGAAGTGTCATGAGCCATACAGATTTGTATCTGTTGCCTTTTTCAGTAGCTTCTGAGTTATTTAGACACTTTTATTAAATAAACAGAAATAGAAGATCTGCACTGATATATCCTGAAGCCTTAATAACTGACTCCTTGTTTGGGAATTTGGTTGGTTTTTATGTTTGAGTACTGTGGACTCATGGACAGGGGTGGGTTTCGACCGGTTCGCACCGGTCCCTGCGATCCGGTTGGTCGCCGAACCCGGAAGTAAGTAACTTCCAGGAACGGCGAAGCCCCCCCCACGCGCGCCCGCACACCCACGCCCGCTCCTTACCCGGTTTTTACGAATTCTGCGCTTCCACGCATGCGCAGAACGCATACAGCCCCTGCGCGATCCTCCAGGAGCAGCTGGAGCATCGCGCAGACGCTAGTACGCACGTGCGCGCTGCGTGCGTGCACGCGCGCGCCGCGTGTGTGCGCGAGGACGCTGCCGGCCTCGTTCCAACCGAACCGGTTGGAACGGGGCGAGAAACCCACCCCTGCTCATGGACCATAATATTATTTATATCTGCATTGTCTATTGAGATAAAAGTTATTAGAGGAATCTTATATATGTATGTGTGTGTTTTGGAGTTTCTAGTGTATTTTCTGCAACCAGAAAAGCAACTTCAGGCAAAATAAAAGTAAAAATCTTTTGGCAGAAGTATTTTGTAGGTCATTTATTTAAGCTAATAAATATCTTGGTTTTTTCCCCACTTTTCACCTAGGGATCCAGCCTGTTCCTCTGCAGACTATAACCAATGAGAATCCTGCAGGACCAAGTCTTGGAACTGTCCCACAAGGACGTTTTTTATTGGTCATGCTTAACATGTTAACTTTACAACATGGTGCAAATACCTTGAATCTTCTTCTCAATTCTGGCATGTTGGCATTAATGCAAACCACACTGAGGCTAATAGGTATTGCAGATCTGTCTTCCTCTGGTTTTTCCCTCCCCTGCTCAGAACTTAGAAAAAATTAAAATGTCTTTTCCATTGTTTCCTGACTATTTTTTGGAAACATTTTAATGGTTTTAGAATTTATCAAGGGCTAAATGCAAGGTTTGTATATCTCAATAAATCTATTGTTGAATTAGGACCTAGCTCCGATAATGTGGAAGAAGATATGATTGCTGCATCCCGGGGTGTTTCTGCTACAGTCCTAGAAGAGTCCAGGAAGGAAAGCACTCCAGTTCAGCTTCCTGTTTCAGGACCAGAATTGGCAGCCATGATGAAGATTGGCACTAGAGTGATGAGAGGAGTAGATTGGAAGTGGGGTGACCAGGTATGATCTTTGTCAGTGTTGCACCTATTTGCTTTGTATCTGCCAAGAGTTATGGCATAAAAGTGTAATAAACAAACATACCAATTGAATTTGAATTTAATCTTGGTTGTTGTATATTTTAAACATTTCTGCTTTTCTAAGGATGGGCCTCCTCCAGGTTTGGGACGGGTAATTGGAGAACTGGGTGAAGATGGTTGGATCCGAGTGCAGTGGGACACTGGCAGTACCAATTCTTACCGGATGGGAAAAGAGGGGAAGTATGATCTGAAGCTAGCCGAACCACCTCCTGCTTCACAACCTGCAACTGAAGATTCTGACACCGAAGATGATTCTGGTAAGAAAGTTTGGAGATGAGGTCACTGGCATTTTAGTATCTACATATTCTATGGTGAGAATGGATGGAATTACATCACATTTTCTTCTGCCCTCTCTCTTTTTTCAATCAAAAGACTCAAAATATTAAAAGAAAACACTTGGTAATATGGGAAGGGAAGGAAGGAAGAGGGAGGGAGGGAGGGAGGGAGGGAGGGAGGGAGGGAGGGAGGAAGGAAGTAAGTAAGGAAGTAAGGAAGTAAGGAGAATTTCTGCAGCTCATTGCCACAAACTCAGTGGGGAAGCCAAAAGGAAAGTGGACGTTGCTCTCATTGATATTTTCTCATCCTGTGGTCATTCTGTTTCTCTGTTTAGGTAAGAAAAATATATTTAAAAGGATGATTCGATGGATCTTAGGTTGTCTAGTGTTCTATTATCTTCTTTGAAGCTATTAGTATAGGGTGATATATTAGTATATTCACATTGTAATGTGAATCAAAAGCTTTTATCATTTATCTTTCTGCTCCTAATGTTTCAAAGACATGTTTCAAAGACATGAGAGTTCTTTCAGTTTGCTTTTCTTTGTTATTTGCACTAGCAGTGTTAGCTATTCTTTCTGAATTGTGTTTGTTTTGACATTCATGATAAAATAAATTGAATAGTCTATCTTCTTTTGTGATTAACACATCTATTCTTGTGGAAACACTGTGATGTTTATACTGCTCATAACTAAAATACTAAGCTTATATTATTGACTTTATGTAGAGTGACTGAAAATGAGGGAACTGAAATTACAATTAACCTTGTTTTCAGTAATTTACTATGACTCTTGTTTTAGAAGGAGAACACACTGAAAAAAATCTCCATCCTACTTCCATGATGCTGACCAGCACTGTGAATCTTCTGCAAACACTCTGCCTTTCGGCTGGCCTTCACGCTGAAGTAATGCAGAATGAAGCAACAAGAACTTTGTGTGGATTACTCCGCATGGTGGTAGAAAGTGGCACAACAGAAAAATCATGTAAATCCAGTGTATTATATTCTTGCTTTCTGTTGTATTCACCATCCAAGTATCAGTAAAACAAGAATGTTATGTGTTTATTTGGTTTATTTATTCATCCGAGCACAATCTGATAGAATGATCTAGACAATGACTAACTAATCCACAGATTAAAAAAATTATAATTATAGGTCACGGGATTATAATCTCCCATCCCAGAAATAATAATATCAGTTAATTATATTCAGTCATATTAACTACACAAGCTGCAATTCTGCATAAAAAATAATTTTTTAATGTTTTGAATTTTTCTGAATGAAGACCAGACTGATTTCATGAGGGAGGCTTTTTCAGAGAATAAATACCTCTGAAAAGCAGTGCATTTTAGCTTTTTCCCTTTACTTCCTAGAAGAGGAGAGTTACTGGTTGTTTTGCCCGACATGACCAAATACAGGTCAAGCTTGTACTGTAGGTAACTAAATGACAAATCATTAGGGACTTTGTATGTCTAAACTTGTGCCTGGAAGCCTACTAAAAACCAGTGCAGAACTCAAAGCACAAGTATAATGTGACTCCACCAGCAGCTGCCAATTAATAGGTGGGCTACTGCATTTTGGATCACTATAGTTTCTGAGTAACTTTTAAAGGCAAGAGAATGATTCAGAAGTTTAGTCAGTTCATAAATTATCGTGCCTTATATGTTCATCCTTTACAGAATGAAAGGTCTTTGGTGTAACCTCCTTTTTAATGCTTATTTTTTATAATTGTTTGTTAGAGGATTTTTGGTTTAGATACATTACAGTAAAGTAAAATTAAATATAGAACAAGGTGGTTTTGAAAACTAAAACCAGGTAGGATTGAATCTAATTGGTTTCCCTCTCCAGTCATAAGAAAAAGGGAAGAAGTCTCCTCCCTTTTAAGGCCCATATTCCTCATCTTTATACAAGCAGAGAGCAGGGAGCAATAGGAATTTCTACCGTGTAATCAGAAATATGATTACACCAATGTTGATTACTAAGTCTTTGTTAATTTATTTGCAGCTTTTATGCCAAATACATTAGTTAACAAAGAGCAACACCGGAGCTGGTGTACCCTGGGATTCATCCGAAGTATAGCACTGATGCCTCAAATGTGCAGCACTCTTAGTACATCACAATGGATAACGCTGCTAATGAAAATTGTAGAGGGACATGACTCATTCACTGCGGCATCTCTCCAACGACAGGTAACAGTATTTAATGTTTTAATGATCAGTGGTAGATTCATGGTAGAGTTTTAAAGCTGTCTTTTATAGCTTTGTTATAATTTAGAAGCAGGTGTCTTAGAAGATCAGCATGAATATGTAGTGTGGCTTTGTCCCTATATCTACTATAGAAACGAAAGAGTCATGAGAACTGGGACAGATTGGACCTAAAAGTATTGGTCAAGAGTGCTCAAGACATGGGAAAGATATATAGCTATAGACACTGGATCCCTCTCTGTTTAGGAACAGGTATTTTGTCTTCCAAAAACTTTTTGGAAAATCTGAGAGAATTATAAGCATGTGCCATGGCAGACCTTCTTTTCAAAGAATAAATAGGGGGAGGGAATACTCATAGCATGTTGCTATACCACATTTTGAAAACTGACCATGACACACACACTCTCTCTCTCTCTCTCTCTCTCTCTCTCTCTCTCTCTTTCTCTCGAGCGCAAGCTTGTTCGTTCCCATTCAGACCCTAACAGACTCCAGGCACTGGCACATCACTTCTACCGCTTCACTGAGTTGGCATGGGGCGGACAGATACAATTGTGTATCGTCCGCGTATTGATGGTAGTTAATCCCGTGCCACCGTATGATCTCACCCAGCGGCTTCATGTAGATGTTAAATAGGAGGGGGGACAGGACCGAGACCTCTGCCCCCCAACCAACACCGACTGCAACCTGTCCAAGAGGTAGGAGGAGAACCACCGAAGAACGGTGCCTCCCACTCCCACCTCCCGCAACCATCGCAGAAGGATACCATAGTTGATGGTATCGAAGGCTGCTGAGAGGTCAAGGAGCACCAGGATAGAGGACTGACCCCTATCCGTGGCTCACCAGAGATCATCGATCAGCGCAACCAAAGCAGTTTCCGTGCTGTAACCAGGCCTGAAACCGGACTGAAAGGGATCCAGATAATCGGTTTCATCCAAGGACCGTTGGAGTTGAGAGGCCACCATTTTCTCAACAACCTTCCCTACAAAGGGAAGGTTGGAGACTGGACAATAGTTGCTCAAGATGGCTGGGTCCAAAGACGGTTTCTTCAGGAGGGGTCTCACCACTGCATCCTTTAGGAGGAGCGGGAAGGATCCCTCCTGGAGGGAGGTATTAATTATCATTTGGATCCAGCCACGTGTCACCTCCCTGCTGGTCAAAACCAGCCAGGAGGGGCACGGGTCCAGTATACAAGTGGAGGCGCTCACCACTCCCATGGCCTTGTCCACTTCCTCAGGTGTGACAAGTTGAAACTCAGTCCATAAACTCCGCTCAAGACCTTCCCCCGATACCTCGGCTGGTACTGTGCAATTGGAGTCCAGGTCTGTCCGAATCCGAGCGACTTTATCCGTTAAATACTGAACAAATTCCTCAGGTCTACCTTGTAAAGGTTCATCCGCATCCCTCCCTTTCAGGAGGGAGCGGGTTATCCTAATCAAGGCGGCTGGGCGCGATTCAGCGGATGCAATAAGAGCGGCAAAATGCGAACATTTTGCCGCCCGTATTGCCACGAGATAGGTTCTGATATAGGCTCTCATCAGTGCTCGGTCTGACTCAGATTTACTGGCCCTCCAGCAGCGCTCTAGGCGTCTCTTTTGACGCTTCATCTCCCGGAGTTCCTCGGTAAACCAAGGAGCCCTCCTGGATCCGCTACCTCGGAGAGGCCACAAAGGTGCAATCCGGTTTAGAGTCTCCGTCGCCGCTGTATTCCAAGCAGCGACTAAGGACTCAACCGGACTGTGGACGAGAGTGTCAGGTATCACCCCAAGCGCCATCTGAAAACCCATGGGATCCATCAGACGTCTGGGGCGGAACCACCTAATTGGTTCCTCCTCCCTACGGTGGGGGATTGGTTTCCGAAAGTCAAGCCTCAGTAGGAAGTGATCAGACCATGACAAGGGCAAGATCTTAATACCCCTCAACGCTAGATCACGCCTCCACTGCTCCGAGAGGAATACGAGGTCAAGTGTGTGACCCGCTGAATGAGTCGGACCCTGGATTAATTAGGTCAAGTCCATGGCTGTCATGGAAGCCATGAACTCCTGCGCCCCATCAGAGCATTCGCCAAGCGTAGGCAGGTTGAAATCCCCCAGCACCATAAGCCTGGGGAACTCTACCGCCAGCTCAGCAACCGACTCGAGGAGCGAGGAGAGGGCTGCTGCAACGCTGTTGGGAGGTAGGTATGTTAGCAGCAAGCCCACTTGACCCCCAAGGTCCAACTTTAACAACAAGGACTCACATCCGATAAGCTCTGGAGCAGGGATCCTACGAGGAACTAATGATCTTCGGACGATGATGGCCACTCCCCCACCCCTTTCCTGGGGTCGCGGCTGGTGGAGCACCTGAAATCCCTCTGGGCACATTTCAGTGAGGGGGACTCCTCCCTCCGGGCCCAGCCAGGTTTCAGTAATACATGCCAGATCTGCCCCATCATCTAATATTAGGTCCCGGACGAGGGGAGCTTTATGAACCACAGACCTGGCATTTAGCAACAACAGCCTGAGACCAGGGCCCTGACAATTCTCGCCATCTGGCCCTGGAGTGGAACTAACAGGGCTGGAAGGGGGGATCGCTGTGACATAGCTGACCTCCTTCCCCGGTAATGGCTAGCCCTGAAGTTCCCGTCATACTTGCCCCTCCCAATAGTGACCACAATGCTCCGGCCCACCCCTGCAACTGTAGACCCCACTTCCCCTCTCACGGCCTCCGCTCCTTCCGGTAGGCAATTTATACCAGTCATTCTAGGATGGGAGATAGACCTGGGCACCCCTACCACTTCTGCAATCGCACTCAGTGGAGGAGGCACCAGGTTATGATCCCAATCCTAACATATATACACAAGCACTCACCCATACAGTCCCCACAGAGTCAGTTAAAACACAAAAACTACAACAATAATAAGATTTAAAAGTGGGTACAGACATCAAACAGGCACACCATCCACACCACATTCATAAAAATTAGCAGAGCACTGCGCAAGTGCGATTTAAAACAACGATGATATAAAGGGAAAAGGGAAAAGGGAGAGCTGCTCCGCTCCTCTCCCTTCCACAAGTCCCAGGAAGACACCCAAGGCCAAAAGTCCGTATTGTGCTAAATGGTTGTGGCTGGAGGGGGGCAAGGCGTAAACGCCAGATGTTAGAAGAGCAACAGCTTCGCAGTCCCACACCCTCCAGATCCGAGGCCAGGGGGTCCAAAGTCAGGGGGTGGCTGGAACAAATCAAGAAGGGGGAAGGGAAAGCGCCAGTTATTAGGACGTCAAATCTCCACCCCTGGAACTGCCATCCTCTATCATCCTTTATGTGTGCAGGAAGAACAAGATGAAAATGTGGCCAGCATTTTGATTGAAATGGAAAATCTATTCCTAGAGTCAGTGAACTCAGTAGGGTTTATGATATATCCATATCCTTTCTGAAAACTGAAGAGAAACAGTTTAGCTTTGCAAGGATCTCTTCTAATGTTCTTGTTCCCTCGTATATGGCATAAGTTGGGTTAAATAAACATAGCTCTAGCATAGCAGTAACCTAAAAATACATATCTGAGGATAAAAACTATTCAGATCAGTGAGGTGTCCTGCATTAATTTAAGCATGTACTGTATACGTTTGTATGCTGACTCCAGATGGGTACAAGCAGTCTCTCTTTTAGGAAAGTGTGTATAGTAACATGATTTAATGTATGGATGCATTGGAACTTTAATTAATTTTACAAATGGACTGTTTTGTTTTAAAGCCATTATTTTTAATAATTAGTGCACATTTCTTTTTTCTGCTGTTTCATTGTTTTAGATCCTTGCTGTGCACTTATTACAAGCAGTGCTTCCTTCCTGGGATAAAACGGAAAGGTCACGGGATATGAAATTCCTTGTGGAAAAATTATTTGGGTTTTTGGGTAGCTTGCTGACTACATGTTCTTCAGATATCCCACTGCTCAGAGGTAAGAAAATATTTTGTCTTCATTGATACAGTTTTTGGTCCATTCATCCTTCATGGATGTAGCTTTATCTTAGCTTTCTTTCATTTCTTTTATACTGTGTTTGTTTGCAGAATCTACTCTGAGGAGGAGGAAAGCTAGGCCTCAGGCCTCCCTGACTGCAACTCACAGCAGTACTTTAGCTGAAGAGATTGTTGCTCTATTGAGGACTTTGCATTCATTGAGCCAGTGGAATGGACTCATAAACAAGTATATCAACTCTCAGCTAACCTCCATCACCCACATCTTTGCAGGAAAAGAGTCAGAAGGGGTAGTTCCCACATCTTTACAATCAACTCATTTGTTGTTTTTAAAAAGAAAGCAATTAATTTAGTCAATTACACTTTTTTCAATTAGCACTGCAATGAACTTTTAAAATTCTTTCTTAAACATTAAATTTGCCTTAATATGCCATATGTGCATTGATTTTTATGTGCAAAAATATTTAAATTTATATATGTATGTGTATATATCCTGCTAAGGGAAATGCTCCTTGTAGTTTAACTAGATTGTAATCATTTTTACCAGGCTACTTTGGAAGACTGTTTTCCTGGTTCTGAGACTCCAGAAGTGGGAGGCCTGATGGCTGTTTTGGCAGTTATTGGTGGAATAGACAGCCGGCTGCGGTTAGGTGGCCAAGTAGTTCATGATGAATTTGGAGAAGGCACGGTGACAAGGATTACTCCAAAAGGAAAAATCACAGTGCAATTTTATGAAATGAGAACCTGCAGAGTTTGTCCTTTTAGTCAACTAAAACCAGTGAGTGTCTTAAGCGATGTTAGGATATTAAGAACAAGCAAATTGATAATTAACATACTGGTAGTACTTGGGAAATGTTGTGGATAAGAAGCAGAAGTGTATGTATCCTGAAACACAGGTTATGACTTTCCTTTAAATCCTGAACCTCTTGAAATGATCTTGCTGCTTTGAGAAGATAGCGGTACTGACATGATATTTGTAATTTCACTGACAGCTTTAAGTCTATTGTGAAAATTTTTAGTCCATCTTCCCATTTTGTTTCATTTTTATGTTACATCAAATTTGTAGCAAAATAGCTTTAAGACCTGAGAACGGCATTTTCCGAAATCTACATGTATATGTGACCCAATAGCTTTCTTTTTGAGAAAAAAAAGATTTTGCTGGATATACCATGGGTTTCTTCTTTCTAGGCATGAGACATAGTTATTTCTGATGAAAATAAATAAATCTTGCTGTCTAAACTATAATGAAATTACATTGATAGCATTCTTTGTATTTCCCCTTAGGTGCCTGTGGTTCCATTTAACGTGAATAACTTACCCTTCACTGAACCCATGCTTTCTGTCTGGGCTCAGTTGGTAAATCTGGCTGGCAGTAAAATAGAAAAACAAAGGATGAAGACTCCCAACCAGGGCCTTTCTGGTATATATTTCTCCAGTTGAAAGTATTCTTCTGTCTAAGATAACAAGAAAGTTAATCTGGAAATAAGAAATGTAGTTTGGCTTGGGTTATTATATTTGGGTTAATATCAGCATTAAACAGAATTACTCAAGGATTAGTTTAAATCAAATTTGGGCAGAAGCCCTTGTGGCTATATCCTCTGTTTGCTCATTTGTAGCTCTTAATCCAAGATCCAGCAAATCATAGACTTGCTCCTTCAGAAGTAGTGCATCTCCAGAACTGATAAGAGTTGATATTTTATGTCAAGGTTTTCTACCTTGTTTGGTAGCTTCAGCCTAGTTCATCCCATCCTGTCCTCAAGCAGCTTCCAGATACTGGGTCAGGAATTAAATTTCATATCCAGATTAGACCAGAATGATGTTGTATAACTGAGTATCAATCGTACAGTGATGGCATCTTACCCCAAACTGACAAGTGACCTTTCCCTGCAGCTGACATGTTAAAAAGGAGTCTTTATTTATAGAGTCACAAAAGTATCCATCAAGCTGACTTATCCTCCCCCATTGATTAAAACTGTTCACCAAGGAAAGGACTGTAGAACAGTCTTACCAATATCTAGTCTAGTCATTACAGTTGGACCACACAAATGTTCCAGAGAATTGTACTAAACACCAGACAAAGGACCTGTTGGGACCAGAAGGATGAACTATCCCCCGTTGAGGTCATCAGCCAGTTACCAATGTTATTTCTGTCCCATGTTCAGTTCTGTAACCTGTGTGAAGGTGGAAAAGGAAAAGATAATTTAAAGTAGCAGTTTCCTACAACACTTTTGTAATCTGAACAGATTTTCAATGAATGAGATTAGAATTGTATTCTTACTCTTTTTAAGGATATTTATTTTAATAATTTTAAAAATCATCTTTAACAAATTTTTGTACTTTCGGCATGAACATTTTCCCTATTAATTTTTGCAGCCCTTGGGTAAAAAACAGAGAACCAGAACAGTCAACATATTTCAGTATTATTCAATTAGAATATAAACTACTCAAGTTCCTATTTTTCTGTTGTAGCACTGCTAACTCAGAAACTCAGATAGAAGGTTTTAAATGGAATTACTTAGTTCTAGGCCTGAAACAAAATATGTTTTCTCTTTCATGTTTATCCCTAATGTTTCCTATCAGTTGTGCTAACAAATGCCTGTAATATATTTTGAACAGGACAAATAGACTTGGATCTCTTGAGATGCCAGCAATTAAAGCTATACATATTAAAAGCAGGCCGTGCTCTGCTTTCTTACCAGGATAAATTAAGGCAGATCTTATCTCAACCAGCAGTACAAGATTCTAGCACAGTTCCCACAGGTAAAATTCCACTTAATCACCTTTTTACAATTTTCACATTTTTTTCATATATTTTTACTGTTTCTACTTAACTAGACAGCATAGTGGAGAGGGAATTGGATTTTCAATGATTAGCTTTTCTTGTTTTTCCTCATGGTAAATAACCTGGCTTAGAATTGTCTAGCAGTATACACTTATCTACAAACATTTATTAATTTTTTTGGAAGCAACAAGCTGTTCCTTTTCAGATATAATGTTTTGTATGTATAGATAGGATCACTAGTTCATTAGTTACCCAAAAATAGATTTGTTGAAATACTAGAGAAATGAGGTAAAAAGAATAGGCTCTTTTTCGCTTATCCATTAAGAGGAACGTGTCTGTTCTTTTAGTGTTAGATATCAGACATATGGGGATCATATATTCCTACAAAGGAGGAAAGAAGAAAATAAACAGATTAGTTAGATTGACACCAGTATTTCAAGCTACATGAGGTATTTCATGTGTTTAGCATTTCAGTATTTCAAGATACTCAGGTAGCCTGAGTATGTTTAATATAATTAAGCAAAATAGATGCCAGGGACATAACATGAGGGACAGAAAGAGGATCCATAGATATTTCTATTTTTTCAGCAATAAAGCAGTCCTTTTTTAGACCTCACTTCGTTTGAATAGTTTAGGAGACATCCATGAGTATTTTCCTTCTTATCCTCAAGAACTGTATGTGATAAGTCTATTTGGCCCTCAGCTTTGTGGCTATCTAAGGATTAGAACTCAGGTCATCTTATTCTCCTGTGTGCTGCTTGGAGAATCCAAGCATGGGTTAACTTTGTCCATTAGCCTAGAGAATGAGTTATGCAAATTGGTGACCACGCCTCCTCTGACTGGATGGGTCAGTTTTTTAACTCAGTCCAGCCAGACGAGACGTATACCAATTTTCTCCAGACTACTGAGACAAATTTTGATTCTGTTTGGATTCTTCAAGTGGATGATTGTGAGACTCGTTATGGAATAGTAAAGGAGAGGCGACAGTTCGCTGTCTGCCCAGTCTTTCCATCTCTTATCCTTTGTGTCAGGTAATTGCTGGCTTTTGCAGCCGCTGCCTTGGGGCTTGGGAGCTGGCTCTTAGAGCCGTTGGATTGGTGCTTGGCGCCAGGCTTTCGAGCCCGTAGTTGCCTTTTTGGGCTTGGCGAATGGGCTTCCGCAACAAGGCTTCTCGCCGATAATTCCGCTGCCGCGCCTAAAGCTTTCCGGCCACTTCGGATGCCCGGGAGATTCCCGCTGTTCGTGGCGTGGTTCATCCGGAAACAGCTGTGTATCGCCCGCCGTTCGCGGCACGGTTTATCCGGCTTCTCGGCTACTGAGCGCGATGTGAGTGCGCCGCCATTGCCGCCAGCTCGCTCCACGCTGTGAAGCTTCAGGGCGGCTTGCTAACTGAGGGGCAAGTTTGAAATTGGCGCTCGAATTGCGGTCGCCATTTTGGGACCGTTTTTAGCGCATGCGTCCTAGGCAGCTGAGATCGAGGTGTTGTATTTCTTCGCGCCGGGAAGGCTGCTGAGTCATCGCCCCTCCCACTTTCCTCACTTTGAGCCTGGTCACCCTGGTGAGAGGATCGTGCTGCCGCTGCTTTTGCTGACCACAAGGCCCGCAGTCCTTGCATAGTAAACCTGTGCCTTTTGTGCTATTTGAGTCTTTTCACTTCTAAAGTTACAATGGCCGATCAATCCACCTCAGGAGGTATTGTAGAGCCCTCTACTGATGCCCAGCATTCTGCCCAAGTGGGGGTTAGCTCGAGGCCTGGCAGGGCCACCTCTAGAGCCACCAGTCAGAGGCCCAGGGAGACCTCCGGGGCTCCGGATAAGGGTCATAAGAAAAAGGATAAATCAAAGACAGTGCCCAAGGCCTCTGGGGAGGGTAGAGCTTCTCCTCCCACGCTAGTGCCTCAGCGGGTTTCACTAGCCCCTATTCCACAGCCAGCAGGACATCAGGCCTGGTCTCCTGATTGCCCCTTGCCTGTTATTTCTGAGGCTGGGGTGGGGGGGTTGGGGATCCAACTCCCTCCAGTCGTTACTGAGGCCCATGCAGCCTCGGCCTACTTGCTGCCACGTGCTGGGCCTTCTGCCACCTTTACTCCTACTGCTGCAGGCCTAAGGCCTATGGAAGGCTATGATCAAGGCCTTTCTCCAGACCTTTACCAGATGATCTCTGCAGCTATCTCCAGGGGGGTGGATGCTGAATTGCTCCGTAGAAACCAGGCCCCTGTAGTTGCCAGTGCCTAAGGTGGGCCTAGTCTTCAGGCCCCTCAAGTCGATCTTCCCGATCTTCCAGCTGGGCCTTCTTCGCCTCTTCCTTCTACTTACAGCGAGGATTCAGCGTTGGTGGAAGAAGGGGAATTGATAGATAAGAGATTTCTCTGATGTTGAGGGCTTGATATTTGATCAACCTAATTCCTCTAGCTTGTTTCGCCCCATGCTATTCAAGTCCCTATTATATAAAGCTAAGGCCACTACCCATATGGGGGAGGTGGCTTCTAAGGATAGTTCTGCAGTAGGCCTTGATACCACCGAGCGCCTTTTTGCTGAACCAGTCTCACTGCAGGAGGTTATTCCTTCTCCAAAGCTTTTTCTGGATCTTATTCAAAAACAATGGGACAAACTGACTGCGGTTACCCCGCCCAGCAATGGGGATGGAAAATTATACACTTCTACTCCTGATTTGGAGGGTATTTTGCAATTCCCAACTGTGGATCAGCCAGTAGCGGCCCTGGCCTCCCCGGCTCTAATTCCATCTGAAATTTCTGAAGGCTTGAAGGCAGAGGATCGCAAGGCTGAGACGGTCATTCGTAAAACCCACCAGGCTGTGGCATGGGCCTTGCGCGCTGCTACTGTGGCATCGTTCCTTAATAGAACTTCAGTCCTTTGGCTCAAACAATTGCAGGAGAGACTAGCCCCTGATGAGGTGCGTCTTCACCAAGATGTCACCAAGATTATGGCTGCCCTGGAATTCTCGGCGGACGCCACTCTTAATGTGGCTAAGTTTGCTTCCCGAGCTGTGGTGTCCAATGTGGCGTCTAGATGCCTGTTGTGGCTCCGCCATTGGCAGGCGGATGTTAAGTCTAAATGGCGCCTGGCATCCACACCCTTCAAGGGCGGGGCATTATTTGGATCCGTGCTTGACCCCATATTCATAGAGACCAGGGACAAACGTAAGGTTCTCCCTTCCACTGGGGGGGCGCAATAACAGGAGACAGCAGCCATATAACATACGACAGTCCTTTCGAGGTGGTTACTCGGGGTACACAGCATCCCCCTTTGTTCCCCACTACAACAGGGCTTTTCACCAGCCACAGGACCACGGCCAGGACCGTGCGGGGGCCAAGGATAGGGGGCGCCAGCAGCATCAGGCGCAATCCCACAACAGGAGGTCCTTTCGTGGATCTGGCAACCGGTCCTTTCGGAGGTACCGGTGACTCCCATGGGTAGGTACCGGTGGGCGGGCATCTTCTGGCCTTCGCTCATCAGTGGGCGGAAACCACGTCTGACGCCTGGGCGCTTCAGGTGGTGAGGCATGGTCTCACCCTAGAGTTTCTCTCCATCCCCCCGAGGCGGTTCATCAGGTGTCTAGTTCTCAGATGCTCGGTGAAACGGCGTCTCATGGAGGCCGAAATACATCATCTCATATCCATCAACGCCATAGAACAGATTCCAAAAGGGCAGGAAGGCCTAGGGTTTTACTCAATCTTATTCCTGGTACCCAAGAACTGAGGGGGATGGCGGGCCATTCTAGATCTGAAAAGACTCAATTGGTACATCAAGTACCAAAGGTTCAAAATGTAGTCCTTAAAGAGCATCTTGGCATTCATCCGCCAGGACGACATGATGACATCAGTCGACATCAAGGAAGCGTACCTCCATGTGCCCATCCACCCGGCACAGTTTCTGCGCTTCCAGTTCGCAGACCGTCATTTCCAATACAGGGCCTTGCCCTTCGGTCTCTCCTCGGTGCCGCGCACCTTTACCAAGCTCCCAGCGGTGGTGCCGGCTTCGCTTCGCTCGGTTCCGGTGAGAGTGAATTGTTACTTAGACGACATCTTGGTCCTGTTGCCGTCTCGGGAACAGGCCCTTTGGGATCTACAAGTAACGATGGACTCCCTGCGGAGGCACGGCTTCGTTTTGAACCTCCCCAAGAGTCATCTGCAGCCAACTACATCACTGCTTCACTTAGGGACCATCATCAATTCCGCCTCATGAGAGGTTTTCCTGTCCCTGGAGAGGCGGCAGAGCATTCAACGATTGGCAGCCCAGGTGTCAGCTCAGCGGCTTGTGCCCCTGGCCCTGCTCTCCCAGCTGTTAGGGAAGATGATCTTCTGCATCGACATAGTTCCCTGGCCCCGATTTCATGCACGGCCACTGCAATGGTTTCTGCTCCCCTATCAGAGGTCTCACACCAGCCATTCACAACTCAAAGTTTGCCTTCCAGCCAAGACTCTCAGATCCCTCCGGTGGTGGGCATCGTCCAAGCTCCCATTCAAGGAGCCGGACCGCATCCAAGTTAAGACGGATGCCAGCCTCTTCAGATGGGGCGGCCATGCCCTGAATCGGGTGGCACAGGGTCGTTGGTCGAGTCAGGAGCTGAACAACAGCATCAATTGGCTAGAGCTCCGGGCCATCCGACTGGCCCTACGAGAGTTCCAGGATATTTTGAGTCATAACCATGTGCTGATCCTAACAGACAATGTGGCCTCCAAGGCACATGTCAACCGCCAAGGGGGCACGCACTCCAGGGCTCTCATGTTGGAGGGGGAGAAATTGCATCATTGGGCGGAGTCCAGACTGTTGTCCCTCCGGGCGAAACACATGTTGGGCGACTCCAACATCCAGGCAGATTGGTTGAGCAGAGCCACAGTGGATCATGTGGAGTGGCAACTCCACCCCGACCTCTTCCAACAACTCTCTCGCCAGTTCGTGGACTTTTTCGTGCAGCCCCACAATGCGCAACTGCCCCGTTTTTACTCCAGATACGTGACTCCCGGGGCGGAGAGAGTAGATGCCCTGCGCAGCCATGGCCGGCCGGTTTTCTCTACGCCTTCCCGCCGCTACCAGTGATTCCGGTGGTCATCCAGAAAATACTGACGGAGCAAGCGGAGGTTCTCTTAGTGGCCCCAATTTGGTCCCGGTGCCCCTGGTACGCTGACCTGGTGCACCTGTCAATCTCCTCCCGTGGAGGATTCCGGACGACCAGGTCCAACTCCACCAGGGGTCCCTCATACATCCGAACCCCCAGTTGTTGCAGTTAGCCGTGTGGCACGTGAGCGGGCTATTCTGACCAACCTTCATTATTCCAGTGAGGTCATCGCCACGATTCAAGCGGCCCGTCGCCCTTCCACCACTCGAATTTACGAGGCCACCTGGCAGGCCTTCTGCAGGTGGTGCCGCCGGGCTGGGGCAGATCCCCTCCAGGATTCGGTGCCCCGAGTTTTGGACTTTCTGCAATCAGGACTTAACAAGGGTTTGGCGCCCAATACACTTCGCAGGCAGGTCACGGCCCTTGCCACGGTGATTGGGGGCGGTCAGGGACGTTCCTTGTCTCAACATTCGCAGGTCAAGGCCTTCCTGAAGGGGGCGGCCAACATCCCGGCTCCGACCGTGCACCGCTACCCTACATGGGATTTGACATTAGTGCTCAGGGCACTTATGGCTCTCCGTTCGAGCCTATTACGTCCATCAGTCTTTGACTACTGACTCTTAAGACCGTATTCTTGGTGGCTATTACATCAGCCAGGCGGGTCTCTGATTTGGTAGTTCTGTATATTCCATCCCAACAGAGTTGTTCTCCGTTTGTACCCAGCCTTTCTACCAAAAGTCAACACGTTATTCCACAGGGCTCAGGAGCTCGTCCTCCCGGACTTTTGCCCCAACTCTTCTCATCCGCAGGAACGCCAATGGCATCACCTGGATGTACGCAGGGTTCTTCGTCACTACGTGAAACGCACAGCGTCCTTCAGGCGGTCGGAAGCGCTTTTTGTGTCCTTTCAGCCATCATCCATGGGGCAGAAGGTTTCTTCCCATACTATAGGCCGATGGTTGAAGGCGTGCATCGCTCTTGCTTATGACAGCCAATCTCGACAGGTTCCCAGGTGCATCACTCCTCACTCTACCAGGAGTGCGGCCACCACGGCAGCCTGGGCCACACAAGCCTCGGTGGAAGAAATCTGTAGAGCGGTTACCTGGTCTTCGCCATCGCAGTTCATCCGACATTACAAGGTTGACGTGTATGCCTCGGCTGAGGCTTCCTTTGGGCGATGAGTATTGCAGCAGGTACTCCCCTCCGCGGAGGACCCTGGCTAGCCTGGCTCTGCCCTGGATCTTAATTGCTTTGACATGTCCCATGCTTGGATTCCCCAAGCAGCACACAGGAGAACGACCGTTGTCTTACCTGAACCCGGCCGCAGCTTCGGCTGGCCAGGGCTGTAGTGACATTTGACTTTGACTGACTCTTCACTGACTCTTGACATTGACATTGACTATGATTGACTTTTACCTGTGTTGTGACTTGTGTTCTGACGTGTCTGTACACCTATTGGGCTACAGCCATTATTTGACATTGTTATGCATCATTAACCGGCTGACTTCGTACAAAACTGACCCATCCAGTCAGAGGAGACGTGGTCACCAATTTGCATAACTCAGTCTCTAGGCTAATGGACAAAGTTAACCCATGCTTGGATTCGCCTCGCAGCACATATAGAAGGACCGTTCAGGTAAGACAACGGTCGATTTCAATCCAACCAAACCCAACCACTCTATCACAGAGATTCACATTTAGATACTAGTTTCATTAGTATACAAGAAACTGTGTCTTTTGTTCTCCTGTAACTTTAATTGGAATTAACATGAGAAGGATACTTATACAAATGGTCCACTCCATTGTGCTCATGCTTGCTGCCCCTTCAATATCGGCCCTGTTGTATTTACATTATGTAATAAACTAAAGATAATTGTACTAGGAATATTGATTTAAGCACAAAGTTTGACAGAAATAAAAAGCTCTGTTGCTCAGGAGGATAAGAAGTAGCATATAACCAATTTATGGATTATAATTCTGTACTTGGACTTATGCTGAATCCGTAGTTGGATTTCTTTTAGCCTTGGTTTTTTTAAATGATCTCTTGTCTGTTTTTTCATAATGTCTCCTAGATTTGATGGATTTTTAAAAAATTAACAGTTCTAACTCACGATTCCTACTGGTTTAACTACTTTAGTTAAATATTAATTATTGATTCCATTAACAGTTAAGATTATTTTATATGTAGCATTGACCTAATATTTTAAGAATCATTGTTTGAGTTTGTGCAATGTTTCATTCTGATCCTTTTTTCCTGTATGCTATTAAATATCTGCTAAACTAAATATATAAAAAGAGACTTAAAGAAATATTTGTTTGCATTTGAAATATGATACATCATAGACTGTTTCTGGACGAACACATAAACTTTGGGGGTTTGTTTTGGTATGGAGATTCTACAGCCTAAAAGACTTTTTTTTGTTGCTTTAAGACGATGGTGCGGTGCCATCACCTGAGGTGGGAGACATGTCTCCAGAAGGGCCTCAGCCTCCCATGATCCTTTTGCAGCAACTGTTGACAGCAGCAACACAACCATCTCCAGTAAAAGCAATATTTGATAAACAAGAGCTTGAGGTATTTTGTTTAACTTTTGCTATTTTAAACCATACACCATCAATGTAAACTTGGGAAGTGTGTGTTTGTGTGTGTACATATATAAAATTATAACTTACTAAATACAATTCAGTAAGAAAAGAGATACATCCAAGCACCATGAGACATGACACACTTTTGCAAAAATAAAGGTTGAATGGTTACTAGTCACAACCATTTCAATAAAAAGAGACTTGTTATATCACCTTTCTCTCTGAAGCAACCAAATGAAATAGCCATTGAGAGGCCAAACCATGATTGATCCCAGGAATGTTGACAGTCATTATATATCTGATTTTATTTCTCTCAGTTGTTTCTGTATTTAGTTAACATTCCAAATAATTTTTATTTCTTTATTTAGAAGATTTTCATGGCCGCCCACTCACTCTCAGTGAGTCTGGGCAATTTACAAAGAATAAAAACCGAATTTGTTTTAGCTCAGGAGAGGCTCTTTTGTGAAAAAGGTTTAGTCAGAGTTATCTATCATGTGCACTGAAAAGTCACATAAATAAGATTCCTATGTCAGCATTGCAAATCAGCTTTGAACTGGAGTTACTTAAAAGTTCAGTTGCATTTGTTTAAAAAAATTATTGATATTGTACTTTAAAAAGATGTCAAATTTGTTGCATTTCTATCTTGGAGATATTCATTTCTTCAGAAAGAAGCCACAGCCCGCATAAATAAGTTACACAGAGAAAATGCTAAAATTAAAGCATGAGCAACAACATAACTCTATGTCTTCTAAGGATCCTGATTTAATATTTTTTTTAGAGATAGTAATAATATTGATTCCAGAAGAATAATTTGTTGATAACAAACTTGTATGGCACATAAAAATAAGAGATATTTAAAATGCTTTGCTGTATTGTTCAATGTAGTTATTTGCATACTTTAAAAAAATATGTTGCATCCAGAGTGATTTGGTTGCATTAAGTAAGCCAGATTTGGCCACAACAAATCATATAATTCCTAGCTTAGGTTCTTTCCTTCCTAGCATTTTAATTGTTATTTTTAAGTATGCCATAGGATTTGTGTCTAAGTCTGCCATAGGATAAATGGATGTGTTGTCATCTATGTTACTTTGTATTAAATAGAACTTATATATATACATATATATATATATATATACACTTTCATATAGGCTGCTGCACTTGCCGTATGTCAATATCTGGCTGTAGAATCTGGACATCCTTCAACTCCGGTCTTTGAAGAATGTAGCTCCAGTGAAGCTACAACACCTGTTACAGTCCAACATATCCGACCTGCAAAAGTAAAAAAATGCAAGGCATCTCCCATTCCACCACTCCCAATTGTTATGCAGCTTATGGAAATGGGATTCCCTAGAAAGAATATTGAGTTTGCATTGAAATCACTATCAGGAACTTCTGGAAGTGCTTCTGGATTACCAGGTACCTCATGTTTTTAGTATTCACAGTGTACTACAAAAAGATAGATGGAATATCTTTGTTTTGGTACTGATGATAAAAATAATACAGGGTAAGTGGAAAGATTAGGTACAGTAGTGAACTGTAGGTAGATATAGGAAAAATATTATGGAAGATGATTTGGAAAGGTTCATGATGATTTAAAGTGGTGATATAAAATAAAAGCATAATTAAGCACTTCTACTCATACAAACAATTCTTTTGATTTCTTAATTTAGGCGTAGAAGCCTTGGTGGGCTGGCTTTTGGATCATCCTGATGTTCAAATTACTGATTTCTCAGATGGTGATACTGTATCTGATGAATATTCAGATGATGAAGTGTCAGAAGAAGTAGAGGAAGCAGAAGCTGCATATCCCGTGGTAAATGTTAGGAATAACTACTTACGATGTTTACAAAAATTTTCTATAAAATAAAAATTGTGACAAGTTCTCTATAGTTATTAATGGAGATGACATTTCATTTATGATATATTATTATCACAACCGGAACATTTGTTTTCTTTTTTGTAGTCTGCTGTTGTAACAGAAAGCCAAACTTATAAAAAAAGAGCTGATTTCTTAAGTAATGATGATTATGCGGTATATATACGGGAGAATATTCAGGTAAGCAGTGGTATAACTATACAATTCTCCTTCTGAAAGAAGCATTATGTATATAGAAAAGTAAATATGGACAATATCAATTAAGTGCAAAAGGCCATTTAAGTTATTTTCTAAGATATTTCAATCTGTTGTATTGCCTTTTGTGAAGGTACTGACACCCTCCATCTTTCTCTTTCTCCTCTTCCTGCTTTATTTTTATCAGTGAAACTTAATGGCAGCACAGGGTTTGTTTTATTTATTCTGCCCATTCTTAAAAGATTTGGGCAGCTAATATTTTAAAATTACATACCAACAATTACCATAAAACATTTAAATGGCATCTTTCAATAAAACTGAAAAGATTTTTCTATGATAACCTGGAGGGTTAATACCAGTTATGTAGGCTGTATAGAATTAAGTAGACCAGCTCTGCTGCTGAAGAATTCTGGGAGTTGAAATCTACAAGTCTTAAAGTTGCCAAGTTTGAAGACTTCCGAGGTAGACCATCGGCCTGATTCCCAACAGGTTAACTTCTAGTACTGTGTAATGTGTATAACTCCAGATATTGCTAGACATTAGTCTATTCCCCTGGCTATGTTGCTTATAATTCGTGGGGGATAGAATTAATTGGGACTGTGTAGGTCTTTGTGGCGTGCTCTGCTGTTTCCACATACTTGAGGAAAAAAATGTAGCTGCTTTAAAAATTTCCAGATAAGCAGTTTTGTGCCCCAGTGTGCTTTGAAAAAAATATTTTGAAATCGCAACCTTAGAATTCAGCAACACCTGGAAGACCATATGTTCTCCACTACAATAATGAGTAATTTGTGATGTGCTTTCAATAGTTGTAAAGTACAAAACAGAAAATACACTTTAATCTTTAAGAACAGCTTAATGGAAACTCCAAATTTGAAAATATGACAGTTGTCCTTTCCCAGAGATCCTGGATAGTGTAGAAAATATATCTTAGGTCTCTTAATAAGATTGACTGTATGGCTTTTGTATTTAAAATTTTGTAGATTATCTGCCATTTGCTAAAACATGGCAGCATCTTCAGTTTATATCTAACGTGAGGACTGGCAACATTAGCTGCTTTAGAATCCTCTACTGGTAAAGTGTTAATATGTTCATTTAGTGATACACTAAATATATACCTACTTCCCTGGCTTCACCTGATAAGGCGGAGGACCTGTGGCTTAATGGTTAAGACATCTGCCTAAGATGTAATACAGCACAGGTTCGAATCCCAGTAAGGGTATGGCTATCTGATGAGAGCTAAATAGCTTGAAATAGATCTATACTAGTCTCCCTTTATTTATTTATCAGCACAAATACCACACAAATGTAACAAAGGCAACAGTAAAAATATTGGGTTTCTGTCGTGATGGTCTCTTGTGACGAGCTGATAGACAGATAATAGAAGCAGTTAGCTTCCTTCCATAATTGGGGCATACCAGGGGTTGTGACACACACACACACACACACACACACACACACACACACACACACACATATTTGAGATATTAAATAGATATGTGTGTGTGTGTATGTATGTATGTATATATGTATTGTATATATGTATTTAGTCACAACCCCTGGTATGCCCAAATATGGGAGGAAGTCTACTGCTTCCATTCTCTATCGGCTCGTCACAAGAGACCATCAAGACAGAAACCCAATATTTTTACTGTTGCCTTTGTTACATTTGTGTTGTATTTGTGCTGATAGTGGAGTCTCCCTTTATTTATCAGCACAAATACAACATATTTTATATACATACATACATACATACATACATATATATATTTAAGTCATACATATAAGGTACATATACATATATGCATACACACACACACACAAACACACAAACACACAAACATACAAACACACAAACACACACAAACACACACATACACATATACAAAAAAATAGGTGGCACTACCTAGGTGAATTTTTCAAGGTATGGAAACTAAGCAAGGTTGGATCTGATTACCAGAAGAGAATATCAGGGCTTTAAGGCTAGATTGGGAGATTGAAAAAGTTTGCAAAGGAAGGCACTGGCTGATCATTTCTGCATTGTTGCCATGAGGGAATCAGTTTGAGGGTGGATTGAAAGTGATCTTATCATTACAAAATTATGAACCTATAATTATTGTTTGAATGTGTCTGCGTGTGTGTGTATGTGAGAGAGAGGGGGAAGGGAGAAATAAACTAAGCTGAATCTCAAAGAATATAGAGGGGTTAAGGGGATAAGGGGTTGGAAAATTTGAGTCATAAATAATGAAGGATGTCCATTTGGACACCTGTGTACCATACTAGAGATCTGAAATTGCAATGAATGCAACAAGCATTTTATTTTGTATCTATTGATCAAGTATGGATTCTTTTACAAGGAAATTGATGGACTCAGTTAAATGCTGGCCATGTGCCTTAAAATGCAGCATTGGTTCATATGATCATCATGTGCTATAGTGGCTCCTTGTTCCTTATTCATATTGTTCTGAAAAAGTCATTACGTTTTTTGGATCATGCTATTTTGAATTGTGCACCAGCGATTTAGAAATTAACAAGGTAAAAAGTTATGATGCTGTTTGTTTTTAAAAAAATGATGCTGGAGGAATGTCTATTTTTGAGATATTATATAGTAGGTTAAAGTAATCAGTTTTTGCTATATTTGAATAAGCACTTTGCTCTTGGGATCCCAAGACTGCTTAGAAATTTGGCCTATATATGCTTAATTTTTGTCTTGAACTAGGAAAGAAGTAGCTAGAAAACTAATCCTTTAAATAAATAAACTTATTTTTTCTTAAAAGTAAATTGATTGTAACAAACGTATATATGATAAAAGGATAGGTAGCACTAGGTTTGTTTCATATTTAAGAGATATTTTTTCAGGTTGTTCTTTTTATTTTTTCTCTTAATTAAAGTCTGTGTATAATGATTTTAGGATTCCGTATTTAGAGGTAAAAATATTTTTTTTCTCCCCAAATTTTTATGAAGTATTTTTATAGCTATATTATTTCTCCTAGTAGTTTGTCCTGTTACAGTTTTTCTTATTGTACATAATATTACTTGAATGATTGAATATAAAGTGCTACTTTGGTCTTTTCACTTATTTATTGTCATCCTAGGTGGGGATGATGGTCCGATGTTGCAGAACCTATGAGGAGGTTTGTGAGGGAGATGTGGGTAAAGTTATAAAGTTGGATCGCGATGGTTTGCATGACCTCAATGTGCAATGCGACTGGCAACAAAAAGGTGGCACTTACTGGGTCAGATATATCCATGTGGAATTGATAGGTGAGTTGAAGACATAAAGTATTATTCTGATTATATTCATAATGAGATGTAATTTAGAATTCAAACCAATTGATATTGCTGATCTTAATACTTTATAGGATTCCCACCACAAAGTTCTCCCTCACACATAAAGATTGGTGACAAAGTTCGTGTAAAAACTTCTGTAATGACACCCAAATACAAATGGGGATCTGTTACCCACAGAAGTGTGGGTGTAGTAAAAGGTAATTTGATTTTTATGTATGTATGTATGTATGTATGTATGTATGTATGTATGTATGTATAATTAAGGATGTTGTCTTGGTACAGTGGTTGTGCTGCTACAAAATAATATTCAGCTATGTTCAAAGCTTGATCTTCCTGTTGTTATTTTTTCCTAATAGTTTGTTCAAGAATGCCTGTGCAAATGGAAAACGCTTCTCATGTGGGTGGGGATCAGTGCTTTTTGCCATTTCCTTTCCGTTTTCTGCAGTTAATTGTGACATGCCTTATGTTGTTCCAAAGGGTTTCTTTTGAACAAGAATGGGCTGATGAAAAAAAGGAAAGCTTTGGAAAAAAATCACTTATTTAAATTGATCTTGGGAACAGAATTGCTTGCTTGAAAAGAGTAGGAGAATTAGATTTTTATAAATCAGTATTTTGACATCTCTTTAAAAATAATTTTTCACTGAAAGTTTTATAAAAAAACATAAAAAATAAAACAAGCCAATAAAGGGTAAAAGTAAAGAAGGAAGAAAAAAAAGTACATAAAAAGAACAAATAGAAATAAAGGAACCTTCCAATTTACTTTGCAGGAAATATAACTACAATTTCAAAATAATCTTTTACTCTATGATTATAAAGAAAGCTCACTCTTTTCTATTTCCCAGGGGTATTTCCCCCTAAATATGAAAACCACAAATCATAAATGCATTTTTATTGCTTTATGCAAAAAGCCAAGTGGTTTCCAGTCAGCCATAAAGGTAGATATTTTTTCTTTAATGTAAGAGGTTAATTTAGCCATGTACACAAGTTCCATTATCTGTACCAACCATTCCTCTATTGTGCTGAACCTTTCCACCTTTGGGCATGTAATAGATTCACTGCAGAGCATTATGGCTTATATCAGGGAACAATTGCTTCTTTGGCCTCTTGATGAGGTTTCACTGAAATTTTTGATATCAAACGTTATAAAATTCTGTTAATTGCTATCTCTGAGTGAGTAATATTCCTCTTAGAATTATTAGATAAAGATGATGATGATGATGATGATGATGATGATAGCACTATTGATATTCTATCTGTTCAAAAATTTCCTGTGGATAATTGGAGTTAATTAATTCCTTTATTCACAACTGGAAAAGTAGTTTTGAAGCACTATAATATTAACATCCCATATATTCCAGGAAGTGTACAAATACCATTTATCAATACAAAGTATCTGAAAATGCAGTAGTGAATACATGCTTATTTCTGACTCTTACCTTGTGTATATTTTTACTGTTGATTTTACTAGTTGCTGTGAATCACATAAGATCACTATGTTTAAGTTCTAGAAATAAATAAATGAATAACTCTTAAATATTTCCTTGCCAAAGCTTTTAGTGCCAATGGTAAAGATGTTATTGTTGACTTCCCTCAACAATCTCATTGGACTGGATTATTGTCAGAAATGGAACTGGTTCCCAGTATTCACCCAGGAGTTACGTAAGTTTTTCCATTTTTCTTCGACATATTTTGTTTTGTTAACCTTTTGCATCTTTCCTTTGCTATTTCTGTAATGTGTCCTATTGTTTGAATTCCACAAGGTGGCAGAAGCTAAAACCTGAAACAATAGAATTTCTTAATCTTGAGACAATAAAAAAATATGCAAGATGGTAAATTGAGCGTTATGTAGTCTTTTATTTTTTTTGTCATCATTCAGGTGTGATGGCTGTCAGATGTTCCCTATTAATGGACCTAGATTTAAATGCAGAAACTGTGATGATTTTGATTTCTGTGAAACCTGCTTCAAAAGTAGGAAACATAATACAAGACACACTTTCGGCAGAATAAATGAACCAGGTATATTTAAATAAACCAAGTACATTTTCATTATCATTTCATGAAATGTTTCATTTATTTATCTTCTTGAGGACAATTGTGTATTTTTTGAATTCCTGGTTTTTATAATGCACAAGGTAAGTTGTATCATAATTAGATACTAACCAGCTTTTTGGCTGTGCAAAATTATGCA
Source organism: Thamnophis elegans (assembly GCF_009769535.1). Lineage (NCBI taxonomy): Eukaryota > Metazoa > Chordata > Lepidosauria > Squamata > Natricidae > Thamnophis > Thamnophis elegans. The sequence goes on from NC_045551.1 coordinate 31,163,575, forward strand.
CAAAACTATAGTGAGGGGTATGCAAAAATTCAGTTAGATGAATACAATTTCCTTGGTTTTAGCATTTTTACTGTACTGCATTTGTACTGTTGAATTAATATAGCTATCTTCCACCTTTCAACACCAGGCCAGTCTCCAGTATTTTGTGGTCGCTCTGGAAAGCAGCTAAAAAGACATCATAGTAGCCAGCGAGGCATGCTACTTGATGATTGGTCCAGAATTGTTAAAAATTTGAATGTGTCATCTTCTGTGAATCAAGCTTCTCGTTTGATTGATGGAAGTGAACAGTGTTGGCAGTCCTCTGGCTCGCAAGGAAAGGTAAATTTAAAAAGAAAAGTGTTGCAAATATCTGCCATGTTTGTATCAATCGATAATATTTGCTCCGTCAATGACCAGAATTTTGTTCTTTTGTTAAAAGAACAAAAACAGAATAAAGCAAATAAATACAATAATGTACTGGCAATTAGCAGAATAAATCACAACATAACATTCACTTCTCTATTATACTTGTATAATTCCTCATAATTCAAAGTGGCAGTAGATAATTATTTTTGTCTTAGAGTAAATGTAGTTTTTAAACTCTAAGAAATAATACTACTCAGATATAGTTACTGTTCATAATGTCTTCAAAGGATTTGAATTAATTAAATATAACATTTTCTAGCACTGGATACGATTGGAAATTTTTCCTGATGTCCTGGTACACAGATTGAAGATGATAGTGGACCCTGCAGACAGCAGTTACATGCCTTCTTTAGTTGTGGTCTCAGGTATGGCATTACCTTTATTGAGTTTGGAAAGAAAGAATCAACCATCTTTTGTCTTTTCATAGCTTTGTAATACTAAAAAGGTTCTGCAGTATATAAATAGTTCAGTATGTCTTTGTTTAATTTTTCTATAGGCGGAAGTTCTTTAAATAACCTCATAGAGTTGAAGACTATCAATATTAATCCTACAGATACAACAGTTCCACTTCTTGGTGATTGTACAGAAGTAGGTATCTGCTGATTATCAAGAAATACAAATATTGTACTTATGGAGGATAATATCTTTAAAGAAACACTAATACTTTTTGGGTTTGGTGTTGTTTCTTATACTCAACAACTCTTTAATTTTTCATTTTGTTTTAGCCAGTTTTTTACAATATGGATTTCTGGTCTGATTTTTTGGGGGGCTAGTTTAAGGACTTTATTGCATTTTTTTATATAGGAGGCTTCTGTATTAATTGTATTAATGACAATTTATGGCTGTGGTAATGAATATTCTCAAGAAGTATAGTATACACCGTAAATCATATTATCAGGTACAAAATAAAGAGTTATAAGGCAAATAATCTAAAATACCAAAATTATAGTATGCAAGTATTTCCTAATAATAGAATTTATTATTAAAAACTTCTAATCATCTATTTTCCTCCCCATCATATATAACAGGAAGGGAGGGTGTCAAACAGTTTTCTGGTAAAATAGGCCACAACTAAAAAACACTGAATTTCAGTCACTTCTTCCCAAATCTCTTCCTGGGGTAAACCATCAATATCCTGTGTGTATGTGAACTATTCTGTCTGAACTATTTGGCCTTATAGGTCAAAATCAGGACTTCGATTTATCTCTGGAAGCCAATTGATAGCCCCTGGTATTATATGTAAGAAACAGCTCTCACTCACCGATAAGAAGACTTCTGCTTTTTGCACTAATTGCATTTTTGATTATCTTCAAAGGTAGTATCTCAAACACTTTGCAGTGATCTGTATGGGAGGAGACAAAACTATAAATTGCTATTACTAGGGCTTCTTTCTGTAGGAAAGCTTATGTATGCCACACTAGCTAAAGCTAGGCTTAGATTCTTGCAGCCACTGCCTCCATCTGATTACCTAGCAGGTAGGTATATGTAATGGTATGTGTGAATGACCTGGGGATATAGGAAAGACCTTCAACCAGGGTAATGTTCTTTCAAACTTGCAAGACTCTGTTAATGTAACCTCCAATAAAGTAGAACTAATTCAACTAGTCATGCTTTCTGTCTGGACAACCCTGGACAACCATCTTGCAAGTTTGAAAGAATATTTCTTCCCTGTTGCGTCTGCAGCCCAAGAAACTAGGGAGTGACCCTTCTGAAACATTTGCCGCAGCCACATTCCTGCTGCTGTCGGATAAAAGCTGCTCTTTCTCATGTCTCATAAGGTCATTTTCACATACCATTATTGTATGAGAGTATATTCCATAATAGGAGGAACTAATCGTTAGATTTGTTGATGTGTTAGTTAGTTATTTTCTATGACATCTGATTTCACCAAATTTGTTCTTGTCAATAGCTAATACATACCTGAATGTTAAGGCTAAACCATTTGTCTGTCGTAGTTTCTAATTCTGTGTCTTTTGTCTTAGTTAATTTGGGAAGGGATGTGAAAGACAGGCTAGACAAACAGTTTTGTTGAAAAGATGAAATGAATCTTGAATCCTTTTTCTTAATGATATTGAACACTTTAAAGAGCCAAACAATGTAACTATGAAAATGTAACTATGAAAATGTAACTCTTTTCCCCAAGTATCACAGATATATTGAGGTGGCTATTAAGCAGTGCAGGAGTTCCGGCATTGATTGTAAGATACATGGCCTGAGTATACTAGGACGTATCCGCGCAGAGGATGAAGACTTAGCTGCAGTTCCCTTCCTTGCTTCTGATAACGAAGAAGAAGAAGATGATAAAGCGAACACTGGGAGGTATGGAATATTAAAACAATTCATCTTTTAAAAACATTTTTGTAATTATGCTAGATATTTTATAATATCAAATCCTACTGTGTGATTAGCATTAGCAGACCCTGCACTTGGAATATTTAGGTCAAACCTTTTAATTTAATTTTATTAACAGATTATCGCAACTGAGTAATTGTGCTCTTAAGATTTTATAATCCATTTTTAGTATATTTTACAGATCATTTGAATAGTGTAACAAAATAAAACAACAACTTTAATGAGGAAGGGCTTGTAATATGCAGAAATGGGTATGAAGTAGACTGGAAATACACTATATGCAATTATCTTGTTTTAAGCATTTTGTAAAAAAAAAAAAAGAAGGCTAAAATATATTTATTAATCTGTTTTATAATATTTCTACCCCATCTCAATTCAGGTAGATGCTGGATAGATTACAACAAAATCAAGAGATAAACAAAAGATTAAAATTGAGTACAAGTAACAAACACCATCAAAATCTAATACCATTCAGTTAAATTAATCTCAGTGCCAAACACTACTTATCTAAGACAATATCACATAGGTGAATATTCAAAGTGCTAGTAGAGTTGAGCCTGTTGGTATCTCTTTCAGAGGGGAAAACTGCAACAGTTGTCTTGATGTCCAGTCTATATACCACGATTCAGTTTTGGCAAGATTTTTCCTGATATATCACAGTACTGCAATGTAAATAGCCTTAAATAGCCTGCGGTGACTTTAAAATAGGTGATATTCTTGGTGATGTTGACCATCAGGAATGTAGCTGCTTTATTTTATACTAACTGAAACTTCTGCACATTTCCAAAGGTAATCTCACACATGGCTTGTTACAGTAGTCCATCTGAGCAGTGCTCAAAGCATGAATTATTGTCTCCGGGGCAGTATAGTCCAGAGAAGATTGTAACTGACACAAATAAGTCAAATCTTCCCCTAGCCATGATTTCCATCTACTATTAAGCAGAAGTTGAAAGCTGGTAGACCAGGAGAACTCTAGGATGACAATATTGTAGAACAGAGGTGTCAAACTCGCGTCGTCATGGCATCATCATGTGATGTATTGAGACTTCCCCTCCCTTTGCTAAACCGGGCAGGGGTGGAGCCAGCACGTGACGCATCTGGCCTGGGGGCCGCGAGTTTGACATCCCTATTGTAGAAAGTCATATCCCAGGTCTGAGGATTTTTAGGGTGTGGCTAGAGAAAGACAGACTCAGACTCAACTCAAACAAGAGTCTGTTAACTCTGAGGCCGACCAATTTCAGAATTGTATTTTTGACTCATGGGATTTTGCTTCCCACAGTAAAAGCAAACTCATAATCTGGGAGTTTTCTGGAGCTAAAATAAGAGATGGAGAGCAAGGCCAAGATAGTTTTTGAACAGCTTTGGCTGCTAGCTGCAACCTTACCTGGTACAATATGAAGTGAAGACAGTCACTGATACCTTGGCATCTCTCTGTTAGAATACACTTCTTCAATGTACATGAGTGCGAAGGCTATCAAGAAAACTGGTCCAAAATGCAGAGTGTGTGTGCTTAGCAGTTGGCCTTAAAACTGTGATGTCACATCTTTGCTGCAGTTGGTACCAACAGGTTTCCAAGTGTTGGTAACTGTATATAAAGCCCTATGTAGCTCAGGGACTTGGTATGTTAGAGACTGTCTTTTCCAACAGTTTCTGCCCACCACTGAATATCAAGGAAATGCATGCCTGCTGAGAGCTCCCACCTATTAAGGTAAAGGATTAAGTAAAGGGTATGGGGGCAAGCATTCTTTATACCCCCCCCCCGCTCCCCTGCATCAGCTTGTCCCCTGAAGCTTGTCCCCACCCCAGGGGCTTTTACAGAAGGTAGTGGAAACATGGTTACAAGCTTCCTGGAGTCTGGCTGTTTTCAGGCAGTCAGAAATATTTTAGAATTTTTTTTTACACCGAGCACAAAATTAAAAGGAAAAAATGTATATTCTCAGGGTTCTAATGGTTTTAGCAATCCCAAAACATTTAATCATATTGTAGTTGAGAGTCTAGATAGCCTTATTTGAAAAACAAGTTGTAACAGAGCTGTTGTTTCAAACAAAGTGCTGGAAAATGGATGCCCTTCCAAAATTAGAATCTGAGAGTTGGTATTTTGTTTTGTGTTTGTGTCTGTCTTGGCAATTATAAATGTGGGACCAATATTTTTTCTGTAAAATTAAATATTTAATATGAATAATTGAGTCATGTTACATAACATAAGTACAAATGAAAGAGTTGTGTTGATCAACATATCAAAAAGAGATTATTGTGCTTTTGTTTTCTTTCCATTTTTTAAACAAAATTTCCAATCTAATATATTGTGTGCATTCTTAGTCTTGTTAGAAAGAAGACTACAGGCCTGGAATCTGCAGCTTCAATTAGGACGAAAGTCTTTGTCTGGGGCTTAAACGATAAAGATCAACTGGGAGGATTGAAAGGTTCTAAGGTTTGGATCTTGAAAAAGTCAAGAGTATATAAATTAACTGTATTTCCTGCTTTCACTGTCATAAGCAAAAACATGAGGGAACCTGTAAGAAGATGAGTAGGGCAGTAGTGGATGGCTGCCCAAGAAGGCTGAATGTGGTTTGGACTTCTCGCACTGGTTGCTTATTATATACAATTGTACATTTCTGTTACAGTCTTACATGTAAGTGAACAAGGCTGTATGGAGGGCTGTGGCTTTGACAATAACATGAGATCTAGAACAAATGTTTAATGTTTAGTGACTTCTGTGATTTACAAGTCAAAAGAATGTAATAAGAGCATTTTTACTGGCATTTGCTTTGAAATGGAGGATATAATACACCTGTCTACCTTGCAGAATGGTTTAAATGATCAGACTATCATTCAAAATATGTTAGGCAAAAAGACTAGGAACGGTAGATAAGCCTGTTCCTAAATATAGTCTTTTCAAAGAAAAGTAAAAATGGATGACACACATCTAACAGATAGCACCGTTTGTCAGAAGAGTAGGGAATAATTAGACCATAGTCATAACTATCCAAAAAGAATATTGAAGGACTCCAATATAACTGATGAAAAGTATTTTTCAAAATAATTATTTCTCAAGAAAGTACCTGGGGAGAAACAAACAAATTAAAAAAACAAACTTATTTCAAACTTCTAAAATAGCCAGCTGGATATGAAGATTATTGAATGTGAAATGCAATAAATCATTCTGCTTTAGCAGTGAATTTTTCTGTTTATTTACATTTTACAGATCAAAGTGCCTTCCTTTTCTGAAACCCTATCTGCTTTGAATGTAGTGCAAGTAGCTGGTGGTTCTAAAAGTCTCTTTGCAGGTAGGAAAGCTTTTTACTATGCACTCTGAAAGTTACATCGGATATAATTGTGAACATCACCTTTTACTTGTACCAATTTCATGGTCATGGAACTAAAATTATCTTTATGTTTTAGTGACTGTGGAAGGTAAAGTGTATGCCTGTGGAGAGGCTACAAATGGAAGGCTTGGATTAGGCCTCTCAAGTGGAACGGTTCCTATTCCCCGACAGATTACTGCACTCAGTAACTATGTAGTCAAGAAAGTTGCTGTTCACTCAGGTACTAACATATTTTTCTATGTTTGACAATAAGTGAAATGGAACTCTCTTTGCAATGTCTCCTTATTTTTAATCCACTGTATATTTCTGGTGATGGTTTGTGAGAAATGCTTTGGAAGATACATCTGCATACACACCAGGCTGGTCTTTTCTCTGTTATACTCAGTACAAGGAAGGATGCACACAACAGCGGCATGAAGGTTTAGCTTTAACAAATTCTTCTTGGAAAGCTTTCTTCTGGTACAGAAAACAAGTGATTTGAAACAAAGATTTGTAGTAGAAATAAGAAGAAAACAATACACTCACCATATACAGTAGATAGAAAGTTAGTGTAAAATAGGTGGCTACTGTAAATCATTCGAAAAGGACTTGAATTTGGGAATGGACTTAACTATGAAGATAAAGCTCATCCTTTCTCGTTTAATATGATACTCATGCTGGCATATTGAGTTAATAAGGTCCCAAGAGGAAGTCCTAGGAAAATACTTTTTTTTCAGCAGTTGAAAGACTGATACTGTTCAGAGAAAGGGAAATTTAGATAAAATTATATGCAAAATGTATAAAACAGTGCATGTTTTTATTTTTTCCTTGATTGAAACAATTAAAAAAACCTTTTCTCAGTATTATGGTTTAAGTCCAGCTGAGAATTGCAAAGGGTTTTCAAGTTAATTTTCTTCACGAATGAAGGCAAATATACATGTTCCAGGATAATGCTGCAGGATTTAATCTGGGTTGGTCCCCAGGACCAGAGGTTTAGTCTTCCAAGCTTTCAGACTCATGCTGGAGCCCATCTTCAGGGAACTTCTCTCTAGCAGAGTGCGTGCTTCTCTGTGTGTGATATTTATATGGCTTGTTGTATGTGGCATTTTAGATGCTGATTGGGATCTGTTGATGGCTGGCTTTTAAGTTGTTGGCTGTCATTTGCTTGTGCTGCCCAGCCCTCACCTTTTAACTGCTTGATATGCTGGTGGTAAATCAGCTTTCCTGTTGACTGACGAGGAGCCTTCTTTCCCAGGCTTCAAGCGCTTCCCTGGCTGTTTGTGTGCCTGCTTGTCCAACAATCTTAGTAGCTGCAAAATTGAATGTGTGTCCTTGTTCATTGCAATGTGAGGCTACCAGTGAATTTGGGTCTCCTTGTCTGATTGCTCACTTGTGGTCTGGCAATCTGGTGGTTAGCTTTCTCCCCGTCTGTCCTACATAATCACAGAGACACTCCATGCAGGGGATTTTGTAGATCACATTGGAAGTATCTCCCACCTCCAACTGATTTTTGCAATGCATGATTTGTTCTCATATGGTAGCCTCTGGGCAGTGTGCAATGCCCACTTGCAGATCTTGGAAGCTGTGTTCTACAGCTTCTGAAATGTTTTTGATGTATGATAGGGGATGCCCTGTGGTTGGTCTTGTACCTTGTTTCTTCCTTTCTCTCCCCTTTATTTTCTTCAATGCAATTCTCATTCACTTTCAGTCTGACTATACTAATTGAGCCAAATAAAATTTAATATTGGCAAAAACTATTGATGATGTGTAGAAGGTCATTGTCGTAAATGAGCATAGAGCAAAATTAATGTTATTGACAAATAGGTTGAAATAGATGCATTTTGTTTGTTTTACCCTCCCTTTACTGCTAATTTCTCCTTTTTTGTACTCTGTCATTCTAGGTGGTCGCCATGCTATGGCTTTAACTGTTGATGGCAAGGTATTCTCCTGGGGAGAAGGAGATGATGGGAAACTTGGACATTTCAGTAGAATGTAAGGATGCTATTTTGGCATTTGTATTGCTGGATTGTTGTTATGCCTAATTCAGTAGTTTATGAAGAGTATTCTGAATAATCAGGAAGCAGCAAAAAAGAACTATAAAGTTGATCTTAAATGGTTTTGTTGGATACAGAGCTAGTAATAACAATATTTTAATAACAATTACTTACCATAATGATAATCCTTAATTGTAATTTAAGGATTAAAATATAATGTGGTTATTTTTTTACAGATATTTTACCAAACACTCCTTAAAAAAATAAAAAAATGATAAAAATCCAATGTTCAGTACACTAGAATATTTCTATTATTTATATGTACGTTCACTAAGTAAATTGATTAAACCACAAATAATAATTGGGTGATTTTCTTATATTTTTAGGAACTGTGATAAACCCAGGCTGATAGAAGCACTGAAAACAAAACGTATTCGAGATATTGCCTGTGGCAGTTCCCATAGTGCTGCTATTACTTCAAGTGGAGAATTATATACATGGGGGCTTGGTGAATATGGCCGACTAGGACATGGGGACAATACTACACAACTTAAACCAAAAATGGTAAAACCATATTCTTAGGACATTTTGAAATAAAATGAAATAAAACTATCCAATTGCTGTCACACAAAAGGCAGTGAAGGAGCAAATTAAGTCTCTGTGGAAGCTTTTTTTTGATATTTAGATTTCAAGACAGTTTGTGTCTGTTACAGAAGGTAGCTGCTAGATTTGTTCCTATGTTACAAATTGTAGCTTCCCTTTTCTTGGTAACCTCCTAGTAAAAGGAAGAGGAACATGTGCACATTTTGGACGAGTCTTATTTTTTCTTCATGTGGACAGGCCTTAATTTGTAACAAATCAACCTGTATTGGCCAACAATTTAGGATTTTGAAATGAACACCTGGTTTAACTATTGAAATGAATATGCTTCAGTTCACTTGCTTCCTGTGTTGTAGGTTAAAGTACTTCTTGGCCACAGGGTCGTTCAAGTTGCTTGTGGAAGCAGAGATGCTCAGACTCTGGCTTTGACAGATGAAGGTAAGAAAATCATTTAGAATTGCTGCTGTCCCAGAAAACTGGTTCTGCCTGGTGTGCAATGCCCAATAAACCACATACTGGGGTGAAGAAGCTTAATTCTGCGCATAAGAACAGATCATACCCACTAGGGGATCATACCCACTAGGCCTGTGCAAAGACCTCTCCATCAATAGTACAGTTTTATTAGATATTTCTCCGTAAACCCACCGTAAGCCAATGCCTTTTATGACCTTATCAAGTTTTGTTAATATTGTTTAGCTTGCATTTGCAATGTTTAGCAATCATCAGCATATTTGCCCCTAATTTCTAGTCACAATTTTAGGGGAGGGTGGTGCGTCTTTTGCCTTTTCCTTCATTCCTACAGTGTGGATGTATCACAGTTGCAGTCTTTAATGCAGGTCTGTTCTACTAGGTCTAGTATTTTCCTGGGGAGATGGAGATTTTGGAAAACTGGGTCGAGGAGGAAGCGAAGGATGCAACATTCCTCAGAACATTGAAAGGCTGAATGGACAGGGAGTTTGTCAAATTGAGTGTGGAGCTCAGTTCTCTTTAGCTCTTACGAAATCTGGAGTAGTGTGGACATGGTATGTCATGTATAACATTTAAAGTAATTATATAAAATTAAATACGCAAATATTGTTCTTTTCATGTTGGATTTCTTACCTAATTATCTTAGACTGAACTAAATTTGTAGGAAAGGGAGAACAGAAATAGTGAATATTTTATAACAGAAATGGCACACACTATTCATGAGATTAATTATTTACCATCAAGAATCTAAGATGCCAGTTTCTTCCGTGAATGTTTTCTGTGCAGAATTTTACTGGCTTTATTAACATCCAGCACTTCACTACTAGTTCTTTGCTTTGATACATAAAAGGGTACATAAGATGACTTTCATTTATACACCCTTATGAAAAATGTAAGATAAGATGAATGTGGCTTTTAAACCTGTAAGCAAAAATGTTAACCTCATTTGAATGTCCTTTCATTCCCTTCTCCTCAGTTGCAGAACCACTTGTACAAATATATATCAGCGCAAATGCAACACAAATGTAACAAGTCAACATAAAAAAAAATGGCTTTCTGCCTGGATGTGAGCCGATAGACAGAAAAGGGAAGCAGTATGCTCCCTCCCATATTTGGGCATACCAGGGGTTGTGACACAATATCAGTGGTGGGTTTCAAAAAAATTTGGAACCTCTTCTGTAGGTGTGGCCTGCTTTCCGGGTCTACTGGTGGAACCTCTTCTAACCGGTTTGGTAGATTTGACGAACCGGTTCTACTGGTGCAAACTGGTGCGAACCGGTAGGAACCCACCTCTGCACAATATATATATATATGTGTGTGTGTGTGTGTGTGTGTGTGTGTGTGTGTGTATATGTATATGTATGTATGTATATATGTATGTATATATGTATATGCATATGTATATGTGTGTATATATATGTATATGTGTATGTATGTATGTATGTATGTATGTGTGTGTGTGTGTATGTATGTATGTATATATATATATATATATATATATATATATATATATATATATATACACATACATACATACATACATACATACATACATACATACATACATACATACCTGTAAGCAAAAATGTTAACCTCATTTGACTGTCCTTTCATTCCCTTCTCCTCAGTTGCAGAACCACTTGTACAAATACACACACACACACACACACACACACACAGAATGGGGAAGGAAGGTTTGGATAAAGTATGGGAAAATTATTGCGAGCTCCAGGCTTTACTTATTCCTTATTTCCCTTCTACTGCAGAGATCTATATTTTTAATTCTAGGTCAGTGATGGTGAACCTTTTTGGCACCGAGTGTTCAAATTGGAACATGTGCAAGCACGTGTGCATGCGTGCCAGAGACCCAAAGACCAGGTGGCTGGCCTCATGCACATGCTGGCCACCTGGTCTTCTTGTTTCTGGCATGCACGCCAGCCAGCTGGTCTTCAGGTTTCTGGTGCTCTGGTGCATGCAAAGACCAGCTGGCAGGTGTGCAGGAATGTGCTGGAAAGCAGAAGAGCAGCTAGCGATGATGCACATGCCCACAGAGAAGGCTCTGTGTGCCACCTCTGGCATGCATGACATAGGTTCGCCATCACGGCTCTACGTTTTCATTTATATTTCCTTTAAATGCTTAATAATATATTGGGGTTCTAAAATTAGAATTTGCTATCCTTAGGGGCAAAGGCGACTACTTTAGGCTAGGACATGGCACTGATGTTCATGTACGAAAACCCCAAGTAGTAGAAGGTCTGAGAGCAAAGAAGATAGTACATGTAGCTGTGGGCGCTCTCCACTGCTTAGCCGTCACAGACACTGGACAGGTAAGGAAAAAAATCAATTTACTTTGAAGACTACTATTTGGCAGTAACACTCCATTTAAAACAACAATCACAATAGAGTAACTTTCCATATTGAGGAGCTAATTAAGCCTTTTGCTATAGGTAAGTAGATATGGAAGTATGGAATATAGCAATAAAATGGTCCGAGTAGATATGGAAGTATGGAATATAGCAATAAAATGGTCCGAGTAGATATGGAAGTATGGAATATAGCAATAAAATGGTCCGATTAACAATTGCCACCATTACATATTTTTTCTTTTTCTTTTCTCCCTGTTCAGGCATCAATCCCGTTTTCTAATAGCATTATATGATATTTTCTAAGATGTTTTTATATAGCTCAAATACATATGTCATAGATTTTTTTGCTATGCGGTTCATTATAAAAATTTAAATAAATTCACATTTAGGAATTTGTCGATATTTTTGCCTAAGCTATTAGAGCAATCAGTTTGTTTCATTATATACTTAAATATTCTAAAACAAATATTTACTAATTAATCTTCTTTCTCTTAATTATATGGATTCAAAATGCTATTAAATGAAACAGAAATCTAAAAACATAATAGAACATTAAAAAAAATTAAAATTAAGTAGAATTATAGCAGGAATATCACATTCTATGAAAAAGAGATTTTCATCTTTTTGGAGCAATCCCTATTAGGAAATAGAGTTCTCCAGAATCTACCCTAGCTGAAAAGATACGCTGTTCAGATATGAGTAAACACTACTTTGTGTAAAAAGGCTGGACTAAGTAGGTTAATATGCATTATTCATGCATGCTTAATTTGCATTTGGATGTTTTTGGCAGCCAGTAGTCTTGTCTATACAGATCATTCCTATTCTGTAATTTGTTCTAATGATGGTTAATGGGAAATAAAACATTTCATTTCATCAACTATTCCTGTTGAATGAGATATTTCCCATGCTTTTTGTTTGCTACCCAGCTAAAATAATGAAGGCTTTCATAATGTTTGATACTAAAGTCCTTAAACAATTAGTCTGCAGTACAGTGATGTGGCTAAGCTATCTTCTGTGTACATACAAGTATGTGGAAGAACTAAGCACATGTTAAATATTAAATGAATTACATACTGATTTCTCCTAAATATTTTGAGAGTAGCTTATGTATGCTATAGGAAAGATTGATGTACAAAATTATTTGATTTATTGCCAGGTATATGCTTGGGGTGATAATGATCATGGACAGCAAGGCAATGGAACTACCACAGTCAACAGAAAGCCCACTCTGGTGCAGGGTTTAGAAGGCCAGAAAATAACCCGTGTTGCATGTGGATCTTCCCATAGTGTGGCTTGGACAACAATGGATGTTGCTACACCATCTGTTCATGAACCAGTTCTCTTTCAAACTGCAAGGGACCCTTTAGGCGCATCTTATTTGGGTACCATAAAGTTTAACCTTTTTTTCCCCTTAAAGGTATAAATAAGTGGGGCAAGTAGTAATATTGAGAAATTACAGCTGTGTTTTGGCTTAAGATGGAACAATCATAATATTCTTAACTAGTATTGTATGATGTTCTATTAAATCTGAAGCATAGTTTTCCATGTTGTACAATTCTTCTAAAGAAATAATTATGTATGATATCTGTATACTTTGTAAGGATAAGATTTGATGATATTTATCAGAAAATAGTTGGTGTAAACAAAATTCCACCTTTAATATTTGTTTTATTCTATAATAAATCATCTCCCACACTCATTGAGCTTGAAGATCTTTTTTATTCTCTAGGTGTTCCATCAGATGCTGATTCTTCTGCTTCTAGTAACAAAATGAATGGTATAAACAGCTCTAAATCTAACCGACCTTCACTTGCTAAGATCCTTTTGTCATTAGATGGAAATCTTGCCAAGCAGCAGTCATTATCTCATATACTGACAGCACTACAGATCATGTACGCTAGGTAAGCATGTATATAAAGATATATATGTAAATGCATTTACAAATGCAAATTGCCCAAGGATATTAGTTTTAATTAAGTACATGTAGGAAGTTTTGAAGAATTTTTATTTATTTATATAGTGCTACCCCTGAAAGGGCCACTGGAGTCCAGGTTCTCCTGGCCCTTTATTGGTATGGCCACTGGTCCACACTGGTCCCTCGCTCAGGCACCTCTACTGACCTGGGTCATGTAGGATCATGGTGATCAGTCTCCTCACAGCAGGCAGGGCACATGATGGAATGATGGTCAGTCTTTTCCCAGCCAGTGAGTCATGTGATGAGATGGTATTCATGTGGCTGGTCAGCTCTTCTTCCTTTCTTTCGTGCTCTCCTCTCTCCCTTCCTTGAATTGCCCACTGAGCTCTTTTTCCACCGCCTCTGCTCCTCCGTGGATTCCTCTGCTTGCCCCACAGAAGCTTTTCCTCTTCTATCTCCTTCTTTCACTCAGGCTTGCCACACAGAAGCCTCCTCTATCCTCTCCACTTCTCTCCATCTGGCTTGTTTTATAGAAACCTCCTCTATCCTATCTCCTTCTCTCCCTCAGGCTCCTGCCCCACAGGAGCCTCTCCTATCCTCCCTATTGTCTTCCCCCCAAGCCTCTTCCTATCCTCTTAGGCCTACCCCCCCCATCCCAAAGCTTAGGAAGGATAGGATCCTCCCTATCCTTATCTTCCAGTCTTTCCCCCCCCAACCCACCCATCCTTCTCTCACACTCCCTCTCTTCTCCTCTTCCAGCCAAAAACCTCTTCCTCCTATTCCCTCCCCCCGCTACATTTAATAAAAACTTCAAAACATATTTTAAGATAGCTTTTTATATGAGTTTGTAGCAGTACAAAGTAGTCTACCTATGCTGCTTCTGTGGATTGCAGAATTATATATATCCTATTGATTGATTCTTGGGTCTGGTGTTTTTAAAATCATAATTGGGCATATTCCAATGAAGGTATTGACAAACCATTTAATCTTTGAGCTCGAAAATATTTGTAAACCTCTGCAAGTCCCTTACTGTGTTTAATAATAAAATTTGGAAAAGAAATGATAACTAAATACTTATATCTTAAACTCTTAAATGGAAATGTTTGGGATGAGAGACTTCTTTGTGTAAGTGTATTTTGCTGATAATTGTCACAATCCCAAATTCTATATCAAATGTAATAAAAAAAGAATTGGCTAAACAGTGAAGATAGCACTTCTTCTGCCATATAGTATAAGGCACCTGTACAATGCGATGGAAAAATCTCTAAATATTTTTTCTTTTGATTTAGGGATGCTGTGGTTGGAGCACTGATGCCTGCAAGTATGATTGCACCAGTAGAGTGTTTGTCCTCATCTCCTGCGCCACCTCCAGACCTTGCTTCCTTAGGCAGTGCTCCTAGCCTGGATGAAAGCATGCTAGCAATTGATACAGAGGAGAGGCAGAGCCCAACTCCTTGGCAAGACAGGAGAGTGGAGGTAATCTTTTCTCAGATATATGTTATGATAAAGACATACCATACTTACAGGTTACAATCTAGCCTGTAAGCTTTAAAACCAATTGTGTAGGACAAATCACTCCCCTATTACAATACAAAGTTCCCAATCACTTGAGAGATACCCATTTTAAAATTTCTCAGTTAAATTCGTGGTTTAAATATCTTGGCCAGAGGGGTTCAGAAAAGAGAATCTGATTGGAAAAGGTCACTAAAATAAGTAACAAGGCATTCAAGCTTACTCTGGTTGTAGGAGGGGGGCTGTTTATTGTTGTTATATTTTGTTATGATTTGGGGGGGGGTACAGAAAAGAAACTAAAGGTGGTCATTAAATATTAATGCAAGACCTTAATTCTTCAGTTGGGGATTTCCAAAGTCCTAATCTATCTGCGTTATCAGGCTCTCTCTTATTAGACCGCTGCTGTTCTGCTTATGTAGGTGGCGTCTGCAGAAGATGCCTTGACTCCCTCTGCTGTGACCCCCTCTGCTGCAGCAGCCTCATCTCGTCCTTTCATTCCTGTCACAGATGATCCTGGAGCTGCCAGCATAATAGCAGAGACAATGACCAAAACCAAAGAAGTAAGATCCTCATTTGTACTGATTACACACTTAACTAGATTTTCTTCAAAAGTAATTGAATATAGATGAGGATTGAGAGATTTGTGGTGAATATCTAATGAGATATGTCATATGCTTACTGGCCAGATATCATAGACTCCGTTCTTCTGTAATTATAACAAAAAGCATTTACCTGTTTTAAGACACTTAATTTAAAGTGAATTAATAAAATTCTGTAGAGCTGTCAAGTAACAAATTGCTTTCACCATCTTCCAATGATAAAAATTCAGCTTCAGAAAAAAGTGTTTCCCATTTATGTTTTTTTTAAACTTAGCTTGCCTACAAACTTTCTGATATTTTCATATTTTGAAATGGTAAAACTTTGATAGTTAAATCAGAAATAAGTGTCTCAAGCTATATAAACCCAAATTAAATATCAATACATGTTGGGTATTTGTAGTTTCCGCTTTTCACATCATTATGATACTCTGCCATGCCTTCCATTTTATTTTGAAGGATGTAGAAAGCCAAAGCAAAGTCTCTGGGCCAGAGCCTCAGTACTTGGATGAATTCACCAGTCTCTTGGTACCAGATGATACCCGAGTCATGGTTGACCTATTGAAGTTGGCTGTATCAGGACGTGCTGGAGAGAAGGGAAAAGATGTCCTTTCTGCCGTGCTGTCTGGCATGGGTACTGCTTATCCCCAGGTAAGTTAAATTGCTGCTGCATTGTTTATTCTGTAGTTGTTGCTAATTAGTTGCTCTGAAACATGCTTAAGTGTTTACTTGGTGCTTCTGATGTCTTGATTATTACACCCCTATTGAAAATTTGAGGGTTGATGAACCATAGTATAAAGAGTAGAGAAATTGAAAGAGAAAATAAGAATAGGCCAGCCTAAATTAGAGAATAAGTGTCCAGGACTGAAAATAGTTGTATCTGTAATATAATGTACCCAACGGATAGGCAATAAGCGCCTTCAAGATGCAATCACTATAATTCCTGGGTATTGTTTATGCTTGAGGACACAAGGCTGATCTCTATCTTGGTAATTAATCAAATACAATCACAGTTTCCTCTCATTTCACCCCTTTGAAGTTATAAAAAAAATAATGGTCCACTTAAACTACTCATAGATCTAGATAGCTTTCAGAATAGGAATTTTCCTCTTTCGTCTGTTGGTTATATTTTAAAATGTTTTTGGCTGATCCCTGGACTAGGGAAATAATCCAGATGATAAACACTGTTGCTTCTGAGCATTGTAGTCAAATTATCCCCTGCTCCCCTGAAAGTGATGAAGTGGAAAGAACAACAGCTTCAGTACAAATTAAACAATTCTCAGGATGACTCAAATTGGTTACAGGTGAAGGCTATTTCACTTGTATTCCTTTGGTGAAAGCAACAAAGAACTGTTCTCAGGTTTTGCTTAGAATAGGTTGGTATTTCTTTCCCATATTATGTGTGGCATCTTCTCCATCTTCTCCTTGATGCTGGAGAGAGGAATCAGAACAGCATGGTGGCAAGCTGTGAACATTTTGCAATATTCTTTACTGATAAGGTCACTTGTATCTGTTTCAAGTTAGGCTCCAATGTTGGGCAGAATTTACATTGTGACTTCAAACCACTTGTTTTCATTTTTTTCCCAAGTGTGTGAAACTTTAGAAATAGGATCTGTGGAAAGGTGAAGATTACCACCAGACCAGTTTATTGTCTCTTCTTTTGAGGCTGACAACAAAGAAATGTTATAATTAAGGGAGCTAATTAATGTTGCCTCGAAGGAAGACCGTTTCTCTACCAGCTTAAAGACAGAAAAGATAAGAATATTACTTCAGAAAATCTCCATCTAGGTAATATCAACCAGTTTCAAGCTTACCATTTGTGGCTAGAATAATAAGCAATGCGATGGCTCTGCCACTCTAATATCGTTGAGAATTCCAATCATCTTGATCCATTTAATTTGGGCTTTCAACCAGGATATGAAACTAATTGTTTGCCATGGATGATGTACACCGATAACTAGATAAGAGGAATGTGTAATTATTTATTTTCTTTGACTTCTTAATGACTTTTGATACCATCGATCATGATATCCTTGTTGAACTTGTAGTAGGACTGGATCTTGGAGGCACTGTGTCAGGTGCGATTTCATTTAATAATCAGGAAAGAAACCACCTAACTCCATTTGTTTGAAATCAAGTGTACTTTTACTAATTATAAAGGAACAGTAGCAAAGCTAAGCTGAATCTGGTTAATTAGGCGCGAAAGCAAAGAATATCATGTATAATTCAATCCCCTCCCCTTGGCACCCCAGTCCATAGTCCAATAATAATGCACCCAACTGTCAGGTGGGAGATAACTTCAAAAGACATCACCAGGATGGAATGCCGGACAGTTAACCTTGGCGGGAAACTCCCTCCACATGCGCAGTAAGATAGTCAGGTCAGCGTTTAGAATCTTCCTTCAGCACATCATGATTCCCCTCCCAAATACCATGGCCCTCCTCCCCGTTACAATGGCAGCCGAAGCAGCAGCAAAGCAGAGGCTGACATCCGGCCCTCCTCCAGAAAAGGGCGATCAGACCTGCAGAAACAAAAAGAACACAAACAAATAGACAGACAACAATACATAAAAGAGAGAAAAGGGTAAGGGAGAGAAAAAAAAAAAACAAAAGAAAAATTAGGAGATTGTCCGACAATTAGGGCTTGTCAGGATAGGCAGAGTGGAACCTGCGAAGCAGACGAGGCGCTCAAACATGGGACCCGTCTACCCATTCAGTGTGAGACGGGGGAAAATGCTTCCAAGCCACCAGGTACTGAACACGGTTTCGCCATTTACTTGAGTCCAGTATCTCACGGATCTCGAAATGTTGCTCACCCTCAATCAAAAGCGGAGCAGGTGGAGGAGGGAGAGGTGTTCTCAAAGACAAAGTGCAGAGGGGCTTCAGGAGATTAACATGAAAAACAGGGTAAACCCAGTTGAGATGCTTAGGCAACGGAAGCTGGACAGAAACAGGGTTGATGATCTTGACAATGGGAAATGGGCCAACATATTTGGGGCCCAATTTCTTCGACTTCTGGGGTGTTTGAAGAAATCTAGTGGATAAATAAACTTGATCACCAACTTTGTACTCATAGGGCTTAGACCATTTCTTATGGAGAGCCAGAGGCCAAATGTCCCGAAGGCGATCACTCCACTCGGACAGCGACGACACTTGCGGTTGCTCGCGAGGAATTTCAGGAATGGGTACGAAATCCTGGCCGAACACCACATGAAAAGGGGTAAAGCCAGTGCTGCTGTGCACGGAATTATTGTAAGCCACCTCAGCATGAGGCAACAAATCCACCCAATCATCTTGCTGGTAGTTGATGAAACAATGTAAATATTGTTCTAGTACAGAATTAGTCCTTTCACAGGCCCCATTAGTCTGAGGGTGGTGGGAGGAGCTTAGCCCCTGGGCGGAGCCAATCCGCTTCAGAAATTCTTTCCAGAAGAGGGAAGTGAACTGAACACCCCTGTCCGAAATGATGTGGTCGGGCACCCCATGCAAGCAATAAATATGAGAGATGAACATCTTAGCGAGGGACTTAGCAGAGCGGATCTTGGAGCAAGGGATGAAATGGACTTGCTTGGAGAATAAATGCGTAACAACCCAGATGACAGTGTGTCCCTGACTCTCAGGAAGTTCGACAATGAAATCCATGGAGATCTCCTTCCATGGGGCCACTGGGTGAGCCACCACCTGGAGTAACCCCTGGGGCTTACCCGGAGGGCGTTTAGCAGCAGCACAAACGGGACAACTGGCAACATATGTCTCAATGTCCTTTTTCAAAGAGGGCCACCAAAATTGCCGCTTGACGAGGTGTAGAGTCTTGACGAATCCAAAATGCCCAGCCATCCGGGAGTCATGAGCCCGTTGAAGAACATTGGGTCTAATGGATACAGGAACGTATAACTTCGCCACAATCCAAGGCAATCCATCCTTCATAGTGCATTCATTCATATGCTGTTGGAACCAGTCATCTCCAGTAAGGGCCTTTTTTAGGTTAGAAAGAAAGTCCTGAGTGACTTCCATCTTAGAAGTTGCTTGACTTCTAGTAACAACAGGAGCAGCGAGGCTCTTCGCGGGAATGACAGGCTGGACCACACTCAGCTTAGAACAGTTGTACTGAGGGAGTCTGGACAAAGCATCAGCCATAAAGTTTCCCCCCCCTGGAATGTATTTCAAGGTAAAATTGAATCTATTGAAATGCTGAGCCCAGTGCATCTGCTTAGGAGAAAGTTTTCTGGGGGTTCTCAAAGCTTCCAAGTTTTTATGGTCAGTCCATACCTTGAAAGGGTGTTTGGCACCCTCCAGAAAATGGTGCCACGTGGACAAAGCCCAGGGAACAGCAAAAGCTTCTTTCTCCCAAATGGCCCAACGTCTCTCCATGTCGGTTAGTTTGCGAGAGGTGTAAGCGCAGGGTTGTAATTTACCTTGGCTATTAGCTTGAAGTAGTACAGCTCCCACCGCCATGTCACTGGCGTCAGCTTGGACCACAAACGGTGTGTCCATGTCCGGATGTTTGAGGACTGGTTCCTCCGCAAAAAGGCGCTTTAACTCCTCGAAAGCAGCTTGACAGTCCATAGTCCAATCCAGCGGCTTGCTAGGTTTGGGTTTGGCCCCTCCTTTAGACTTAAGGAGGTTAGTTATTGGGAGAGCTATCTTAGCAAAGGAGGGAATAAATTGACGATAGAAATTAGCAAAACCCAAAAACATTTGCAATTGCTTACGTATACGAGGGGCCTCCCACTCGGTGACCGCTTTGACCTTAGCGGGGTCCATTTCAATGCCCCTGTGGGAGATGCGATAGCCCAGGTAATCAACCTGCTCCTGATGGAATTCGCACTTGGATAATTTGGCGTAGAGTTCAGCTCCCCAGAGTTTTTTCAGCACTGTGCGAACAAGCCTCACGTGTTCTTCACGTGTCTCCGTGTAAATAAGGATATCATCTAAATAGACGATAACTCCTTTGTAAAGATGGTCATGTAAAACCTCATTAATTAGCTGCATGAAAACCGCTGGCGCCCCCTGGAGGCCGAATGGCATTACCCGAAATTGGAAACAACCAAGGGGGCAGTTGAAAGCAGTTTTCCATTCGTCCCCCTCTTTAATTCTGACTCTATAGCATGCTTCTCTTAGGTCCAATTTAGTGAAAATACGGCCCTTCCCCAGTTGGGCCAGCATGTCCTTCATCAGTGGTAATGGGTACAGGTTCTGAGCTGAGATGCAGTTTTAAGTTTTTGAAATTCACACATAATCTGAGGGAGCCATCTTTCTTTTCTCTGAACAATACTGGCGCTGCTACCTTGGGCCTCGCTGGCTCAATGAAACCTCTTTTCAAGTTTTTATCAATGAATTTCCTCATTTCCTCCATTTCTCTAGGGGACATTGAATATATTTGGGGCTTTGGAAGTTTTACTCCAGGTAAAATATCAATGGTGCAATCTGTGGGCCTGTGAGGGGGCAATTTATCGGAAGATTTCTCACTAAAAACATCCTTGAGGTCCCAATATTCCTTTGGAATTCTTTCCTCCCCCTCAATTTTCTCCTGGCCCCTGGCTGCCAGTGTGGGGGTAGTAGTATCAGAGTCTGGAGTTTCAAGTTTCCCCTCAGGGGGTATGGTTGTTCGAATCCGTAACCAACCCTCTCTCCAGTTAATGCGTGGGTTCCATCGACGGAGCCAGGGGAGTCTCAAGGGGCCGGTCCATCCCTGGCGCCACAATAAAAATTATTAATTCTTGATGGGTACCCATCCACATTTTTATTTTTATTTCCATTTCCATTTTCATAACACACACTCACATGTATACTATACATAGCCCGTATCATATGGTATTAAATAATAATTACATCAGTTCCTCTTGTCAACAATGCCCAGAAAAATAGAAACCCATTATAGCTCTTCTGCTCTCCATACACCTCTTTCTTCTACCACCCTCCAACTTTCTATCTTCCCTCCATCATCCTTTTCTACTCTACTTCCCCTCCCTTTCTACTACTCCTCTCTCTACAATCCACTCCTCCTTATCCTTCTCATCTTCCCCCCTTACCCTCTCTCCTATCCTTCTCTTCCCATCTTTCTTCTCCCTTCTATTTCCCACTCCTCCTCTCCTTGGTGTATTTCCGCTACATGTCAATATGCTTAACATATCCTAATTTTTTTAAAAAAATTAGTAGTAATAATAGCAATGAAAATATAAGGAAAAAAAACAGAATACATGTGGGGTCAAATTACATTAAAATCTAACACGTCTCATCAAACCTAATATATATCCCTCCCCCCCACCCTTCCCCCAATCCCCCCACAACCTACCCCCCCCCCCGGCTTCCCAGAACCCGTACACAGTATAGATTTTTAACAAACACAGTCTAAAATATATTGGAAAAAAGAATAAGAAATTAATAACATCTTTACATTGAACTTAGCTCCTCCTTGCTAAGCTAACTTTAAACAATTTAAATCATTCCTGATCTTAAGTATAGGCTTAATCTGGAATTTCTTAGTCCCGTATTTATTTTGTATATAATCAATCCATTTTTTCCAGTCTCGTTTATATCTCTCATTTGAGTGGTCCTTAAGATATGCAGATATTTTAGCCATCTTGGCTAAATTTGTGTCTTTCAATGTCCATTCTTGAATTGTAGGCAAGTATTCCTTCTTCCAGTATTGCGCCACCAACAGTCTTGCTGCTGTTATTAAGTGCAGAATCAAGTTAATCTCTACCACTGTACAGTCAGTAACAAAAAAAATAACTGAGGAGTAAACTTTATCCTTTTTTAAAGAACATTTTGCATAATCCACCATATTTTTATCCAAAATGCCTTAACCTTTTGGCAAGTCCACCATATGTGGAAATATGTAGCATCGAGAGAACCACATCTCCAACATTTGGTTTGTAAATTCGGATACATAGAAGCCAACTTTTTAGGATCTAAATGCCATCTATAGAACATCTTGTAAAAATTTTCTCTCAGGTTTTGGGCTTGTGTAAATTTTACATTTCTTACCCAAATTCTTTCCCATGTATCCAACATTATTGGTTCTTCAATATTTTGAGCCCACTTTATCATACAATCGTTAACTAGTTCTGTTTCAGAATCCATCTGTACTAATACATTGTATATCCTCTTTATATGCATTAAACTTTGATCTCTTATTTATTTAAATAAATTATCCTCTACTTGCATGAAACCAATTTTTTGATCTGTTTTCCACCTGGCCTATAGCTGTCCATACTGGAACCAAGTTTGAATTACCTTTTCCTCTTTTAATACATCTAAGGATTTTAGTTGTAATACACCCCTTTCTAGGATAAGAAGCTGTCTGTAAGTAATTATATCCTGTTTTTGTGCTATGTTCATATTTTCTATTGTATGTCTAGGAATAGCCCGCATGGGCTATTGTCATTTAATTTGTATTGATATTTTTTCCAAACCCGCAGCAAAGCATTCCTTAAAATATGACTTTTAAAGTTTTTATCCATTTTTTTGTTGTATAACAGGTAAGCATGCCAACCATATACCAAATCATGTCCCTCGATATTAAGTATCCTATCATTAGTCAATCCAATCACTAATTACAGATAATACTACTGATCATAATATAATTTTAGGTTGGGTAATTTCAAACCTCCCCTCTCACGCACATCTTGCATTATTTTTAGCTTTACTCTCGGCTTCTTTCCTGCCCATACAAATTTATTAATACCCTTCTGCCATTCTAGCAGGTTCGCATCTTTTTTAAGTATAGGTAGCATTTGGAAAAGAAATAAAAATTTAGGTAAGATATTCATTTTCATTGCTGCTATTCTTCCCAACAAAGATAACTGCAACTTGTCCCATTTTTTCATCTCTGTCTGTATAGTATGCCAAAATGGTTCATAATTATACTTATATAATTTCCCATTTGAGGTTGAAATATTAACTCCCAAGTATTTGACCTTCTTAACTGTTTCACATCCTATCATTCCTCCTAGTTCTTCCTTTTGTTTAGTATTCATATTTATAGCTAGTATTTTTGTTTTCCCTAGATTTATTTTAAAGCCAGACACTTGACCATATTGGTTAACCGTATTCATTAAGATCATACTAGATTCCTGCGGTTGATCTAATATTATAACTAAGTCATCCACAAAAGCACGCACTCTGTACTCTTGCTGCCTAATCTTAATTCCCTTTAGACCCTCCAAGCCCCGTATTTTGTTCAGCAGTATTTCCAAAGTTATAATAAACAATAGTGGAGACAAGGGACAACCCTGTCTTGTACCTTTTCCAATTTGAAAAGAGTCTGTTAAACTTCCATTGACTATAATTTGAGCTGTTTGCTGTTGATATATTGCTTTGATTGATTGTAAGAAACTTTCTCCTATTTGCATTTTTTGCAGTGTTTTCGACAGCAATTGCCAATTAACTCGATCAAAGGCTTTCTCAGCATCCAGAAATATGAATGTGGCAGGAATTTGATTGTTCTTTCCCAAGTATTCTAGTGCATTAACAATTAATCTTACGTTACTTCTCATTTGTCTCCCTTGAATAAAGCCTGTTTGATCACTGTGAATCAATTGTTGAATAACCAACATTAACCTATTTGCTAGTATTTTAGTAAAGATTTTATAATCTACATTAAGTAATGAGATAGGTCTATAATTTTTGGGTTGAGTAATATCTTGGTCTTCTTTAGGTGTCAGGGATATAAAATCTGTCTTCCAAGATGGGAGTACCTTACCTTCCATTTGAATCTTATTAAATAATTCCTTAAGAGGTTCTATCATTTCTAACTGTAGATTTTTATAGTAAGCCGCTGTCAAGCCATCTGAGCCATCTGTGCCGGGTGCCTTCCCTGCCTTTAACTGCTTAATTACCTGCAGAATTTCCCCCGAAGTTATTGGTTGATTCAATTTTTGCCTCTGCTCTTCTTTAACTATGGGTATTTTTTCTTTGTCCAAGTATCTCTCTATATCTAGGCCATTAATTTTTTCACCCTTATACAGCTCTGCAAAAAATTCCAGGAAGGCCTTTTGAATCTCATCCTGTTGGAACACTTCCTTCCCTCTATAAAGCAATTTAGTTATATTTCGAGAATTTTGTTTTTTCCTCATCTGATATGCTAACCATCTGCCAGATTTATTTGCATTACAAAAGGTATTATGTTTTGCGTATAACAGACTAGTGGCTACCTGGTCTGAGATCAACATGTTAAATTGGTCCTTTAATATAGTAATTGCTTCTTTAATCTTTATATCTCCTGGTTTTAAAGTTAACTCTTGCTCTTTCTTCCTGATTTCATCTTCCAGTTCTGTTCGTTTTACCCCTTGTTTATGTCTATGTAATCTATTTATATTGATCAAAACTCCTCTCATATACGCTTTACTTGCATCCCATACAATTTCCATAGGTGTGCCCTTATTCATATTAAAAACAAAATATTCTGTTAGCAATTTTTTACATTCATTAATGTACTTTTCATATCTGAATTAATTTTCCATCAATGTCCAAGACCTTCTTGCTTGTGTCACCCCTCCCAACTCCATCCAAACTGGATTGTGATCTGATAAAACTCTAGCTGAGATCTTTGTCTTCTTCACCCTGGAAAGCAAATCATTAGTAATTAATATAAAATCAATCCTAGAAAAGGATTTATGTCTATCAGAGAAGAAGGTAAAATCATGTTCTTCTGCATTTCTTTCTCACCAAATATCTCTCAATTCGAAGTCATTCAACATATCAAAAAAGGACTTAGGTAGTTTTGCTCGCATTTGAGTATTTGGGCAGGAAACCTTATCTTTCTCGGTATCCAGTCGCCCAGTAGTATGCAAGACCTATAATCCCACTCTACTAATTTAGCATGAAGTTTTCTATAAAATCCATCTTGTTGTTGATTAGGAGCATATATTCCCAGTATCAATGTCTTTTTCCCTTCTAATACCAAATCTAATGCGATGTATCTTCCGTGGGGATCTGCTTCGATTAGTTCAGCTTTCATGTCTTTTCTTAAGTATATAACTATACCATTTTTCTTTTCCGTAGCAGAAGCTATAAAGTGTTGGCCAAATCTTGTATTAATCAAATATTTTTGATCAGTTGATCTAATATGAGTTTCTTGCAAGCAAATTATATCATTCTTGAACTGTTTAAGATAGTGGAATATTTTCTTTCTCTTCTGTGGAGAGTTCAATCCGTTGACGTTCCATGTTAGAAGCTTAATTATTATCTTTGGTTTCCTGAAGCTTTTTTTAGAGCCTCCTGGATATCCTGAAGTTTAACCTTTGGCCTGGCTCCTCCCATTGCTTCTAAACTGGTTACTGTAGCTTATTGACCGATGGCAGATGATTGTTGGGATTGTTGCATTTTGGATTGTTGATCCATTCGTCTGGTAATCATACAGTTTGGTCTTTGTTCCATGGCTCCTTGTGCTTCTAAGAGAGAAGGATGATCCATCTTATTTGGTAATTGTGTAGTTTGCTGTCTATCTTGTCCTTCTTGTGCTCTTTCTCTAGGTCCAGATGGTGCGGGATGTCCAGCCTTCAAAATATTATGGTAAAAATCTCGAGCTTTCCATACTGAATTAAGACTATATCTTTGCCCCTCGAATGTGAGTGCTAGACCAAACGGTGCGTCCCATCTGAACTGTAGCTGGCAATTTCTAAGCTCTTCAACTAAATAAGCATAGTCTTTCCTGGATCTTAGCATTTGAGGTGGTATCTCTTTCAAAATGGTCAATTTCTGACCCTCAATTTGAAGCTTAGTTTTATAGGACTCTTGTAATATCATATTCCTCATGTCTCTTGTAGTAAAATATATCACAATGTCCCGTGGAAGCTGCTTCTGCTTCGCCAGCCAAGAATTAGCGCGATAAACTTTATCAATTTGCCAATCAAAGTTACCCCCTGGTCTTCCCATCAGGCTATCAAACGCCTCTGAAAGAATCTGTTTCAAGTTTTCCTGCTTGTTTTCACGCAAACCCCTTACTCTTAGTGCCAGTTCCATTTGTCTGTACTGTATCATAATAATTTCTTTTTCAGCATTTTCAACTTTTTGTTGCACCACCTCTGTTTTCGATACCAAATTAATATTGGCGTTATTAAGATCATCTAGTCTGTCTTCAATTCCGGAAACATGTTCTGTCAATAAACTTACAATCCCCAGCATATCGTCTCTGATTTTTTGAACCTGGGTCTCAAGTTTATCAGACAGATCCTTATGCGCCACGGATATCTCTTCTTTGAGCCCTTCTTTGAGTTCTTTGAATTTTGATTCCACTGTAATTGCCTGGGTATTAAAAGCCTCGGCCAGCTCCTTCAGGAAGAATTCTTTCGTTAGTGGCTTGCCTATAGGGGGAGTAGAAGGCAGAGACAGCAGTTTTGTGCCGGGTGCGGGCGATGTGCCAGAGCCTTTAGGAGCCGGGGGGGGGCATCTTTAGAGTAAGATTTGGCTTAGAGGCCATTCCAAGTTTCTTCTTCAACCAATTAATAAAACTCTGCTGGCCAATTATACAGCTGTGAAGTGAAGTGATAAATCACTCCTTTCCTTTGAAGTTTTAAAACTCTGTAGAAATTCAAAACATAAACAGTGTTACGAAGCAGCTCAGTGAGCTCGGCGCCATTTTAACTGTCTCTTTAATAGTTAAGTTATCAGAAGAAGTTCTTGTAAAAATGAAGCTAAGATTTAAACAAACAAATTAAGGGCTCACGTGTACCAGTCCTGCTCGCCTTGGACGCAATAAATCAAGTTTTGTTCTGAGGAAGAGAGAGTTTGCTTTGCACTGCAATCGCAGCTGGAATTCCCGGCACGGAGACAATTCTGCCCTCAGCTGGCCTTCCCCCCCTCACAGACACAAACTGTGAGGGTCGGATGGCACTTTGCTCAGCAAAACGGCTCACCTTATCTTCTTTGCCTGAAGAATAAGGTAAACAAACTGTCAGACATCTGATGGATTGATAATCTGACAGATAACGCGACCTGGAATTTGGGAGCAGCTGTAATGAGCAGTTCCCATCAGCAAGCCCCTCCCCGGAACAAGTCCTTTCTGTTAGGTTGTGTCCATAAGGTGATGTTGGGGAACTGCTGTGCAAAACAACAGGCTATTCCTTGTATGTTTGCTCAAAACCTTTTCTTTTAATGGGTAGAGATAGGCACAAGGGAATCCGCTATTCTGGCTTGATAGTAATCAATAGGAAATACCATAGTATAATTTCTTACTATTAAAGGAATTAAAGCTGAATGCAGTCAAACATACCCTGGACCAAGGACAGCATATTATAATAAGCTTGCAGCATTCATAAGTAGAAATCCATGGCAGCAGCTGATGTGCATAAAGAATTTAAAACTAACCAAATACTTTTTCAGATATGTTGAGAATAAAATAAGAGAAAAGAGACAGTATACCAGCTGTTCACTGAAATGCGGTGAAATTTATAACAAAGCAGAGCTTCTCAACTTTTATTTATGCTTTGGAAATATTTGTAAAAACTAGTTGGGGTAGATTCAGAGAATAATGCTAATTAGTGGTCTGACAGCTAAGTCTTAAAAGTAGTATTCTAGGATTTGAGGGCCAAATCCAGTATTTGAGGGGGGCAGTATTCCAGTATTTGGGGTTGCCACAAAGAAGAGGGTGTCGACTTATTTTCCAAAGCACCAGAAGGCAAGATAAGAAATACTGGGTGAAAACTACTCAAGAAGAGAAGCAATCTGGAATTAAGGAGAAACTTCCTAACAGTAAAAGCAGTTAATCAGTGGAACAGGTTGCCTTCAAAAGCTGTGGGTGCTTCATCACTTGAAGTTTTTAAGAAGAGACTGGATAGCCACTTGTCTGAAATGATATAGGGTCTTCTGCTTGAGCAGTGGGCTGGACTAGAAGACCTCCAAGGTTTCTTCCAGTTCTGTTCTGATTGATTGATTGGTTGGTTGGTTGGTTGGTTGGTTGGTTGGTTGAAGTAGCGATTGAGAGATCATGATGTTTTTATTTTGAGAAAGATGTCTTAAAAGATATTTGATAGTACTTATCTGAAATCTGAAGACTATCACACAGTAAAAAGTCCTGACATAAGACCTTGATTACTCTAGATTACAGGACATGAAATAATGGGGTCAATTTTGAGGAAGTAAAATTCTGGTTCAATGTGAAGAAAATCTTTCTGATAATAAGTAAAACCAATTGCCTAGTGAAAAGATTGGCTGGCCTATCAGTGGACATGTTCATGAACAGAATGGATGGTTTGGAGTGAATTCTTTAATTTGGATTCCTGCATTGAATACAGGGATGAACAAGGTCATAAATTCTATTATTATCTACTATGCTGTTCAGTATTGATACAAAAAGGTTGGGAGAAATTAGCAGGTGCTTGGAAGTGAAGGACCATTATTCTTTTGATCTAACTGCACTGTTCCTCCAAGGAAACAGTAGATTTGCATTACTGGTGCTTGTTCAATAAGGATAAACAAGCCAAAATTAAGATCAGACAATCTAGAAGTATTCTTAATAAATAAATAATAAAAAGACAGGTTGTAGGATATTTTTCAGTCTGTTCCTGATGGAGTTGTACCAGTTTTGGAAGAGCTCCTTGAACTTGGATTTTTGTGTTATGTAGCAAAAATTTTATTTGAAGAGTTTTGCAAGAGTTCAATTGTCAATAGTTGGCCATGCATTTGTTCCATTCAGCCTTGAGTGCTGTGGTACACGCTGCGTGCAACTACCTTTGAGCATCTAATAGTTTGCATTTGTGCAGATTACGGCAACTTGTTCACTAACTTGTGTCCACTATCAGGAATGTATTATCACATGGTGAAAGACATCTGTTGGTTGTTAGTTATTTCCAAGCACAACTCAAGGAGTAGAACGTTTAAAACGTTAGCTTTTCTAGACATCATATCAATACAGTAGAACCCTTTTGTCACTTTTTGACATTTGCTTGGCAGGAATGTAGGAGAGGGCCATCTTCTATCTTGTTCCAAGCAAGGGATTTTCATCTACCCCCTAGCCTTTCTGTTTTTAAGAATAAAAGCTTAGTTTTTCCTCTTTAGCCAGGTATTTTCAGTTAATTTTAATAATAGTTTTTTAAAAAATTAACAGTTTTGTATGGGGGGGAGCGGTGTTGTTAAATCATTCAGTAGGCAGAAAGCCAGGATCTAAATCATATTTAGATAGATAAAAAATAATGATTGATAATTTGTAAGTCATTTTGTCTGAAGATTAGAGTAAAAAAAAGCTTTATTTTCAGGTGGCCGATATGTTGTTGGAACTGTGTGTTACTGAGTTGGAAGATGTGGCAACTGATTCACAAAGTGGTCGTCTCTCTTCTCAGCCAGTGGTGGTAGAAAGTAGTCATCCATATACTGATGATACTTCTACCAGTGGCACTGTTAAAATACCAGGTACTAAAATCTTTTAAAGAGTATCCTGAAATCAGACATAGGATATACACTACCATTGTAAGTTATATTGGGAATATATAGTAGTTTTAGCTTTGATGAAAGTGATCTAAAATGTTCTTAAGGTTATATAATGCATACTTGATCAGCTCTGGTCCCATAGAGTTCTAAGAGATAGCAAAAGGGCAGATATAATATTATGCAATATAATGATTCGCATATTGTACCATAATGATGCTGTTGGAATGCTAGATTAATTTAGAAGCAATGTTCCTGTATTTATTAAAATTATTTCAGATATATTGGCTTAATAAAATCATATTACAGATTATTACTAGCACAATTAAATAATCTTTTAGAATTTAGGTTCAAGATTGGAGTAGTGGTTCTAAACTATGTGCACTTGAATTAATATTGTGCAATTAAGTTTCAGATATTCAGCATGTAAGGCTTAATTATCTTGCCTGAAAAGATAATTAAATCCAACTAAACAATGAATGCAGTATTTAAGAAAACAAATCTTTCTCCTCTTCCTCCTCCTTCTGAGTTTTTTTTTATTTTACATTTGTTGCATTCAGGTGCTGAAGGTCTTAGAGTAGAATTTGACCGCCAGTGCTCCACAGAACGACGCCACGATCCTCTCACTGTCATGGATGGAGTCAACCGAATAGTTTCTGTGAGATCAGGTAATTAAATATGTATGTGACATTTTAAGTTAGAAAAATGTCTTTTTGTGAATGAACTTCATGTTGAAGATATGTAAATGTAACAGAATTATAAATAAATTAAAATATTTAATTCAGTTACATTTCATAAATTAAAATTACTAATTAAATTCTCCTCCCTTCTTCCCATCCCTATATTACATTGTACTTTCTGGCATTTTTTTCTCCTACTTAAATTTCTTGAACCACTTATTTTTGTTGTTTCTAATTTTTAATCTTGATTAAGTTTTCTGATTATGCTCTGCAAAATTTGTATTTGGGGAAGATATTTTGAAATGGAGTAATCGTTTGGGCCTGAGCATCGCTTCTAGGCATTTTAGTGTTGCCCCTCAGTGGTTCAGGGGGAAAAAAATCCAGACTGATTGAATTGTTATATAATGACCTGCTGCATTTGGAGTCATGATCTTCAGTGAAGATGAAAAGTTGTGACTTAGAGAAAGTGAAAAGAAGATTTTACTGTGAATTTATGTTTAACCTTGTAAAAATCCTTCAAGCCAGAGCAGCAGAATTTGTCAGCTGGAAATTATGGTACAACTTCAACAGCAGAAAGAAGCTTTAAGTTTGCAAAAGATAATGTTTGAAATTCAGAAATTATCAAATACATTTGAGAGGACAGAGAAGTTGGAAAATCTAGAGCATCTAACAGTAAAATATGATGAAGAAATTGGAGATGTTTATCAAGTAGAAAAAGTGGAGGTTAGAGTCCTAAAAAACGAAGAGAAAAATGACCACAAAGAAACCAAATCCACGGATATCTATGGTGATTGGTTTGTGTCTGGAAATGGAAAGAGTGGAATACGGAAAGAGGAATTAAATGGAGAGGAACTCTACCCCAGATGGCAAGATACAGAAGAAGAAAAAACAAAATAATTTATGGATTTAAAATTTTATTAGCAATATCATTGATAAAACTACTGACAAATAAAGATAAGCTGATCAAGGAAACAGAAGAAGGGCATCGAAATTACACGAGAGACTCAATAAGCAATGAGTTGCAAAGAGGAGTCCATGCAAATTTGATTAAGGAGATGATTAGAGGACTGGTACCACAAATGGCAGAAGACATGAGATTGTTTTGCTACTGGAAAGATACAGGTTGATAGATGAAAGTGTATAATCTAAAACTAGTTAAATTTAGTGAAATTTAGTGACAATAGATATGGTTAAATAAACTACTGATAATGATAATAATGTATATATATGTATTGGTATGACAAGTAGTAATTGGATATGAATATTGAATGATACCTATGAAAGGAAGATTAGAAATTATTTGATTATATATAAAGGTTAATAAAAAAGAACTAAGTTGAATTTATCTAAGTTTTGCTTATTAGGGGGAAAATACTATGATAATGGATAGAGTTAAATGAAGGAGGGATAATGATAATAATGTGTGTGTGTATGTATGTGTATGTATGCGTGCGTGCGTGTGTATATATATATATATATATATATATATATATATATATATATATATATATATATATATATATATATATGTAGGTCTCTAGTTGTTCGGGTTTTCTCCCGCGTAGAATTGGAGATGTCTTGGCGACGTTTCGACGAAGTCACATTCGTCATCTTCAGGCTGCTGCTGACTACTTCAGGTTTGGTGTTTCCAGGAGTAGTGTGGGATCTTGGCTGGCTGTTTGTTCCTTATAACTGCTGGTAGGGGATTAAATTTTAACTGCCAGTAGGGGATTAAGTTTTAACTGCCAGTAGGGGATGAAAACTGATTGAATGGGGGCTTGGGTGTGTCTTGATTAGGTGGAAGTGTGTCCTTATTTGGTGGAGGGGTGTTCTGTTCTGATTGTTTGGGGGGTTGTGTTTCCTGTGAGGGTGGGAGGGGTTTTGAAGAGGCTGATTGTGCTTTAGCAGTCTGGCTTCTGGTTCTGGGTCGTGCCTCCTCATCAGTTTGTGTTTTTGGTTGTTTTCTTTGTGGATGTTTTTTGGTAGTGTTCTGTGTGGCTATTGTGAGTGTGGGCCTGGTCTCATTCTTCATGTTTGGGATTCGTTTGTTAATGAGGGCGGGTTTCCAAAGGGCTGGCAGGTGGGAGGTGTCGTCTCGCCTGTTCATGCTATGTGGGTGTTTTTCTATTTCGATTGCTTCCCTGATTATACGGTTGTTGAAGTGTTCGGCCTTGGCGATGGTTCTGGTCTTATTGAAGTCAATTTTATGTCCTGTGGCTTTGAGGTGTTGGACCAGGGAAGAAGTTGGTTCTTCTTTTTTGATTGCATTTTGTGTTCTTCAATGCGTGCACTTATTCTTCTGTTGGTCTGTCCGATGTATGTGGCGGGGCAAGTAGTGCATGGGATTTCATATACTCCTTGATTTTCTAATTCAATTTTGTCTTTGGGGTTTCTTAGGATGGTGGATATTTTCCGGTCTGTGCAGAATGCTGTCTTGATGTTGTGTTTGCGGAGGATTTTGCTGATTTTGTCTGTGGTGCCTTTTATGTATGGGAGGAGGGCTTTTCCATTTTCTTGTTCTCTGTCCTGGACTTTAGTGGGGGTTTCTTTTTGGATTAGGTTGGTGATCTTATTTCTTTGGAATCCATTGGATGTCAGTACGTTGGTGAGAGTGTGTAGTTCGGTTTTTAGGTGTTGTTCATCAGCTAGGCGTTTTGTTCTGGAGATGAGTGTCTTGGCTACGGAATTGATCTGGGCTGGGTGGTGGTGTGAGAGTGCGTGCAGATAGCGGTTGGTGTGTGTTTTCTTCTGGTAGATGGTGTGTCCTAGGGAGCCGTTAGATTTCCTGTAGACTAAGACGTCCAGGAAGGGGAGTTGGTTGTTTGCTTCTGTTTCCATGGTGAACTGTATTTTGGGGTGTAGGCTGTTGAGGTGTGTAAGGAAGATGTCCAGTTGTTCTTTCCCATGTGGCCAGATTATGAAAGTGTCATCTACATATCTGAGCCAGAGTTTAGGTTTGTGATCAGATTTTTCTAGAGCTTGGGTTTCAAAGTTTTCCATGTAGAGGTTGGCAATGACAGGTGAGAGGGGTGATCCCATGGGTGCTCCTTCCATCTGTTTGTATCTTTGTCCATTGTGAATGAAGTATGTGTTAGATAGGCAGTGGTTGGTTAGATCCAGGATGTGTTTGGGGGGGTTGTATTTGTTTTGGATAGCAGTTAAGGCTTCTTTGATTGGTACTTGGGTGAAGAGTGATACGACATCAAAGCTCACGAGTAGGTCACTGGGCTGTAAGTTTTGTTTCTGTATGATTTCTATGAAGTGGAAAGAGTTTTTTACATGTGAGGTGATGGAATCTGCATAGGGCTGTAGTTGTTTGGCAAGAAATTTGGCTAGATTTTGTAAAGGTGAGCCTATGGAGCTGACTATTGGTCTAAGTGGAGTTCCTTCTTTGTGTATCTTGGGTAGACCATAGAGCTTGGGGCATCTGGATGATTTTTCTCTGGGAATGATTCTTTGCTGGATCTCTTCACTGATGGGGGAGGCTTTTATTTTGGTTCTAGTGGTTTTTTCCAGGTAGGTGGTGGGGTCCGTGTTTAGGGGTTTGTATGTGGAGTCTTGGAGTAGGTTGGTTAATTTGGTTTGGTAGTCAGAAGTGTTCATAACCACCGTGGCATTGCCCTTGTCTGCTGGTAAGATTATTATGCTGGTGTCTTCTTTCAGATTATGTAGTGCTGTCTGTTCTTCTTTGGGTAAGTTGCTTTTGGGTGGCTTGCTGGTGCAGAGGATGTTGGTGATTTCGGATCTGATTCTGTTAACACAGAACACTACCAAAAAACATCCACAAAGAAAACAACCAAAAACACAAACTGATGAGGAGGCACGACCCAGAACCAGAAGCCAGACAGCTAAAGCACAATCAGCCTCTTCAAAACCCCTCCCACCCTCACAGGAAACACAACCCCCCAAACAATCAGAACAGAACACCCCTCCACCAAATAAGGACACACTTCCACCTAATCAAGACACACCCAAGCCCCCATTCAATCAGTTTTCATCCCCTACTGGCAGTTAAAACTTAATCCCCTACTGGCAGTTAAAATTTAATCCCCTACCAGCAGTTATAAGGAACAAACAGCCAGCCAAGATCCCACACTACTCCTGGAAACACCAAACCTGAAGTAGTCAGCAGCAGCCTGAAGATGACGAATGTGACTTCGTCGAAACGTCGCCAAGACATCTCCAATTCTACGCGGGAGAAAACCCGAACAACTAGAGACCTACATACTAACACCCGCGAAAACCTCAGAAAATATATATATATATATATATATATATATATATATATATATATATATATATATATATATATATATATATATATATATATATAGATATATATATGATTTTTTACAACCCCTGGTAAGCCCCAATTATGGGAGGAAGCTAACAGCTTCCATCATCTGTCAATTGGCTCGTCACAAGAGTCCATCACGACAGAAACCCAATATTTTTACTGTTGCCTTTGTTATATTTGTGGTTTTTTTTTATTTGTGCTGATAAATAAATAAAGGGAGACTAGTATAGATCTATTTCAAGCTATTTAGCTCTCATCAGCTAGCCATACCCTTACTGGGATTTGAACCTGGGCTATAATACATGCTAGGCAGAAAAAATCTTAAAACTCTTTCACCCTGGCTTCGCTGATAACGGATAAGAGCCTGTGGCCTAATGGCTAAGATTTCTGCCTAGCATGTATTATAGCCCAGGTTCAAATCCCAGTAAGGGTATGGCTAGCTGATGAGAGCTAAATAGCTTGAAATAGATCTATACTAGTCTCCCTTTATTTATTTATCAGCACAAATAAAACACACACACACAAACACACACAAAGATATATATCTGTGTGTGTGTGTGTTTTTGTGCTGATAAATAAATAAAGGGAGATTAGTATAGATCTATTTCAAGCTATTTAGCTCTCATCAGCTAGCCATACCCTTACTGGGATTAGAACCTGTGCTGTATTGCATCTTAGGCAGATGTGTTAACCATTAAGCCACAGAGTTCTTCTCCTTATCAGCTGAACCAGGGAGAAAGGTATATATTTAAAGTCACAACCCCTGGTATGCCCAAATATTGGAGGAAGTTCACTGCTTCCATTCTCTGTCCATCGGCTCGTCATAAGAGACCATCCAGACAGAAACCCAATATTTTTACTGTTGCCTTTGTTACATTTGTGTTGTATTTGTGCTGATAAATAAATAAAGGGAGACTAGTATAGATCTATTTCAAGCTAATTAGCTCTCATCAGCTAGCCATACCCTTACTGGGATTAGAACTTGTGCTGTATTGCATCTTAGGCAGATGTGTTAACCATTAAGCCATAGAGTTCTTCTTATCAGCTGAGCCAAGGAGAAAGGTATATATTTAAAGTCACAACCCCTGGTATGCCCAAATATTGGAGGAAGTTCACTGCTTCCATTCTCTGTCCATCGGCTCGTCATAAGAGACCATCCAGACAGAAACCCAATGTTTTTACTGTTGCCTTTGTTACATTTGTGTTGTATTTGTGCTGATAAATAAATTATATATGTATGTATGTATGTATGTATGTATGTATGTAAGTATGTATGTATGTATGTATGTATGTATGTATGTATGTAAGTAAACAGTGATTCGGAAGGGAGAATTAGAAATTTTTGTTACTAAATATTATTGATGTTTAGTGAGAATAGGCCATAAGGATATAGTGTTATTGGAGGATATTAGAAATAACAAATGAAATGCCAGTATGTGGTCAGGTTTTAAATCTTGGTACATTTTATGATGAAGGACGTTTAAACAATTATAGTCAAATGAAAATGGAGGTATGATGATGGTAATATGTATAAAAATATCTGATTTAAATACTTGAGTTAATACGAATCTTGTGACGACAGTGGAAGAGACGCACGAAAGCTTTTTGTAACCAACTGATACACTTTCTACAGTATGTAAAGAAGGAGGATTCTTTGTGTTGTGTTTGTTTTGAAAATTTAAAATAAAAAAAAACCTTTAATAAAAAAAAAGAAAAGTTGTGACTGGAGGATCATCAAGATATATTGTGCTGTTTTTATGTGGCAGAGCGAAAATAATAGATTCCCTTCCTGAATAGGTCAAAGATTAAATTGACTACTTTATCTAAATATTTCAGGTCGTGAATGGTCTGACTGGTCTAGTGAACTGCGCATTCCAGGTGA
This sequence comes from Thamnophis elegans, assembly GCF_009769535.1. Taxonomy (NCBI): domain Eukaryota; kingdom Metazoa; phylum Chordata; class Lepidosauria; order Squamata; family Natricidae; genus Thamnophis; species Thamnophis elegans. Next base: position 31,200,313 of record NC_045551.1, read on the forward strand.
TGAATTAAAATGGAAATTTATCAGTGATGGCTCTGTGAATGGATGGGGTTGGCGCTTCACAGTTTATCCCATCATGCCAGCTGCAGGTGAATCCCATGTGTTGTTTCAGAATAGACATATTTCTCTGTACTGGCATATTTGTTCTTTTCATTTTTCACTTGAGTTATTAGCAAGCAGCTTAAATAGCAGAAAAGAGAGATTTACTCCTGTGTTAAAGATACTATGGTTGGTATCTAATTCGTAAAATGATAAACTAAGCCAGTGTTAGATTTTATCCATTGATGGCAGCCATATGTCTGTGATAAAAGTTTTTTTAGATATAGATAAAGCATCACATGAATCATTGTAAGCATAGTTGGAGTTTATACAAATTGTTAAGTCATTATCTTTCATTCACCTTCCCAACACAGTTCAATTGTGTTTGTTTTATTTCTCTAAATATGATCACTAATTTTGATTAGAAAACAGCTAATATTTGGACTTTTTCCTACAGGTCCAAAAGATCTTCTTTCAGATCGCTGTATTCTTTCTTGTCCGTCAATGGATTTGGTAACATGTTTACTGGATTTCCGTTTGAATTTTGCTTCTAACAGAAGCATAGTTCCTCGCTTAGCAGCTTCGTTAGCTGCATGTGCTCAGCTGAGTGCTCTAGGTGAGTTCATGTTTCTATTGAGCTTTTGATTTCTAATACTAAAAACACCATTTCTTAAGCCTTTGTGCATTTGTATATCTTGTAGCTGCTGGCCACCGCATGTGGGCTTTACAGAGACTACGAAAGTTACTGACTACTGAGTTTGGCCAATCAATTAATATCAACCGAATCCTAGGAGATAATGATGGTGAAGCCCGAACTATGGTAAAATTACCAAGCCTCCCATTACTAGTATCATAAATTCTCATAATTGCTGTCATTCTGGCTTAAATCTTAGAGATACAGATATAAATCTAAATCTCCCTCTCTCTGTGTCTCTTTCTCTTGTTGTTTTTTAAACTGTACAATTGAGCAAGGTTTTGATTTCAGAATGTATGTGGGATTATCTCGATATCTGAGGGGGGATGGGTGGTTAAGAAATAGGAAGCATAAATAAATACAAATAAATAAAAAATTGACTTATTTGACTAAGATTGACAAATTGTACTTAAATACTGGCTTTATCAAATATACCTTGTATGTGGTATACATTATGGAAGGCTCTGATGGATAATATTTTTAAACTAGGTAATTATCTCTCGGCTGTAAGATGTAGCTAATATGCAACATCAGAAAACTATCACTGCTATCTAATCTGGTTTTTTTTTTATGTGTATGTGTGTCAGAGTTTCACTGGCAGTGCCTTAGCTGCTCTAGTTAAAGGTCTTCCTGAGGCTTTACAGCGGCAATTTGATTATGAAGATCCCATTGTCAGAGGTGGCAAACAACTGCTTCATAGTCCATTTTTTAAGGTAATTTAACATTGGGTGCAAAAGATTTTAACAGTCAGAAATGGGAATCCTTTAGCATTGCTTGTAAGCAAACCTGAATGGTCAGCTTGAAATTTCATCTGAATATATAATAGAATTATTTGATTAAAACAAAAGTGCAACAAAATTAGTCATGGGCTTTAAAAGAATAAATTCTTTTTCTTTCATGTAAGAACTGAGCTGTTATTCTTTAAATAAAGAGCAGTGCAGTAATTGAAGAATTAAAATCTTTTGATTTTATACTTTTATTATTAATTGTTTCAATGTATTTCAATGCACCAAAGTGGTTTCTTATTCAATCAATTGAACTATCATTGCATCCTTGCCATAATATTTACTAGTACCACTAGCGCCTCTACCTCCAGTAATAATGAAATGAAGCCAAGGAGATGCCAGTAATAATACCAATCTGATGGGTTCAGACGAAAGCTGAAAGTTTGCTCTTTTGAAAAGCGCTGTTTTTATTTGTGTAGGTGCTTGTAGCCCTTGCTTGTGATCTGGAATTGGATACTCTTCCCTGCTGTGCAGAGACACACAAATGGGCTTGGTTTAGAAGATACTGCATGGCTTCCAGAGTTGCTGTAGCCCTTGATAAAAGAACACCACTTGCCATCGCCTCTTTCTTGATGAGGTACTGGTTTAACATAACATTTGTTTAGTTGGATATGTAAGTGTTGGTTCTTAAAACAATGCACAATCTACATTAGATTGGGTAAAGACCATGAGGGTATATGTGGTTTGAAGTCAGTCAGTATTAGACTCGTTGCCATAACTTGCTCTATTTCATAATGGGATTTTAATGACTCATTATAGACTCAAAAGTTCAAACAACATTCAAGTTCAACTGAACTGATCACAAAATAACATAATTTAAATTATAGGTTGCCAAGAAAATTCAAGAATTAATGGCAGATCATGAAAACATTGATATTCTGCATGAGAGCCATGAAGTTTTAAAAGAGAACAAGATGAACAGCTCGTACAGTGGATGAACAGGTTCTTTGGGGCTATATTTTTTTTGGGTGGAGAAGGCTTTTGGTAAATTCTAAATATGTAAAAAATTAAGGTTTTAGGGAATTTTACATGGTCAAACTATACGTTCTTTCCTTCAACAGGAGACCAGATGACTGGACACTTTCTGCAGGTGGCAGTGGAACAATATATGGCTGGGGCCATAATCACAGAGGGCAACTTGGAGGTATAGAAGGAGCAAAAGTTAAAGTTCCTACACCATGTGAAGCTCTTGCTACGCTTAGACCAGTACAGTTAATAGGTGGTGAGCAGACACTTTTTGCAGTGACTGCTGATGGGAAGGTAAGGAACATATTTATGTATAAAATCCTCTCCTCTCCCCTCTCCTCCTCTATTGTTAATATGTGTGCCTTCTGAAATAAACCCAGAAACTGAAACTTTAAAGAAAACTAGTTAAAACAAAAACATGCCAAATATTAGTGGTATTGGGTAGATCCCAAAGAGTCTGTAAAGCAAGAGATAGTACTGTGAATGAAAACCAAAGATTTATTCATTAAAGGAAAATTATTGTCTTATTAAAAGCAATTGCTCACTACTTTAATTATCCAGTGAATCACACTGCTATGTGTGGCGTATACTGTTATAGTCCATGCCATATACCAGGAACTGTGGTGGCATGGTGGTTAGAATACAATATTGCTGGCTAACTCATCTCATAGCAAGCAGTTCGATCCTGACCAGCTCAAGGTTGATTCAGCCTTCGATTCTTTCGAGGTCGGTAAAAATTGTTGGGGGTAGTATGTTGACTCTCTAAACTGCTTAGAGAGGGCTGTAAAGCACTATGAAGCAGTATATAAGTGCTATTGCTATAAATAGTGCCTTATTTCTATCCTAATCTTCCAGAATCACTTAATAAATTCTCATCTCAAAAAGATATTTCAAAAAGAATTATTACAGTAGTAGGCTATGAATATTGGAATTGGAACTGGATGGAAACTGACCAGGCCTTTCATAATAAAAGAACAGCCTGGCCAATGACAACAATGGGAAGAGTAATACTGATTATCTACTGCGGTAATAATTACAAATCAGACCAAATACTGGGGAGTGTTCATTTATAATCACTTGAATTTTAAGGACCTGCAATGTTTTGAAACTTTCTCTAGCTGAGCCTTTTAGCAGGCATAAATCCATAAATGGATGATAATGTCAAGATTTGTAGAATACAAACAAAGCTAGCAAGAGATATGATAATTAGCCCAAAATATACAAATGCTTCTAGGTGAAGCAAACAGAATTGGTGAAAAACAATAAAGATCTTAATTTTGGAAAGGCAATACTGTTCTTGATGTAACCTACTAATATTCGTGTGTGAGAAATTCATACAAGTAACACTTTTTTTTTTACATTTTAGCTCTATGCCACAGGATATGGTGCAGGTGGAAGACTTGGAATTGGGGGGACAGAGTCTGTTTCTACCCCCACATTACTAGAATCCATTCAGCATGTGTTTATCAAGAAAGTTGCTGTGATTCTGGAGGAAAACATTGTCTAGCATTGTCTCAGAGGGAGAAGTTATTTCCTGGGGTGAGGCAGAAGATGGCAAACTGGGCCATGGCAACCGGAGGTAGCACATTTTATAAGTAATATCATATATGTTCCATAGATATGTAAAATCCTAAAGCAGCTTCGTGTAGTAATTAAAAGTGCTGTCTTAGAATCCTGGGAGACTGAGTTCTAATCCTGCTTTAGGCATGAAATTCAGTTGGATAATTGAGGATTAGCCACTCTAGAAAGAAAGTACTTCAGTCATTTCTGAAAATGTTGTTCCAAACACCCGCAGGATTTTTTTCTGTGGTCACCAGGAGCCAGAATTGAATTGACAGACCATATCAACAAAGCAACGAAGCTGCAATGTTTATAATAAAATCAAAGAATAATTTAGGAGGAAATGGAAACTTTAACATACCAATCGGGTTAGACATTGGTGAATTGTGCAGGCTTGAATTGCACTAGCCACTAATCTGTGCCAGGGATTTTTAAGTAGCACGCATAGTTCAGAATGTAGTGCATGCATTTGAGAGAAAGAGGGAAGCTGGGAGTATGGAATTGAAGTGGCTTATCACTGGCTTATCATGAGAGCTCTGTATAATCCTTAAAGGCAGCAAAAAAAGTTTAAAGATTATTTAACTTGAAAGTCTGAAACTGTGTTTTAACTGTTCCAGTTAATCTGTTATACCTTGCAGCCCACAATGTATTTAACATCATGTATTGCTCTTGGTGCTTTACAATTATTTTGTTTAGTCCTTGTGATCGTCCTCGAGTAATTGAATCTTTGCGGGGCATAGAAGTTTTGATATTGCTGCTGGTGGAGCACACAGTGCATGTATTACTGCTGCAGGAGATCTTTATACATGGGGCAAGGAAGATACGGACGTCTTGGTCATGGGGACAGTGAGGATCAGTTGACACCTAAGCTGGTGAGATGGTGTCCAGTTGCATGTTTGAACTACCCTTTTTTAACTGATAAAGCATTCAATTCAACTTGTAATAGGCCACTTCATTATGCCAATTTCATGCAAAAGATTTAAGGAAGTCAAATCGATAAACAAATAACTTTGGACTTCCTGTTTTGCTAGATTTATTTTTGGAAGCATCCATCCATCCATCCATCCATCCATCCATCCATCCATTTTAAACCAGAATTTAAAAAGCCCCAGAAAACACAACCATACAACTATTTTAAAACCACTATAAAAATCCAATTACATATATGGAAACAATCTCCCCGTGGAGATTCGTACCCTCACCACCGTCCAGGCCTTCCGCACAGCCCTCAGAACTGCTAACCCGTCATGCCTGGGGATAATCTTATTTCGCCCCTCCCCGAATGCTGAGTGAATGTTGAGTTTTATTGTCTAATTTACTTTGTGCCATTCTTTTTTCGTATTGTCCTACACTCCCCTTCCTTGTTGATTGTAAGCCGCCCTGAGTCCCCTCAGGGAAAAGGGGCGGCCTATAAATAAATAAAACAAAACAAACAAAACAAACAAAAACAAACAAAAACAAACAATATAAAAAACATATTCAGAGAGTACAGGCAATCAGCTATATTTAACTTGTGTTTCAGGCTACAATGTTGATCTTTTATTTTGCTGAAATTACCTGTAAAAATGAAAAGTATAAAACATTGCTTGAATTTCAATTCATTTTTTACTTTTACTTTTTATTTCATTTTACCAGAAAATCTTAAAATTGCAAAAAAAAAAATACTATTGTGCAAATCAAAATGCAATATTAATTCAATGAAATGAATACCACATCTAAAGTGGATATGCAATATGTTCCTGTTTCATAAATGTATACAAATGCTCAAACGTTTCAGAATGGCATCTAATATGTAATGTAGCACTTTTCCATTGTACTCAATGCAATGAACCACTGAAGTGAAGACCCACATGATTTTCTGTGATTATACTAATTAACCTTTTAAAGGTCTGATCATTTGAATTATTTGATAACCAAATGCTTGTTTGACAGGTTGAAGCACTCCAGGGTTACCGTGTGATTGACATAGCCTGTGGCAGTGGGGATGCACAGACCCTCTGTTTGACAGATGATGATACTGTCTGGTCCTGGGGAGATGGAGACTATGGAAAGCTTGGAAGAGGCGGAAGTGATGGCTGCAAAGTGCCAATGAAGGTACTTCTTTCATACTTTAGTAAAATGAGAAAAAATGTGCACCATTTTTCTACATCGTAAAAATATTTAGCCTTATCTATTGGATTCGGAATAATGTTGAATGATATGAGCTAAACAGGATTCTCATTCAAGAAAATTGTGTATTTAACAAATGTATTTCAGACCAGTTTGACAAAAGTCCAATAGGTTATATAAGACCGCGAAAGATTCTGATTTCTCCTGCACTTGCAAAAGTTGGTCCCTCTGGCTATTTTTATTTTCAGAAATTTAAATTGGGAAAAAGCAGGCAAAGTTTTCAGATTCTTTCTAGTCTACCTGACATTCTGTGTCACTTCCATCAATTGTATAGTATTAAAATCCAATAATATTATGAAATAATCACGGAAATATGTTAGTGTGTATAAACCATTAGATATAAATCACCGTTGTGACCCATTAAGCATCTGTTTGAAGTGTTGGAAAGATGAGTAAATGATTTGCAATTAGGTGTATAGTATTCCACATGCTGAGTATGATAACAGAAATGTCTTCTTCCTGACTGGTAATAAAAAATATGCAGAAGATGTAGGCACATCTTTAATGATAACAGCAGTTGATCAGATCTCTGTGGATGTAGCCATTTTGTTAGAAACAAAATATCAATTTCCTGATATATTTTCTGAATTTTAAGGCTCTTTATAACAATTGTTTTACTCTTGTGAGACTGCCCTACATGGCTATCATCTGCTTTCATGGGAATGAAAGCTATGTTCACCATATATGGTTGGTTCAGATGTCGCCTTCATTTCTCTGGGAGAAATGGGTGGGGTAGCTTGACTAAACAAAGATGATAAAGAAAAGAGAATGAGATCAGAGTATTTTAAATTATTTCTTTAAATAATGAACTTGGATTTTAGTAGTATCTTTTGGGACAGTGTAGATTTAGATACAGCAGTATGCTGCATGTTCTGCAGTTACCTTCTTTGACAAGTTGTGTTTAAACTTTTTCCTCCTAGATTGATTCTCTCACTGGTGTTGGAGTAGTTAAGTAGAATGTGGCTCACAATTTTCTGTGGCCCTTACCAAATCAGGAACATGTACACTTGGTAAGTGTATTTATTCTTTCAAAAAATGTAATACCACTCTTAGTGATTTATTTTCTTTTAAACAAAAACATAATCACGGCAGGCTGGAGGTTAAAAGACATAATACTGGCATTGTTACAAACAGAGGTAAGGTATTGCTTTACCAAATTATGCTTCTTTAATGGAATCTAGGAAGATCACAGGTTTATCTTTGTGATATCTGCTTTTTAAATATAGGGAACAGTTATATAAAAATCTATGTTCTCCTAATTTACATGTGTGTATAATTAGGAACAATTAAAGATGGATGTATTATTGCAATTTATGTTTTGGATATAGGGGCAAAGGTGATTACCATCGATTAGGTCATGGATCAGATGACCATGTTCGAAGACCTCGACAAGTCCAGGGTTTACAAGGAAAGAAAGTAATTGCCATAGCAACGGGCTCTTTACACTGCGTGTGTTGTACTGAAGATGGTATGTGGAATAATTCACTCCTTTAAAAACAAAACAAACAGGCCTTAAACTCCCAAAGTGAAGACATTTTAGAAGGCCATTATATCATCCCTGATCTTTTGGTACACTGCTGAGTATTTACTTCAAATTCCAGTTGCTTTCAATTTTAAAAATGCATCCTTTCACTATTTCTGAAGAAAATCTTCCAAAATAATCTTTGCCTTATGTTCAATTTGTGCAGAACCTGACGAAGTGGTAAACCTTTAAAATATACCCATGTGTTATAATTTGCATTGCACATGTAAACTTAATGTACTTCCCAAGTAGATTGCTTCTGAATGCCTTTGCCAAAGGCTTAAAGAAGCAATAGAATTAGCATGTAGAAGTCATAGGAAACTAGAAATTTTACAAAATAAATTAGAAGTAGAGGTGACGGTATATGTCATGGCTGCATTTCACCTATCCATGCTTCATGAGCTGACAGCCAGACATTAGCCTGGGAGGGGAGGCAAAGATTGGAAGTGAAAAAAGGGGGCATCAAAGTCCAGCTGAGTCATTTAGAAGCCAGCCAAGGGCATTATATATGCAGAGCGGGGAACCAAGCATCTGTTTCCCTAAAACATCCGAGGTGGCGCAGTGGTTAGGGTGCAGTACTGCAGGCCCTTCGGCTGACTGTTATCTGCAGTTCAGCCGTTTCTAAATCTCACTGGCTCAAGGTTGACTCAGCCTTCCATCCTTTCCGAGGTGGGTGAAATGAGGACCCAGACTGTTGGTGGTGATATGCGACTCTGTAAAACCGCTTAGAGAGGGCTGAAAGCCCTATGATGCGGTATATAAGTCTAACTGTTATTGCTATTGCTATTGCTAAAACAATTTAAAAGCATCTCATTGGACCTTTGCAGATAATCAGGGAAGGTGACCCGGAAGGTGGGGGCGCAGGGGGGGGGGGAGAGAAGAGGAAACTTTCCTTTGCATTGTTTACACGGGGAAACCTCAGATTCACGTTAATGTCAACCATCCCACTCAGTCCTCTAGTAGAGAAAGACTCCTGGTCATTTGTTTTGCCAAGGGTATATTTTACTGAAGCTGAAATGGTTACAGAAGTAGTGTTCAACATTCAGGATATTCTAAGATAATGCTAGAATATTATCAAAAACAAGAATTGTGACAATTGACTTCAGCTAATGGATGTAATTATCCTAAGAAATACTAATAGCTTAAATTTCCTGTGCTTCCCCTCCCTCTTTCCCCCAAATTATCATTCAGGTTCAAGAATCCAGGCTCTGTTTTTCCTTTGTGCTAAAATAGATTTCTTACAAGCATACACTTTCAGTCTCATGCATGTAGAATACTTCTTTGTCCACATTAATCAGCCAGAGTTGGAAGACTATGTTATCAGCTCTTCTCTGAGACATGACAATTCCTGAACCACCAGCTTTTTTTCTCCTTTTGTTGCTAAACTGACACTAAATTAATTAAAGGAAATACTCATGTCTCCTGAGACAGTACCTTCTACCTGTTATATATATATATATATCTTATTAAATGTTTTGATTGTTGTGTGCCAATTATTACTTGTTCTCATTAATACATATTGTTGTTGAAGTCATTTTGTAAATGATACAACATTTCTACGTCTTTATTATAAATGATTGATTTGTTTGAGTTGGTAAATAATAATTTTGAATGGTACAGGTGAAGTTTATACCTGGGGAGATAATGATGAAGGGCAGCTTGGAGATGGGACAACTAATGCTATCCAAAGGCCACGTCTGGTTGCAGCACTTCAGGGTAAAAAGATCAACAGAGTAGCTTGTGGTTCAGCGCATACTTTAGCTTGGTCTACCAGTAAACCTGCTAATGCAGGCAAGCTCCCTTCCCAGGTAACAAAAAATCTTTTAACTCATGCTTTTAATCTTTTGGAAACTGTGTAAAACCAGAATATAATAGTAGCAAGTGTAGAAGTGTAGACTATAGCTCTATTTATGCACTGATCATGTTATCCAATGACTTGTTGAACTTGAGGCCAAAAGCAATGATTTGATGATAAAGTTTTAATGTTTTTCCAGAGACTTCTTATGATTTCTTAAAAATCATACTGATGTTAGCTTCTTCATTTTCTATGACTTTATCTATTTTATTGCTCCCACAGTTCTTGCTTCCAGATACAAATGGTATTTATTGCAAATCTTCCAATGCACCATTGTTGCTATTTAATCATACCATTGTTTGTAGCAGTCTGTGAATACTGTGTGTTATTGTTATCATTAAAATATAAAACATATTAAAACAATGTATAATATTCAATAGAGAGCCTAATTAGCTGACTATTAGGTCTTATACTATCTTACATGAAAGAACACCCTCTACTCAATGCACATGAAATTCTAATGATGTGAATTTTGTAGGTTCCCATGGAATACAATCATCTACAGGAAATTCCTATCATTGCCTTAAGGAACAGATTGCTCTTGCTGCATCACATTTCCGAACTCTTTTGTCCTTGTATTCCCATGTTTGATCTTGAAGGACGCCTTGATGAGACTGGCCAGGGTCCCTCAGTGGGGTTTGATGCATTACGAGGAATTTTGATATCACAAGGAAAGGCATGTATCTCAAAACATCCTACAAATAATTACTAGTTACTGCCATAATGCTTAAAATGTGCAAATTGTTAACATCTGATATATGATTTACGATTTACAGTATATAAAGATCATAGCATTGTTACATGGAATTCAAGTATGAATTACTAATAAGGTTTCTTCTAATATATTGCTGCTAATGTAATATTTTGTATTTTAAATGAAAAGTGAATAATCTCAAATATTCAACCAGAAATGTTGTTATGTTCCAAATCGCTTACTTTGTCGTTTTAGGAGGCAGCTTTTAGAAAAGTTGTACAAGCAACTATGCTTAGAGATCGTCAGCATGGGCCAGTTGTAGAACTCAACAGAATACAAGTAAGAATGTCATGATATGACTGTTGAATGTAAGATTTCTAGCCAGCCTTGTGTTTGAAGTTGAGGATTAGAGAATGGGAAAGTCCACTTATAATACCGATAGAAGGTTTTGCCACTTTCTAATTCTGATTGATTGTTGCTGATTGATTGGTGGCTTTTAAAAGCTTCACATTATTTGATAGGTCATAAATAAAACATTTTAGTATGCCATGAGAAATCTGTGGATTTTTTTGTGGTTTTGTGGTATATACAGATATATGTAAATAAAACATTAATCTGTAAAGATCCAGTCTGCTTTGTGTAACTGTTCACAACTGTGTGGGCTGTATGTAAATAGTCACACTCTGTTAAGCATGTAGTAATTCCGATCTTCCACTGTATATATAGCCTTGGTGAATGGAATGGATTTACAATTCCTTCCCACTCTCCCTACATCCACATGTTCCTCCTCAAGAGCCTTTCCGGAAGAAAACAGGGCTATCCTGAGCAACGTTGAATAGATGCTGGTAACATGCCTGAGAGAAGAAAGAGCTCAATTAAGCAGAGCCCTGATTAATTTTCAATACAATACAAGAGGTGGAAGGGACCTTGGAGGTCTTCTAGTCCAACCTCCTATACCCTTTCAGACAGATGGCTATCCAACATCTTCTTAAAGACTTCCAGTGTTGGGGCTTTCACAACTTCTGGAGACAAGCTTACATGTCAGACTGAGCACTTCTAACATCCAGCATCAGAGCTTACATCCGGGCAATTAGGACGACAAAAAGAACATACATTGCCTCTCTGATTGCTTCCGCTGAGTTGCGCCCAGCCGCCTTGTTCAGGATAACCCGTTCCCTCCTAAATAGGAGGGATTCGAGCGATCCTTTGCAAAGCAGAGCTGAGGACTACGTCCAATTCCTCGCGGATAAAGTTGCTCGGCTTCGGGCGGACCTAGACTCCAATTCCGCAGAACCAGCTGAGGCACCAGGGGATAATCTGGTAGGACATCTCTGGGTTGATTTTCAAGCTGTTACCCCTGAGGACGTGGAGAAGGCCATTGGAGCTGTGAGTGCCTCCACATGTGTACTGGACCCGTGCCCCTCCTGGCTGGTTGCTAACAGCAGGGAGGTGACACGGGGCTGGATCCAGGCGGTTGTTGCCGCCTCCCTTCGGGAGGGGATCTTTCCCCCCGCACTAAAGGCGGCGGTGGTGAGACCCCTCCTGAAGAAGCCATTTTTGGATTCAGCCGTTCTAAACAACTATCGTCCAGTCTCCAACCTCCCCTTTGTGGGGAAGGTTGTTGAGAAGGTGGTAGCCTTTCAGCTCCAGCGGTCCTTGGAGGAAACCGATTATCTGGATCCCTTCCAGTCGGGATTTAGACCTGGCTACAGCACGGAAACCGCTTTGGTCGCATTGATCGATGATCTCTGGAGAGCCAGGGATGGAGGTCATGCCTCTGTCCTAGTGCTCCTTGACCTCTCTGCGGCTTTTGATACCATCGACCATGGTATCCTTCTGCGACGACTGCGGGAGGTGGGGGTGGGAGGCACTGTTCTACGGTGGTTCTCCTCTTACCTCTCGGACAGGTCGCAGTCGGTGTTGGTTGGAGGGCAGAGATCGACCCCTAGGCCCCTAACGTGTGGGGTGCCGCAGGGTTCGGTCCTGTCCCCCCTCCTATTTAATATCTACATGAAACCGCTGGGTGAGATCATTCGACGGCACGGGATTAAATACCACCAGTATGCGGACGATACGCAGCTGTATCTGTCCGCCCAGTGCCAACTCAATGAAGCGATTGACGTGATGTGCCAGGGTCTCGAGGCTGTTAGGGACTGGATGGGGGTTAACAAGCTTGTACTCAATCCAGATAAGACTGAGTGGCTGCTGTGCTTCCCTCCTACTAATTGGCCAAGTGTTCCATCTCTCAGGCTGGGGGGTCAAACAGTACGCCCCTCAGACAGGATCCGCAACTTGGGAGTCCTCCTGGACCCACAGCTGACTTTTGAACACCACTTGTCAGCTGTGACCAGGGGGGCATTTGCCCAGGTTCGCCTGGTGCGCCAGTTGCGTCCCTACCTGAACCGGGAGGCTCTCAACAGTCACTCGTGCCCTTGTGACCTCCAGACTGGACTACTGCAACGTGCTCTACATGGGGCAGCCCTTGAAGAGTATTCGGCGACTTCAGCTTGTCCAGAATGCAGCCGCGCGAGTGATTGTGGGTGCACCTCGGTTCACCCACGTAACACCTATCCTCCGCGAGCTGCACTGGCTGCCTATTGGTCTCCGGATACGCTTCAAGGCGCTAGTCGTCACCTATAAAGCCCTACATGGTATTGGACCTGGGTACTTGAGAGACCGCCTACTGCCAATCACCTCCACTAGACCAATTAGATCCCACAGACTAGGCCTCCTCCGAATTCCATCTGCCGCCCAGTGTCGACTGGCGACTACCCGGAGGAGAGCCTTCTCTGTGGCTGCTCCGACCCTCTGGAACGAACTCCCCGTGGATATTCGTACCCTCACCACCCTCCAGGCCTTCCGCATAGCCCTTAAGACCTGGCTGTTCCGACAGGCCTGGGGCTAAAGATTCGCTGCCCCTATCTCGAATGGTATGATGTTGTGCTTTTTAACCATGTATTGTTCGTGTTGTTCTTAAACTGTCTGTATCCCCTCTTGAGTTGTGAGCCGCCCTGAGTCCCCTTAGGGAAAAGGGTGGCATACAAATGAAATTAAACTCAAACTCAAACTCAAACAAGCTGTTCCACTGTTTGATTGTTCTCACTGTCAGGAAATTTCTCCTCAGTTCTAAGTTGCTTCTCTCCTTGATTAGTTTCTATCCATTGCTTCTTGTTTACCCTCAGGTGCCTTGGAGAATAGTTTGACTACCTCTTCTTTGTGGCAATCCCTGAGATATTGGAACACTACTATCATATCTCCCCTAGTCCTTCCCAGTTCCTGCAACTGTTCTTCATATGTTTTAGCCTCCAGTCCCCTAATCATCTTTGTTGCTCTCTCTGCACTCTTTCTACAGTCTTCACATCTTTTTTACATTGTGGCAACCAAAACTGAATGCAGTAGCCCAAGTGTGGCCTTACCAAGGCATTATAAAGTGGTATTAACATTTCATGTGATCTTGATTCTATCCCTCTGTTTATGCAGCCTACAACTGTGTTGGCTTTTTTAGCAGCTGCTGCAAAACTTTGTCTAGACTGTTCATGCATTTCTTTTCCTTGACAAATGTGGGTCCATGCTTCTACTTGAAATGTTAGCACGACTTTCTGTTATTATTTTGAGTGATTCTTTTCCTGAAGTACATCATGTCTAAGTTATGTAGAAAGGCTTTTTAGGAACACAAACAGCTACTAATAGAAACATAGTTTGGACATTTATTTTGATATTGATAATCATGACTGATGAAAGATAGCAAATGCATACTTATGTGAACTTAGAGCATTAAGACTGTACTAAGACATGAAATCTTCAATGCCTACAGCTCAATCCCCAACCTTTCTGGCTCCATGGATCAGCAGCGAAAGTGCTGGGGGAGAGAAGGGAGGTTGTGTAATCTAGATCCCACGCATGGGCAAATGAAGCTTGCGCACTTACCCATTGCTTCTGTGGCTGGGTTCCCAAGGGGTTTGGGGATCCCTGGTCTACAGTATATGAAAATCTGGATGAGGCTCAAATCACAAAAAATCATGCTTCTCTACATAGAACATTTCACATTGCACATTTTTGTTGTTGCTTACCCATCTTCTATAACTTGACATTGTTAGAATGCCCTCAGGCACACTAAATTTCAGGAAATTAACATTGCATGTGGTCACTTCATAGAATGAAGTGGTTACAATAAAAAATGTCAGTGACGTAAAAACATCTAATATTAGGCCTAAGGCCAGATGTATGTTCCAAGAATTTTTTTCCCAGAGGCTGAATGTACTACTGTTTATTGTTTTATTTCATTGCGCAAAACATGTGAAAGACATTGCACATGTATTTTGGAATAATGTTTTAGAGAATTCAGTATCTCTTTAAAGGAAAATCAGTGTTAGTAGGAGGGAGTAAGCGCTGAACGGATTTAAAATTGTGTCACTGCTTAACTTTCAAGGACATCATCTTTTTAATCTGACTTTCATCCAGTATTGTGTATGTATCTTCAAAACCAGCTGCTGAAAAGTTTTATTAGGACTATTAATTTGTGTTTTTGCATTACTAAATACTCTTAAGCTTTTAAGTTTTGCTAGAGTTAGATTTTTACTAGTCACTTTTGTTTTGTGATCAGGTAAAGCGATCTAGAAGCAAAGGAGGATTGGCTGGTCCTGATGGCACAAAATCTGTGTTTGGACAGATGTGTGCTAAGATGAGCTCATTCAGTCCAGATAGTCTTCTTCTACCTCATCGTGTTTGGAAAGTCAAGTTTGTTGGTAGTATTTTTTCCTCACTTCATCTAATTTTACAATACTTTGTCCTTTCTTGTACAATAAATACAAGAAAGAAGAAATGTCAGTCATAATTTTTGCTTAGCACTAAATATTGTCAACTGATTCTCAACCCAAATTAATTACATATTGCCATTCTCAAACAGACAGCTTCTTAGATTAAAATATTTCTGTAACATGTTGCTTGCTGGATTTTTTTTTCTTGCTATTTTCTTTTATTTTGCCTATATAGGTAGTTCTCAATTTATGACCATAATAGAACCTGCCCATTACAATCATAAGTTGGGACAGTTGTGAAGTGGGTCACCCTTGTTCCCTACCTGCTTCTATGACCTTTTTATAGTGGCGTTCATTAAGTGGCCATTAAGGATGGGCCAGTTCTGACCACAAGCAGAAATAAATGCCACTTTTTAGCAAAAGTGTTGTAAATGCAGTCATGTGACCAAGCACCTGAAATGTAGTCACATGAACATGGGGGAGGGGACAACTGTTGGAATATTGGAACCAAGTCATAAGTACTCATGGGAAGGTCCATCATAACTTTGAGTAGTCACTAAGCGACCAGTTGTAAGTTGGGGATAACCTGTACGTGGAAATAAAAGTTTATGCAACTTAATTATGGAGAACAAGAGGGAGGATGTGTGGCTTTGAATAGATCATATTGAGGGCACTAATTGGCTTATCCTATAGTATCTGACTGCACGTTTGCTGATTAAGCATGTTTTTATAGATCAATAAATATTTTGAAATATGCATTCTCTTATGTGTAGGATTAACTGAATGACAAAATGAGTGAATTCAGCAAGTATTCTTTTTCACTGCATCTAATGTTTATTATAAAAGTGGCTGAATGTAGCTTTAAATTACTAATTCAGCAGTTCCACAAAGTATTCTTTTTTTATTTCTCTCAGGTGAATCTGTGGATGACTGTGGTGGGGGCTACAGTGAATCAATAGCAGAAATGTGTGAAGAACTTCAGAATGGACTGACCCCTTTATTAATTGTGACTCCTAATGGAAGGGATGAATCTGGAGCAAACAGAGATTGCTTTCTCCTAAACCCTGCAGCAAAATCTTCATTGCACATGAACATGTTTCGCTTCCTCGGTAAATTATGCTGCAGCTTTTAAACTTTTTTTAAAACTTGGATCATACAATATGTGTAACACTTTTCCTTTTTTTTAAAATTACCTAGGAGTTATGTTGGGGATAGCTATTCGGACTGGAAGTCCTCTGAGCCTTAATCTGGCAGAACCTGTATGGAAACAATTGGCAGGAATGAATTTAACAATTGCTGATCTCAGTGAGGCAAGAAAAAACTTATGTTCATCTATCTAATATTACTAATAAGGCAGTGGTTCCCAGCTTGTGGTCTGTGAACTCCTGGGGGGCTGTAATGTCATCAGAGGGTTGGCGAAGGCTTAAAAAAATGTTGTGATTTAAATCTTGAGTTAAGTCTTGGTGTTCTGTGGCCATGGTCCTTGGCCACAAAAGGTATTTAAAGGGGCCCGTGGCAAAGAAAGAGGCCCGTGGCAAAGAAAAGGCTGAGAACTACTGGCGTAAGTCTTACCTAGTTATGGTTACATACTTCTACTGCCAGAAGGCCATTCTTTTGTATTAGATACATGTTTGTATTTGGCTGAATAACATTTTGCTTTCAGGAGGGATAAGATGAGAAGACAGTAAAAAGGAAGCATTTGCATGTAGGATCAAAGTCATACTCTGTTTTTAAAGTGAGCAGACAATTGTCTGCCTAATTGATAGCAATACAATCTTAAGCTTGTTTAGTGGAAAATATACTTTCGAATTTATGGAGGTAAGTGGGCTATATCTACCTAAATTGATATACAACATATCTAGAACATAGGAGGAGATTAAAACCCTCCACACCCTTATCTAAGGCAGGTAGGTGCTTGTTGTCAGGATTATTAGTACAGCAAGACTTCTTTCCCAAGAATAGGAGAATAAGAAACTCTGTGTGTGCATCTCTCTCTAAGAAAAGACACAGATACAGGAATATGGAATGCTTGTGTGTCATGGCTCCCACCTACAAGTCTTATATATTTGTGAAGTTCTCAAAGGGCTTTCACCCAAACTTTCCCCATCCAACTGTAATCCAATATAGTCTTAGAAGTTACTTTATTTTACATTTTATTTCCAGAGCCCTTAATCAACCTGATAGTCAAAATCAAATATGATGGTTCTAATGGCTGATGGTTCTAATATTAGTGTCTTTTTGCATAAAAAGGAAGCTGTATGGAAAATACTTACTTTGGGATATGTTCAGCTTGCTACCCCCTTTCATCAAATGCATTCATTCTCCAGCTTTTCACATTTCCAAAAATTAAATGATAGCTTCCCCAGGCTTGAAAATGAGTTTTGAGGTATTTATATTCTTGTTCTGTAGCTCATTAGAATATTGCCTGTTCTAATTGTTTCTCTCTAAGAGTTTAAAATCCTAAACATTTTGTAAATAGTTCTGCAATTTGCCAATATCTCTAACTCTAAGCATATGTTCTTACTTGCTTGAAGGATCATAATGTGAACTAATGAATTAGCCATATAATTTATCCCAAATAATAGCATATTTAAACATAATATAGAAAAGATTTCACTTAGTTCTGTTTTATATTTAAAAGGTTGATAAGGATTTTATTCCTGGACTTATGTATATCCGAGACAATGAAGCTTCCTCAGAAGAATTTGAAGCCATGAGCTTGCCTTTTACAGTGCCAAATGCCAGTGGCCAAGATATTCAACTCAGTTCCAAATATACCCATATCACACTGGATAATCGAACAGAATATGTGAGGCTTGCAATAAACTACAGGTTTGTAAAGTAGTTAAAGATATGATAAATGACAATTAGTCCATCATTGAATTTGTGTTGTATTATTTGTCAGTGTTGAGATGAAAACAAGCAAAGAGAGCATTGATATGGTAAGATGGCAATTGTTAAGAATTCAGATTATTTGAAAAAAAAAACACCAAAACTGAAAAACTCAATACAACTTTGTATTATCTTCAGGGTCAGTGATCTTATGTTCATTCACTCATTTATTACTAACAGTTTCTCCAGGCTTTCTAAGCAAATTATGGAAGATATGCAGATATCGCTTCCCGTCCTCTCATATGATTATGAAGCAATTACATTTCTCTTACTAATAAATATATGGTGGTGTGATTTTGTTTTGGCAGATTACATGAATTTGATGAACAAGTGGCTGCTGTTCGGGAAGGGATGGCCCGGGTTGTCCCTGTTCCTCTTCTTTCGCTATTCACAGGATATGAACTGGAAACTATGGTTTGTATATACAGTTGTTGTTGCCCAACTTAATAAAAATCGGAACACATATTTGTACTTCAAAGATTTATAACTATTTAAAATAGAACCAGGACAGTAGCTACGCCTCATTATTTCCTGAAAGTTAGATTTTGCTGAGTAAGTAAGACAGCTGTTTTGTGCTTAAAAATATTTAAAATCTAAATTTACAATTTAGACCTGTATGTGAAACCACAACCAGCAATTTCTATATAATAGGAAGATTTTTTTTCTTATTTAATAATAACACAAATGATTTATTATCCATCTTAAATTATTCTGATCAAGTTAAAAAAAAACCTGGTGGATCTTTAATAAAGGAAGACTAAATGCTGTTCAGTCTATGTCCTGGAGCTCAGGAAACGCTATTTTCACTTTTTACTTGATAGATCTTAGACTCAAACAGAACCCTTGGTTCTTGATAGATCTTAGACTCAAACAGAACATATTTTGAAGTTCTGAAATCAGCCCACTTCTTTTCTTCGTGTCCTAGAATCTCCAGATCTAGGTTCCTTCTCTGCTACACCTGTGTGAATCATAAAGATAGGTTTTTGTTTGTTTGATAGCAAAACATTTATGAGCAGAAGAAATTAAGTAATTGATAGAAATAACAGTAATAAATGTTTACCAGTTCCTGAGTCTTAAAGTGAAAATTAAACATTCAAGAATTGAGAATAATTCAAAAATTTTTAGGCCAGCCTGTCTTCTATAACCTGGAAATTCCAGATGTGGAGTCAGAATTCTCAGTAACTGCAGTTATTTCCTCCCCCTTGCCCCCCCCCATTTTTCCTTGATTCTTCTCCCATATAGACACCAGGATGTTGATCCATGCTTATTTCATTGTCTCTGTTATGTGTGCCCACATTCTCTTTTCTGTCTTTTTCTTGTACATGAGTCAGAGATACGACTCTCATGATTATTTTAATCAGCTGTCTTTTATTTGCCTTTCTCCTGTAGTTTTATTGTGCAGAACTATTTTGGGATTTGGTGGCTAGGTTATAATAGATTTTTTTGTTCTCTGGTTCCAAACATTGGATCTGAATTTTTATAACTGTTGAGAGATAATTAACACTCACACAATGGAACAAAGCAAAAGAACAAAAAATATGCAAAGAACATCATATATCAAAGTGCCCCTTAGAATTCAGAAATCTCTAATAGTAGCATTTTAAAAATATATTCCTATGAAGAACTCTATTTGAAGCTCTCGTGAGAATAAAAGCTAAACTAAAGCAGTTTCTTTTTTTTCTCCTTTCAGGTGTGTGGGAGTCCAGATATTCCTCTCCATCTTTTGAAATCTGTAGCTACATACAAAGGGATTGAACCCAGCGTTCTCTCATTCAGTGGTTTTGGGAGGTGATGGAATCCTTCTCCAACACAGAACGATCTCTGTTTTTGCGCTTTGTATGGGGTAGGACGAGACTTCCAAGAACAATTGCAGATTTCAGAGGCAGGGACTTTGTCATCCAGGTAAGACTTCGAGAGCTTCAAGATAGCAAAGTCCCCTTATCTCATGCAATGTAGTAAATGTATTGAAAGAAAGTATTTAGAGCAAAATACTTGTTCTTGTTAGGTGTTTCTTTGAAGGTGTTTCTTTGGCCAGGATTCCTATGTTGTTGTTGTTTGGATATAAACAGAATGGTTCCGAAAGTAATGCATTGTGTGTGTGTGTGTGTGTGGTGTGGTATGTATGTATGTATGTATGTATTGTATGTGTATGTATGTATGTATGTATGTATGTATGTATAGCATATGCATATGCATATGATATATAGATATATAATAAGATATAGATATTAGATATATAGATATATAGTATATAGATATATAGTATATAGATATATAGATATAGATATAGATATAGATATAGATATATAGATATATAGATATAGATATAGATATTTTACAACCCCCGGTATGCCAAAATATGGGAGGAAGATCACTACTTCCATTCTCTGTCCTTCGGCTCGTCACAAGAGACCATCCAGACAGAACCCAATATTTTTTTTTACTGTTGCCTTTTTGTTACATTTGTTATATTTGTGCTGATAAATAAATATTTATTTATTTATCAGCACAAATTATTTATTTATCAGCACAAATATAACAACATACATACATACATACATACATACATACATACATAGTGTCACAACCCCTGGTATGCCCCAATTATGGGAGGAAGCTAACTGCTTCCATATCTGTCAATCGGCTCGTCACAAGAGTCCATCACGACAGAAACCCAATTTTTTACTGTTGCCTTTTCTTCATATGTTTTAGCCTCCAGTTTTGTTGTAACAAAATGTAACAAAAGGCAACAGTAAAATATTGGGTTTCTGCCTGGATGGTCTTGTGACGAGCCGAAGGACAGAGAATGGAAGTAGTGATCTTCCTCCCATATTTGGGCATACCGGGGATTTATATATATATATATTTGTCACTGATGGAAAGTTAAATTTTCTTGATCCCATAATTATTCTGCTGAATAGTGATGTACTTTGAATGAGAAACAGTTGTTTATTTTCAGGAGATTAAAACGAAATACTTAATGATGGTATATTTAAATGTTCGTGGCTTAAATCAGCCCATAACAAATTGTGAGATGATGTGGGTAGGAAAAGATTTAATATTCTTCAACAAGAACATTTTTAAAATATTCTGTGGAAAGATGGTGAAACTTTAATTTACAGACACCCATTCAGCAGTGTTCAGATGCAACAAATAGAATTCTAGTTTGCCTCCCCCCCCCAATAAATTCTTTTTTCCCCAAGAATCCCTAACAATTGAAGTAATTAATATAATTGACATCATTTACATCATTTATGTCATTTGTGTAATTAGATAAATGGCATAAATTGCTGCAAATTATGTTAGTTACTTCATTATGCAAATTTGAATTTAATGGATGTTCGGCTTTGACATTACTTCCCCAAATTCATGCAAAATTGAGGTTTCACTGTAAAACACATTGATGGCGTTCCAGTGGCACAAAGCACTAACCATAACAACCCAATGGTCAAATCAAGAGGGCTCCTCATATGTAATTGGTAGTCACAAGCACTAGTCCAAAATGTGCAAAATACTTAACTAAAACTTGCATGGCTGCTGGAACAGTGAAACATATACATATCTCCGGGTGTAGCATCCTACTGGTTTAACAACAGGTTCGCTTTGCGCCTGCTTCGCCCGAACTGGGCCAAACCTGTAGAATCCCACCCTTGCATATCTCCTTTGCACAATGTTTCTGCCATTAAATTACTATTATGTGGATAGTAAGCTGTGTCTCACGTGGATAATGAGACACAGCTTCAAAATTAGTTGTTATTTGAGGGGAAAGCAAAAGCAGGTGACAACTACCTTCAGTGGGCCCTTTTTTTAGGAACAGGACTCTGAACCTCTTTGCTAGAAATAAGCCTTTTTTTTCTATAAGCATGGATAGGTGAACACTTTAAATTTTGTGCTATGCAAATGGCATTGAGTGAAATTGTTTTTTCTTCTTCTCCCCTCACAGGTTCTGGATAAATACAATCCTCCAGACCATTTTCTTCCTGAGTCCTACACATGCTTTTTTCTGCTGAAGCTTCCTAGGTATTCTTGCAAACAGGTTCTAGAAGAGAAACTAAAGTATGCCATCCATTTCTGTAAATCCATAGACACGGACGACTATGCTCGAATAGCATTGACAGGGGAGCCAACTGCTGATGATAGCAGTGAGGATTCTGACAATGAAGATGCTGATTCTTTTGCTTCTGACTCCACTCAAGATTATTTAACTGGCCATTGAGAGGGAGGGCCCCTTGCCAGAGACAATGCTGGAGCCCCAGAATAGAGTACCACAAAATAGCTTTGATGCAACGGGTCACAGTCCAAAGGCATGCAACCAGAGAACTACTAATCATTACTAAACAAGGAGTACATACTACGTGTTGTAGAAATACTGGCAAATAATGGAAATAACTGTCTCTAGCATCGTGGGTGCCATACATGGGCATTGAACATCTGTTTTGGTGGCTGGAGATTCCCTTCAGCCCCTTTATGCTGCACTGCAGATAGAACTTGGTATTTACTGATGTGTTGTAAATGTTTATAAAACATTGATAGTGTGGAATTTAAAAAACTGAAATTATTTTAAATGGTCAGTGCAATAGGTTTTTTTTTCAAGTTAAGTGTTGTGTTCTTTGCATCTTCTTGATTGTATATTGGAACTACTGTGCAATTACTGAATAGTATTATAAATATTTCAATTAACTTTAATAGTTGTTTGGTTATTAAAAACTTTTTTGAACGCTGTTATCAGTATTCATTATATTCTAGTCAACTAACTTCCCTATTCACTAGCCAACAACTTATTAAGCTGCCATCTTTCAATGTCATGTTATCTGCTGTCTTCCCTCCCTCTCTCTGAATAACAGGATTCTTAACATAAGATGCAAAATCTACATAATTGTGCCATGACTATGTCAAATTATAATTTTTCTCTAAATAAAACAGCCATCACTACCCACTGACAGCTTAATAGGGCTTTTGATGGTGAGAAATCTTTCCAGGGGTTTCCAACTTCTAAAACATCATTGTAGATGCAATAAAGAAGTGTTGTTCTACTAAAATTTCAAGTCTTAGATAGCCTAGAGTTTCTGAATTAGTTAAAAAGTCAAGTTGTTGCTTTCTTCCTGCATATATTTTTAGTTTCCTAAATTGCAAAAAATCTGGGATTCTCTAGGCAGTCTTGGGGATTTAGCGTGAAGTAGGAAATTTCCCATCTTGTTTCCACTTATTCCTGCCGTAATTGTTTTTATGCATCTAGATAATTTGCCATTCATATTCCAGCCCACCAAGAGTTTTTGAGATAAGTAAGATCTGAACATACACACACACACACCAAACTGCCACATAGTCACATGACAAAATCACTGCTCAATCTTGATTTTCTCTTTCTGTCCCGTAGAGCCTATTTCAAATTATTCCTGGAAGACCCTTTGTCTCGGACTTTCTTATAACCTCAAACATACACTTTGTTTCTTAAATTACATTTTCACTAATCATTCTTTTTAATTTTAAATCTTTGCATTAAGTATTGAACTATTTTTGAAAATAAAATTAGAACTGCTATGCTGATGAACAATTGTTTCATTTAGTTAGCACCTTAGTGCAACGGTCCCCAACCTTTTCGTCCTGACAGCCTGGCTGGGGCTGGAAGGGGATCCAGGCCACATGAGTGACAGGCTGACACGCATGCTCACACGCAGCTCAACCCACACAAGCAGTGGGCTGGAGCGCAAGGGTACACACACGCTGCTCAACTGCAAGTTGACCTGCGTGTGCATACCCCCATGCACTAGCCCCTGTCTTGTGTGTTTGGTTCCTAGCCTGGTAGTGGACTGGGAGCTGAGGACCCCTGCCTTAGTGTACAAAATAAATCTAGATCTGGTGATGAATCACATACTAAGTGATGTTACAAAGTGCTTTAAAATGAAATGGAAGTTCAGTTTTAAGGGATTGACATGAATTTTGGGCATATACGCAGACACTGCCTAAGACAGTTCAACTATTTTCTGTCAAAATCATGATTATATCTATTTTTTATCTAGTATACTTTAAAATAAGCATGTATTTATTAAAATGCATAGTGTGGGATCAATTAGAACTCATAGTAGCTAGAAAATGAAAATTATCCCTTGATTATTTTTAATAGTACATTTGCTTAATCTCAGGACAAATTTTTAAATACATTCCAAAATTTTAAGTTAGAAGTTAGGTCCATTGACAAATTTCTGCTTTAATAATACTTTCCTTGTGTTGCTCTTTCACTTTACAATGGGTTTCCTAAAAGCTCTTTGAAACTTTGCTAATCTCTGGCTATTCTTTGACTTGTCTCTCTATAAGATTAGTTTGCAAAAGTGGGTCCAGTGTTTTAAAACTAACACAACTCCCCTACAATAAGCTTTTCATTAACAATCTTAGATTATCACATTCTAGCTCATATTTTTCTATTTCACTGAGCAATGTGAGGCCTCTTATTCATTGAAAGGGCACATTCTTGTGGTTCTATTATTGCATTAACTTTTTTAAAAAAAACCCAGTGCTGGCTCAGTTTCTGACTCTCAAAGAAACTTCCCTTGCTCTTGCATTTTCAACACTGTTCAAAATCACATGGCAAAAGACTTTTTACATAACCCATCATACAGCATTGAAAATTTGGTACCAACGCCAAATGAGATGTTAGAATTGGAATCAGTATTGCTACTAATAGCCCTAACAATATTTACTTGCTGGGTAAACCCAAAGTTAAATCACAATTACTGAAATTCAAGAGAGGCCAAGTGGAAAGTAACATAATCTGAAACTAATTTTATATAACCCTTTATGTAAGGCATGTAACAAGTTTCCACTCTGTTCTGTAAGAGAAGTCCAATTGTAGGAATTCTGTATAAATTAGAAACTAAAAACTAGATCATTGCCAGCCTTCTGTCTGTTACCATCATCAAGCTATAACCAAAAATGTGTTAGGATCCAGGCAGCTGTTATGATTTGACTTCCTGCTACTATGATTTGAGGTTGAACTCTTTGGAGCCTGTCTCTGAAGACTAAATGCTTCAGGTTGATGTACTGTTACTGCCCCGGGAAGGGTTAAAAGAACGATGTTACCAAGATACAGGCTTAAAAATATAATGTGTCAATTACTTTTTTGGGTGTGAAGGCAACCTAATATGTACATATTAGCTTGCTGGTGAAATGCTAGCCTTGGTTTATATGAGGCCTGAAATCCCCCAAAAATCTATTTTATATACCTAATTCATGTGTTTTGTTTCTCAATTATAGTGCTCCTTTATAATTATATTGCTGTACTAGAAGGATACTGTTACCTTTTTTAAACTATAGGTAATCCTGACCTACAACAGTTTAGTGCCATTCAAAGTTGCAATGGCACTGAAAAAAGTAGCTTATGACCAGTTTTCTCAGTTACAACCCGTTGTAGCATCCCCATGATCATGTGATCAAAATTCAATGCTTGGCAATTGGTTCATACTTATGACCATTGCCTTGGTCCCAAGGTCATGTATTCCCCTGACAAGCAAAGTCAATGGGGAAGCCAGATTTACTTAACAACAGTTTGACTAATTTAACAACTATGGTAGTTTACTTAACAACTATGGCACGAAAGGTCTAAATGGGGCAAACTCAAATGTTTCACTTAGCAACATAAATTTTAGGCTCAATTGTGATCATACCTGGGACTATCAGCACTGCTTGTTGAATGTAGCTTTGGTTAGTTAAAATCTAATGTCTAGCTCTGGGGATAGCTATCTTGTTGATTCGAAAACTGGAGTGTAGATTCAAGGGTTCAGTTTTTCGCTTCAGGAGCTTTTCTTTTTTACACAATTTATAGGGTTGTGTAAAAGATGATGTCACCCTGCAATGTTAACTTTAGATAATCCTCAAGATGGCTTTGTCATTGTGAAGTGTTAACTTAAATTAAAAGAGACAGTGCAGAAATTGGTAGGTGAGTAATAGAATGGAATCAGAAATAATGTCACACTATACTACAATATGTCAGGCTATGCCTGAAATGGAAAATGTATTTTAAAAAAAATCTTTACTAGGGATATTCTACTGGAGTATACTGAGATGATTGCAGAACAAAATGTAAGCAACTGAACTATTCCCAAATTCCATATTTTGTTGGAACAATTTTTAAAGCGTTATGCCATGGGAAAAAAAAGGGAAGTCCAGCCCATTATTTTTCACCCTAGGCTCACAAACATATTTAGTGTTGCAATTATCCATGATGCTACCAACCAACTTTCAGACAAATTGCCCAAAGAGATTATGTTTTAAAACTTTTGAAAACTCCCACTATAAAAACTCCATAGAAACAATTTCTTTTTATTCCAGCACTCACAACATTCTTCTTTTTTCCTTAAAGTAATCTAATTGAAAGGAATGTCAAGAGAAACTAAACTTAGGTTTTGTTTTTAAAAGAACATACTTTCAAATCAGTTATTTCCTCCAGGGCAAGCTGGTGAAAGTCACATAGCTGGACACAACAAACATCAGTTAATTCATTGATTGAAATGAACTTCTTTCAAAATATTTTAAAACAAGCACGTAATAAATAGTGCTTATTATTTGCCTTAGTCAACTGAGGTTTTGATAAAGACATTATATTTACAGGATTCCCATGATGTATGAATGAAATTCCCTAATCAAAATCGGAGAACTTAGTGCGACAAATCTATGTTGACTCCTGGTTATTACTGCATTGCTTTCAAACTTAAGAGACTATATCATAAAAGATCTGCATTGTATTCTGGAATTTTCATAGACACCTATGTTACATTGACTGGCTTTTAATTGCGAATCTACTTTTTCTTCACTTTTTGATGATAGGTGATACAGATTGTCCTTATTTAGCAACTGCTTTGTTAGTGTTTAACGACTGTTCAGTTAGAATGGTGTTGTAAAAATAACTTTGTGACTGGTCCTTGCATTTGCAACCATTGTAGGTCTGCAAAGCAAAGAAAAATGGAAATCTACAGTGTTTCCCTGAAATAAGATAGTCTTATTTTCTTTTGACCCTCAAATAAGCACTTGGCCTTATTTTTGGGGAGGTCTTGTTTTTGAGGTGCAGGAGGCGGCAGGCATGGTCACTCATGGCTGCTGCTGTGTTGCAATATTTTGGGGAGGGCTTATTTTCAGGGGAGGGCTTATTTAAGCACATGTACTCAAAAGCCCGATTCTACTGTACTGTTGTAAAATGGCTTCTACTGTACAGCGCAATGGAGTTGCCATGGCAAAGGTTTCACAGTACTCCATAAGGGGGCTCCTCTAGTAAGGGGGAAAATCCAACTTTAGAAATTATGTATGGTCTGGACATTTCCCCCCTATAAATAAATATCCAGGCAATATCAGGTATCAGCTATCATAAAAATATGATGTTTCACTTAGTGACTACTTTGCTTAACTACTAAATTGCTAGTCTCAATTGTCACTAAACGAGAACTACTAGTATTTGCTTTCTCATCAGTCATCTGCCATTTCACTATTCCAGACTTCTCAAAGGGAACATATAAAGGCTGGACAGTTCAGTAGCTAGCTCAATTAGTTCCGGAGGAGCTGTGATGGGGTATACAGGACATTCAGAAAGTATTCAGAACGCCTTCACTTTTGTCAATTTTGGTATGCTGCAGCCTGATTCTCCAGTTGTTGACATTCTTTTCCCCCCCTCAGTCTACATTCACCCCGTAATGACAAAAAGAAAACAGAATTTTAGAAATGTCTGTAAATTTATTAAAAAGAAAAAAAACAAATAACACATTGGCATATTCAGACCCTTTGCAACAACACTTGAAATTTAGCTCAGGTGCTTCTCATTTCTCTTGATCATTGCTGACATGTTTCTACAACTTGATTGGAGTTGACCTTGATATTTTGATTGGACATGATTTGGAAAGGCACACACCTTTCTAAAGAAGGTCTCACAGCTGAAAATGCTTAATGTAGCAGAGTGAAAGCCATGAGGTCAAAGGAACTGCCTGCAGAGCTCAGAGACAGGATTATTGCAAAGCACAGTTCTGAGGGAAGGCTACAATAAAATTTCTGCTGCACTGAAGGTTCATAAGAGCACAGTGGCCACTATAGTTCTCAAATGAAAGAAGTTTGGCACAACCAGGACTCTTCCAAGTGCTGGTCACCTGGTCAAACTGAGCAATCAGGGGAGAAGGTCCTTAGTAAGAGAGGTGACCAAGAACCCAATGGTCACTCTGATTGAGCTTTAGATATTCTTTGTGGAGATGGGAAAGACTTCTAGAAGGACAACCATCGTGGCAGCCATCCACCAGTCTGGGCTTTATGGCAAAGTGGCTAAATGGAAGCCTCTCCTCAGTGCAAAATACATGAAAATCCACTTGGAGTTTGCAAAAAAGCACCTGAAGGACTCAGATTACAAGGAACAAGAATCTCCGGTCTGATGAAGCCATGATTGAACTGTTTGACCTCAATTCTAAACATTATGTCTGGAGGAAACCTCTGATCACCTGCCCAATATCATCCCAACAGTGAAACATGGTGATGGCAGCATCATGCTGTGGAGGTGTTTTCAGCAGCAGAATCTGGGAGACTGGTTAAGGTTGATGGAAAACTGAATGGAACGTACAGGGATATCTTCAAACCTGTTCCACAGTGGTCAGGACCTCAGACTGGGCCAAAGGTTTATTTTCCAACATGACAATGATCCTAAGGACATAGCCAAGACAACAAAGGAATGGCTTAGGGACAACTCTGTGAATGTCCTAGAGTGGCCCAAAGCCTTGACCTGAACACTATTGAACGTCTCTGAAAGGACCTGAAAATGGCTGATCACAGACGGTTGCCATCCAACCTGACTGAGCTTGAGAGGATTTGCAAGGAGGAATGGCAGAAAGTCTTGCAATCCATGTGTGCAAAGCTTGTTGCATCATCCCCAAAAAGACTCAAGGCTGTAATTGCTACCAAATGTGCTTCAACAAAGTACTGAGTGAAGGTCTGAATACTTATGCCAATGTGATATTTCAGTTTTTTCCTTTTTAAAACATTTACAAACATTTATAAAATTCTGTATGGGATACTGAAGGTAGATTGAGAAAAAAAATGAATTTCAAAACTGTAGAATCAGATTGCAGCATAACAGAATTGACAAAGCAAAGAGTTCTGAATATACTGTATACTTTTTTGTTGTATCAAAATGGTGAATAGTTTTGTATTTTCTTTGTACCCATCTTCACTGAGCAGCTAGTATCCTGATTATTTTTCCTTTTCTTTTGAACATGAAGATGCCCTTTTAGCTTTTTCTTGGGATTCTTTGCCAGCTTTATCTCCCTGTGAACTTTAATCTTTTAGAATTTCTTCAATTCTTGCTTTTTTCTGATATCTTTTTGCATTTACACTTTTTCATTTTCTGTGCAGCCACAATGACTTGTTTCATTGTTCTTCCCCTCCAAAAGTTTGCAATTATGCCTTTGTAAATTAGTACCTCTCTGGAATGAGAGAAGTGGGAAGTGAGAAAAATGACATGGGGTCAATTGAGAGTTGGCAACTGAGAAGAGCTATTGCATTTAAAAAGGGATGCTGCTCATGGGAATGCCAGACTGGCAGAGAAGAAAAGAAGAAAACCAGAAAACACAAAAGCCCATAGAAATTGTGAGCCTAAGAAGACATTCCATGGATTGATGAGAGATTGTTTTGTAACTGTGGATCTGAATAGAGAAGATGGAAGTGGGGAAGCTGTAATTAGTCCAGCTGATTACAGAGCCTTAGAGGTCCTAGGCTGTAAACAGTATGTGGGAATGCCCTTGGGAGAAAGGGAAGTGCCCCTGCTAGGGGAATGGTAAGTTCAGGCAGCTTAATTTGCAGAAGGAACATGGATGACAAACTTCCCACAAAGGACTCCCTGTAGTTCCATGATGGTGAACGAGTGGTGGGTTTCAAAAAATTTTGGAACCTCTTCTGTGGGTGTGGCCTGCTTTCCTGGTCCACTGGTGGAACCTATTCTAACTGGTTCGGTAGATTTGATGAACTGGTTCTACCGAATAGGTGCGAACTGGTAGGAACTCACCTCTGTGGCGAACCTATGGCATGCTTGCCACATGTGACATGCCGAGCCATATTTGCTGGCATGCCAGCCATCAGCTGATTTTTGGCTTTTCGGAGGGCCAGGGGCAGCCGTTTTTTGCCCTTCGCGGGCTTCAGCAAAGCCTCTTGAGCCTGGGGAGGGGTCATGTGTGCATGAATGGGGGGTGGGGTTGTGCGTGAATGCACAGGTGGGTGGGGAGGGTTGAATTGGTGTGGGCTCGTGTGCGCAAACAATAGCACGCACACACACAATTGTGGCAAGCCATAAGAAAAAAGCTCACCATCATTGCTCTGTTTCTTGGGCTGTAAAGGTGAAGGGGGTGTGTGAAGGAAAAGAGACAAATGTACTTTGAGATTTGCAAGATTCTATTAATGTAACATTACAATAAAGTAGAATTACTTTATTTGGATGTGCTCTCTGTGTGAAATATCCACAAGACTGACCTGGGACAGAAGAAATGGGGGGCGGGGGGAGGGAGAGGAGGAATTACCATGTCATTTTTATTATAAGACACTCTACAGGGGGCTGCCCTTAAAGACCATATCAAGGGGAAAAGAGAAATTAGTATTTCAAAAAGTGTCAGAATTGAGCTGTAAAACAATAAAAAACAGTAAAGTCTCAGTGCAATTTCCTACAGATTTTAGTTTTTGAGCCTTGAACTCTAGTTATTGTTTTCTCCATCTCAACAGTAAGTTCTTCACCTCCCCTGTTCTCCTTGATTTATCACATTAATACTTTACATCTATGGAGATTCTCAGTCATACAGATCATAATTGTCTGAAAAATGCTTTTTCCAAAAAGCAACCGGAATGTTTTTTCTTTGAGGAAGACCTTTCACCTCTTATCCAAGAAGCTTTATTGGTTCTGGCAGGATGATGGGGGCAATGGAAGGATTAGTTCTGACAGGATGGGGTGGGGAAGGGTCATATTGCTTTGTAGTCATCTGTTCATTAGCATTCTCCCTGAGAGCTCTTGAGGCCACTTGGGAGTTTATCTGTTTATCTAGTGATTCCCAAGTGCCCTCAAGAGCTCTCTGGGAGAATACTAATGACCAGATAACTCCTTCTATTGTCCCGACAAAACGTCTTAGATAAGAGGTGAAATGTCTTCCTCAAGGAACTTTTCAGACAACTATGAACTTCATGACTGAGAATCTCCACAGAGGTAAAGTATTAATGTAATAAATCAAGGAGTTGAAAGTAGGAGAGGTGAACTTACTGTTGAGATGGAGAAAACAATAACTAGAGTTCAAGGCTCAAAACTAAAACCTATAGGAAATTGTGTTACTGTAACAAAGAAAAATACATTCTTTTGAGAGGTATATGTTTTAAAATGGACACAAATAAAAAATCACCATGTTTAGTATTGGCGATCAGTACATTTTGTGTCTAGTTGAATAATAAACCACCTTTTGCAATGAAAGCCTTATGCCTGGCTGTTACCATGTTTTCCCGAAAATAAGACAGGGACCTATTTTCTTTGACCCCCGAAATAAGCACTTTGCCTAATTTTCAGGGAGGACTTATTATTTTTGAGGTGCAGGAGGGGCGAGCGTGGTCACCTCATTGCTGCTGCTGTGTTGCAATATTTTTTGGGAGGGCTTATTTTCAGGGGAGGGATTATTTTAACGCATGCGCTCAAAAGCAAGATTGGGCTTATTATCCGGGGAGGTCTTATTTTCGGGAAAACAGGGTACCATCTTGCATAAATGAATGAGTGGCAATGGCTACTTTCTCTTCCTCTTGTGTCTGAATCTTTCACACACTGTATCCTTTAATTCAGTGCTTTCCAAACATTTTCCTTTATTACCCTGAACTGCTTATTGGAAAGTCCTTATTTAAATATCCCTGTTATGATTGGGTAGTGAGGTTCTGTGCAGTTTTCCAACAGAAAAACAACCCACTTTTTTGGGTAATGCCCAGGTTTTGCATGCACTTTTAAAATTGATGCATTCTGGTCATGAGAACCATCCTACCAGGTCTTTATTATGCTTGTTGAATCCTCTTTGACTTACTGTGCTAAGAGCCTAAGCTCATCCTCTCTATTCCCCATATTTTGAAGCATGTATAGATCGTGAACTTTATGGACCAATGTTATGTCTGATTTTCAATGACTGCTTTAAGAAGCCCTATTAAGCACTCCCCACTCCTGTAGGACAATGTTCTTAATTTCTCAGGTCCTTAATTCAGGCTTTTCCATTTCCATTCTCAACAGGGTATAGTTTGAATTGCTTTTAATTAATCTCATTATCCTTGAGCCAAACACATTTTTACCAGTCCTGGTTAGGTAAATAACTCAAAACTCTGGCTGCTACTGCTGTATCTGCTGGATGGCCTAGACCAGGGGTGTCAAATTCATGTTGTCACAGCAGCATAATGTGACATATCTGGACTCCCCCCCCTTTGCTAAACCAGGTCTGGGCGTGGCCAGTGCGTGACACACCTGGCCCATGGGCTGTGAGTTTGACACTCCTGACCTAGGCTTTTCTTGTGCAAGGGGCTTAGTCTTTTCTTCTCTTTTCCTGGGCCATTTTTGCATCTTGGTTTTCTTTCCACCCTTTATTTTTGAGTCACATATGCGGGCAAATATGAATGAAATCTCCCAATCTGTAATCATTGTCTTTAACTGCTACTCAACGCCAGCAAGCTCCTAAGGGTCTGATGCAGGTGTGAAATGGTACTGGTTGAGACCGGTTCACCCAAACAGGTAGTTCCGACGATCAGCTGTGTGACAATCATATTCAATCATATATTGTATGTATGTATGTATGTATGTATGTATGTATGTATGTATGTGTGTGTGTGTGTATGTATATACACACACACACAAACACACACACACACACATATATATATATACACATATACATACATACACACACACACATACATACACACACACACACACACACACATACATACACACTACACAAAGCTAAATACTGAGGCCCAATTAAAAGATGGGGAGGTAGGAGTAGGATGGGGGGAGTGGGATCCATTATTAATCTATCAACCATCTCCATTGGAGCTCCAAACTAAGTGGCAGACCCAGGTCTTTAGGATCTTACTAAAGGTCAGGAAGATTGGAGCTGACCTCACTGGGGGAGGGAGGGAGGGCAAGATGTTCCAAAGGGCAGGCACTGTTCATCTAAGAACTTTCTTAAAAGAAATAGTATCTTTGCTTTTAACATCATTGTAAAGAAGAATTCAAAGGCATGTATTTTCCATGTATTGTCCAATCACTTAAAAGTAGGTATAGTCTATGAATTAAGAATATTTTGAGGATTCAAGGGTTGGGGTAGATAAAGCTTGCTTTGAATGAAGCTGGTTCTAACACTGCATCCCCTTGCTTTAGTGATAATTGCCAGCATTCATATGTCACCTGCCTCCAAGAATCCTTGGTATTATGTAGAATAATCCTCATTCTACCTCCTTCCAGATCAATGTTTTCTCACATTATCTGATGTAGCTGGTGAATGATACAGCTGATGCCCATAAAAGTATCTGCTGGAGTAGTTTATCAGCTTGAGAGGAGCTGATATTTAAGAGATGATGAGTGTGTTTAATGAACCAAAGGCATTAATACTATGTATAGCTTTGAGATTGATGTTGAATTAGACAATACCAGGTTTAATCAAATTATTACTTAAGTCACATTGATTTAAAAGGGAACGTAAAAACTAATTTACAAGGCAGTCCTGTATTCAAAACTGAGTCCTGCTAAAATCAATTGCCGTAGGTTTATACCCACCACTGTTCTTGTTGAGCTCTTAGTACTCTCTGAGCTTTGTAGGCAATATCATCAGTGCTCTGACATGGGGAAATGAGGTTGTTAACTGTTTATATATAGCAGCTTCCTTGAATTGTAGGCTTTTATGCAAAAATAGTTAGGGTGGAGGTTTGCCTAAATATGAATTTCTCCCATTTGTGTTCATTCTGAAGCATTTTGCACTCATGCTTTGTTGCCGGTATAGATCAGGGAGAGTTCTTCACACATGTTTGAGTTCTTACTATCAATAGTTAATGTGACTCCTGAAGGAACTGCCATTCATAGTCTGCCTATCATCATTTTTAATGCTTTCTTATAATATTTTTTACTGAATTATGACATCATAAATTAATTCCATAACTTGAATAAGTCTTATACTGTCACTGGACACTTATTGCTGTACTCCAATTTAGTCTGTTGTTGTTATATACAACTCTTACATACTTTAAAAGGGTATATTTTGTTGTCTTCCAAATTTCCTTTTTTTAAACAAAAGAGCAATCAATGCTTGGGATTAAACCCAAGATCTTCATAAATTCCATATCATAGAAAAGAAAAAACAATGCTAACTTCAGTTTAAATTTCATTCACTGAGTTGTAACTTGAATGGTTGTCCTACTGATATAGAGTAACTATTGTAAGAATTGTTTTCTTGAAGTTACTGGAAACATTCAAATATGAAAAAAAAGCCCAGAGCTGTTTTTCCCTCCTTCCTCTCCTCCACTTTATCCCTTCTGTTTCATTGCACTGAACTCAAAGTCTGCCAGGAATGCAGACAAATTATTTTGTATTCACTCGCTTCACCTCCACATGTCTGTCATAAGATATAACCTTCTGAGTGAGAGGCCAGGAACTAATTTGCAAAATCCCAATCTTTCTTTCTGATAGTTATTACCCTTCAGTAATTCAAACAACCCCCAGCTTTATCAATCCAGCCCAAAGCAATTTCCAACTCATAGCTGAAAGTACTGCTACCTAGATCTCCAATTCTTCTGTTGTTCTTCTGTACAGGATTGTATACAAATAGCAGAATCTTCTCCAACCTCATGTTGGAGTGCTGGAGAAGATTATCAGTTGTGAATAGTTGTGAATTCAGAATGATACAGTGGTTAAAATATTGGACTAGGAGTGGGAGAGACCCAGTTTCAATCATGGAAGGTCCCTGAATGACTGTGTAACTATTGTTTTCTCAGCTCAACCTATGTCACATTGCTGTGGGGAAAACTAGGAGGAGAAAACACATTGTATGTTATGTAAAAGCCCTCCTGAATAAAAGGCAGAATAATAAATCAGATCATTAAATGCAGTCAATTTATAAACTGCTTCAAAATGTGATAGTTTTTCAGGCTTCATACAATTGGATTAAAGAAATAAACTCCTAAATACCCAGTCAGCGTTCTAGGAAAGCAGGATTTGAGTTACAATAGAGTCTCTGTAGGTCAAGGCTGAATTCCCACAGGACTAGTAATTAACTAGATATGAGCAAATTGTAGGGACACAAAAATGATAGTAAGACCATCAAAGCTTTAATGTCCAACATCCTTTTTCAAAAGATGAACTATCCCCCAAGCACTTTTATTCTTACAGTGGCTCCATATTGTAGGCTGGGTTTGCATTGAATTTTATTTGGGCTGTTTAACCCATTTTCTTAATTCATAAAATATATTGAACCATAATCCAGATACATTATTTTTTTTGACAACACACTATGCAACCAAAAGTACTCCCCCAACAATCTAACCCCCCCCCAAGCAAGATTAAAACTCGTGTAAAAGCTTGTAGGCTAATCCGTAATAGGCTAATTTTCTTTCTTGTGGGAACTTCATTTGCATGAAATACAGCAGGGCAACAGCGTTGAACTTCAGGCTTCAGATGCAGTGCTCAGTTCCAGCAACTGAGTTTTAAGACACTGAGATTTTGACCTGGAACTTCTCCCAACCCCTAGATTTGGAATTTCCTTGCCATGAGTCTCAGACCTAGTTTGAAACAGTTATTAATTTCATTCAAGATCCAACAAACACAATTTTCCTCTTTGAAAAAGCACCTTCTTAGTCTGGGTTATTTAAATGTGTGCATCGATCATTTACAAAACGAAGAACAATGTGAATACAAAAAGTTTGATATTCATGTACTTGCTTTTCTGTTCTATGAATAAAGGTTGAAAGCAACTTCCTTTATAAGCTGGTAGTGAATAAAGTATAAATACTTTATAATACTTTAAACACAGTTTCTCAATTTGTAAACCGGACACTTCATAATATAAGGGTGTCTGTGTGTGTGTATGTGATCCATTTCCTCCCTCCTTCCACCTCCCTCCTCCCCTCCACTTGAACCTCAGGATGATTAGAAAGGGCTTTGTGAAGTCAGAACATTGCTAGTGGCTGTTAAATGAGCACCAGCATCCAAGTTGGTAGTATCACATGATGATTGACCTAATAATTTTTGCTTCAGTTGGGTTTGTCAAGAATGTAATGGACACTTGTAGATCTGTAGATACGGAACTCATCTTCTCTGGGATTTATACATTTAGATTCCTGAAGTCTCTCTTCAGGAAAATGATAGCAGCTTAGAGTTTACAGAGGTGCTGCAGGAGACAGGTTCCGTTTGTATCTTTTTCCTTTTGTGGACTTGAAGAAGGGATCAAGAAATCTACAAGACCAGGTAAAATATTCTTATCTAAGTGACACATTTTTGAAAGTGTACGTTTAAAACATTTGAATCCAGTACCCAAGGACACAATTTATCCTAATTTCTCTTAGGTTATTGGAATACCATTTATTTATTTCAAGTGAAATTTGAAATAAAACCAAATTTCACTTGAAATAAATAAATGGTATATAGGCAACTTCTGCAAAATGACATTGCCAAATGGTAGAAATAAATAATTACCCTGTAGTGATTCATATTTAAGAAATTAATTGCTTTTCCAAATTGGTACTGGAACCAATGTGATAAAATTCAGACATTACATTCTTTCTTCATATCATCTAAGATAACCAAATAGGATTATTTTGAACAGTAAATATGTTTAAGTCAGCTCCCAGAAGTAATATTTTTTGTCTGTTGTTACAGAAAACTAAATACCTTATGACATCATAAATAACAGCACATTTATTATAGCATGATCTTGCATGGGCTACATCTACTTCAACAGATGCATAAAGTGTTAAGGGGCAACCCATATATGTCCATGTATATATACAAACCAGAGGTAAAAACAGAACCCCGGCTTTGGTAAGCTGATTAATCTTTCTAATGTGATGAGCAAATCTGACTTCTATTTTAGCTTTGAAATTTATATCATTTTTATGAATGCGTCTGAAATGGTTATACTGACAAAAGTAATAATTAAAATATTCCAATAGCTGTATCTTCCGTGGTCAATGAAATCTTTGGATATCATGTACAGAGTTATCATTTGCTGGATCATATCTATACTCCCACGACGAAACTAATCTTCTGATGTTTAGATCTTTGGTATTCTAAATAATTTAAAATAGCATTAATGGAAAAAGTTACAGAGAAGATGCATACAATGCATGCATAACAAACTCTTTTTAATCCAATTTATGAAACATTCAGATCCAATTAAGAGACATATTGTCTTCAACAGTAATGAAAATTTTGTGAAGATGAATGAGCTTTTCAAACAGTGGGATTTAGAGGGTAACTCACAAATCCACCCTTTATTTTGGTTTAAATTCTCTAGAAATTGTGGAATATTTTAAATGTTAATGTGGTAGTTTATGTTTTAATATGCCTTTATGTTTTATTTTAGTTTGTTTTATCTTAGTTTGTTTGTAATTTAATTTAATAGAACCCATATTTCAATAGAATTTCAATAGAATGATTGAGGGCTATTGATGAATAAGATGGATAAGAAAATAAGACAACTGAATAACTTATATGGAACTGTAAGCATCCTATAACAGTTCTACTTTTTGTTTGAATTTCAAAATAGTTGAATTACTCTGAATATTACTTATCCTGGTGACAAATGCTTTTCACCTGAAGTGTTAATGAGTTGTTAAAATTCAGGCAACTGTACAAATTGTCAGAGTTTGTGACAATGGAGCTTAGAAGAGAAACAAAAGCTTTTTGCTGGTACTGAAGTATATTCTATTTATTTCTCTAAAATAATAAGTTTGAAGACTGACTATTGTTCTTGCACATTCATACTGTCATCTGCTCCATATGACTGCACAAATACTGAAATTAAACACAATTGGTGAATATATAAAATTTTACATGTTTTGAATATTAAATATTCAGCAAAAATAGATCTAAAATAAATAAAAATAAAATAAAAATATTTGAGGAGGCTAAAGATTGCTCTGAGAAAGGAGAAAGAATACAGAATTGATTTATTTGATTAAGGCTAAAATAAATGGATTGCTATTTCTGGCAATGTTTAATAGATCAGGACAATGTTTTAAAAGTTTTAATGCTGGTCCTTGACTGTAATAAAAATTCAATTGAATTGCATTTTAATTGTTGAGATAGGGAAAATTTGTTTAAATAGAAAATGAAAAATAAATGATAAATATAAAAGGAAGGATTCAAAGTGGGTTTGTTAGATTTGCAATA
This sequence comes from Thamnophis elegans, assembly GCF_009769535.1. Lineage (NCBI taxonomy): Eukaryota > Metazoa > Chordata > Lepidosauria > Squamata > Natricidae > Thamnophis > Thamnophis elegans. Next base: position 31,238,638 of record NC_045551.1, read on the forward strand.
GTTAGGTGATCACTTCTGAATCTTAATGGAATCTTTGTCAATTAAGATTGAATGATGAAATTTTAAAGACTTGTTTTATAGAGAATGGATGTTATGTGGGATGAAAGGATGATTGATTGTATTTTAAGAGAGAGATAAACTGATATTTACTATACATGGTAGAGGCAAAGTTTCTTTTTTCTCTGCATTTTTCTTTTTTATCTTTTGTAGCTTGTATTAGTTTTATCTATGTTACTTTTAATAAAATTATTATATAAATAAAAATAAACTACATTTTATGTAGATTTTAAAAATGTGCAGCTTGTTATTGCAGGAGATGTGACTGGTTATACTGTATGTTTATGAATCAGCATATGTAAAAGTAATGCAGAATAGAAATGGATCTAATTATTGCTTATTAGAATTTTCCCTAACTTGTACATCTTGCCCTGTATATATGTTGAGAATATAGTTTCCAGATTTCCCATCTAGCATAGCCTGACCAAGCATAGCCATTGGGAATTCTTGTAGCTGCACTCTTTTGAAAGATAGTTGATTAGAGAAGTTTGGTTTAGTAAGATGTTTGTGATCATGGAGTGTGTATGTAATATATAGAAAGAGGAGCCTGAGAAATATTTTCTAAATGGAATGCTTTAGCAGCTCTTTCGAGATTTAAGGGATTAACTCATAGCCACCAATTAGAAGCTATTGTTAAATCCTTTTTAAAAGCAGAAAGCAGTTAGTGTTAATCCTGATGATTAAAAATATCTGTTTCACATTGCAACCATTGATGAAGAAAAACTGCAACAATTTTCAGGAATGTTACACAATTTTTAACACTGATTGGAATATAAAATGTGTGGCCAAATAAGTGAATTAGGCATGATATTTAACAGATATTAGTTGAAGGGTCACAAACATTGCATTGCTATTTCTTAATTACTCTACTTCCCCTCAAATCTTGGTAGGCCAACTCATCATGGCACAGGTGGGGAAGGGACAGTGTGGTGGTGTTGGAGAGATTAGTAAAGATTGCCAGGAATGTAAATCAAGAGGATATAATTCCAGAAGGGGCACCCAAAGTGTAAAGTTCCTCCCTACTGCCTAGCTAAATCAAATAGGCATCAAGCAGGTAGTAATATATGAAGGTAGTGATATATGAAGATGCTGCATGATCTCTTCAATGATAACATGAAATAGATCATTTAATACCAGGGTGTCAAACTCGATTTCACTGAGGGCCACATTAGGGTTATGTTTGACCTGTGGTGGGGAGGGGTGCATAGCCTGGGTGGGGGTGGCCAGCTCAACATCACTTGTGTTGGCGCCTGTGGTAGCCCGAGCACTCTGCCCCCCAAAATAGGCTCCCGAGCTCCATTTTCAGCTGCAACAGCTTCCTGCAACCCTCTGCCAGTGAAAATGGAACTCGTGAGGGCAGCACACCAAAAATGGAGCTCAGGAGCCTATTTTCATTAGCAGAGGTACTGCGGGCCCAGCCTTCAGTGTTTTCAGGGCAGTCTCGGGGGGCAGATCTAAGCACCACATGGGCAAGATCCCAACCACAGGCCTTCAGTTTGACACCCCGATTTAATACTATGTAGGGAAGGAAATGGTCAGCCATTCTTTCATTTGCAAGAAAATTATATGGAAATGCAATATAAAGTGTTTGACAATATAGAGTTGGATGATAGGCTCCCTCCATTTGGATGGCACTCAACATGTTACTGGAGATCTTTTGCAGTTTAGATGTTATATTTTATCCAAGAATCTTTCTCAACACTAGATAATATAGGATATTGTTAAATACTTTAATATTCACACATCAATATTCCATTTTCTGCAAGTGCAATGGTTTGTAGCCAAGTGGTCTCACTTCCTTCCTTTACTTAGAATTTCCTTCTTGATTTAACTACAACTAATTTCCACTTTTAAAATGCTATTTAGTTAATATGCTTAAGAGCCACAGAAGTTTTTCTGCATGTGATACATGCACACTCAACAAAGGCCCAAATAGTTTGGGAATAGATGAATTTGGGTGACGTGTTTCATTTCCTTTCTATTTACTCAGTGGAGTTTCTAGGGTGGTGCTCACAAACAGTTTCCTTTGTAAGCGTGCCAGAATTGCTGCCCATCTTGGTGTTTAAATTTTAACTGCTTTTTACAAATTACAGAAAAAATATCAGAGAATGCTAGCTTGTTACAAACCATAATGTCAGCCTCCAAGACTATTTTTATTTTGAAGCTTATTACTCCTCGTGTGTCTTCCAAAGGCACAGTTAACCAATGGGGAAAAATGGAGAGTTTTGCTTTAAGGGTTTGAATCAAATGTAAGATGGGATCACTTGAGTCTGGTTTGAATCTTGGGGACTTTGTGGACAACATCCACATAGTTTTAGGCAACAAAATAGAAGTAGTTTCCCTTCTTCCAGGATAGTTGAGCTTATTACCCAGATAGTTGCTGGATCTTTTTCCAGGACATTGCACCTATTATCCATATGCTTGCTGGATCAGATTCTAACTTTTTTTTAAAGGTCTGCCAAGGTCAGTGAGGGTTAGGGTTAGTTATTCCTGTAGTTGATGGTCCACAATTACAGAAAAACAACATAAATGTTATTAGTGGTGAATCATAGACATTTTAGCCTATAAGCAGGCAATCTGCACACATAATCTTCACAACTATCACTAAAACATCCCAGTAAGGATATATCCAAATTGATTAATTGCATGCACACAAATCCTTTTCTAATAATCACTTTTCCCTTATTAGGAAGCCTTTGCCAAGTGCCAAGGGGATAAAAATCCAAATGCAAATGTTTCTTCTTCCCTTTGAATTTTTTGATGATAGCAATGAGGGTAATTTGGTTAGATGCTGAGAGTGCTTAATTAACTAGTGCTTTAAATGCTTTCTAAGTAGAGATATTTCATGTAATTGATTAATTAATTCAACTGGAACCTTGTGACCATGTCACAACTTTAATAAATTAAGGACAGACATTTGCTTCAATTTATGTAAAAACTTATGCTGACATCTATGGAATATTTGCTGTATGCTGCCAATTTAATATTATTGGGGTTTTTATTAAATGAAAATGTGTCATCATCTGTTCTACCTTATCTGAGCTCATAAATTAAGTAGGATTGGGCTAGTTAAGGAGTTAAACAGAAGATTTATAGAGAATATTGGGCTGTAGATTAGAATAAAAGTAAACTAGAAATAGAATATCCAAAAATAAATGTGATAGTCTAAGACTACATCTGTTGAGGGTTGAGCCTTTTTAAATATTTGGAGGAAATACCATAAACACAGACTTCTTTCCTTCATCATCAGTTAAATTAAGTTTTGCTTAACATTAACATTTATCATGACACCATTATGATCTAGATTTGACTTCAACAAATACAAAATATATTCAGGGTATTATTTTAATTTGGCAGGTAGATAGGACTGCATGATCAATTTCACTTACAATTATAGATTTGCATTAGAGAACAATGGCAATTAAATTAATGTTTCAGAGCATATAATTTCACCTTACCCTTGACTTGTACTTATTCATATTTTTCAGTAACAGCAAAAGAAGACTATTGCCAACTTGTTGGGTCAATCAAATATGTGTGTGATTTTGACTTTTCACTTGCCATAGCTTTTGGAAAGTGTAATGTTTATGTTTGCCCTTTTAGCTTTGCAAGAAAAAAAAACTTAAAAATTAATTACATTTGTGGCCTGGATTGCTATATTATTTGATATTGTTTTAAAGGGTTTTCTACTCCAAGCTGCAAAATTGTTCCAGAAGGTAAAAATACAGATACTGTAATGTCAACCAGGTATCTTAGAGATTCTTCTAAGGTTATAGGTCAGGGTTCAGTGCTAGATGGTGTAAAATTCTAATTCATCCCCTGGTATCTCAGTTAGCAAGGTATGAAAAAATACCAACAACCTAACACCTGAATCTGGACAACCTGTGCCAATCAAAGGCACAACATTGGTTAAGTTATTTTGGCACATGGGACATATTATTCCACATACAGCTTTCTCCATCCCAGACAATAAAAACACAATAACAATTTAAGAAAGAACCAGTTTGCTGCCCTTTCACAATGCTCCTGAAAACTTCTGCCTCAAGCATCTGCTTCATACAGTTTAATGAGGTGGTTTTAATGGGCCGCATGAGACAAATACACGTTTTTTTTAAACAAGTACCTTTAGCAGGCATTCTTCCCATTTTAGTCCTTCATGCCATGTTTACCCTTCATACTTCCTGTTCACACTCTTCATATCCATTTAAATTATGAGCAAAGTGACTTTTTCACATCAATTACAAAGACATTTATTTGAAAGTAAAAAGGCTTTTTTTTTGGCTTGGAACAAATTTCAAATTAGAATGCTTGTGAACATTAGCATTGTTTTCCCACCCCTCTATGAATGTTAATAGTTCTTCCACTTGTTTTGTTCCTGTAATACATTTAGTGGCATTTTTAAATGATAACCACCCAAAGTGGGCTTTACCATCTTTGTAATCTAAAATCATTGAAGTTTTAAACAATGCATTGAAGATTTGATTAGCTTTGCTTCAAGCTTCGTAGTGCATAGTTTTGCTTTCTAATTTGAAGCAACCTAAACGATTCATTAGCATAATTGAGAAAGCTATTCTCTTGCATTTTTTTAAAAAAATTATTTCATCCAAGCCGGTTATCTTTACAATGTCATGGTTGGGAACTAGTGTTTGTTTCAACATTGCCTATACAATTTCCTGATGCAAATCATTTTCTGTGGCAAATTAACAGAAGAAAGTTAAATATGGGAAGGAAAAATTCTAAAGTAAATGTGAAGACAAAGGATTAGGTTTCCTCTGAAACGTTGGCAAGGCTGACTCTTTTGGGATGACTCTGCATGTGATCAGCCTGCCGTTTTTAGAAGTATGCAGCACTAGCAGAAAGAATATCTGAGAGGATACGTGAACCCAAGTCAGCTGTCTTAACCTTTCTATGAAGCAGCTTTTGAGCATCCAGCTGTTATTCAAAATGATCTGAAGGTCTCATTAAACCACTGCCAATTTTACATAAGCCTCAAGCCAGTCAGCTGAAAGACATGGGGATGAGGGCAAATGTAGTGTCTACTCTCAAAACTCCAGATCAGACTTTCCTTTACAGTTTGTTTTAATTCAGACTCTCTGGATGGATTTTATTATCTTGGAAGTCTCTTCCAGCTGATTAAACTGGCCATCTTCTGGCTTTCTTTACCCATGGCCACTGCTCAGTGTTAATAAGGTCTTAGTTGGGCAGCTTTAAGGGGAGAAAATGGTCCCTGCAGATATCCAGCCTCAAACCATGAAGGGCTTTTAGTTACCAACCACAACCAGCAATCATTGCATGTCTCAGTGTAAAATGTTATACAGGTGCTTCAAGAATGTACAAGAGCCCAATTAAGAAGTAAACTAAGCCATGAGTGACATGAGAAACAAAGGTGGGCTGCTGCGGGTTTGTACGGGGTTCAGGCGAGTCCTTAGCTAAGGATCTGCCCAGTCAGTGAACCTACAAATCCTACTCCTAGGATTAAATACAATAGAAATAGAAAATAAATAAGTATTTTTTTTAGATCTGGGGGTGAGACATGTTTCTTGGTTGGCTAATACAGAGCAACATTAAGGACTGGCATCAGATTTTTTTAAAAATTTGGGATGCATTTTTAACCAGAAGAAAAAAAAAAATCTGCTTTTTATTGATTTATAAGCCATACAGGAATCTGCCTGCTTGAAGAGTAGGGACTAAATCCTCTGCAGAGATATAATAAATAAACATGGTAGACAAAATGGAACTCATCCATATTACTGCGCTATACACTTGATCTTACCAAAAGGCTGAGAAGTGGTGACTGTAGATCGCTAGTGGGTGATTTTAACAGACGATGCTTCTCCATGGAATCTCCCAAGATGTCCTGGATCTGGAAAGAACGGTATGTCTGGAGACAACGCTGGACTTATAAAAAGCTGTTTTTTATATTTTATTATCCATCACTCAAAAGAAAGAATTGAGCCCACCGCAAGGGCTTGATTCATTAGCATTTTCTAAGCTATGTAGCATTTTGGGTGTAGATTGCGGAGACTAACCCAACTTGTGCCATTTGCTTGCCACAGCAAGGGCACAGGTAGTGAATTTTGACAGAGGGTCCCCTTTTTGGGTGGGAAACCAAGATAAGTCCATGCTATAAACCAGGCCGGAATCACCTGGAGGAAAGCAATGGCAAACCATTTTCACATTACTGCTACCAAGAAACTACATGAATGTTGCCATACAAATCACCAAGAGTTACAGTGCAAGGAGCCTATGCTACTGTATATACAGTCAGCTAATACTCATTCCTTAATATCAATTGTTATGTAGCCAACATCCATGTCTGCAGAAACGGGAGTTAACAGAAAACAAGGAGTTTGCAGAAATATCAAAAGCATCCCTTTAGAAAATTAAAAAAAAATCCCTCTAAATTCCCTCTAAAAACAGCCAAAGGTTTGAGTATGGTCTTTGAAACAAGAAATGCTGATCCACTTGAGAGGGAAGAAAGAAAAACCATAGTGGAGAATGGAACAGAGCTTCTTTGAAAAAGACAGTTACCAGGATCCAATCTGGGTAAGTCACTAGGACCAGAGGTTTAGTCTTCTGATGTGTAGGACTTGTGCTGGAGTCCCATCCTCAGAGAACTTGTCTCTCACCGATGTGAGAGATTGTTATAACTGTGACTTTTATAGTCCCTTTTAGGGCATCTGATTATCTGCTAACACAAAAACTGAAAGTAGTGGAAGGTTAAGTAAGCAGCAATTTGACCCAACAGGCATGCAGTAATTATTTCATGCTTGGGGCAATTGTTTTATACCTCTACAGACAATCTGGATGGAAAATATATCGAACAGGGTATGGCGCTATAGATATGGAGAAGTATCCAGACAAACAGGAGTACAGATCACCTGTTCCACTGAATATGTGAGTTGAATGAGTAGAGCAGTGGTCCCCAACCTTTTTATCGCCGCGGACAGTCAGCCTGTGATAATTTTACCGTGGCCCGCTGAGCGTGCGACAGGGGTGGGGGGGGCGTTGTTCGCGACGACACATTGATTGTTGCAAAACATCAGCTTGCCCTCCCCCCCAAAAAAATGTTTTTAATTTAACACCATTTTAATTACCAGGATAGTACACCAATGACAGCACCATGATCAGAAAATGTTAGATGTGCATTATTTTCAATATGTATTTGTAAATATATGCCAAATAGATTGCAATTGCTTTCTGGACTTCCTTAAATTGCAGGTAAATGCTGCAATAGATATATAGCTCCCATCAGATTGATGATCACCCAAAAATGTTATTCATTGAATTCACTGTGAATCCTTCTTAGTAAGTGCATTCAAGCCAGCCTACTACTATTTAGAATTTTTCTAAATACATCCTACATACAACCATGATGCAGGAGTTTTCATTCAGCAAGAAAAAGGACTTGAGCCAAGTCAACATCTGGAAATCTTATCCCAGTCATATCCAACCTAGCTTATTTTTTGAGATCACCTCAAGGCGAGCTGGAGCGGGACGCGCTGCGCCACGAGTTGGAGAGCTTGGAGAGGCTGAGCGCGCAACTTGGAGAGCTGCGTCTCCGCCGCCTGGAGCCCGAGCTGGCCCGGCGGCAGCAGCAGCTGGAGGGGCTGTGGGCCGACTGCGCCGCTCTGGAGGCGCTGCTGGAGCAGCTCCTGGCGAGCACGAAGGGCTGCAGGAAGCGCACAAGCCGGGCGCTCCGAGAAGCGGCAGCTGGCCTCCGACTACGCGCTGGTGCTGAGCTGGAGCTGCGCGCAGAGCCTGGAGCGATACGAGGCCGAGTTGTGGGCGCTGCAGGAGCTGGAAGGGGGCTGCCTGGGCCAACAGGACCTGCGCAAGCTGCGCGCGCAGAACCAGGAGAGCCGCCGGCGCCTCGAGGAGCTGTGGCGCCGCTGCCGGGAGCTTTGCGCGCTGGGCGAGCGGCTGGAAGAGGAGCGGCTGCGCCAGCAGGAGAGCCGCCGGCGCCTCGAGGAGCTGTGGCGCCGCTGCGGGAGCTTTGCAAGCTGGCGAGCGGCTGGAAGAGGAGCGGCTGGTGCAGCAGGAGAGCCGCCGGCGCCTCGAGGAGCTGTGGCGCCGCTGCCGGGAGCTTTGCGCGCTGGGCGAGCGGCTGGAAGAGGAGCGGCTGGCGCAGCAGGAGAGCCACGGCGCCCAGCTGCAGTGATCATGGCCCCCGGCCGCTGCGCGGCCCGGTGCCAGGTACTCCGCGGCCCGGCACCGGTCCGCGGACCGGGGGTTGGGGACCAAGGGAGTAGAGGACAAAGTTGAGAAAACATGAAGTCAGAAAGAGCAAGATGCACACCAACATTCTGTACCCAATTTCACATCCTGGAAAGGTTCAGAATAGAAACACAGTATGGCAGCAACATAAGTCACTTAAAACTCAGATGGCTTGCGAAAAGGATGGTTAAAGAGAAAAAAAATCTGGATTGAGAAAGTAAGTTGCCAACATCTGTTTCATAAAGGAAAATTAGGCTAATCAGAGTTGAAGCATTTGGAGGGGGAGGGCACTTCTTTAGAATGCTGGTGCAGAACCAAAGAATTGAAACACCTGCTGTTTTTCAAGGGACACCTAAGCAACATTGTTGCTGCAGAATAACAATAATTCAGAGATGTCACTCTAGGTACGATAACACTTTTATTCTCCCTCCTGAAATGTATTTTAGTATGCTTGCTTCTCAGCATGAAAAGCTGCCGGGTAGCTTCAGATAGATTTTTGAATCACTGCAGTGTTGTATTGTTGCAAGGGGAGCTAGTGCTGAATTTATTCTTTTAAAGTGCTTAATCTCTAAAAGAAGAGAGACCAAGTCTCGGATCTTTTTAATAATAATACTCTTCGATCTCTAAGCCTTTCTTTCTATCACTGATATCTGGACATATTGTATAATAACCGAACAGACAGAAATTCAGTATGCCACAGCTAAGGACGATTTCATTTTTACTTAAGGGTCAGGATTTGGCCTCAATATAAATCAAAGCCTGAATGTATGGCTGTGAACAATAAATATATTAAAAAATTAACAAGTAAACCACCAATGTTTTAAAACTGATGCATCTTTTATTTCATTTCATTTTATTTTATTTCAGGTGATAATACCAATAGGGAAAATTATTGGAAATGGTTTAAAATAGGAGTCTCTCTCTAGGCTGGTCTTTTCCAACTTTTGGTACTTTCCAAAAGGTCAAAAGTCATATTCCAAAAATGGGCTGACCTGAAATTTTCTCATCCACAGATACGTGGAATATGGGGGTGTTGAATATTATAGGTCAACCACTTGGAGAACCTATATTGTAGAAATATGTCCTAGAGTTTTTCCCCCAGTTCTGCTATATAGTTTTTATATATTTTATGAGCATGCTGAACAACTGCAAGGCAAAATCTGTCTTTACAGTTGATTAAACCTACCTGCAGCAGTGACCTTTGTATAACACAAGACAAATCTCTATAGGGATGGATAATACTTTTTCACCTTCAGGACAATGTACTACATTGAATTACTTATGCAGCACATGGTATGTTCCCTAACCATTTTCTTGTAATATTTCTCCCTTTTTAATATGTTCCTTCAAACTATTTGTAATCTTTCATGTTGATTATAATTTCCCTGTAAGTTGTGGAATATGTTTTAGAATTTCCCCCATAACTTCCCTTTGATGCAGGTCGAACAAAAATAATGAGCAGTCAACAAAATCATGGATTTCCCCCCCCCAAGACAAGATGATGGTTCTATGAATATACAAGTGTGCATCTTTAACTAACAACACTTCCCTCCCTCCCTCCCTCCCTGGAAATATGATCTAGATTTGTCATTTCTGTGAGTGAGTAAAAAAGCAACCTGATATGCTATTTACCTGTACCAAAATTACAATGGTTTTAGCTGCTAATGACAGGTGATGATGGTATATTCTCAAATTAAAATAGCTTCCAGTTCTTCCTACTTCCCCACCTGTCAGGAGCAAGCAAGCAACCAGAACAGCTTTGAGGCTTAGGTCAAACCTTTATTGTTAATTCATCACTTCACAAGAATCTTGCAAGACTTCCTGCTTTCCCCTGAGAAAGCCTGATATAGACCCAAGTGTTTGATCTCATATGCTTCCTCCCACTTATGGAGTTCAGGCTGAACTATTTCTTAACTCTTAACTTCCTCTACCTACCTTTCAGCCGTCGATTCCACCATACCACCTAATAGAACCTTATGTATTGCCATGTGATCCTGTATCACATTTTAATCAGAACATGGTATTATGTACAATTGGATTTGACAAGAACACAGATGTAATGGTGTTGCAGAAGCAGAAAGAAAGCCTCAACAAATATCCTTTACATGATTTTACCTGAGAATAGGAGTCTATGGCTTATCCTTATGACCTATTAACTATAGTTAATAAAAACCTCTTGCTAAAGGACGTACCTCACGAGATCACTTTTGTTTCATTCTCAGCTGCTGCAAGGCAACTTAACTTCATCTTTAGCTGTTCCAAGTAGCCATTACCCCTTTTCCTGGCATAAGTTTGCTATATGAAAATCATTTTATGATTTTGGGGTTGATGGAGGGAGAGGGAGGGAGGGAGGGAGATGGATAGATAGATAGATAGATAGATAGATAGATAGATAGATAGATAGATAGATAGATAGATATTGGGCTTTATCCAGTTTCTTTTGGCCACTTGAAGCAGCTGTGGGCACTTTTGCTCCATTCTAACCACTAGGCCTTGCCCTGTAAGGGCATTTTGGCTTGAGTTGTGAGAGAGACTGAACATCTGGCTTTCAGCAGAGTGATACTTGACTGCACATTCCAAAATGTCAATGATACTTGGGCTCCTTTTATTCACAAGCTTATTGCTTTTTGGAAAAGAGCATTAGGCTAGGACATATTGGGCTAAGTGGGTCTTTTGAATTTTTTTTTAAAAGCACAAGTGACATTCCTTTGAGTATATCCAATTGGGTATTATTAGACCCTAGGTGAAATTGACCAGAGTTCAGTCTGTTTTCTCTTTTAGTCAGAGAAGAGGTACAGTAGACAGGCAGATTCTGAAGTAGAATGGAGGTACCTGAAGAATCCTTATAATGCTTTCATTGTACAAGTGACCTGCCACTTAGAATATTTCTGAACATGGGTCTACTAATCCAAAATAATCTGGTGGTAGGTGAACCAAGTGGAGGAACTATGTGAGTAGGTTGAAGGAGGGTATAAAGTCCTTGGCTATTGGAGCAGCCAAACCAAGAACTGGAGGAATGTATAAGAAAGGCCTAGTATGCCTCCACTGATGGCCTCCCATATGTGTTGGGACTATAATAAGAGCCAGTTTGGTCTAGTGGCTAAGATACCAGGCTAGAGCGCAGGAGACCATGAGTTCAAGTCCTCCTTATCCATGAAAGCCATCTGGATGGCTTTAGGCCAGTCACACGCTCTCAGTTCAACCCACCTCACAGAGTTGTTGTTATGGGAAAATAGGAGGAGGAAAGTGTGTTGGATATGTCTCTACCTTGAGTTATTTGTAAAATAATAAGGGCAGGATGTAAAGAAATAATACATATAAGTTGCTCTGGATTGCTTTACGAGTAGTCCTCGAGTTACAACAATTCATTTAGTGACTGTTCAAAGTTACAATGGCATCGGAAAAAGTGATTTATGACCATTTTTCACACTTATGACCGTTGCAGCATCTGCATGGACACATGATCAAATTCAGATGCTTGGCAATTGTTTCGTATTTATCTAGGGATCATATGATGACCTTTTGTGATCTTCTGACCAGCAAAGTCAATGGCGAAGCCAGTTTCATTTAATAACCATCTTACTAACTTAATAACTGCAATGATTCACTTAACAACTGTGACAAAAATGTCGTAAAATGGGGTAAAACTCAGTTAACAAATGTTTCATGTAACAATATAAATTGTGGGTTCAGTTGTCTTCATAAGTCAAGGACTACCTGTATTTTATTAGTCTCATCTGGACTAGCAATAGTGATAATATTGCCAACCAACAGCTATGCATAAGCAGTATGGTTGACTGTCCTCTAAATAGTTATATGATAAACTGCAAATATTTAATGAAAATGAGAGAAGAGGAAACATTATGGGGATGAAATTGATTAATTTCTCTCTTACTTCCTAAGGACAGCTACATATTGTTACTTAAGGAAATGGAATACAGAAATAGACTGCTTTACTTACTCAGTTTTCAGACTTGATAGAAAAGAAGATAACTTTTTTTTTAAAGGAAGTGGATTGCAACACTTCTTATAAGATCTATATATTTGGACAAGCATTTAACTTTTCAAGTACTAAAAAGAACTCCTTGGACCTGACCAATTCTGAGTCATTGCTCTTTTAAAGAATTTAATATTACCTGCACATCCGAGTAGACTCATACTGGATTACGTATCATCAAGATTACACTGTCAGTTGATTGGAAGGAACAGGCAGTTTTACTCTAGCCCCTCAGACAGAAGTCAATCCTGATATCTTCAAATCTTTTCATTTAAAAAGAATATACTCTGTGCATGCACTAAGAATGTAATATTTTTGGTGTCTTCTGTTAAACAGATTTTCTCCCTCCCTCCCTCCCTCCCTCCCTCATGAGAAGAGATTTTTCCTCTCCAAATTCCTAGCTGTTCAACTCCTCATACCCTGAAAAACTGATAGCAATATATGGAAGTCTGTTCTTTTTCATGTGCTTATTCGAGAATTGCTCACAACGTGACATGGAGCAGTAGAGATGCCTCCCCACTTTTGCTTTAAGTCCACTGGATAGCAATTCCCAGTGATCTTTACATGGCAAACTTCTTAGTGTAAGAACCTAACATCTACTGATGCTTCCCAGGAGAATACTACAGCTACCGATGATGCTGGATAAGTAAACCATGCTCTTAACATGGACAGATGTTGGTTTATTACTTCCAAGAAGTAAACACTGTTAAATACAAAGGATTGGTATTTTTGTATCATATATATTCTAACTGGACCCACTTTGCACAGATTCAATTTACCCATTTCTTTTACTGAAATACCAGCTTAAAAGTGATGTATGCCTGCCACAAGAGGTCAGTGTATGCTTATTTGTTTGTAAAAATACACATTGTTACCCCTCATACCATAATGTAGGTGAAAGAGATTACAAATTCCATATTTATAGCATTTCATGCCTTTTATGGTGATTTCTGCTGTGGATCATTGCTTAAAGGTATATCTAATGCTGCTTTGTAAGGTGGATGTTAATCAAATATTTAGCAATGGGAATCAATTCAAGAATTGATCAGTTCAATTGTTAACTCATGTACATCTAGGAACTGTACTATTTTAAACAGAAACCCAAGTCAGTTCAATTTCTTCACATATTGTTATTAAGTATATGTATGTATATATATGTGTGTGTGTGTGTATGTATGTATGTGTATATATATATATATAAATTATATGTCATGCAGATAGAATTTTTTTCAGGTGTTTCTAGTGGCAGAGAATGGAGATGCTGGTCTTTTTTTTTTAATTCTCCATGTTTATGTCAGGCATATAACTGGCTTGGACCATGTTTTTCAAACTCACACTGTGGTTTGTAGTTTCTTTTCACTCAAAGGTAATTGTTTTGATTAGAGTTCTTTTCCTCCTCTTTCTTCTCACTTGATAACATTGCTTCAAGAAATAGTAAAGCCTGTCTGGATTGCTCCTTAGATGAAGGGGACAATGAGGACATGGGAAGGGCATCAGAAAGGAGAGGCAGAAATAGGACCAGAGACTCATGACTGCAATTTGGACTGGATTTCATGCCCTTGTAACCTCCAGATTAGACTACTATAATATGCTCTACATCAGGCTGCCCTTGAAGACCATTCAAAAGTTCCAACTGGTGCAGTATGTGGTTGCACAAGTAGTAAATGATACCAGATATATGGCACATATAACACCATTTCTGTGTGACCTGCTCTGGTTACTGGTGTGTACAATTCAAGATACAATTTAAGGTGCTGGTGATTACTTATAGAGCCTTACATGGCTTAGGACTAGGGTACCTGAGGAATTGCCTTTTTTTCAAGAGTCTCTACCCATTCAACTAGGTGTAGTAGAAGTCCGTCTTTTTCCACACTGCCCCCTGTGTTATGGACATCTTCCCTTCAGAGATTAGAATGTTCCCAGCCCTCTTAGTTTTGTGTAAGGTCTTAAAACCCTGGCTATGTTCCTGGGGCACCACATGTGCCAATGGCCCCGTTTTCTGCCCATATTACTAACTGACCAAATATTTTGCTCTTGTGCAAAATGTTTTTACTGCTTTTTACTGGTTTTAATGCTTTAAAATGATTTTTAAATTTGTAATTGTAATATGTTTCCTGAATTATAAGCTTGACTGAGATGGATAGCAAGAGAAATGGAATAAATAAAGTGTATGGCTTACCAGTTTACATAAAAAAATATAGTACATAAAAATGGAAGCTCCAATGATTCATAAAAACATAAAAACAGTTCTTAATATATACCTGTTGTGCAGTTTATTAAATTAACTAAAGATATTACCAATGGAGTATTATTAAAATAATACTTTGAATCACAAGAAAACCCAAGAATGACCAAACCCGCAGTTGTACTGATACTTTTATGGCAAATGGCAAAACACATTGAATCAGCAGAGAAGAGATGAAAATGAGTGTTTAATTTAGTCTATATCCTTTTTTTTTAGAGAAGAGAACACAATTCATCTGGTACCAGAACTATGTACCTGGACAATAAAGATGATGGTGCAATCACCAGAAACATAGATATGGAATTGGACACCCACCACATGGATCTGCTTGGAGATGGAGCAAGAGAGCCAATTTCTTACAATGTCAGCAAACTGAAGCTCTTGAAGGAGTTCATGATTGGTCAGGGAGCATCACATCAACCCTATCCAAGAATTGCACAAGAGCCAGACCAGTGTATTACTTTGGGGAAAGATTTCAATCCTCTCACTATGCAACCCAGGTAAGAAACCCAAGAGGGAACTACATATATTCTTTTCCTTCTGATGGATTTGTTCATTGGCTCAGGAATCCATATGTGTTTTATTTAATACCTTCCTACAATTAATAGGAACTGTGGGGGAAAAAGCTTAGCTGAGGAACCAAAACAGGCAATTGCTGCAAAGGGACAGACTCTCAGCAGGTTTCAGAACTAACACATGGTTTTATAGCAGCTCTGTGAGCTATTTTTTTTCTGCCTCTATTTTCAAGGATCTTTTTGTCTTCCTTGGCTTTGTATTTAAACAAAACAGTCATATGACACACAAAAAACCCTTTATGCAAATAAAATAATGCTAAAATTGTCAAATCAAAAGTTTACAGGACCCAGTTCTGTAATTATGGGTGATTGTTCAGGTGATTAAGTTAAGGCATGAAGCTGCAGTTATGATAGTAATAATGGTGTTTGTTTATTATTCATTTCATTAGCAGGGTGATGAGTGTGTAAAAATAATTTGATGCTATCAAAATGAGACACACAAATACCAGAATATCCCAAAAGCCATTTTGCTTTTGCTTTTTCTATCTTTACCAGGTTTTGTTTGTTTAATTGTATTAGTTTCAGGTGCATACAGCACCTTTTGAATGATTTCTTGAGAGTTGATTCTTCTAGAAGTTTCAGAAAGTGGCAGCAGAAAAGACTATCTTTGACTATTGCTAAATATAACTCCCATCAACTCTTCCTTACATGACTAACAGTGAATGATTCTGGAAGTTGAGCAATATTAATATGTTCATTTCTAGGCCATTCAGTACATAATATTCCCTTTCTGCCATTTTATCTTATCAAACATGCAGTGAAATAGATGTGGGCTAAGGCTCCCCCCAATCCCATGAGTTGCATGGCTAAGTAAAAGGTTTAAACCTGTACATTTTTAGTCCATGCAATCTTTGCTGACTACTTCATATTGGCTCAATGTTACATTATGCATAAGGTGACCAGATTTTCAGATTGATAAAGAGGGACACCTTTGACCCGGGGGGGGGGGGGGGTTTGATTAAAAATTTTATACGGAGCAACAAAATTTTCATACAACGCAAAAATAGTATTGTAATATTTTTTTATTTCAACATAACTACAATTTACAAATATAAATTGTAACTGTTGCCAAACATCAAAATTTTGATTGTGTGACCATGAGGATGCTGCAACGGTCGCTAAGTGTGAAAATGGTTGCTAAGTGCGAAAAATGGTCATCAGTCACTTTTTTCAATGCCATTGTAACTTTGGTCACTATACCACCTTTCTTGCCACAGTTCTTAAGTGAATAACTGCAGCTGGCATTTTGTATTTTGGATAGAATCTTTTTTTAAATAGTCTAAGACAATTTAAAAAAATAATCCACACAGAATAAATTGAAATAAAACATTTTAAACTATTCCACACAGAATAAATTGAAGTAAAACTATTTTAAAAAATTCTATGCACAATATATTTCAAAGTATTGTGCATAGAATTTTTCAAAATGGTTTCACTTCAATTTATTTTGGATAGAATCTTTTTTTAAATAGTCTAAAACAATTAAAAAATGAATCCACACAGAATAAAACTATTTTAAAAAATCCTATGCACAATAAATAAAATATTATTTTAAAATACATTAAAAAAATAAAGAAAAAAACCCAGCTCACTTACCAGCAGGCAGGCGCTCCAAGTCAATCCAGAATGATGTAGATGTAATACAAAGAACTGAGCAAACTAAAATGGTGAAATTAGTCCCAGGGAAATATTTTTCAAAGAAAAATATTTCACCATTTTTCTCACACGAGCCGACCTCCAACCTCCGGAAAATCCAGGAAGGAACACTCGCTACCTCTCTAGCAAAGTATTTCCTGGAGCTCTATGGTACTGGGTCATCTTTTCTTATAAAAGAAGGTAAAAGGGATGGGGGTGGGAGGGGGGTTCCATTTTCTTGCTTTAACGTTTTAATATCTTCAATGAAAGTACTGAGACAGAGAGAGAGAGGTTAGACAGAGTGTCTTTTGTCTTGCCCCGGTTAGGATTTCTTAAGCAAATCCACTGGGCTTTCAACATGAAGCCAGAAAATTGGGACTTTTTAAAAACGGCCCGGGACATGGGACAAATTGTTAGAAATCATGACTGTCTCGCCAAAATCAGGACATCTGGTCACCTTAATTATGCAAAAACATGATATAGTATCAGAGGTGGTATTCAGCCAGTTCTGACCAGTTCTAGTGAACCGATAGTGGAAATTTTGAGTAGTTCGGAGAACCAGCAAATACCACCTCTGACTGGCCCCGCCCCCATCTATTCGATGCTTCCCGAGTCCCAGCTCGGTCTGGGTCGTCTTCTGTTGCCCTGCACAGGAGAATGGAGCTGGAAAGCAGGTTAGTGGGGTGGGGAGGGAATGGGAATTTTACAATATCCTTGCCCTGGAGTGGGGTGGAAATGGAGATTTTGCAGTACCTTTGCCCTGAACTGGGAAGGGAATGGGGATTTTACAGTATCCTTCCCCTGTCACGCTCACCAAACCATGCCCACCAAGCCATGCCTACCAAGCCACGGCACACCCACAGAACCAGTAGTAAATTTTTTCGAATTCCACCACTGTTTAATAGTATGTATGTCTGTTAGAATAGTATAGTATGATAGTGTGTTAATGCAGAATCTTATGTATTTTAAAAGCATGTAGGAAAACATGCAATTTTTACAACAATTGTAGAATTAATACTGTACTTTTTTATAGGGTTCTTTTATTAGCTATTGTTGCACACCATTTCCCCTACTTTTTCTTTTGTTTGGTGCTTACCTGGGAAGAAATGCATTATAGAAATACAGTGAAATTTGTCCTCAGTGTAGAAGAAAGATGTAGTGAGACCTCTGTAGTGAGGTCTTGATTTATCATGACACTAATGGGGCAAAGGACCATCTCAGCTGGCTTCTTAACAGCATTCGATGGAAGGGATAAGTTACCTGCTGCAGGAGATATAAAATATATTATAAACAAAGAGGGATCCTGATTTAGATCAAACCACTGCAGGTGTAAACTAGCATGATGAATATGTTTCCAGGCAGACAGTCTCCATTCAGTTCCTGAGTGATGTCTCAGTTAGGACTTTAGTTCCTGAGTCCTATGAATGTCACATACCTGCTGATATAAAACAATGTTCCTTGCTTTACATACAGAGTCAGATTAATAACACCAGACAAATAGCCTGATATGTGTATCTTTTATTCAGTGCATGATATACTTACTGGATTTACTCATACAAGATTTGGCCTTTGCTACTAGCTTGCAAGGCTTGAAAGGAGTGGAGTGATGCAATAAATTCATTTGTCTGGTGACAGAGTTAAATCCAATGCTAAACAGAATGTGCTTCTTCAGATACTAGTTTACCCCTTTCATTCAGTAATCAATAAACAATTTATGTAGTATCTTTTTGTAACAAGAAAAACAGGAACAGAGCTTATGCTTAGGAAGCCACTAAGATAATATCCTGTGGGGAGATACTCTACCTGCAACTTCCATAGCATCAATATCTCTTGTTATAGTTGCTATGGGGACGTGTTTATTTCTGTTGTATTTTCCATTTTCCTTATTGATGTTTAAAATTTAAAGATAGTACTCATGAAGTCAAGGAGAAACATCCTTTTACTAATAAGCTCAGATATCTAAGTTGGCAAAGTACAATTTCATAAACCTGAACCAAGAGAACAAACTGTTCATTCCTGATCTGTTTGTTGTGATAGACATAAATGATGCAAACTGTTTTGAATGGAAAATGCTTTCACTCATTCAAAGTGACTGTCACTGAGGATAACTTTTCCCAACCTGTACAGGCTACCTCTGGAATTCCAACATGCATGGTCAATACTGGCTGAGGATTCTGGGAACTATAACCGTAACTCTTTTAAGAATGGATTGGATAACCACTTGTCTGAAATGGTATACAGTTTCCTGCTTGAGCAGGGGATTGGACTAGAACTCCAAGGACCATTCTAACTCTTATTCTGTGGGAACAGATTTTTTAAAAGAAATCTTCCTTTCCTTAATGATCAGAATTCATTCAAAGTTAAGAATATTCAAAACCACCATCATTACACAATTATCACTTTTATCTCAGCCAGTGGTAGCTTGCATTATGATTGTTATTTGTGCTAGTAATATTAAGGCAGGTTGAATAGGGATGTACCAGGTCACAGATACAGATTACAGATTCACAAAGCCTCCTCCTCCTCTTCCTCTTCCTCTTCCTCCTCTTCCTCCTCCTCCTCCTCCTCCTCCTCCTCCTCCTCCTCCTCCTCCTCCTCCTCCTCCTCCTCCTCTCCTTCTCCTTCACCTTCATGTTCTTCATGCAGTTTAGCTCTTGCAGGTGGTAAAAGCTAGAATGGGCTGGATTTGAGGAATGGAAAGCTGCATGATCCTAAAATATCAGATAGGAATGGAGCAGGAGAGAAGCAGAATTGTACTGAAGGAAAGAAGTTTTCTAGAACTTCTCGGTCAGGAAGTAACCTATACTTTCTGTTCTGGCCCCCCTCCGTCCGGTAATGAACGCAGACACAGGTTTAGCTGTTTGCCACTCTTTATTCACAGCGATTATAATCCTGTTGGCTGAAAGCCCAGACACGACTCACTGGCAAGACGTTGGCAGCAACCCAGACTCCAACAGACATGGGAACACAATGCAGACCAGACAAGGAGTTCTCCAGATTAGTACGAACAGTTGTGTCCTGCAAAAGGACTCCTCCCAAAGTCTCTTCTTATATACTCTTTTGGGTGGCCACAACCACCTGGGCTTGATTATCTCTTATGAGTCTGTCTCCGTAACTGCTGACTCTGTTTCTCTGCCCTCCGTTGGCTGGCGTCAGGGACAAACTCCCTTTGATCTTCCCCACTGCTCCATGCCCCAGGCACCTCCTAGTGGCCAACCAGCCTCTCTGATCTCTGCTCTGAGTCTGAACCCTGCCCAGGGCCCTCCACATCTTCCATAGCAGACTCATAGAGTTCCTCGCTATCGGAGTCCATCAGCAGCTCCAACGGCTCCTGCTGGGCCACAACAATTTTCTATACACACTTATTTATTTATTCTCCAAATATTCATATTGGACGTGAAATTGGAGTCTTGCAACCTCTTAATGAATGTTCTGAACAGAATATGCAGGACTCCAATCAAATATTTCTGGCCTTGCTTGATGGAAACACATAGGAAGCCTTTGTCTGGATTAGAATTGGGAATTGGATATGTCTACTTTAATGAAAAATAAAATGACTAGGGATGACATAGCAGTGTTCCAATATTTGCGGGACTGCCACAAAGAAGAGGGATCAACCTATTCTCCAAAGCACCTGAAGGCAGGACAAGAAACAAAGGATGGAAACTAATCAAGGAGAGAAGCAACCTGGATTTAAGGAGAAATTTCCTGGCAGTAAGAACAACCAGAGGAACAATTTGCCTCCAGAAGTTGTGGGTACTCCATCACTAGAGGTTTTTAAAGAAGAGATTGGACAGCCATTTGTCTGGAATGGTATAGGTTCCTGCTTGAGCAGGGGTTTGGACTAGAAGATCTCCAAGGTCCCTTCCAGTGGTGGGATTCAGCCAGTTCGCACCAGTCCGGGAGAACCGGTTGTTAACTTTCTGAGCAGTTTGGTGAACTGGTTGTTGAAAGACATCATTAGGGCAGAGAACCGGTTGTTAAATTATTTGAATCCCACCACTGGTTCCTTCCAACTATGATATTCTGTTATTCAGAATAAAAAAAAGTGCTTTAAAGGCTGATGTAGGAATATAAGATAAATTATATAGATCATCTTATGCCCAATCTCATTATTGCTATTTAGTTGATAAAACTCCCTCAATTCCTACATATTATGATTTTGGTTAAAAATAGTCTGGAGTATGCAGGAGTAACATTCCTCCTAAAATATCTGGAGAACATTGACTTGAGGATGAAGGTTTGTTCTCCAAGCTTGTAGGTTGTTTTCTGAACATTTCATTACCAGGCTAGGTAACATCTTCAGTGGAGTTTAGGGTATGTCAGTGTCAGTGTTTTTCTGTTTATAAGGGCTTCAGGTGTGGGTGTCAATGAGGGTCTTGTGATAGGTCAGATGTGAGTCATCAGTGATGGGGAAGTTACATCAGGTGATGTCATTGGAAGGTAAAGTGCTGGTTGGGGGGTGTAGTATGGGTTGGTTGAGGGTGGTACTGTCTCTGTTTGACTGTGTGTTGATTTAGATTCTGAGGAGTTCGTAAGATGGTTGTAAGTCAATGTGTCTGTTGATGGAATTGCTTGTGGAGTGCCAGGCTTCGATTAACTCACGAGCTTGGCGAGTGGTAGCGTAGCCGATGAACATTGACTTGGACAATACATATTTGGAGACTTAGAGCATACCTGCATTTAGCAATGTAAGCTGCTCCTATCCTGTGTTCATGCCAGCTTCACCCTGAGCTCATAAGCCAGTTTAAGAAAATCCTGTGAACCAAAAAACCTTGGCAGCAGTTTGCAAGATTTTCAGTCTAGCTACCACATTCTGTTTTTGGATAATTCCCTGCTGCAGTGTTTTCTCACTTTTTTGTTCAATGAAAACAACAGCCAATGTCCTTCCTGTTGGTGGGTATTCCTGTATGTATGTATGTGTGTGTGTGTGTGTGTGTGTGTGTGTGTGTGTGTATGTATGTATTTGTGTGTATGTCAGAGGTGGGTTCCTACCAGTTCGCACCTATTTGGTAGAACCGGTTCGTCAAATCTACCAAACCGGTTAGAAGAGGTTCCACCAGTGGACCCGGAAAGCAGGCCACACCTACAGAAGAGGCTCCAAAATTTTTTGAAACCCACCACTGGTCCTTGGATATGATTATTCTACACTATCATATTTCTCATATTTATAAAACTCAGTGCCTCTGTGAAAGGTAAGGATGACTACTGCGTTTGTGGTGCAATCAGAACATTGCATGTGTTGAAGTTGTTTTAATGCAAACCAAAGATGCCTTTTAAAAAACACGTTTACATCGTATTCTTATGCATGCCAGTGCTGTGCGTGAGGTAATTTAAGGTGGTTCTGACAAGTGTTGTTGGCATCTTCATATCCAGTCACATGGGTGGCAAGCCACTCCCACAAAGGAGGCCACACCCACAGAGTAGGTTCGAACAATTTTTGAAACCCACCAATGGTGTATGTGTGTGTGTGTGTATGTATGTACGTACATACATACATACATACATACATACATACATACATACATACACAGACACTTTTATGCACACCCATCCACCTGCTTACAGTATTAAATTAAAGGTAGTATGATAGTTAAGATCTTTGTTTTATTAGATAATTTAATTTTGAATGCTCCAGCTTCAAGTTTTTGTTTAAAAACTGAATCTCCACAGGGATATACTGTAAATACATATTTAGAAAAAGATATTGTTACATATATAAATATTTTGCTCTATCCTAACTTTTTTAGTTTACTGTAGGAATTTTTAATATTTTCATATTTTCCCATTTTTTATTTTACATAATATAATGTGTAAGTGTTAATTTTCTTCACTTTATTTTTATAAATATAATACATTAACTCTCCATTCTAAACTATACTTTTATTTTATAATATTACTATTGTTAAATCGTTAAATTGATACCTATTTTTTAATACAATATGATTAACTTTAAAAATGCTAGTTGCAATGTTTTTTGAAGTTTAAATTCTAAAAATAAAACAAAAATCTTTGCATTAAGGCCTAGAGAACCCTGTTGATTGAAAACTTTTCCCCAAACTAATTTACAATTTTTTTTCTGGAGTAGGAACCATTTGCCCTCTGTTTTTGGTTTAAGCAAATCTAGAATTTTACCATTGTACCATTTCTCCAGTTACCTGAACTAAAAGGATTTCTCATCTCGATTTCCAGATAGCATATAACAGTGATGATGAACCGATGGCATGAGTGCCAGAGGTGGCATGCAGAGCTCTCTCTGTGGGCATGGGCACTGTCGCCAACTGGTCTTCATGGGCGCCGGAGCATCCAAAAATGGCCTGAAAACAGCCAAAAAACCACCCAAAAGGCTGTTTGCCATGCCATTTCTAGGCTGGTTTTAGGGCCATTTTCTCGCAGGTTTTGGGGCAGTTTTTTGAACCATTTTAGGCCCTGAAAAACAACCCCAAAACAGCCTGAAAATGGCCTGAAAAATGACCCAAAACAACACCATTTGTCGGGTCCTTTTCAGACTATTTTTGGACTGTTTTTCAGGCCAAAAATGGTCTGAAAAAATGAGCCAAAATGGCTTAAAAATGGCCTGAAAAAAAAGCTTGAAAACAGCACAGAAAACAGCCTAAAAACAGCACAGAAAATGCCCCCAAACCAGGCAAGTGCGTGCCGGCCAGCTGGTCTTGGGTTTTCGGTTCTCCAGTGTGCACACATACACACGCATGCACATGCGTTCTAGTAGGGGCACTCAGTGCTGAAAAAGTTCGCCATCACTTGCATATAGCAATAGCAGTTAGACTTATATACCGCTTCATAGTGCTTTTACAGCCCTCTCTAAGCGGCTTACAGAGTCAGCATATTTTCCCCAACCATCTGGGTTCTCATTTCACCCACCTCAGAAGGCTGGAAGGCTGAGTCAACCTTGAGCTGTGAGATTTGAACTGCCGAACTGCAGATAGCAATCAGGTAGCTGTAGTCTGCAGTGCTGCACTCTAACCACTGGACCACCCTGGTTCAATATCCTTATGCGGTAAGGGTAAAGAAATCCTTTATTAATGAAACCTATTAGAAACCTATTGGTTTGACTGAAAGGATAGTCTTTCCTCTGAAAAGGCTGAACCGAAGTGCTCTGAGCCAGATGGAGAAGAGGATTCAAGGCAACATAAAGTAGAAAAGAGTTATCTGGAAGTAGAGCAGCAAAAAGGGAAAGGACCTTGCTACTCAGTCTTGATGAGGAATCAAGATTTAAGTGTGGCTTTGATCTTACTAAATGAGATCAATCCACTTGTCACATTGATCATTTCTGGAACATCAAATGATGATGATGTCAAAAGATGGATAATCTGGATACTATCATTACAATTGAATTCATGCACTTATCCATTCACTAGTATTTTGAGAATAGGTAATTTGTAATTTGTAATTTTAATAGATTTGTATGCTGCCCAATCCCGAAGGACTCCGGGCGGCTTACATAAAAGCAATTAAAATATTAAAAAGATTAAAAAACACAGAACAATACAATTTAAAACAGAAAAACGCAACATGTACACAGTTATAATGGGGCTGAAGTTCAGTCAAGCTCAACAGCCCCAGGCCTGCCGGAACAGCCAGGTCTTAACAGACTTATGGAAGGCCAGGAGAATGGGGAGGGTCCGGATCTCAGGGATAGCTCGTTCCAGAGGGCCGGGGCAGCAACAGAGAAGGCTCCCCCCTGGGGAGCCACCAGATGACATTGTGTGGCTGACGGTACCCGGAGAAGGCCCGCCCTGTGCATTCTTATTGGCCGCTGGGAGGTATGTTGCAGGAGGTGGTCGCGGAGATATCCAGGTCCTAGGCCATGTAGGGCTTTATAGGTAATAACCAGCACCTTGAAGCATGTCCGGAGACTGATGGGAAGCCAGTGCAGCTCACGGAGGATAGGTGTAACATGGGTGTATCTAGGTACACCCAGTATCGTTCGCGCGGCTGCATTCTGGACCAGTTGTAGTCTCCGAACACTCTTCAGGGGCAGCCCCATGTAGAACGCGTTACAGTAGTCGAGCCTTGAGGTGATGAGGGCATGAGTGATCATTTGGAGTGCCTCCCGGTCCAGGTAGGGCCGCAACTGGTGCACCAGTTGAACCTGTGCAAAAGCTCCCCTGGTCACAGCTGACAGGTGATGTTCTAATGTCAGCTGTGGATCCAGGAGAACACCCAAGTTGCGGGGCCTCTCTGAGGGGTGTAAGATTTCACCCCCCAGGATTAAAGGTGGAATATCTGGACTATTTTGGGGGGCAACATCCAAAGCCACTCAGTCTTGTCAGAGTTGAGCGCAAGCTTGTTCATTCCCATCCAGACCCTTACAGCTTCCAGGCACTGGCACATTACTTCCACCGCTTCACTGAGTTGGCACGGGGCGGACAGATACAGCTGGGTATCGTCCGCATACTGGTGGTATTTAATCCCGTACCTACGGATGATCTCACCCAGCGGCTTCATGTAGATGTTAAATAGGAGGGGGGACAGGACCGAACCCTGCGGCACCCCATATTTAAGGGGCCTAGGGGTCGACCTCTGTCCTCCGACCAACACCGACTGCGACCTGCCAGAGAGTTAGGAGGAGAATCACCGCAAAACGGTGCCTCCCATTCCCACCGCTTCTAGCCGTCGCAGAAGGATACCATGGTCGATGGTATCGAAGGCCGCTGAGAGGTCAAGAAGCACCAGCATAGAGGAATGCCCTCTATCCCTGGCTCACCAGAGATCATCGGTCAGTGCGACCAAAGCGGTTTCGGTGCAGTAACCAGGCCTGAAACCAGACTGAAAGGGATCTAGATAATCCACTTCATCCAAGGTCTGCTGGAGTTGAGAAGCCACCACCTTCTCAACAACCTTCCCTAAAAATGGGAGGTTGGAGACTGGATGGTAGTTTTTAAGAATGGCCAGATCCAGAGCAGACTTCTTGAGGAGGGGTCTCACCACTGCCTCCTTCAGAGGCTGCGGGAAGGACCCCTCTTGAAGCGAGGTGTTTATAATCCACTGGATCCAGCCCCTAGTCACCTTTCTGCTGGTCGAAACCAACTAGGAGGGACAACGGTTCAGTAGACAGGTGGCGGTACTCATCGATCCAATGGCCTTGTCCACTTCCTCAGGAGTGGCAAGCTGGAACTCACTCCACAAAGTTTGCTCAAGACTCTCCCTCAGCATCTCTGCTGGCACTGTCCAAGTGGAGTCAAGGTCCATCCGAATCTGAGAGATTTTATCCGACAGAAACTGAACAAATTCCTCTGCTCTTCCCTGTAAGGGTTCACCCGTATCTCTCACTTTCAGGAGGGAGCAGGTTATCCTAAATAGGGCAGCCGGGCGAGATTCTGCGGACGCAATAAGGGCAAAAAAATGTGCACATTTTGCCGCCCGTATCGCCACTAGATAAGACCTAATAAAGGTTCTTAGCAGTGTTCGGTCCAATTCGGAGTTACTAGCCCTCCACCGTCACTCTAGGCGTCTCTTTTGGCGCTTCATCTCCCGGAGTTCCTCGGTAAACCAAGGCGCCCTCCTGGATCCACTGCTGTGGAGAGGCTGCAAAGGCGCAATCCGATCTAAAGCCCTAGTCACCGCGGTATTCCAGGCAGCGACCAAGGACTCAGTCGAATTGTGGGCAAGGGAGTCAGGTATCTCCCCAAGCTCCGTCTGAAATCCCAAAGGGTCCATCAGGTGCCTGGGGCGAAACCATTTAATCGGCTCCACCTCCCTGCGGTGGGGGAGTAGCTTCCAAAAATCAAGCCTCAGCAGGAAGTGATCTGTCCATGACAAGGGCGAGATCTCAATCCGCTTTAATTCCAGATCATGTCTCCACTGCTCTGAGAGAAACACAAGGTCAAGTGTGTGTCCTGCCATATTAGTCGGACCCTGAATTACTTGGGTCAAGTCCATGGTTGCCATGGAAGCCATGAACTCCTGGGCCCCATCAGAGCGTTCGCCAAGAGATGGCAGGTTGAAATCCCCCAGTACTATAAGTCTGGGGAATTCAACCGCCAGTCCGGCTACTGACTCTAGGAACGCAGGCAGGGCTGTTGTGACACAGCTGGGAGGTAGGTACATCAACAATAAGCCCACTTGACCCCCAAGGTCCAACCTTACAAGGAGGGACTCACATCTGACAATCTCTGGAGCAGGGAGCCTGCGAGGCATCAATGACTCTCCCGGATTATAACAGCGACTCCTCCACCCCTTCCCTGGTGTCATGGCTGGTGCAGCACCTGAAACCCTTCTGGGCACATTTCTGAGAGGGGGACTCCTCCCTCATGGCCCAGCCAGGTTTCAGTAATACATGCCAGGTCTGCCCCCACATCTAATAGTAAGTCCCGGACGAGGGGAGCTTTATGGACCACAGACCTGGCATTCAGCAGCAGCAGCAGCCTGAGATCAGGGCCCTGGTTTCCCATGTCACCTGGTTCCCGAGTTGAGTTATCAGGGCCGGAACGAGGGATTGCTGTGACGTAGCGAACTCTCCTTCCCCGGTAATGGCTAGCCCTAAAGCT
Organism: Thamnophis elegans; assembly: GCF_009769535.1. NCBI lineage: Eukaryota > Metazoa > Chordata > Lepidosauria > Squamata > Natricidae > Thamnophis > Thamnophis elegans. The sequence goes on from NC_045551.1 coordinate 31,265,875, forward strand.
CCTGTCATACCCTGCCCCTCCCAGTCATAACCCTAATGCTCCAGCCCGCCCCCATGCCCGTAGATCCCCTTCCATCTCCCACGGCCCCCGTTCTACTTGGCAGGCCATTCAATCCAGGCATTCTGGGATGAGAGGCGAGTCTGGGCCCCCATCCACTTCTGCTACTGCACTCAGTGGAGGTGGCTCCAGGCCGCGCTCTCTATCCCCTCATACGTACCAATCAGGCATTCTCCACATACATACCCCACTACAGATTAAAAGAATACAACAGTACAATAAAAAATTACACTAATTTAAAAGAATGTGGAATCATTCACTCACAGGCATACACATACACTCTACATACAGAAAAGAGGGGGGGTTGTGCAGATATTAAAATTGGTATTAGTGTTGTGCAAGTAGGATTGTTCGTTCACGGGGCGGAGACGCAAACATTGGATCAGTGGTAGGGGAATATAGAAGAAGTCGTTCGTCTTCTTTCCTAGATAGTGTGGCAAAGGGGGAGAGAAATCTGGATGGTTGAAATGGTGTCTCTAGAGTAGTAGTAGGCGGCAGTAGTTGTGACAGGGAAACAGGGTCGTAAGTCTGGGAGTCCAGGGGTCCAGAGTCTGTAGGCAATCCGAGGTCCATAAACAGGAAGAACCAGATGGTAGAGATAATAAGGAGAAAAAGGCCCCACAGCCACAAAAAGGGCGAAGGAGAGGCCGCAGCGCAGAGAGAGTCCGGTTGAGTGGAGGGGGTGTGTGCCCGCAGGGGCCATGGTGATGATAAGCACAGTCACATGCCCACCCTCGTCCAGCACCATACGGATCAGCTACCCCACTCCTTGAAGACAAGCAGCAAACTGACACCCCTCCGAAAGATCCAGGGGCTCTCCCAGTCGCAGAAAGCAAGGACGAAGGTCGCCAGGACTGCCATAAGCCAAAGCACGATGAAAACAGAAGGAAGGGGGGGGGGCTGGGAGGGCCGTGATGGCAGCAGCAAGGCCAGCCACCCGATCTCAGTTGGCCACATTTGAACCAGCCATCCCCTCGCTAGCAGTTCATACGGTCCCAGAAGCTCTCCCAGGTTTCCTCAGTCCGCAAATAAAAGTCAAAAGAAGCACCAGCGTTGTTGGAAATCATCGGGGCGGGGCCGTTAGTGCGGCACCACCATTTCTGCCGCCCGATAGAGAAAAGCCAGAGAAGAAGCCACTATAGCAGCAATAACAACAATACGAGCTAGAAATACGCCAGGGAGCCAGCCACGAATGGCGACTCCCCAACTGATCGCCCAGTCGGGTCCCCAAAGGTCATGCCCTACCATTTTAAGCCCTTTCTTGCAGGGTTTGCTGTTGAGAAATATGATGTTTTCGGCGTTTTTCCCATCCGCCCAGCCGGAGCAAGGAAGCTACCGGCCATTCCAGGCTCGCACATGCGCAGGTAATTTCTCATACTGGCCTTTTTCATATCACTCTTAATTTTCTAAACTAATTTGTTTTTTCCTAAAAGAAAAAGGAAGTTAGTAACAATTGCATGCAGTTAAAAAGAGGTTTGCAAAATATAGTAGGCATCAGGTTTCTGTTTATTTCAAAATAATTGAAGTCCATAACTGAAGAAAGAAGTGGAAGGAAGGAAGGACAGGATAATAACAGTAGCTCACATTGTTTTGCTTTTTAAAGAATAATGTCATATACTGCTGTAAAAATGTTTGCATGTGTGATTGGGCATTGGGGAAGGGAGCCTCATGGTATTATTGCTGAGAGTTTTTGGTGAATCAGTTCTGCAAATAGGTTCAATAAATAATTAAATAAATAAAAGGAAGCAAAGAATGATGCTAGCACAGTTTTTGAAAGGATCATGCAACTTTTTATTGTTATTTCCAATATATCCTTGTCTCTTACCGTCAACCAACCCACTCTCAATCTATATAATGCTTCTTGTTCCTTCAGAAGACCTGGTACTTTTGTCTTTCATGTGCCACAGAGTTGTTCAGAAGATGCCACTATTAGCAGATTGAAATGTACCTATCACATATGCTTCTTTTGCTTTCATTTCCTTTTCCCCTCTTCTTTGTGTGAAATAGCACTTCTCTTACTACTGAATATGATTGTTTTATGGTTGTGGAATGCTGAGATAAATTATAGAGTTTGATTGATACTAAGCCACTTTATGCATGAATTCTGTAGAAATAGCTGCCTCGCTCAGTTAAAGTCTGGATACTCAGATTATGTAAGTAAATATTCCAGAAATTTACTCCTCCCCTCTTTTCATATATAAGGAAAACTGTTATATTTATAGAATATAAAATATGCTTTATATAGTACAGAACCCCTAAAAAAGAGCTGTCAAATTTGTGGCCCATCGGCCAGATGAGTCATGTGCTAGCCATCCCAACGCCTGGTTAGCAAAGGGAAAAAAGTCGGGATACATCACGTGATGCTGTTGTGATGACGCGAGTTTGACACCTCTGCCCTAAAATAATATGTCATCTTAAATTAGTGTATTCTTTCCAAGTTCTTAAGATGATCACTTCACCCATTGTTGATAGTGTATATCTGTTTTTAATTTTTTTAAATAATTTTGCTTCCCATTTTCTTCACCTTCACTAGCAGATAGAGAAGTTAATGTTTTTAAGAATATAGGCAGCAACAATACCTCATGCAATCATAATGCTAACATGATATGAGCATCAATCCTCTTTAGGATTTTATTGACAACTGTTTCATTATGTAACATTCAGAATAAATACTATGAACCTGATTTTAATTATCATTAAGATTCATAATAGAACCAGGAAAGCCAAAATCGAGAGGGAGGGAAGGAAGTGAAATGAAAAAAAAAAGATTTTTCTTCACTTGTTACTTGTATTGAGGTTAGCTTTATGATAGTATCTGATTTCATGTTGCTCAGCATCGGTAGATGTGATCAGAAGGGCTGTATTTTATGGATTTTCTCAATCTCTCTTAAAATGGAAGCTTTAAATACTGGCTGAGGGTATTGCTTTGCAATATAGAAAATGCATTAGCGTTGGTTTCCTACAAGTGCTGCATTATTTTTATTACAAGCAGTACACTGTTGATCTAAAAATAGTTGGGTTAAAAGCCTGCTGACGTTTGACCAAATAAGCTGTGCTAATTAAAAAGATTTATTTACTGTTCATATGCTTTGCCTGGAATCAATAAAGAAAAGGATGTATTTTTAAAAGAAATATTATGTTTGCTTATTTCCACTGCACTGAGGAATGCAATAGCCGTGCCCCAAATCTGATTAAATACAAATGGGAGGGGGATGACAAAAATAATAAATCCTGAAAGAAGGTTATTTCAACTCTATACAAGTTACAGAGAGGATTATATTCCAGATATATTGGGTTTTTTTCTATTTAACCTGAAAACCAAGCATTTCAGCATTCACAAAGCAAAAAAATGTATGAAATATTAACACACTATATGGATCAAGAATGATTCTTTTATACATGCATAAAAGTTTGTAAAGTACATATTTAATATATCCTGATTTATTTTGACAACGAACTTATTGTTCTGACCTAGGCTTCCCAAGAGCATGAAGCAAACTCCTGGTTCCAACAAAAGAATCCTTTTATTAATTTACTGTGAATTCTGCTCATTCACATCCAGCAAAGTCTTTCAAGGGAAGATTTACAGTCACAGACCTTATCTGGCTTGGAGATCTGACAGGCCGATATCTGCAAAAAACATGCCAAGGAGTCTTGGAGAGTCACAAACCAATTAAGGGAACTAATTGTCTCTTGCAAACTCCACTCCCCTTTCGCTCCTCTTTTATTTCCTCTGGGAGGGGCCATTCATCATCCATCTGCGGCCTTACTCCCAAGTCAACCCCTGTTGTCTAGCTGTTCCCTTCATCTGGCAACTCTGCGCATGAGCACACTGAGAACAGGCTCCAGCTGTTCGTCTGACTACTGATGTCTGACTCTGAAGGCAACTGATAACTAACATACAGCTCTGGCTCAGTGGCGTATTAACCATTAAGCAGATTAAGCACGTGCTTAGGACACCTGGCCCAAGGGGGTACCCACAAAGCTGAGAAAGAAAAAAACCCAGTGAAGATTGTACAGTGTGTACAAAGGAGGGGGGGGCACCAAGATTGTCAGTGCTTAGGGCACCAGTGAGCCTTAATCTGCCACTATTCTGGCCCCTCTCTGCCTCCAACACAGAGCCCTCATCAGAGCCTTCCCAGACCTCAGGACTGGCCCATGTTCCTCTCCAACCTCCTCACTGTCTGAATCTGTTGCCAGTTCTGCTGGCAGGCCACAACACTTATAACACTTTATGATAGAAATCAGGCAAAATTATTAGGAGTTCATGGGTATGGAAAAGTGGACCCTACTTTGTTCCCGTGCTTTCAGTTCCTCCAGTATGAAATGATGTTCCTTATAACAGAGATGAGTTACTTGTGCTCAGCTGTCTTTTTAAATGTACCCAATGGCATTTTGTTCCTTCAAACATTAGGTCTTCTGGCTGCTTCAAGGTGAACAACAGAATGACTGGTGGGGCAGGGAGTGTCAACCACAGGGTATAGAGAAACAGTGGTGCAACATTCTTTGAAAGATGTTATAGGGCATCCAAGACGGAAAGAGAGAAAATCCATCAGTTTGGCATATTCCAGTTGTTGCTTTGGAGAACAGAATCTTGTGGGTGTAAAAAAAAATTGGGAGCAGAAAACCTCCTTGTTTTTGCTGTCACATTTTATAACGCTGAATGCTTGCTTGGCTAACTTCCTTATTATTCTATAAATGAACCCCACACACTGGGGACCAATATCGTATTGAATCTATTTGGTGTTTAGTCTCTTTTTTAGCTGACTTCTTTAGCTGACTATTCAGGAGTTTTCAGATATTAATTAGATTTGTGTCACTGATGCTGGAGACATGACATTAAAGCAGTCACCGGTGATTTAGATCAACATCTTGTGGTTCTTCTGTGCATATTGTTGTTGGCATCAAATTGTTCCAGAAACTCTGTGTCTCACATTCAACTTTTAAATCCTTCTTTAAAGTTTTGCAAAGGAATTGCATACTTATGCATTTCAGCATATTCTAATATCTAGTGAGGCATTCCTCATAAATCTGGACTGCTGGCCCACATCAGCTCAGCTATGCAACATTTAACTCACCAAATCTTCTGCAAGGAATGGATGATGCTTGTCATGCACTTTTTGCTGACCCAAAGCAGAACAAGATACACAGGGGAGTTGTTTGTGTGTGTGTGTGTGTGTGTGTGCATATAGCTCTGTGATGATAGAATTGCTAGGCAATAGACATGTTGCAAAAAAAAAATACAGCATAGTCCTTATCTGTTCTATTTAAAATTGAGCACAAAGCACAGAATGCAGACTAAGTGGGAGATGTTAGAAAGGTCAGTGCTTTTCACAAACTAGAGCATCACAGTGGAGGGTTTTGCTTATGCCTCATATATTTTTAGAAATATGCTAATTCTCTGCAGTCATGCAGATCTACACAGAAATAAAGCTTAGCGATCAGATGGGTGCCTGTTTATTGATATACTCAGAAAATCTCCATTTTGGGCAGAGAAGATTCACTACACTTAGCCTCCAGGCAGCTAGATACAAATCAGTTTGCAATTGCCATTAATTTCCCAGAAAATGCCCATTCACTGATCAATTTTGCAATGCCAGTTTCATTTTCCTTTCTAAGCCTGGGACTTTCCCTAAATGAAAATCAGTCAATGTTTTGGGTTTGCCTATTGTATGAATCCAGACTTTGTGGTTTGTAAAGTATGATTACATGAAGTCTAAACCCAGCCTGTTTTGCTTATTTAAGAAATGGTAGCTAGATAAAATAATGAAGCGACACAAGGTATGAAGGCCCAGCATACATAACCTGGCCAAATACCATTTAACTTCAGTGAAATTTCCATATTGTCTACTCTCAGTTCATATATTGGTTTCAATTCCAGGGCTGCTTGAAGAGTTTAGGGTGGCTCAAAAAGATTTGAAAATGTTGTCTTGATTGTTTTCTTTTCACTAGTTCAGCTACCCTTGAATCCAACATGATTCCATCCTACAGCTTGCAATTGGACAGTGGTTCTCAATTTTTGGTCTGCGGCAATGTTCCCTCTAATTTTTTTTCAGTGTGAGCGGAAAAGTATAGTGTTTGAGCGGCACATTTTCATGCCTGAGCACCTGATTTTTTTTCACAGATGTCACCTAAGACAACAACGAAATCAGTGTTATTTGAAACTCAAAGTTATGTTTATTCAAGGTACCCACTTAATTAAAAGTGTTATATAATATCAGTATCACTTAACAACGGTCCTGCTTAGCAACCAAAATGTTGGCTCAGAAACTCTGGCATTGAAGCACGCAAGTCTTAAAGCTGTCAAGTTACAAGACCTTTTCACCCCTAACCCTTTAGGAAAAAAAACCCAGGGGTCTTCAAACCTGACAGCTTTAAGCCTTGCTGACTTCAACTCCCAGAATTCCTCCTCCAGTCATGTTGCAGCAACGTCATCTGCGTGGATCTGCTCCATCTTCGGTTTTTTTCACAGGAGGCAGGGCTGCCGCTGAAGATGCCAACAAGCCCCCACCGCCACTAGAATATGCATTTGTTTAGCATGACATAGAATAGTCTTTCAACCAGAAGTATGGAATAAAAAAGAGACTGATAAATATTAAAAAAAAAAAACCAAAAAGCAGCTATTTATTTGAGTTCTAGATAAACATTTAGTTCAGATTTAATAGTGTTTCAGAGATGTGGCTGTCAGCTATTTGTGTATGTATGTTATTATTATGGAAGGTTAGATGAGATTTCACCAACATTATTCACCCCTGATTAATGCATTCATTCTAATAATCGAGTCTGACTCTGAATTACAAATCTATGTCTGAAGAATCTGGGTTAAGTTTTGGATTGGAAATTTGGGGAACATGAAAGTTTATGCATAATTTTTGTAATTTTTTCATTGGGTCTTAATAATGATTTTATTCATTTGGGATTTTTTTCATAGGCTTAACACAGCTCTAATTTTGTCATTAGGAGCAATGTAACATTGGCCACTAATGTATTGTATACAGGTTGCCTTAGAAGGTAATACCTTTTGTATAGTAGGAACTTAAGATAGGCAGACTTCATACAGATAAACAATTGAGAAATATTGTTCTTTTTAAAAAGCAGTGTTAATTGCTGCACCTTTCTCATATTAAGTATATTAGCTCAAGTTCATGTTAGGAAAAACTTTCAGTCTTAAAGGTTTGGTGAGGTGAAATCCAAAAATTCTTTTAAAGAATTTAAATTAAATTTGAGGCTACCTCTGCTTTCGCTCTCCCTCCCTCAGTTGTGCAGCAGCGGCAGCGGCAGCTCTCAGCCTACGGCGGCAGTGTCACGCAGGCTGTGGAAGGAGGAGGAGGAGGAGGGAACCAAAGAGAGGCTTTTACTGGTCGTGCGCCCCACAGCCAGGACCGTCCTTGCGCCTCAAGCCGCGTTTCTTCCTGCAAAGCCCTTCGGGCAACCCGAGAGTTCCACTTGACACCAGAAGGGCTTTGCAGGAAGAAACGCGGCTTGAGGTGCAAGGACGGTCCTGGCTGTGGGGCGCAGACCCGGTAAAAGCCTCTCTTTGGTTCCCTCCTCCTCCCCCTCCTTCCACAGCCTGCGTGACGCTGCCGCCGTAGGCTGAGAGCTGCCGCTGAAACAAGTTTGGGGAGGTCCTTTGCGGACGGCCAGTTCTAGCCGCCTGCAAAGGACTTCCCCACGTTTGCTTTGAAAGAAATCTCTGCGCGGCAGTTAGAAACTGCTGCGCGGGGGTTTCTTGCCATGTGCGCGGCCACGCAGGTGCGCACCTTAGAGGGAACAGTGGTCTGCGGACCCCTGCGGTCTGGGATATCATCACATACACAGAAAAGTCCTAAACTGTAGGAGAAGGACTGACAGGGGGAGAAGTGAAAAGAGGAATGAGTTTAGAATTGTTATGAGCATCAAGCAAACTTAGTCCAACCCCTCTAGTGTCGTTGACCCTTATCTAGTTCTAACCAGGTGCTTACCATAAAGATTCATGTGCTTTTAGCAATAAATCAGTTAATTTGAATCTTTACATATGGACCTGGTTTTTCACACCTGACATAACACCTTCCCTACTTGTTGTCTTCCAGATGTGTTGGATCCATGTAATCCTTGGTTGAGAGGGGAAGAAACTTCCTGCTTGTTGGTTCTGATCATTCCTATAGCAAAACTAGTTTTCTAATGCCTTGTGAATAGCATTTTAGTGGCCAATAGCCATGGAGAAGAACATTTCTGCCATAATAGTTATACCTACCTATAAACATTGGAAAATTAAATTTTCTAAATTTTCTCCTGAGTCAGAAATGGTAGAAGGCATAAAGACTGGCTTTTAAAGAGAGGAGGAAGAACTGCTATCAAAACAATGGTCAGATAATAGAGACTTGAGAAATGTTTCACTAATTTGAGAAAAAGTCTTAAACGGGTGCCTCCCTAATTCACATGGAGATAAAATGAGATGGCAGGAAGCACATTCGGATGTTTGCCAGATTCTGTTTCTACACCTATTAACAATAAAAGTAGTTTCCATTCCACTCCTTCCCCTTTTCTTTGTCAAGACTGACATACACTTTCACCTATATTCCCTTTTGGGGATCCCTGATTTCAAACTGATTGTCACAGCTAAAGTAGTAGCTCTTCTCTGCTGCAGACAAAATTCTTCGAGATGTATGCAGTGCCATTGCTGGAATCATATTTATATAAGACACAGAATTTTGAGTTGGTACCCCAAGAAGGGAAGACTGATTGGAAAATTTACATCAATAATATTATTTAGCTTCTAGATAATGAAGATAAATATACATTTTTTCAAGTAGCTGGGGAAAATCAAAAGTGAAATAACTGATTCCTTGATTACTCTGATCAGGAATTGAGAAAAAAGTACTTTGAAATATGGGCAGATGCTTCTTGGAAAAAAGATTTGTAAGAAAAGCAGTGTTATTACTACAAGAAGAAGGGAAATGGAAAACTGAGATAATATTGCTTGGCAATTCTAACACAATCTTTAAATTAATGTATTTGCTTAATCTAATAGTAAATCAATTTGTCTACTGATATATGAGCCACATATACTGCTTTGGAGAGATGATTACTCTAATAATTATCTTTTTTAAAGGTATAATTACAGTTTGCCCAAATTCTTCAGCACAAGATCAGAAGATAACTGTTTTACAGAAAGGACACCTCTGTTGAAAGTTTCCACTAAAGGCAATGGGTAAGAGAGTTTATTTTTTTTAAAAAAATGTATCTTTCTTGATATTGAGCAGTAGTGGGATTTAATTTTTTTTACTGCTGGTTCTGTGGCGTGGCTTGGGCATGGCATGGTTTGGTTGATGGCATGGCAGGGGAAGGATACTGTAAAATCTCCATTCCATCCCCACTCCAGGAGAAGTTACTGCAAAATCCCCATTTCCTCCCCATCAGCTGGGACTTGGGAGGCAGAGCATAGATGTAGGTAGGGCCAGTCAGAGGTGATGTTTACCGGTTCTCTGAACTACTCAAAATGTCCACTACCGGTTCTCTAGAACTGGTGAGAACCTGCTGAATACCACCTCTGATATTGAGCGCCAGAATATATTATTAATGGCTGAAGTCCTAAGTAATTTGAAGAGGGCTCATCCCTATGCTACTACTGGTATATCATAAATAACTTAAATGTTAGAGAAATAAACGTGAAGTATACTACTTCAAGTTTGTGAAGGAAAGTGAGTTATAAATTACCAGTAAATAACTATCAACAAAGCATTGCTGAGATTCTTTCTTCTATAATAAGACAACTATAATAGAACCCCACATCTTATCAAAATATGGGGAGTTATGTTCTGGTCATGGAACTACAAGGACATTGATCAACAGTAAAAGTAAATAATCATTTTGGAAATATAGTTGTACTCTTTTATCTAGCTAAGATATATAAATTTCCTTGAAGCTATCCTTGGAAAGCAACTCTTCTTCCTTCTAAAATCTAGGATATTCTGAGATTACTTAGGAGGATTCCTGACCTAGAAATAATTTATTTAGCCATTTCCCCAAGGATGACATGGATGATTTCATGAGATAGACTCCTGGTTGACTGATAACAATCAATAGGCTCTAAATGGAGTTTTCTATAGACCAGTTGGTTGAGTGAACCCAACCTAACTCTCAATTCTAGGAAATATTGTAGCATATTGATTTTCAGTTTATTTTGCTATTTTGATATGTATCATTTTCTTTTTATAATGGCTTTTAATATGTTTGTACACTGCTCAGAATCATTGTGAATTGGATGGCCTTCCAAGATGAATAAATACATAAAATAACTGATTACTTAAGCTTAGTAATGAGGTAGTGAAAAAACAGCTCCCTGAAACCCCAGATGTGTAGAATATGTTGATTGTAAGTAGGCTAATGCTGAGGTTTCTCCTGTAATGGAAAAAGTCAGCATTGTTACTTATTGCAAAAGTATAAATAGCACATTAAGTTGTATTCCTCACAGGTTAAATAAATATCATGTTCACAAGCAGATATATTTTTTAAAAATTGGCATCCTTAATTTCTGCTGTTCTTCAGTAGCCTTAGCTCCCAATGGAACAAATTTGAGAAGATCAGACCATAATTTATATTGATAGTTGTCTCCATGATGTTTTACAGGTTAAGATGTACAGATGTTAATAATACAGATTTCATCACAGATGATGACTCTTGGGAAAACAGTTCTGCCGAATTTGAGCAGAGGTCTCAGCCAGGAAGTGAAATGACCAGCTTGTCAAGATCTGCTTCGTGCTCAGAAAAATGTGAAATATTGGACAATTTTCATGTCAAATTCAATTTATCCAAGATGAGGTATTATTTTGAGATTTTCTTCTTTTCAGCAAATAACTAAAGTAACACTCCTTTGCTAGAACTTGCTATTGATTCAAGCAGAACAATCCAATGAGGTAGATAATAGCATCTAGTCAGATTTATAGCCGTATTATAATATTACAATACTGGTATATAACCTCCTTTATCTCCCTACAAGGTACTTTATGTAAAGATATGACCTTTTAAAAGTTTAAGTAGGCTTTGGTTGCTGGAAGATTATTGTTTTTATTTCTGTTTAAGTGTTTTTAATTATGCTTTGACTTATGTTCTCAGTTACATTAGTTTTATAGAGAAAGATGTGTGATAAAGTAAACAAACAAATAATCCTAGCTATAAATTTAGAAATAAGTCCTACAAAGTTTAGTGTTTTTTCTCTCTCTCAACTCTGCTTAGGCCCCTATCGGCATTTGAAAGCATGATCTGATTTAAGGAATCTTTTTAATCTATGGAATCAGTAAAGTAAAAAAAAAAACCCTTTTTGCATACTATCTAACTGGTGACTAGTGGGGAAAAAGAGATAGATCTAGTGATTTCTGCATCACATGATCAACTAAAAATTCATATAGTGACAATTCTGTAACATGTACAAGTTTCAGTCATGTAGATATGGGATTTATTTCCTCTAACCTACTACCTGGCTACGAGGCACCACAAACACATATTTCCTGTTATGTTGGAAACTATTCAGAGATAGTTCTTACTGATTTTTTTAAAACTTGGAACAGAAAGATGTAACCTAATTAATTAGATAAAAAGAAAAGAAATAGATTTATGTTTTATTTCCAACTAGGTCCCAATACATTTTAAAACATGTTTGCCCTTGAAAAGCATTGGCAATAAAGTAACTGCACTTTATTTGTTTTCTATCATATACTGCAAAACTATGTGTATATGTGTATTCCAGATGATTTAGTGGATGTAGAATTCAAACAGATGTGGTTTTATTGTATGATTTCTTACATATATTCATGTGAAAAAGCATGTCTTATCATCAGTCAATTTTTGCTCTTATTTAGCAATCCACTTCTAGATTTTTAGAGCAGTTCTCTAATTCATAAAAGAAGACACATAATTTCATTTCCCATGGATATTTTGTGCCAAGGCTGCATTATCTTTCTTTGTGCACCAGTCTCTAACAATAGGTAGGGTTTTTGGAAAGAGTGCAGAAAAGAGCATTTGGGGGCTGAAGGCTAAAATGTGTGAAGAATGATTTCAGGATTGGGTATGTCTAGGCTAGTGAAAAGTAGAACTAGGGGTGACATGATAGCAGTGTTCCAACATGTGAAGGGCTGCAACAAAGAAGAGGGAGTCAAGCTATTCTTCAAAGCACCAGAAAGCAAGACAGGAAACAATGGATGGGAACTAATCAAGAACAGAAGCAACCTAGAACTAAGGACAAATTTCCTAACAATGAGAACAATTAACCAGTGGGATGGCTTGCCTTCAGAGGTTGTGGGTGCTCCATTACTGGAGGTTTTTAAGAAAAGATTGGACAGCCACCTGTCTGAAATTGTATAGGCCAGCGATCACCAACCCTTTGGACTTCAGGGACCACTAAATTCATAAGTTTAAATCCTGCTGACCACTAATATGATCTGCCTAATCACCAGCTGGGTGGGCGTGGCTAAGTGGTCATGTGACTGGGTGGGCATGGCCAATGATGTCACTCATGTCAAGGAGTGCCTCGCCAGCCTCTACTTGCCCCTCCCCTCCCAGCCCCTGCCCACCTGGGCTCCTTAGGGCTCCAACAGGAAGCAGTTGTTGCAGCTAAGCAGCCACCTTAAGAATGAGTTGGCCAAACAGCTGGCTCAGTTCAAATTGGATCTGACTGAGAAGGAGGTTCAGCAGAAGCTCCTCACTGAGGACTACAAACATAGGCTTTCCAAGCAGAGGGAAGACCTGTGGGAGTGCAAGGCCAGGTACCGGCATCTGGAGGCTCAGCGGGCTGAGATGGTCAGCCAGTTCTAGGCCATCATGAAGTCCCACTAGAAAAAGGCCCTCCAGCTCTTTGCTACCAGCAGCAATTCCCTCCAGCGTTCACCTAAAGCTCCTCACCAGGAGCTAAAGCAGACCCCAAGTCAGAATCCCCCCCCTCTGATCTGCACAAAAAGACCCTGAAAGGGGGGACTCTCTGCAGCAACACAAATGTTCATTGCACGTATCTGGCCTAGGAGCCGTAGTTTGAGGACCCCTGACTTAGTGCAATATAAAAAATTCAAAAAATTTTCTGTGGACCATCAAAATTTTCTCATGGACTACCAGTGGTCCACAGACCACTAATTAGTGACCGCTGGTATAGGGTGTCCTGTTTGAGCAGGGGGTTGGACCGCTGAGGCCCCTTCCAACTCTGTTATTTCCTATTATGTTTTAATAATTCAGTCAATGATCATTTTATTTCTTAAAATCAATTACTTACTTAATCTCCCCCCCAGATGTGCTCTTACATGCACATACAATGCGCCTACCCAAAATATTAAAGACATAACAAAATACCATAGTTTTAAAAGGTTTTATTTCAACAAAAATATAGCAAATGGCACTATATATTTCTTGCAGATCATTAACTATTTTGGTTCATTGCCTAGTGCAGCTATGCATCTAGGTTAGGGATGTGGAAATCATTAAATATCCTGTGAGCTTTGCTGTCATCCTAGCTCATAATATATTAAAGTGTTCTTAGGCAGAAGGGCACAACTACCGTTGTGTAAACTTGGCACTGTTTTATGAAGTAAGTCTTAGTGAGGCATGGCAATCTGTTCAGAAATTCACATTTCGCATAGTAGTTTCTTTGAAGCAACCCATCCATATTTATACTCTTGAGACAATAACGGAATAAAAGAAGAATGTATTATTGTTGGTACTGATGTACTGACTAGTTGGAGCCAGAAAATACAGCAGCAAATATTCTCTGTTGTTAATTACTGTCACATACAACAGCTCAGCTGGCAGCAAGAAGATAGATATAAATTTCTAGAATCAGTATGAAATCATGCCTATTATTTTTCTTCTGCACTCTTCCTTCCTTCCTGACCTTCCCTGTTCTATTTTAATTATGAATATAGAAATACATTAAAAACTGCCCAGCTTTTCTTTGTTCTGTATCGTTGCTGTGTAAGCACAGCCCAATATAATTGCCCTGGTTATGCAGAACAGTTGGCAGCTAGTCCTGCATTGTATCCCTGGTGCTGCAGCAGGCACAGACTCTTGATAAATTGTTCCCTAAAATACTTTCATGCAGCCCTGTTGAATAAACATACTGGAGTTTCCAGACGCCGAGGAGGCCTAAATCTGCATAGTTACAGTGAAATAGCTGTGCTATGTGTGGTGCAGATCTGAAAAGAAAAAAAAAAACCTCAATTTTTTTTGGCAGTCATCAACACGATAGGCAAAAAATAATTGCAAATAAAGCAATACAATGAATTATAGGGTAGATATTTGGATTGCAATTGTTTATAAGACCAGTCTTCATTATAGCTAATTCAACTCATCAGAGCATTTATCTAATATGCTAAAGGATTACTAGTCAGTGAGAAAAATACTCTTAAGGGTTATAGTTTATTAACAAGTTCCTATCTCCTGATTACTTAGCTGAGTTTATTATTTTAAGGAAGTGCTTTTCTGGATATCTCAATGATTAATTTAACGTTTCCTGATTGTTATTGCTATTATGGACAGTCTTTTTCCTAGACATCATATTTTAAATTTAAATCTTTATTCAAAAGATTAAACTTGTCTTTGGTCTATGACTTTGTTGGTTGACAATGGAAATAAATAGACTTGACTTGTAACACATATAATTATATTTGTAAAATGAGTGCCTTAAATGTGTAAATTATAATTATAGTCATACATTCCATTTTTCATAAAAACTATGCAAGTGATTTCCTATTTTTCCAGAATGTGTTTTGACTTCTCCCATCTAGTTCATAGCCCTGAATTCCCTGGTGGTCTCTCACCCAACTATTAACATTTTGCTTCTGAGGCAGACAAAGTTATGTAGAGGCATTGTCAACTGCTAAAACAAGACATGTCAGATATAATATATTGTATGTTATTACATGTAGCTAAGAATAGCTAAATTTCATTTTGTTTCAATTTTTCTAACCCCCAGTAAAAAGGACAAATGTAGACTGCATTGTATAGTCTACTGCTATTACCCTTAAGTACCCATGATATGGGAGGAAAACACGAGTTATTTAGCTAATTAGCAATTAGGTCAAGTGTCTCCAAGTGGCTTGCTCGGAGTTTTAAGGGGCCTCTTCCATAACGAGATGGACAGAGCTTAACCTATTTGCAAACACTTATCACTGTATGTTATGACCAATCATGCAACAGAAAATAGTGATGTTGAAAGAAAAGTAATTTGCTCAGAAAACTAATCCTATGATAGAAATGGAGTCAAGTTAAAAGAATACAAAGACACTTTCAGAATTAACAGTTTAGAGTTCTCAGTGTCTTTGTCACAGAAGGAAAACCGATAAATGCAGAGCCCAATAACTTGCCCCGAAATATTGTCAAGATAAATTAAATGTGTTCTGAACTTCCAATGATCAATTACTTGTTTGCCACTATAAAAACAAAACAAAGTACTTGTTTCTCACAAAACTGATATTCAGACAATACCACTTACAAAGGCAAAACACTAATTCACATCATACATACATCTATCGCTTCCCTGCCAGAAGCCTGAGCAAAACTCACATCACACATAAATCCAGACAAAATGTATATTGCATTAGACAGCTCTCCAAAATTCAGGGAAAATATAGCAAAAAGGCAGACAAACTCAGAATCATGTCCTACCCCAAGAAAACTAATGCACCCATAAAATCCAGGAGAAGCAATTCTATGTTCAGGAAAAAAGAACTGCATATAATCTGCCTCCTTTCTGTGGGCAAAGATAAGTGTAAGATACACTTTTTTTGTTTGGTATTCTGTTATCACGTTAGAGACTGTATTTATGTTATTTTTGGGCTCACCAACTCTTCTGGGCCGCACCCCGATCATCGAAACCGGGAGAAGGGCTCTGCGGGAGGGGATTGCATGGTGGCTCGGCAGGAATCGGTAGAGCTGCCATCAACTTCCGATGGTAGGGGGGTTGGTGGGTCAGCCTTGCAGAGGGTGGAGGACCCTGGACAGGGTTTTAAGGCTCGGCCAAAGCTGGTAGAGGTGCCATCAACCTCCGACGGTAGTGGGGCTGGTGGGTTGGCTATGCAGAGGGTGGAGGATCCTGGACAGGGTGTTAAGGCTTGGCCAAATCTGGTAGAGTTGCCATCAACCTCCGACGGTAGGGGGGCTGGTGGGTTGGCTTTGCAGAGGGTGGAGGACCCTGGACAGGGTGTTAAGGCTCGGCCGAAGCTGGTAGAGCTGCCATCAACCTCCAATGGTAGGGGGGCTGGTGGGTCAGCCTTACGGAGGGTGGATGACCCTGGACGGGGTGTTGACGCCGTGAAGGGTGGAAGGAAACATGGTGGCCACCGGATACCTAAGGAGTTCCGATTCAAGGGGGCTATGCCTCCAGAGGTTTGGGACTCATGAAAAAGGCACCATGGGAAATGGGTGCAGGTCATCTTGTGGACACGTCATTCCCACCGCATCCAGACCATCGGAACCCGGGGAAAGTGCCCTGCAGTGGGGGATAGTGTTGTGACTCAGCAGCAGTCTTCTGTGAGTCTTTTCAGAATGCAAGATTAATTATGCAGCTGGGGCTCGTTAGGGGCATATTCTGGGGATAAAAGGACGGATGGTGCCACGCCCTAGTTGCAGGAGTCAACGTTTCTTGGTTCGTTCAACATTGATTGATCATCAGTCGTGGTTTATGTAAGATACTCTTGGAAAAGTGCTTTGTTTTCTGTAACCCTGATTCAAGGATACACTTGGAGAAGTGCATTGCGTTGTAAGAGTTTTTGTTTGGTATTCTGTTATCTCGTTAGAGACTGTATTTATGTTATTTTTGGGCTCGCAGCCAATCTGAGCCGAGAACTGATAAAGAGAGTTCCTTTTAAGTTGTTTTCCTGTTGTCTGTTTAACAAGCGGAGAAGGGGGGACAGAACAGGTACCTATCTCCTTGGGAACTTCCTGCAAGATATTGCAGAATCAGAACAAGAGGTATTTTTATTGACATCTATATGTTTTGAACCGTAACTCAATTTTTTTTCTCCAGGAAGTTAGAAATGTGACACGATTATTTTTGGAAGTTTGAAGAGTTTGCAACCAATTATGTTAGATCTGCATTTAATTGACTGAATCAATGCATAGAACTTTCTTATACATTTACAGCATAAAACAATTTAAAAACTCATCTGTAGAAATTCTGTAATCTTTGTCTAATCACTCATATTTTCTCCAGGTTCTCACACAGCCCTTGATGACTTCATGATTTATATTATTTCCTGGTGTTCTTTGTGAATCTTTCCTCTTATTTTACAGATGCTGCTTAAAATTCCTAAAGATTTCGTGCCTTTTTATCTTTGTAGTTATATGCTCTGTGAGTATTCAATTTTGAGAGTGATACCTACCAAAAGCTAAAACTGAAATAGTTTTACAAAATAGCATTGCGGGATGTTTTATTAATAATTCCTGAGCCTGGCTCCAATTTTAAGGAGACCGTTGGTAAGGTGCTTTTCAGATTTTGTCTCTTCCTATTTCAATATGGAACAATGAAAGAAATGTTACTGAACACAAATAGCAATAAGGAAGAAATATTAGTAATAATCTTATTTGCTTATTTGTTTTTGCTTTAATACCGGTAATATTCCCCTGAACATTCTATTAGAGTATAATTTAAAAATAGAAGATTAGAAAGCATAATAGAGAAGAAAACAATATTTCTGCTTTATTGTAAACTCTGTATTCTCCCCATGCCATTCTGTAATATTAAGAATACAGCAAAGAGAATATTTTTAAAGCACTGCCCATCCACTTTTTGTGGAAAGGATAGGAAAGGTAGCAGTGGCTGGGCAGCAACGAAGTAGAGCAGGGTACACCCTTCCCCCCTGTAACCCCTGGTCTGTGGCCCAGTGTCAGTCTGCAGTGCAGCCCATTCAGAACTGGGCCACAGAAGTGGTGGGCTTTAGGAAATCATTACTAGAAACCATTTGTTCTTTGTAGTTATTCCACCAATGGAAACAGCTTTAGGAAAAGTTTATTTAATAACTTGTTAACTGAAATACAATTATTGGATGTATCCCCAGATTTTGTTTAGCATTCATCCTGAAAACCGAACATCTTGGCAGATGCTGGCTGTTTCACCTGTGGACATTTACAGTATCCTTTACCTGTTATCTTTTTGGAAAACACAAAATCAGAATAGGGTAGACCCAAGTTGCTGACAATGGGCCAATTCAAAAACATGCTTGATATTTAATGGCTTTTATTTTGTTTGCTCAATTAAATATTGACAATGATTTCTTTCTTTAGAGATCCTGATAGTAAGCACTGATTTTAAAACCAATAATTAATATATTTGCAAAACTGTTTTCTAAGATCACGATCCAAGTGGTATTGAAAATCTGATTTCATATCTTCTTTAGCTTCTCCCTGAAATGTTTCTTTCAGAAATATAACCATCATAGAGTGCCTAATACCTTTAGATGAAAGCAAATGTTCAGTTTTAAATTAAAATGTACCTTTTGCTTTATATACAACTAATTGTCACCCAGCAATGATGCACGGAATGCAGGATGTCCATTGTGGACTACTCTATGGCATTTCCAACCTGTTCTCTTCTAAATGCATTTTGGGACTTCAAGTCCCATTATTTCTATCAGAAGATTGGCTTGGGATGCTATATCTGGGAGGCAACAGATTGAGAAAGGCTTTCAGAGAAGTATAATAACTAGTGATCCATGTTAAGCAACATAGGGTCAGATGCTATAAAGAACATGCTTGGTATAGCATTCTGTTGATCTGGGATGGATGCTTTTTCATTATTTATTGACTTGGCTTTGTACCTTGGGTTGTGAATTTCAGAAGAAATTCCAGATGGTGTGAATTCCAGAAAAAAGTTCAGCATAGCCATAAAAGCAACACTTGGATGAAACACATAGAACAGAACTGACATTATAAACCAGTGAAAGATGTTAGGCAAAGTGAACTGATACATACAATATCTTGAAGGCTGGGCGAGAACATGGATTGAATTGTCAATACATGATATAACTTGTTCTGCATCTCTGCAATGAACTCGTTTCAAGGATGCTGCATTGCGTATCTTTGTTTTGGGTTGAAAGAGGAAGTTGTCCCTCTTTCATCTTGTTTTTCCCTCACTGATTGGTAATGGTAGCCTGCTGTGATAAGCAATTTATAAAGGCTTACTGGGCTTCTAACAGAGCAAGAATCCGATCATTTTAAACATTTGTAATAAAATGGTTTTCTTCCTGCTAAAGATTAACTTTTAGGTTGACCTCTTTTCCTAATCCAGTGAGCCTCCCTAAACTCAAGGATGTTCACTCTTCTTCCAAGACAAAATTTCTGTGTGTGTGTGTGTGTGTGTGTGTATACACACATACACGCACACTGTATGCACATATTGACATATACACACATTTTGATGGAATTTTGGAAGAACTAATGAGTTTATTTTCCCTGGCTTTGGATGATTGTTGTGGCCCAGCAGGATCCGGTTGAGCTGCTGATGAACTTGGATAGCGGGGAACCGTATGAGTCTACCAGGGAAGATGTGGAGGACCCTGGGCAGGGTTCAGACTCAGAGCAGGGACCAGAGAGGCTGGTTGACCACCAGAAGGCACCTGAGGCATGGAGTAGTGGGGAGGATCAAAGGCAGTTTGTTCCTGATGCAAGATTAAGAAGGGCGAAGAAATGGAAGCAGCAGCTCCAGAGGCAGACTCAGAGACGATAATTAAGCCCGAGTGGTTGTGGCTTGGCCTCTCCCAAGAGAATATATAAGTGGAAAAGGTGGGAGGGGGCATTTGCAGGACACAACTATTTGAAACAGTATTGGAAAACTCGGTCTGTCTTGTATCTGTACCTGTTGGATTTTGGGTTGTTGCCAACTATTCTTGCATGTGAGTCTTGTCTGAGCCTTCAGCCAAAGGAGTTGATAACTCCATGATTAAAGAGTGGCAAACAGCCAACCCTGTGTCTGGGTGATTCATGGCTCAGAGCCGGGGGGGGGGGGGGGGGTCAGAACAGATGATTGTTTGGGAAAATCAAGAAAAGTGGAGAGTGTGAATGAACTACATGTGAAGGTTATCTCAGAGATCTTACAGATCCATATTTGCTGAACTCCTCCTCTCCTCTCCGCTCCTCTCTTCTCCTCTCCTCCCTTCCCCTTCCTCTGTACTGTAAGAAGATGATAAAATATTTGAAGAGTGATGAATCTGACAGCTTCAAATGATCTTGTTTCCTCTTTTTCTTTACCCTTTATTGTTTTACCTTGCTTGAGTATTTCTCTAATGCACAATTGGTGTCCTGCTAAGATGGATTGGCTGTTATTGATAGATATTAAACCAGAGAAGATATACCTTTCCTAATATCATAAACCCCTTTCACCGTGCTGTAACTAATGAGAAGTTTTCATGTCTGTTAAATTTGCTCTTAAACTTTATTGATGTGTTTGCTCACACTGGCAAAAATTCAAATTAAATAGCTTCAGTGTAACATTCCAAAACAGTAAGGTTGCTGTTCCTTTTCCTTGGTGATTTATTGACTTAAAAGATCAAAAGCTTGACAATGGAAAATATTTGTACAGACAGTCTTTTCTTCTAGATCAAAACCTTTTGTTAGGCATATTATTTGTAAAGAATTTTTAGATGTCGATATCTAAGGATTTGGACAGTTCCTAATGTAACTTGGGGCAATTCCTTTTTTGTATTGTGCTGGAAGATCATGAAAACATTTTGAGTTACATTAGGTGCTTCCACAGCAGGAATGCCAATTATAACAACAACCAGCTTATATCTAACACTAAGACTAAGGAACACAAGCAAGGTATCTATGAAGCTGTGGGAAAGGGGGGAATCAACTCCTTTAAGTGCTTATTTAGCGAATTTAAAGAAAAGGAGTAGGGATGATATGATAGTATTATTTTCGCATTTGGGGAGCTGCCACAAAGAAGAGAGTGTCCACTTATTTTCTAAAGCAGTGGTCCCCAACCTTTTTATCGCTGCGGACCAGTCAGCCTTTGATAATTTTACCGTGGCCCGCTGAGCGCGCGCAGGGGTGGGGAGGCGTTTGCGACGACACATTGATTGTCGTGGGGGAAATAGGGGGTGGGAGTATTAGGTATCTTCACTACCATATATAAAAGGAGATACTATCTTAAATAACAAAGTGGGCCCCCACCTCCAAAATATACTAAAAGAAAAAAGATTCCATGTGCTCAACTAATTTTTTTTTTAAATCATCACTATATTATGGACTACAGACACACACACACACACACACACACACACACACACATATATATATATATATATATATATATATATATATATACATACATACATACATACATACATACATACATATACAGATACATACATACATATATACATATATACATACCGTACGTATGTACGTACGTATATATATAATGTCCAAATAACAGGAAAAGCGCTTCAAGGACCTAAGTATATTCCTTTTTTGCAGCCTTAAGAGAACTCTCGTTTTTTGAGGCTCAGAACCAGGCATTCTCGTGGGCTGCAAAAAGGAAACGCGACCCGGGAGCGCAGCCTCCAAGAGTCCATATCGCCAATAACTACGCGTGGGGGAAAAGGAAATGTGTTTTGTGAGGAAGAGAAAGGGCGCGCTTCACCGATGCCCGTTGGCGAAATTTTGGAAGAGAGGCAAGAGACTTCAGGCACCGAGCCCCCACCCCTGGCTGCGGCAACTGGAGCGGGCGGGAGGCAGGGAAGGGGTGGGCAAGACCGCCGCTTTTCCACCGTGTGCTGCCCCCCATCTCCCCTCAAAAGACCCCCCCCGCCCTCGGCTGCCCGACGTTCTCTCTCTCTCTCTCTCTCTCTACCTCTCCCGCCGTTCCTTCTCACAAGCCAAGGCCGGGCGGGGAAGCCGCCAGGGCCTCCAAGGGCTCCGCTTCCAGCGCATGGTCCGCCCCCTCCTCGCCTCGCTTCCAGGCGAGCCGACTGAGGCGAGAAAGGAGAAAGAGGCGGAGGCGTTCACTGAGGGGATGGCTGACTCGGGGAGGGGGCGGAGGTGGTGTAGTAGCGGGGGATTCTTCCTCCTTGCCTCACTTGCTCCTGTGCTTCCGCGCAGCTCCCCCCCTCCAGCGACGGCGCTGCATGAGTGAAGAGTCGGCCGTTGCATGGCCCCCGGCCGCTGCAGCGATCATGGCCCCCGGCCGCTGCGCGGCCCGGTGCCAGGTACTCCACGGCCCGGCACCGGTCCGCGGACCGGGGGTTGGGGACCACTGTTCTAAAGCACCGGAGAGCAGGACAATAAACAATGAATGGAAGCTAATCAAGCAGAGAAGCAACCTGGAATTAAGGAGAAACTTCCTAGCAGTGAGGACAATTAACCAATGGAACAGCTTGCCTTCAGAGGTTTGGGTGCTTCATCACTGAAGGTTTGTAAGAAGAGACTGAACAGCTAACTTGTCTGAAATGGTATAGTCTCCCTCACTTGAGCAGGGATTGGACTAGAACAGTGGTCCCCAACCTTTTTATCGCCGCGGACCAGTCAGCCTTTGATAATTTTACCGTGGCCCGCTGAGCGCGCGCAGGGGTGGGGGGGCGTTGTTTTAAATCCACCTTCCCAATTCAACACCTGAATCATATCCCACCTTCCATTTTGTATGTAGATTTTAAGGAATAAACAGCTGAATTAATCAAGGTCAAAGATAAAAAGAGCAAGGGCAAAATTAAATAAGCCAGAGGATAGCAATGTAAAAAGAATACAGTATTAAGGAGAGAAAGGAGAAGAAAAAACCTCGCTTCTGCTGAGGTCAGGGAAATGTTTGATACTGATCTGGCTGGGTAAGAGTCCAAGAGTCCATATCGCCAATAACTACGCGTGGGGGGAAAGGAAATGTGTTTTGTGAGGAAGAGAAAGAGCGCGCTTCACCGATGCCCGTTGGCGAAATTTTGGAAGAGAGGCAAGAGACTTCAGGCACCGAGCCCCCACCCCTGGCTGCGGCAACTGGAGCGGGTGGGAGGCAGGGAAGGGGTGGGCAAGACCGCTGCTTTTCCACCGTGCGCTGCAATAGCGGCAGCGGCGGCCTGAATCTGGCGACTGCCCCTCACCACCTCAGGCGGCGCTCATACCCTCCCCTTTCCTGCGCTACCGTTAGACTCCTCTCAGCCCCCCACCCACGCCCGCGGAGGGCGCACGGGCGCCAAAATCACGCACCCCCCATCTCCCCTCAAAAGACCCCCCCGCCCTCGGCTGCCCGACGTTCTCTCTCTCTCTCTCTCTCTCTCTCTCTCTCTCTCTCTACCTCTCCCGCCGTTCCTTCTCACAAGCCAAGGCCGGGCGGGGAGCGCCGTCTCCGTCCCGGGCGCGCCGCCCCTCCCTGGGCAACTCGGAGACGACTGAGCCGAGGAGGACAGCGAGAAAAAGAAGAGAGCGGCCAGCAACGACCGCCGGGGAAGCCGCCAGGGCCTCCAAGGGCTCCGCTTCCAGCGCATGGTCCGCCCCCTCCTCACCTCGCTTCCAGGCGAGCCGACTGAGGCGAGAAAGGAGAAAGAGGCGGAGGCATTCACTGAGGGGACGGCTGACTCGGGGAGGGGGCGGAGGTGGTGTAGTAGCGGGGGATTCTTCCTCCTCGCCTCACTTGCTCCTGTGCTTCCGCGCAGCTCCCCCCCTCCGGCGACGGTGCTGCATGAGTGAAGAGTCAGCCGTTGCATGGCCCCCGGCCGCTGTGCGGCCCAGTGCCAGGTACTCCACGGCCCGGCACCGGTCCGCGGACCGGGGGTTGGGGACCACTGGACTAGAAGACCTCCAAGATTCATTCCAGCTCTATTCTGATTTAAAAGTGGCCTCTTTCTAGAGTCAAGATTATCAAGCCAAACTATGTAAAGTATCTGGAAAGCTTCTGTGTTTGAATTAGGGAGGTTGACAAAGACATTAAGATGGTAGCTGATTTCTTTATACTGTGTAAAATATTGTTACTGACCCAGGATACTTGAGCAGTTAAAATTATTTCTGACAGTATTCCAGCAATATGAAGGATCAGTATAAAATATTTCTGGGAAATTACTTTCATTCTCTCCCCACCCACTTTAATTGGATATTTTATTGTTTTATGGTTACCAAACAAACTATCCTAGTTTTCTTTTCTGTTTTTAATATGTTTTTTATTTTTATATATACATCAACATCAATACATGAACAGTGTGGCATCTGGGTATCATTCATTTTGATACAAATGACAATACTAATATCAATAATATTTGTTACATTAATTAAGCTTACATACTCCTGGTATTAATACTCCTATTTGTATTACAATCTAAACCTTCATTTAATTATTCAATATTTCAATGTATCATTCTAAGCCAATTACAACATTGATTAAGCATGCATAATAATAATATCTTTCAACTTCTAATCTTTCCATTTAATTCTTTAATTTATTCTATTTAATCAGGCCATCCTTACTAATTCTAATATCGTACACATATTGTATTAAAATCTAATTCCCTTACTCCATCCTGACAACAATCACCATATTTAACATACATATTAAATCCATCTTTCAACCTTTAATCTTCCATCTATTTAATACTTTTATAATATGTATATATTTATTTCTACTTCTATTCTAACTTTTAATTAGTTACCCATTATATTAAAGAAAGAAGGAAAAAACAAATCAAGAAAATATATTTCCTTTCTAGCCATCATCTCTTGCCCATTTTAATATTTCAATTCTTATTTGTTTTTTGCATACTTCCCATACTCCTCTCTTGGATCTTTGTCTCTATCTACCCCTGCATTTTTACTGTTTAGTCTAAGTATTCCTCTCACCTCTATCCTTGTGTGCTGCCAAGCCTCCAAGGTATCTGCCCAAACCCCTACCTCTTTTTCAATGGTATCTTTCCATTCCATTTTTAAATCTTGTTTTTCCCCCTCATTTGTTTCATTAATCATTATGGTCTTTATTATAATCTCTTCTTGTTTTGTTTGTTGATTTATCTGTTCTGTCTTTTCTTCCATTCTTTCCCTTGTCTCTTCCCTCTTGGTCTTTATTCATTGTCCCTTGCAGAATATTTTTTATTTTCCCATCTATGCTTTGCATTAAATTGTTTATCTCCCTAAAGTTCTTTGTCATAGAGCTGTGATGGCGGACCTATGGCATGCATGTCCGAGGTGGCACACAGAGACACGTTGCCTGGCACACACAGTGTTGACTGTTCCCCTTCCGGCACGCATGCATGACTGTTCCCCTTTCTGGCACGCATGCACATGTGCCAATTAGCTGGCCTTTGTGCGTGTGGCAGTGCCAGAAACTGGAAGAGCTCGTCTTTCATTTTCTGGTGTAAGAATGCACACCAGTCTGCTGATTGGCACATGTGTGCAGTAATCAGAAGACTTGCTGGTCGGTGCGCATGTGTACACTGGAAACCAGAAGTTCATTTTCTGGTGCGCACATGCCTCCTGGGCAACTTCTCTTTCTTGTTGTGGCCCAGATAAGCAGACACGAAGTGCTCCCTTTTCGGATGAAGTGCTCCCTTTTCGGCAACTGGCCAAAAAGGTTTGCCATCACGGTCATAGAATCCTTAATGATTTTGAACATCAACAATATTTCTTTTGAACTTCCATTCTTTTTCCCCATATGGAACATCTCGTCTTATTTTAATATGTCCACTTTTACTCAATAGTTCAACAATCATATGTTCAGGCCTAATGTTGCTCCTCAAAGAATACTATAGTCACATTTCTTTTATATCCCACAGTTATTCAATCAGACATTCAGATAGTCCAGGAAACTTTCCAAATATTTTCTTATGTGCCCTCTATAAGTTTAATAACATTCAAAAATTGCTTTATTTAGGTATTTTCCTTGTTCTCACTGTTGAATCTCCCATAGTCATAAGGTAGATAAGTATAGAATAGTAAATGTCACCACGGTTCTCCAAATAAATGTTTTTTTTCTAATCAAGAAAATTCCCAGGGTTGTTGAGTATGGTATATTTTCCTTCATCAGTAGATAGCACTCTCAGCTTAGGTTTTAGCATTGTTTCAGTTCTAACAGCTATTAAATCCAATTTAAATTTTATTTATAAGAGCAAACTCAATTATTAAAGTAGATAGAACCAGCAATATAAAATGCCTTTCCAAAATAATGCTTACCAATTTAGCCATCCAATTTTCTGTGCATTGAAAATTTTAACTTTTCCTCTCTTAGCTCTTTTCTTTTGGGTCTTTAATGATTCTTCACTGCTTTAATAAATAGTTAAGAGTCTCTTTTGGATTTTTTTCCTCTTTTCTTTTTAAGGTTAGGTTTTGAGTAAAAAAGGAATCATCTCATCCAGTTCCATTCACTGTTAATTTACAGTGCTTGGATAACCTCAGCTATCCCACCTTCACAGCATCCATTTTTGGCTGCCACTTCTCCTTGTCATGAAGGAGAGGGAAACCCACCCTCCCTGGAACAAGTGGGAGAGATTGCAACTCTCTGCAACCTGCAGGGCGTCCCTCTTTTCTTCACCATCCCTCCAGGGTGGCTTTAGCTCCTTTCAGAGCCTTCTAACATGGAGAACTCAGTGTGGGAGTGTGGAGACCCACTCCTCACATCCAATATTGCTGTGACATCAGCTGTTCAAACTATCCTAGTTTTCAGATTTAAAATCATCACCAGTATCTCAAGCTTTGGGTAAGTGTGTTAAATGTCTCTTACCCCAATGAAACAAACAATTTGGATTGTTTTAAATTACTTTCTCTACTTTGTCATTCATTACTACACTTCTCTTCATGCTGTGTTCCTAATAACTTCAGCTGTATGCAGAATTATAATGTGTAATACAGACAAAAGGAGGAAAAGAGCTGAAAGAATCAAATTGTCATTTTACAGATTCTATTGGAGAAAACTGCCCTTTGTTTTTCCACTTATAGAAGACTAGATATATGTCTATGTATGTGTGTGTGTCTGTGTCTGTCTGTCTGTCTGTCTGTCTGTCTGTCTGTCTGTCTGTCTGTCTATCTATCTATCTATCTATCTATCTATCTATCTATCTATCTATCTATCTATCTATCTACTGAATATGCATCCTATAGATAAATTGTTTATTGTGATAATAATGTCAATCTACTTACCAAAGAATCTCAAGGAAAAAGATACCCATATCCTCCTCTATAAAGGCAGAATCAACTTATACAAAAATTATTTTTGCTGAGTGCATAAAGATGAAGATGTAGAATTATGTCTGCTCTTCCATTAAACTGATATCCAGGTTAAAATGGAATCTATGCACATTTATACTTAAACATATAAATTTCTGCATAGGGAAATATAGTCAAGAAATCCTTTTATAGAATTGTATTGCAGATACATTGAGAGAAGAAGTACAGCCTTTAGTGACATTATTCAATTGAATTTGAGTCATAAACATTATGACTAGCCTAAATACCTACAATTTGGAGGACACACCACTCCATCTCACCTCTGCTAATGTTTTAGTTTAATAGCTGAAGGCTGAAAAACATTGGCTCAATTGCATAGAATCACACATAAACATCTGTATGAGACTTTTCAATGAACATGTGAAACTTGAAGGAAGAGAAAATCATGTATAATTCTCCCTTCTTATACTCCTTTCCTTCATCCATTGAAGGGCTAAAAGGCATTAAAATATCCCAGCATTGCTGTAAAGATCTACAGAAAAATACAAAATGCAAAAGCGCAATCCCATTAGAGTATCACTCTTTATACTGTGAAACACAAATTTTGAAGACATAATTATAATTCAGCATGAGCAAGAAATATGTCACTGAGCACTTTCACACATAAGCATTAAATTTGCTGATCTTTAAAGACTTCACATGGCGCAGTTTTGAAAGTTGCCAAGAACTTCTTCATTTGGATAACTCTTTTGAGGGTTGCTTCAATGTTAGAATGTTAGAAAATCATCTCGCACATTTTTTGACTGGGTAGCCAATGCAAATAGTTTGTATAGACTTGGCAGAACAAAAGTTTATTTAATGAGTGAATTATAACCTAATTATAAGCTAATGATTATGCCATCTACCTATCCTATACCTATTATGTATTCAGAGAGAAAATTTTTCTATAGTACTATTTTTTTCTCAAAAACAAGTCCTATCCTGAAAATAAGCCCTAGCCTAATTTAAGCATGCACCTAATATAAGCCCAACCCCCAAAATAAGCCCTTGTGAAGGAGGGTAGGTGTGGCCAACATAGAAGGTGATAAGTTTCTGGAAGTAGCTGTGGGCAAGGAGAGGGTCAGAGTGGGTGGGCATGACAGATGTGTAAATTGCCCAAACAAGTTAGACCCAAGGGCAGAAAATAAAACATTGTAAAAAAGTAACTAAAAGGAGAGTGTTCTACCTTGCTTCTGGGTATACCGATTCAGAAGCCACATAAAGTGAGGGCCTGAGTTGAAGCTGGGACTCCCCCCCACTAGCTGAGGAAGGGGCAATGAACCTAGAGGAGAAAACTTACTCCCCCAATCCGCCGGGCCGGGAACAATCAACAACTAATCACCCAATCACGTGTCCCCTCACAAACATGGACAGTGTTTCTCGAGGTAGTGCTTAGCATGGTGGCTCCTTCCCTTCCCTGGTAACCTCATGGAGGCTAGGCTCCTTCATACCTCACCAACATGATTCCAGTGGCCAGGTCTTAGCATGGGAGGGGTGTATGGTGCAACTTGGTGTAGTGGTGAGATCAGCAATGTGGGTAAAGTGCCATACTGAGCTTTGCATGGATCTGATTCAGCCCCTTAATTGCGACTCTGCAGATGGGCTAAACCAACGAGGGCCAGGAGGTGCCTCTCATTCCATTTCTCAGGGTACCTAGAGGTGTTTCTGGCACCGGGAAATCTCACAACCAAGGGCCCCTTTCTTCCACAGTTCACCTTGTGGCTATGTAACATGTGGCAACCACAGTTTGTGTTCTACCAGTCCTGGAGCTCGGGTCTTGCTCTGGCTGTTGTTACCATAAATCGAGGCAGAAGGCTGTGTGGTGCATTGGGATTGCCTGCTCCTCCCTGTGCTTCTGCCTGGCACCTGCTACTGCTATCCTTGCAGGGTGAGTTCACCTAGATCTATGACCTTTGGAGTGCCTTCCCCACTGCTGACCTGCCAGGGTCCCTTTGCCAGTGGTCGCCAGTGGAGTCATGCTTCCTTGCCTGCTCTCACCTTTGGGCTGTTCCCATTCCCTGCCTTGTGTGGCTTCAGGGGGCAGGAGTTCTGTGGAGGACCTGCAGTGGGGCAGGCAGAAAGAGGAGGGAGGGGGAGATGATGCCTTCCTCCTTTGCGCTCCAAAACCCTATCTTTCCTGGCCTTCGAGCCTCCGGCCTTCACCTCTGTGCTGGGAAGGTGAGCAGGATGTGCAACTCAATGCTCTGCCATGCAATGCAAGCCAGGAACAGCAACCAGAGGCCTTGGAGGTCCGCTCCAGGAGTAGCTCATCTGAGAGCAGTGTGACCAGGAGTGTGTATGAGGCCGCTTCTCAGCCTTTTGGCTAAGATCAAATATAGTGTAGATGAGCCCCCACAAGGCCAGTAGCAGGAGGTGCCACTGCTGGTACAGGATGAGGTTTGGTTTGCAGAGGCTGGGGAGCCCTCCAATCTTGTAATCCTGTGTGGTTAACAGGGAGGTTTGCTCTGGAGCTGCAGCAAAGTGTTCTACCAGGAGGCCTCCACCCCTGAGATTCCTCCCCATTCAGGATCATCCTGGAGCCAAGAGGGTCAGAGTGGATTGCTTTGTATGGCTTGTGTTGCATGGCATACTGGTAGCATTGAATTACATATCTTGCTCACATTTCCAGCACAGGGGTGCAGACCAGGAAGATGGGATTTGGGGACACAAAGGAGGGGCTGATCTCCCCCTTTCTCCTCCGTCCATCTGTCTCATTGCAGGGCTGCCATGGAGCTCCTGCCTGCCAAATTCACACAGGGCAGAGGAGAGGCAAAGCCTGAAGGCAATGGCGAATGAGGCAGCATAGTTCCACTGGTGACTGCTGGTGAAGGGGCTGTGGCAGGTCGGCAGTGGGGGGGGGAAGGCCCTCTGGAGGTCACAGATCTTGGCAGAGGCATGGGGGGAGGTGATCCTGGCACGCTGCACAGCCTTCTGCCTTGTCATATCAGCAGCCTGAGCAAGACCCAAGTTCCAGTGTCCCAGCAGCAGGGCTATGAGCAAGCAGATGGTGAGACAGAGACAGACAACTCAGCAGTAGCAGCATTCCCACTCCCATCAGTCCCTGCACCTGCCATCTCCTGTACATGAAAAAAACCCAAGAAATCCCCTCAAAATAAGCCCCAGTGCTTATTTTGGAGTCCAAAAGAAAATAAGAATGGGACTTATTTTCAGGAAAACACAGTATATGTGTCTGTTTCATTCTAAGAGAAGGAGTTGATTGGTTTTGGAATGGTTTTGATAGTGTACTGTTGTTTTTTTCTTTTTTCTTAAATCAACTCTTGCTACTTTCAGCTTTCACTTTTTACTTTCTGTATTTTTTAAAAATTAAACTTCATTCCTATAAGGGTTTCTATATTTGCTGTTACACAGCTTTGGTCCTGGCTCTATACTTTACATGCATATTTTAATTTCATCTCTTTTAGTATTGATAGCAAGGTAAAAGTAGGACATAAATTAAAACCACCATTTTAGTGTAACCAATCCTTGGCATGCAAATTGGAGCCAGAAACAAATGGAGTGGTGCTGAGCTTACATTCTCATGATTCTCTGGTTGAAAATTTTCATATATTCAAAGGATTTTCATCTTATGAACCATTTCCTTTGGGGCTACTAGATTATTTTTAGGGGTTTTGTATAACTATTAGCATACTGAGATCCTAAATTCATGCTTCAACAATTTTTGCTGACATTTTCAAAAGTATTTGCTGAAGTTGTTGGAATTTAATTTCTTGCTTTTGTCTTCCACTTTCAACATTAAAAATGGATTCATTCATAACATCATCTGACTGCCTCATCTTGTTTCCCTAAGTATCCAGGCTCCTCTAGAGAAGTTCAAAGAACAGAATAGCAAAATACAGAAAGTAAAACAGAAGGGCAAGAAGTAAAACATAAAATAGCAAGAAATAATAAAACACTAGTGCAAAAAAGTGTTACTTATTATGAAATAAACCAGCTAACCAAAATTCAAACTAGCAATATCATAGAGAAGTATGTGATTTATTCCTAGCCTGGTGATTCATATTACAGGCATAAGATGCTTACTTGAAAATTAGTTCTTGACTTTTTCTGAATGTGTGGAAAAGTGTCTTGAACTGTGGCGAAAGATTAAAGACAGACAAATAGATAAGCAAGAAAATTAAGGAATAGTTAAAGAGAGTTTTTAGATTTTAGATTTTAATGGTAAAGTCTCTTCTGAGTCATACTCATTTTCTGGTGATTTATACCAGAAGTCAAAATACCTGTGAGTCAAACTCAGAGGTATACCAGAAGTATAATACCAGAAATCAAAATACCTCTGAGTCAAACTCATCTTCTGAACATATTTATACAGTTTTCTTAGCAACAGAATGAAAGTGGTTCTGACAGATAAATTTATCAAATTTGATTGCTCCCACATCCAATGATTTTGAATCTGAGGTACTTCCCATAGGTTCTCTAAAGAATGCTGAGAATGTTGATGTCTTATCACAGAACCACTTGGCTCTCTCACCTACCTTTACCTGCCAGATTGGTTGAATAAATTCAGTGTCGCCATGTCTGAAGGAGCCCTGCTGAATTGTATCTGTCTGTCTACTGTATGAAAGCTGTGTTGGTAATTCAAGACCACACTTTTGAACAAAAAGGAATTAAAACTCAGACTTTTTTTTGAGACAATCACTGAAAGCCCTCTGTTTCAATGGACCAACCTTTGCCATCTATATTCTTGTGTTGTTTATGAAGAGATTTTGGTCATTGGGTAAGTTTGAATTTATAAAAATGGACCAAATGGATATCTGGAATATATACCAGTATATGAAAAAGCTACACACATAATGATAATTTTTCAGACGTTGAAGACAACAAAAGGAGATGAAGAATTGGGGTTTCTTCTCCTCAGCTGAAGGAACTGAAATATAAAGAAAATGATTAGAGAATGAGAAAAAATATTATTGAGGAAATAATCCACAATGATAGTATTGTATTTGAGGAACGAAAGATCAGGAAAGCAAGAGGAAAAAATATCAGAAATAAATGGGGAATTAGCACAGGGGGCTTTGGGAATATATATGTCAAAATGTTAAGATAGCCCCTAGGTGGATATCCCAGGGAGCAAATAATCCAAGAATTTAGTTCTAGGTCTATTTTAAGCCATTAAAACAACATATTTCATATTAAATTCAATTGCTAAGAAGCTAGCTAAAGATCTTGTTGCTCTGTTCAGTAGGTCAATTGAAGTTCTTGTCTGAACTGACACACAACCATAAGCATTCTGGTTAAGTGTTTCAAATGAAGCTGTAACAATTACACATTGGCCACTTTGTTCTATATTAATATATTGTGAAATGAGTTCCATTTTTTCTTTAATAATTTGAAGAATTTTTATAATGGTTTCTGAATATGCCATTTGTGTAATTACAGAGTATATTTTAGTTGTATTGTGAACAAGGAAGCAGCTATAATTATGTGCACCTGAAGTTCTTGTGGATACAAATCATGGCTATATTGTAAAATTGGCTACAGGCTGTAAAAGTATTTTGGGCTGCTAGGTTAATTAATACAGGTCAGCAAACCTTTTGAACCACAATTGAAAGAGTCAAGATCTGAAGAACACTGTACACAAATCAACCTGGAAATTATAGCAGTCATTCAAAACTTCGATATTGTAAAAGTTGCAGACAATTATGAAAACAAATGTATAAGATTCTTAATATGTTTGTGTAGCAGTATTATATGTCCACTTTTGTGGACAATTGAAGGCAGTGTAATGTCTGGTCTATTGGAAAACATGTACAGTATAATAATAGTGAGAATTTTAAAAAAACATACCTGCAGGATGTTTAGATTATTAAAAACCAATTCCAATTTTTAAGAGGTCTCTGTCATATAGATAGATGGATGCAAAGAGGATTGGTTTTTGAAAATCAATCTCTCTCTCCCCCTCCCTCCCCCCTCCCTCCCTTCCTCCTTCCATCTCTACATACAATAGTGGCCAAATTGTGGAAACCCTTTGGGAAAAGTGTATTTTTGAGGTTTGATGGCTAATAACACTACTTTTTTTGCAGTAGTACCATAAATTATGCATCAATGGTTTGTTCAATTATCTGTATTCTATGAAAAGCTATAGCCAAATAACCAGAGAAAGGAAGCACAACTTGCTTAAGTTGATGTCAGGTAGCTTTCCTTCATCTGATTGTAGCCAATGAGCATGAGTGTTTAGAGAGCCAATCAGGTGTTATCTTGTTTTGGAATGAGCCAATCAGATCACAGTAGGATTCAGTTATTGATATTATGTATTGAACCTGAGAGGAGGACATTTGCCCTTGTGTTATGTGATCACTGTCAAGTTGGTTGGGTTTTTTTGTGTTCTTTCATTTGGTGAACTTGTAAAATGTAATAAAATTAAAGTAATGGTGTCCAAAGAGTTGACTGGTCATCCAGACAGCAATGTAAAATAGTATTATTAAGTGAACAAGGCTACAATTATAAATAAATTAGAAGACAAATTTGTGGAAACTTAACCAAAAGTGGCATTTCTAGGTTTTTGAAGAGGTATAAGGAGACTCAGTCACTACAAAACTACACTGGTAAAGGCAGGAAAAGGTGCACAACAGCAAGTGATGATAGAAGAATTAACAGACTGTGCCTACATGACAGAAGAAAATCATCTGGGTACATACAAGATGAAATGGAGCAATGCAATGTAAAGTTGAGTGCAAGGACTGTTTGGTGCAGACTGCAGGAATTTGGCCTAAAATCTAGAATTTCACACAAAAAAGCGACTCTTATCTCTCAAACAAAGGTTGAAAAGATTAAACTGGGCTAAAACCCATGTTACCTGAACAGAGAATATATAATTTTATGGTACTACTACGAAAAAAGTGGTGTTATTAGCCATCAAAAATACTGTACGCTTTTCCCAAAAGGTTTCCACAATTTTGGCCACTACTGCATATCTCTTTATATTTCTATATCAGGGGTAGTCAATCTTTTTATACCTACCACCCACTTTTGTACTTCTGTTAGTAGTAAAATTTTCTAACTGCCCACCAGTTCCACAGTAATGGTGATTTATTAAGTAGGGAAGTAACTTTACTTTATAAAATTTATAAAGCAGAGGTACAGCAAATCCCTACCGCCCACCATGAAAGCTGGAATGCCCATTAGTGGGCGGTAGGGACCAGATTGACTACCACTGTTCTATATCATCCATCTACTGGGTATCTATATAGATTGTGATTGAGGGTATAATCGTTTTTATCAATTTTTGATGCCACCTTTTGCTACATAATTTTCGATGATTTGTGCCAGGTTGCATGTGAATTTGACCATAGTATGGGAAGTTGCCCTGTCAACACCCAGTACCTATTCAGTATGTTGTATTGAAACCACATGGGAACTTTGGGAAATAACACAGCAACTTCTATGTGCCAGAAGATATATACAAGATTGATGAAAAAAACAATGTTGCAAAGGAATACTTGGGACAGTCATAATAACATATGGTTCTCTATGTGCTTATCCCATTTTTTGGCCATGAAGGCCAAACCTAACTTAACATTTTCTCCAAAGTATTCCATCAGTGTGCAGGGCAGGAAAAATAAAATTTAGATGCAGAATATTTTTTGATATTTATCATAGTCCCACCTTCTCCACTTGCAGTGATATCTTTGTGATACTGTTTCTAAGCTAAGTCTTTCAGGGGTGGGTTCCTCAACTGGTTTGTACTGGTTTGCTGCATGTGTGCTGTTTGCTTCGCTCGTGCAGGTGCCAGCCACACATTGCTTCCACATGTGCATGCACATTTGCCTAACAATTGCTCTCCGCATGCGCAGAACCATGCCAGCAATGACAAAAGACACTGGCAAACTGGTTTGGGGATGTGTCAGGCCTGGGTCACTGCCAGTTCTGTGACCCAGGCCTGAATTTTACTACTGGTTCGGCTGAACTGGGCCGAACCGGCAGCAACCCACCTTTGAAGTCTCTCCCTCCAATGATTTGCTGATATCAAGGGAATCTAGATTTTTCAATCTTATAAGTAACAACGAGGAAGAAGGAAGACAAACAACATTTTCTTTTGAGGAAGTTTCTTTCTTTTCTCTCTCTCTTTCCTTTTTATCAGTGGTTACTTCCATTCATCAGAGATGAGCTAATAAAATTTTAGACAGAACGCTCTTCAAAGAGACATATTTTTTAAATCTCTGAAGTAGGAATTTGCTGTTTTTGAATTAATTATATTAACTATATAAAGTTACAGGAGCAGTAAAAAGTCAGATCAGATTAGAATGAGGAAAAGGGATGATACCATGATTAGTTTTTTATGATGGCATCACAAAACTCATAACTTAGAAGACCATAGGTCTTTCATTCATAGAAAAATGTGGAGTCCTTAACTGTGTTTCTATCAGCTGTGAACTTTAGCAGTTTCAGTGATTCTGCTCTTTTAAAGGTAGAACTTGGAGGGCCCTTTGTAACTGAGCGACAACCAAGAGACTATATTGTAGTTCAAATTGGACAAATAGAAGACTCCAGTCCTAAAAGGAGACGTCAACAGCAAGTAAGACTTAAAAAAATTGAATCTTCTCCCAACCCCCACTCTCCGTCTTATAAATCTGCTCATAGTCTTATCAGGCAGAAGAATCAAAAGTCTTATGGATCTTGAAAGAAAGATGCAGAAGATTATAGAGCCTAAAACAGATTTCAACATGAAAATTGTATTAACAAGGCAAATGGGCCAAGAATGTTTATTTGTATGCCATGTCATCTTAATTATTTCTAACTGGTTATCAGGTATAGGAGTAGAGGCCTGCAGTTTTAAAAGATTTGATAACATTACATCCCTTCTTTCTATCACATTAAAAGTTGAGAAGGTATATATGGAAACTTTGCCATTTCACTAGTAAACAAAGACATTAGAACAGGTCTGGTTGATAGAATGTTGAAGTCATAGTGTTCAGTGTTTGAATTTATAAGGTTAATTGCTTAGTTTACATATACAAGCAAGAAAGATCAGCAGGCATAGTTATAAGGCAGTAAGAAATCTGGGGAGCTTCCAAGTATAGGCAATTTCAGTATAATTACAGCCAACTTCAATTAGACATTTTGCATCTCTCTCTGTTTTTTTACAATATACCAATTCCTTTATTTTAAACTACCATTTTCTATCTATGGGCAACATTTATTATATGTATATTTATTAAATACATGCATATATTTTGCCCATACAGTGAGAGCAGGCAAAGGGTATGATTTAGTCTTTTCTTCCCAATAAAAAGTTGGGAAAAGGAGGATAAAACCTACAGTAGCTAGTTCAAAGCATTTTCTCCTAAACACCACCTTCCCCCACACTTTAAAGGATACAGAAGACCATGGATTGAATGCACACCATTCTAATTTGATCCCCTGACACACTGATTCTTCATCCTTAATGGGTGTATTTCCATTGATCAACTGGCCATCTTGAGCTATTAGCTTAATTAAGGAATGACTCTCACCCAATTTACTGTATATATTACTAGTTTTTAAGATATCTATATGCCAATATGCCTCGAGTCTCTTCTATCTAATTAGCAACTGGAATTGGTGTATAGGTAATCAAACCTATTAAACTTCTTAATTCATTCTTTCTTTTTTTTGCAGATCTTATATAATTGGACTCTTGCATTAAATCTGAAGAAAAATGAGCAAGTTATTGTGACTAGAATCTTTGAGACAGTGAATAGGTTGGTTCATGAATCCAATGAAACCCCCTGAAACATATTTTAATAATTATTTATACAGTTGCTCTAACATTAGGACGATGGATGGGTGGCACCATTGCATGTGCGTATGCTCCTCTCCAGTCATTTGAATTAAATCTTGCAATCTGTCTCATGGATCCCTTCTTTTCTCTTTTTCTGGGAAAAAGAAGGCTGCCAGAACATATCCTTTTTTTCCTCATTGCCTAAATATTTAATTCTTCAGGTGGCATAATAAAAATTAGCAAAGCCATTTTATGAATGTTTACACTGATTTGTGTTTTTTACAGGTATCCTCATTTAGTGACTTAGTTCCAATGAAATGCTTGCTAAGAGATATGGTTGCTAATCAAACCATGTAACTTAGAGTGGAAGCAAAAGAAAGAGAAGCTGGATGTTGCCATCTCATTTCAGATAAGGTTTTCTTATATAGCAACTTGAACTTCTCCTTTTTTGCCCTCATGGAGTGGAGAGATTGCTTAAATAGGCCTTATCTTCCGAGCTGTTTTTCTCTGCAGCTGTGTTTCTTTAAAAAGTGCTAACCACAAATTAACAAGCTCATCTCTGAAACCTTAATTAGTTGATTAAAATCCTCTGGCTGGCTCCCTGCTGCCCAGAATTGACCAAATTTTAATCAATTTCACACCAAAGACCTGCTTTAGTCATGTATGCAGGAATTGGTTGCAAAGTTCCTTTTTCAGCACAGTTTTAATTGTGAATGGTCACTATCTGAGGCCATTGCTAAGCGAGGACTATGTGTATATCCTTGTGTAAATCTCTCTTTTCAGAAATTCTGCTTTTGTGCTGAATGTGAACATGACCTAAAAAGATCTCAATAATTTGAAATATTCTAAATCATTACATAGACAATATTGAAGCAAGAATAATAGCAGCAAGATGAATAGCATACAATTAGCAACGCTTAAAATCTTTAGCAGTATGAACCTGTGGTCATTTCTACTCCAGCTATCAAAAAGAATTTTAACATTTCTTTCCACAGAAAAGAAACCTCCCTAAGAATCCAGGCATTTCTTCAGGAATCAGAAATCATTCCTCTTTCTATGACACATCAGTATCTTCATGCAAATATAGAGGCTCAAGTCACAATAGCTTCAGTCATTTTAGCAGGTGTTTATGTTCTGATTGTGTTTGAGGTAAGAATAATCATTTTATTCAAGAGAAATATAAGCAGGATTGTTTTTGTCAGTTAATATACCAACCTAAAAATCGGAATAAGAATCTGTGCATTTCAATTAAGTACATCTACAAGTCTACATCAATCTCATCATCCTTTCATCTGATTTTTTTCATTCTATTTTAAACCCCCTGTTTCTGTGAAGTTGAAAACCAATTATAACAGATCTCCATGATACATTATACTTAGGGTTTTTTTTAATAAAAAAAATCACTTGGAACTCTGATCAATCCCATCAACTCTTCATAGGAACATAGTAATTAAATGGGAAGTGCTTAACATTCTGATTGCTAGTAATCACACTGGAAGCTATTTTGGTCCTTAGTTGTGTTTTTGGTCAGAAAGATGTCAGGCTGGTATAGGGAATCTGTGATGAAAAGAAAAAAAAATCATTTTGTCTCCTTCCCCCAAATCTCTCAATACCTCATAATACTTCCTCCGAATTTATTTATTTATTTTTATTCTCTTACATAGCATTTTAAGTATACATTCACATAATGGCTATTCTTCTTCACATTTATCATTCTTATACATTTATTATTTCATTTAATAGGTTATAATACTGTATACAGTTTGGTTTGCTTTGTTTACCATCCCTTCCTCCTGTTGTAATACTACCTTATTTTCTTTTTCTTTTCTCCCTCCCTCCTTTCTCTACTTCCTTCCTCCTCTCCTTCCTCTTCCTTCTTCCCTTCCCTTTCTCCTACTCCTACTTTTCTTCTTCCCCTCCCTATCCTTTCTCCTTCTCTTCCTGTCCCTTCCATCCTCTCTTTACTTCTTTCTTCTTTCCCCCGTCCGCCTTTCATTCTCTCCTCCTCTCTCCCTTTCCTTTCTATTATTGTAGGTGTCTCTTTCAGGTCTCAGTTTATGTTTCCTTAGGATGGTATTTCCGCAAACCCAAATATAATTTAATATCATTTCTTATTCCCTTACCTTCGCTAATCTATCCTAACTACTAATACGTCATAATACTTTTGTGCCTGCATAAGACTTGGAGCAGAAGTAGCATAATATACTTTGACCTGCTAAACTTTGAGGCAGAACTAGAGAGCCTAATCTATGAGCAACCTACCAATCATGCAATTTCAATCCTTTCTTTTCAACTCCTGCCACCCAGTAAGATTTTTTGGGTGGTGCCTTTGAGTCAGCATTGATTCCTTGCAGCAACCTGAACAAGTGACTGCAGTTTTCTTGGGTAGATTTCAGAAGTGGTATTTGCCTGCTTCTTAAGGCTACTGACCCAAGGTCACCCAGCTGGCTTTCAGGTGGCCTAATTTCACCAGAATTCCCTTCAGTAATAGTTACACTATTTTCCATGAAGAGTCTAAAAGAAATGCCATGGTTGTTCCAGCAATCTACTGTCTTCCCGTGGAAAAGGGCCATATGGCTGCATGATGACGTCAGTATCATGTCCCTAGTGGCTCTTGGTAAGGTGAAAAAAAAAGAAAAAAAATATATACCCCTACCAACTAATGGGTCTGTGATATTAAGGGTTTGAAGCATAGCCTGTTTACTAAGCCATTATGAAGAGGTGGAGAAGTAAAACTTTTGCATCTGCCATCAACTGTTTAACAGACTCTTGGGTGCCTAGAGATACAGTTCTTGAATAGCTTGGGAAATAGTGTACTGCTTTGAAGTCATTCTCCTTTACTTTAATCATTTGTTTGGAAACATATTATCTGATTCCTGATCCCTCTGCCCCTTTTTAGTCACTATTGGAGCTACAGAGGATTTGCAGTTTATAGTTATAATCTTCCATGTTAGGTTCGCCCCCCCTTCATAGCAGAATTTATTAACAGATCAGTAATTATTATTATTTTATTAAATAGTTTCATTTCCACTATAATTTTTGAAGACCATCGCTTGTCCCATCAATAGATTTTTATGTCTCTTTAAAATATGATAAAAAGTGGCCTGGGCTGAAAATTAAAATTGCATTTAAACACTGGGTGGCACTGCTTGCTACTCTAAATCATAGCAATTGTTCTGATTTTTGTGATGCTTCCTCACAGAGAGAAAATGCTTTTCAACCAACATCGGGAGGGTGCCACTCCATCCCTTTAATGGAAAAAAAACCCTCAACTTTCAAGTGCATCTACTTTTTAAAGTTTCATATTTTCTCCTGCTTCATGACGTTCAGATTGAATAGTGCCACTGTTTTTTTAATAGGAGTGACGTACGTTTCCCATCTTGTAGCTTATTTGTGTTTTCTTTCTTTGATGGCGTTGTGTTGGGTAAATTGAATGCTGCAATGCCACGGTCAGTGAGCCCAAGGGGAAGACAAAATGAAAAAAGCTTTTAATGTTGAACAAGTTACAACAACAGTCTTTCACTTATCTGTGCGTGTGGGCAGGTGTGTGCATAAATGCTGTGTTTGTAGAAAACAAATGGTTTAAAAAGGAATGAGTTGGTCAAAGAGACAATGTCCCTATAATGTTTAAACATACAAAAGAAAATACTGAATTGGAGAAAATGAGGCTTTAAAGGAAGCAAGCTTTTAAGGAAAGATTGGCTTGTTTATTTATTTTTTTGATGTGAACTATTTTGCATCTGTTATTGCTCATAGGATCCACAGTATTTCAGGGAAAGCAATAAAAATAGAGCAGTTATTGATATGAGCAAATTAAATATAGATGTTTATTATTTTGAAGTTCTGTGGGGTTTGGTAATGTATTCTTATTTAGTGCAGTAGGAACCTGGTAAAAATATGGAGGTCTCAGTCATCAAGGTACAAAAGTTATGTATCATTTCTCAGAAAGTTGTTTTAATTTTCCTTAGTTATTCTGATTAAGTTATAATTTGATCAAGTTTCCTCCTCTTCCTCTCCATTACTTGCAAGAATCCCCAACTGAGGTTTGATCCAGAAATGGTAATGATAGCTCAACTACCCTTGCCCAAATATATCAAAGGGCAAACTCAGTGTTATTTACTCCACATCTATATCCAGGATAATATAGTTTGATCCTTTTTCTCTCAAAGTTAATCATAGGTAGTTTTTTCAAGTCCCATCACTCTCAATGTCGTTTCTGTTCTACTACTTCTAAAATTGTGGTATTTAGAAATAGAAATGGTATTTGGCATGGCTTTGACCATCACTGAAGATAGTAGAGGTATATTGCTTTATATGATTTCATAGCTATATATCTGTATATTAATAATTGCAGCCTAAAGAAGCCCTTGCCTGTCTTTGCATTTGTTTCACTCTACTGACTCAAATTCATTTTGTGGTAAAGTACAATTAATTATGAATGATACTTTGCGCCCTCAGGGAATGGGCTTATTATTTATATACATTGATTTTTAAATCCATGGTGAAGCTCAAATACTTATTTAACTTTTGGTGTGTATATACTGAATTCAGGGGTGGATTGCTGCCAGCATTACTGCCGGTTTGGTGCATGCACAATTTTGTGTGCGTGCCAGACGCACATACCACGCGTGTTCACATTTGCCCATAATGCAATAAAAAACAAGATGCTGGTGCCTATGGTGCTGCCTGGAAAACTGGTTCGGGGGCATGGCAAGCTTGGGTCCTGCCGGTTCCAGTGACATAGGCTGCCAAACTACTACCACTGACTGAATTACATATTTTGTATCTGTGGTTTAATAACCTGGATCCATCAACTCTTCAATAAATTAGCAAACACCTAGAAGCAAACAAAGTAATAGCCAAAAGCCAACATGGGTTTGTCAAAAACAGATCATGCCAGACTAATCATTGCATTCTTTGATAATGTGACAAAATTAGTGGACCAGAGGAATGCCATCGATATAGTTTACTTGGACTTCAGCATTTGATAAGGTAGACCATAACCTACTGCTAGATAAAGTAGAAGAATGTGGGTTAGAGAGCATCACGATCTGATGGATTTGTAACTGGCTGACCAGCGGCACTCAACATGTAGTCCTCAATGGAACTGCATCTTCATGGAGGGAAGTATGCAGTGGAGTACTCCAAGGCTCTGATTTGGGCCCAGTACTCTTCAACATCTTCATCAATGATTTGGATGAGGGAATAAATGGGGAACTCATCAAATTTACAGATGACACCAAGCTGGCAGGAATAGCCAACACTCCAGAAGATAGGCTAAAGATACAGAAGGATCTTGACAAACTTGAACATTGGGCACTATCTAATAAAATGAAATTTAATGGTGAAAAGAATAAGGTTCTACATTTAGAAAACAAAAACGAAATGCAACGGTACAGTATAGGGGGTACTTTGCTCAACAGTAGTAACTGTGAAAGGGATCTTGGAGTCCTAGTGGGCAACCATTTAAATATGAGCCAGCAGTGTGCAGCAGCTGCCAAAAAAGCCAACACAGTTCTAGGCTGCATAAACAGAGGGATAGAATCAAGATCACGTGAAGTGTTAATACCACTTTATAATGCCTTGGCAAGGCCACACCTGGAATACTGCATTCAGTTTTGGTCACCAAGATTTAGAAAAGATGTGGAGACCCTAGAAAGAGTGCAGAGAAGAGCAACAAAGATGATTAGGGAACTGGAGACTAAAACACTGCAACGTGCTCTACATGGGGCAGCCCTTGAAGAGCATTCGGAGACTTCAGCTTGTCCAGAATGCAGCCGCGCGAGCGATCGTGGGTGCACCTCGGTTCACCCACGTAACACCTATCCTCCGTGAGCTGCACTGGCTGCCTATCGGTCTTCGGATACGCTTCAAGGCGCTAGTCGTCACTTATAAAGCCCTTCATGGTATTGGACCTGGGTACTTGAGAGACCGCCTGCTGCCAATTACCTCAAATAGACCTATTAGATCCCACAGATTAGGCCTCCTCTGAATTCTATCCGCCGGCCAATGGCGACTGGCGACCACCCGGAGGAGGGCCTTCTCTGTGGCTGCTCCGACCCTCTGGAACGAACTCCCCGTGGAGATTCGAACCCTCACCACCCTCCAGGCCTTCCGCAAAGCCCTTAAAACCTGGCTATTCCGACAGGCCTGGGGGCTAAAGAGCCTTTGCCCCCTTCCTCGAATGGTATGGTTGTTGTGTGCTTTTTAAATTGTGTATTGTTTTGTTCGTCTTTTTATTCTTTATTTGTACCCCTTCCCTTGACTTGGATTGTGAGCCGCCCTGAATCCCCTTCGGGGAAAAGGGCGGCATATAAATGAAATAAATTCAAATTCAAATTCAATTCAAATATATGAAGAACAGTTGCAGGAACTGGGTATGTCTAGTTTAATAGAAAGAAGGACCTGGGGAGACATGATAGCAGTGTTCCAATATTTCAGGGGTTGCCACAAAGAAGAGGGAGTCAAACTATTCTCCAAGGCACCTGAGGGTAGAACAAGAAGCAATGGGTGGAAACTAATCAAGAGAAGCAACTTAAAACTGAGGAGAAATTTCCTGACAGTTAGAACAATTAATCAGTAGAACAGCTTGCCTCCAGAAGTTGTGAATGCCCTAACACTGGAGGTTTTTAAGAAGATGTTGGATAGCCATTTATCTGAAATGGTATAGGGTTTCCTGCCTAGGCAGGGGGTTGGACTAGAAGACCTCCAAGGTCCCTTCCAACTTTGCTATTGTATTGTATTGTAAATTGCAATGCATTATATAACAATTCATTTGTTCAAGGGATATAGGGATATTTTTAGCTTCTAGGCAGCATGGTGG
This sequence comes from Thamnophis elegans, assembly GCF_009769535.1. Taxonomy (NCBI): domain Eukaryota; kingdom Metazoa; phylum Chordata; class Lepidosauria; order Squamata; family Natricidae; genus Thamnophis; species Thamnophis elegans. The sequence continues at coordinate 31,309,596 of NC_045551.1, forward strand.
CACTTTCATTTTTATTTACGCTAGTTTTTATTTTTATTACCCAGGATTAAAAAAATCCTGATTTAGTGGACTTCAAAATAATAGACTTCAGATGCAGCAAATGAAATTTGTGTTGTATTTACGCCATTTTAAATCATTATGTAGTGAAATTGTTACAAAAATGCTGCAAATAATATCGCCAAACTCTGAGATTATAACATCGGAGAAATAATGTAAACATGCAAATAGATGAAATACCTTTTGATTTAATGGCCAATCATGAATAACAGACATCACTTTCCCACAACTGGTCTGTTAAATCAAGATTTCCCTCTATAAGGAAGGGTCTCTACGTATATTGCCTAATAATGTTGAACAAACAGTTCCTTCATAAGTACTCTATTTCCTAAATCACCCCAGGAGAACAGTGAGCAACCATATGTGTCTTAAATAGCTGACTCTTTTTGCCTTGATTGTAAATTGTCAAAACTGCTGCTAATGCTGTCCTGTAATAGCTAAATGGCTTAATCTTCCATCAAATTTCTTTTCTGCTGGTCTAATTAATCACCAACATTGTCATGGGGAATAATGTGAGAATTGGTGCTATCTGCACTGAGATATACATACAGTATATACCATGTCCTAAGTTGTTCAAGTTCAGAGAATGGATACACCATCTTGTATACTAGATTTATTTTAACTGCCATGCACTCTTTGTCACTATGAGAATGCTGTGACCATTTGACATTTTTTGATTGGTGGAAGACATGCTTTTAAAATGACAGCAAAGGCAGTGGCTGATAGCCTGAGGCCAAATTCAGAGATAACTGAGTGGAACAATCTAGTTGACTGGCTGACTGGTGGACGTACAAGGGAGGTGATAGCATACAGAATAAGCTAGTTGGGAGGCTTTGCCAGAGGCTGTTACATTCAGTGTTTTAATGTGTGCATGGATGTAGGTGAAATATGATTAATAATAATGATGGTTAAAGAGATAATGGGAGTCTATATGTAAGAAAGAATGAATGAATGAGAGACTGAATAGAAGGTGGCTAAGGAAGAGAAGGAATGACCAATTTTGCGTTGGCCCTGCTGGTTTTCTCAATGCACTTTGTCATAAGGAAACAGAAATTCAAAACCAATATCTACCTTTAACTAAACACTGATTAACTCAAACTATTCTGAGGCATTATATAATCCCAGAGTATGTAATATTAGAGTACTATATGGCTTGGCCCAAAATATTTCCAGAGCTTCCTTCTTAGCAGGAATTGTTCCATTCAATATGCTCATTTTTTGAGATGTTATTGGTATTTCCCCACTTTAGTAAGACAAGGCGGTGTGGGTGTTAAAGGCCAGATAGTATAACTTTTCCATTATGGTCCTGGTATAGAATATAGCAGCTTTTATCTGGAAATCAGATTTTCCCATTATTATTTATTTTTCAGACAGTACCCTGTTTCCCCCCAAATAAGACCTCCCCGGATAATAAGCCCAATTGGGGGGGGTTTTGAGCGCGTGTGCTAAAATAAGCCCTCCTCTGAAAATAAGCCCTCCCCAAAATATTGCAACACAGCTGCAACCATGAGGTGACCACGCTCGTCGCCTCCTGCACCTCAAAAATAATAAGACCTCCCCCAAAATAAGGCCAAGTGCTTATTTTTTGGGGGGGTCAAAAGAAAATAAGACCCTGTCTTATTTTTGGGGAAACACGGTAGATTTCAAAAGCCTTATGGAGGTTATGGTTGCTTAAATAATGTTGTGCGTTGTTCTGATGCTTTACTGTTTTTATCTTTATGAACAGTTTTTACTGATTATTATTTGTTAAGATGAACATTTTGATTATATTACATGCATTTCATTTCGTAATATTGAGTACTGATCAATGTTCTATGTGCATTTTCTTGGGTTAACTGCCAGGAGTCATTAAAAATATGCTAGTATTCAAGAATGTTCAACCAATTGATTCTTCAGTCTCGGTGCAAAGTTTGTGATGCATTCAGTTTGAGATCTTAGATGAGCTCTGCTGATTGATTTTGCTTTTTATTAGTTATTATGATTGTTTTGACCTTGGACACCCTGTTTTAGATTGCTAAACTGTTGCTTTAACCTTTTATACGACCTCGAGTCATTACTGTGAGATGGGTGGTATCTAAATCATACAAACAAATATAGTTCCAAATAAGAAACTTTATGGAAAAAGTCTTGTTTTAAACATTGTGCCCTTATAGATACTGTATGTCAATATTTGCCTTAAATATTATATTCATGGTAAATCTTGATGTAAATTCAAAGTAATACAATTTCTTTTATATAATCAAATTAATTATTTCCATATGAATAGACAGGCAGGTCTATCTGTATGTTTGTATACAGCTAAATAGAAAGATTTGCTATATGGTTAGCATTTAAAGGTTTCAGCAGTAAGGGTAGTTAAAAAAAATCAATATTCATTCATCATGCTCTTCTTGAGAATTTTAAATTAGAGTAAAAATCCTATATTTTAAAATTATAAGATCAAGAGTTATTTACCTTGAACTTTTTCAGTGAACAAATAGTCTTGTACAAAATTTTGAATTTTCACAATACTGTTTACAGAGAGGATATGGTTGTGCATCAAGGTACATGAATTTACTTTTAACATTACTCTTTAGTGTTAACCTGTTTGCCATATGGCCTTGAGAACAATGGTATTTATTCATTCTTCAGCCAAATGCTCAGATTGTTTTATCCATAGAAATATCATAGAATTGGAAATCAATACAAACTGTCTCCCTAGAAAAATCTGAGTTCTGCAGTGCCATAAGCCATCAGCCAAATTTCTATTTAATTTTTTGGATTTCTATTATATGCCTCCAAAGTGTAAGGTTTTGCAGTGTTGTTGCTATTAGCAACTAATTTATTCTTTTCTGGTGACCCTCTGCCAGATGGCATAGAGTAACTAATTCCTAAAAATAGAACACAAAGTACAAATCTAATATACTATCTGAAATAAGCTTTCTAATTAGCTATAGTCCTTTGGAAAAAAATCTGGCTAGTTTCCATCAAAACCAACCATTTCTAAAAAAATGTGCTAAGCTTTATATTAACACCAACTTTTTTTTACAGTAAGTTAAATTTTCACACAAAAATGTCAGATATTCAAACACTGTGTTAAAATTCAAAGTAACATTTCATTTGTGATTTGCAGGAACTGAGTATAGTAGAATGATTTTGCCAGGTTTCAAATAGGCTTACCTTACTACATTTTGAACTATTTTTTTACTGTTAAATTCTATGATAAACTTCTATAGCATTGTTTATATCTATGATATCCAAGTGCTGTTGCAAAATTATGCTAATTGTACTATCACATTTTTATTTGTATTTCTTCTGTATTTCTTTATTTGCATTTCATTGTTGCTTTCTGTAAATGGGGAAATCACTAACAAGATTTGTGGTCCAATTACAAAAGCTGTGCACACTTTGAAAATAATTTGGAAGAAATGCTTCGTAACTTGTTGAAGCAGAGCCCTTTGCCTATTGATGGAAGCAGCTTTTCTTTTTCCATGTGAGCCTGATAAAAAAAGGTGTGTTTGCTTTAAAATATAAGCTCATTAAAGTTAATATATCTTTTGAGGGTGTTGCACATTTTCTGTTTTATACAGAAGCCTGAATAAAGATTGATTCCTTTAATGCGGTATTTCTTTAAGCATGGTCCTAGGATCCCTGCCCCCCCAACTCCTCTCAGGGGTCCATAATATCAAAATTATTTGTCAGGCTATGTTGAAAAATAATGCAATATTAAATTCCAAAAAGTTGTGAGAGACTGTGCCAGCAGTGAATGGGTGAATTTAAAATTTTAATATGATAAATATCAAGTAACAACCAGGGGTGGGTTGGTCCTGGCATTACTGCCAGTTCAGTCCATGCACATATGCATGCACATTTGCTCATAAACAGGTATGTGCATGTGCAAAACGTCAAAAAAAAAAAGAAAAAAAATACATTTGTGCAATGAAAATTGTTCTGTGCATGCGCAGAACTGAAAATCAAGATGGCACTGCCGTAGGAGAACCGGAGAATTGGTTCAGGGGTGTGGCAGGCCTGGGTCACTGCTGGTTCCAGTGACCCAGGCTGCCAAACCTCTACTGGTTTGGTCGAACCAGTCTGAACCAGTAAGAATCCACCCACTGAACATAACTCATATAAACAAAAGGTTTTTTGGGGTCCTGTCTGTCTGAAATCTTAAGGGTTTTTTCAAGCTATTCTCAAAGTGTGAATAGTCATTTAACTTACAAGTACTCATTGATTTATGATTGGTTGCTTAGCAGCCATTTAAAGTTATGATATACCACAAAAAAGGAAGCCAGATTCAAAATTCTGATGATTAGCCTCACCTCCTATGGATATCACCTGGCTGCATTTTGGGTGCTCAACAACTGTCTTGCATTTATGCTTGCTTACAGTGTCCCACTGTTATATGACTGCAATTTGCATTATTTTGCCCAGAATCTGGTTCTTACTTCCAATTGCTGGGCAAAAATCCCCCTTGGTAACCAATTGGTTCACTTAACAGTGCTGGCATTTGTTTATCAACCCCTGCAAAAAAGGATGTAAAATCAAGCAGTCACATGGTGGACCACTTAATGACTGTGGTGACCTACAACTGTAATTCCAGGCTCAATTATGGTGGTAAGTCAAGGACCACCTGTACTGTTGGATGGATCTGTCTTTTTCTGTAGAGGAAATTAGCTCTGGGTTTGAGAAGGAGAAGAGAGAGTGACAAGTTTGCTCTGCCTAGGAAAGTAGAAACCCAAAGAGGGATTCAGAAGCGTCTTATTATGCTTTGAAAAGGGCAGTGGAGATTTTGTTCTGGCTTCAAAGATTCTGTTTTTCTACCTTATTGCCACAAAAGCATTCTTGGAATCCTTGACTGGCTTACTTCTAAGGGCTCGGTCTTTTACTGTCTCTGTCCTTATTCATCCAGATAGTAGCAAATTTCAACAACAAATATTCCCCAATACATGTTTGTGGCAGATGGCCACTGGGGAAAAAAGCAACTCTGTGTTTATTATTACAATGGCAACTACTGAACGTTGCTATTCGTACTAAATGGAAATAAGTTCCTTCCTGAGAAATAGATGTATTTAAAGCATGAAAGACAAATATGAGAGGAAACACCAGGGATTGGCAACATGCCTCTTGTTTTATTTGAAGTTTTGCACTGAGGTCACTGCAAGCACATTTCAAAGGTAAATCTATGTATGTATGTATGTATGTATGTATGTATGTATGTATGTATGTATTCATTCATTCATTCATTCATTCATTCATTCATTCATTCATTCATTCATTCAGTGTATTAGTTGCCTCAGTCACCAAAGCAACTCTAGATGGCATTGCAGGAAATAAACAACGAACACTAATAACATGTACTTTAGCAAATGGAAATGAAACATCTAATGCTGGGGAACAAGCAATGCCGTATAACATTCATTTAACCCAAATAATAAGAAAGGAAGGCAAAGAGACTTGCTAGGTTCATTGTATAATTTAAAAGAAAGTTTTAAGTTTTGGCTGGGAAAGCAGTGAATGATTTAAAAATCAAAATGGCAGGTTCTCCTCCTCCTCCTCCTCCTCCTCCTCCTCCTCCTCCTCCTCCCACCTGGGATCTTCTGGTGTCATGCCCTTTGTGTTAGGAATTTTGGAAGAAAAAAAACATTTTCAAGGATGACTGAAGTGTTTCATGAAATCCACTCAAGTTCTTAGCTCAAAGGGATATAAAATTGATGTCAGAGATCGGAATTTGTTTCAGCCTGGTCTATTTTTAGAAACGTATTTTGGCAGTCACTAGAAGGGAATAATATAATTGATCATATCAAAAACGCTAAAATGTTACACACTGATGGCATATAGAAATCACAAAAGATGTATTTCGGGGAGTGGCCTGTCGCCGGTCGGCAGCTTAGCAGAGCTGCCCCCAGAATTCAGGACCGTTATCTACTCAATATCAAGAAGATAACTCTTTTTTCAGACAAGAAAAAAGCAGTGAGGAATCTCAGCTGGTAAGAATCTTCTTTGAAGTTCACAGTTTGTTTCTTTGTGAGCTGTGGACGGAGGGGGAGGATCAACCCATAGCTGAGTCATTCAACTCCGACCTGAACTTCGCAGCTGTTATCCACAGCACAAGACAGGATCCCCTCCCCCTCAGGACAATCTTTAGAAAAGAGACTATTAAAAATCAATACGAGCAAAGACCAACTTGTGAACTTTAAAACCTTTCTCTATCTGAAATACCAGCTTCAATGTTATAAAAACCTCTTTTGTTTAATTGTCTTCAAAATGGCGTTTACAGCTTCTGCATTTGTTATCTCCGGCTTCCTGCTACAGAATTAAAGAAATAATCTCTTATAATTTAATTAGAGCTACTCCCTTAAAGCTTTCAAGACTCTTTGTTGATTCAGAGACATTCCAAACATTCCAAACGGACTTTCTCTTTTGAAATCCTCCGTAAAACCCCTTGTAAAAAAAAAAAAAAAAGAAGGAAAAAAAGGGGAGGGGAGGAATTTCTTTTTCCCCACATAGCACAGTGGATTAGTAATTTAGAATAAATAATTAAAACCAAAATATAATGGCATCCAAATCAACCTCTGTTAAATTACCTCCGAAAACGTCTCCCATACCTGGCACAAAGTTGCAGCCCCCACCATCTATGCCCCCTAGTGGAGATGTACTAACAAAAGAATTTTTTCTGGAAATGTTCAAAAAATCCAGAGAACAGAACTTAGAAATGTTTAAAGAATTCAGAGAACAGAATCTAGAAATGATTAAAGATTTCAAAGATGAAATAAGGAATGAGATGGAAGTTCTATATGACAAATTCGATACCAGGGTCACTAAAATGAATGATAATATGATGGGAATTGTAAATGTGATAACAGAATATATTTCTGGAATGGAAGATAATTTAGAAACTCTCAATGAAGCTAAAACTAACCTGATATCCAAAACTGAAGTGGTGGAACAAAAAATTGATAATGCTGAAAAACAAATTATTATGATACAGTATAAGCAGATGGAGCTTGCATTAAGAGTGAGGGGGCTGCGTGAAGAAAAGCAGGAGAACCTAAAGCAAATGTTTTCTGAAGCTTTTGACCGTCTGGTGGGAAAACCGGGATCCAATTCTGATTGGCAGATTGACAGGATTTTTCGTGTTAACTCATGGGCGGCAAAACAAAGGCAACTTTCCCGAGACGTGGTAATATACTTTGTTACAAGAGAATCTAGAAATATGATACTACAAGAGTCCTACAATACTAAGCTTCAAATTGGTGGACAGGACCTGATTGTTTTGAAAGAAATACCGCCTCAGATGCTAAGAGCCAGAAGAGATTATGCTTTTCTGGTGGAAGAGCTCAGAAGGCGTCAGATACAGTACAGATGGGATGCCCCATTCGGTATTATAGTTACAATGGACAAACAAAGATATCGTCTCAGCTCTGTATGGAAAGCTCGTGATTTCTATCATAAGATTCTGAAGATGGGATACCCTGAACCTTCGGGATATGGTGAAAAACCACGAGACGAACAAGATAAACAGCAAACCACACAACCATTAGATAAAATGTATCATCTCCCTCTTCCGGAAGGGCAAGGAGTCAAGGAAAAAAGATCCAACCGTAAGACCACCAGACAAACGGATAAACAAGCTACTATGCAACAATCTCAACAATCATTGGCCACTGACCAAGGTGCTACTGCAACAAGCTCAGAAGCTGTGGGAGGAGCCAAACCAAAGGTGAGACAGGCCTTGCGGGAGGCTCTAAAAAAGCTTCAGGCAACCAAAAATGACAACTAAGATTTTGACATGGAATGTTAACGGACTGAACTCTCCACAGAAAAGAAAGAAAATATTTCATTATCTTAAACAGTTTAAGAATGACATAATTTGCTTGCAAGAAACTCATATCAAATCAACCGATCAAAAATATTTGTTTAACCCCAAACTGGGCCAACATTTTGCGACCTCAGCCATGGAAAAGAAAAATGGCATAGTAGTATATTTAAGAAAAGACATTAAAGCTGAGCTAATTGAAGCAGATCCCTTTGGAAGATATATAGCATTAGATTTAATCTTAGAAGGGAAAAAGACGTTACTTTTGGGAATTTATGCTCCTAATCAACAACAAGATGGATTTTATAGAAATCTCCATGCTAAATTAGTACAGTGGGATTTTGAGTCTTGTATATTAATGGGTGACTGGAATGGCGTGATCGACACCAAAAGAGATAAGAAGACAGCTCGCCCGAACACCAAATTTCGAGCTAAGTTACCCAAACCCTTTTTTGACATGCTGGACGACTTTGAATTGCGAGACGCTTGGCGCGAGAGGCATGCAGAAGAATATGACTTTACCTTTTTTTCCAATAGACATCAATCTCTTTCAAGGATTGATTTTATACTAATTACAAATGATTTACTTTGTAGGGTGAAGAAGACAAAGATTATGGCGAGAGTTCTTTCAGACCATAATCCAGTCTGGATGGAATTGGGAAGGGTAGCCCAGGCAAGAAGGTCCTGGAGGTTGAATGAAAATTTATTTAGATATGAAAAGTATGTTAATGATTGTAAAAAATTGCTATTGGAATATTTTGTCTTCAATATGAACAAGGGTACATCTTTGGAATATGTATGGGATGCAAGCAAAGCGTATATGAGAGGAGTATTAATGAATATAAATAAAATACATAGATACAAACAAGGGCAAAAACGAAAAGAATTGGAAGAGGAAATTAAAGGGAAAGAGTCAGAATTAACGTTGAATCCAGGAGATACAAAGATTAGGGAAACAATTGCTATATTAAAATCTCAGTTTGATATGCTGATCTCTGACCAGGTAGCTACTAGTTTATTATATGCTAAACATAATACTTTCTGCAATGCAAATAAACCCGGTAGGTGGTTGGCTTATCAGATTAGAAAAAAAAGGAAAGCTCGAAATGTATCCAAATTGTGTTACAGAGGGAAAGAAGTGTTTCAACAGGAAGAGATTCAAAAGGTATTTCGGGAATTTTTTACAGAGTTGTATAAAGGGGATAAAATTAAGGACGGAGATATAGACAAATACCTAGATAAAGAGGAAATCCCCCTAGTCAGAGAAGAACATAGGCATAAGCTGAACCAACCTATAACCTCTGGGGAAATTTTGCAGGCAATTAAACAATTAAAGTTAGGGAAAGCACCAGGTACAGATGGTTTAACAGCTGTTTATTATAAATATCTACAGTTAGAAATGGTAGAACCCCTCAGAGAACTATTCAATAAAATTCAATCGGGAGGGAAAGTGCCTCCCTCGTGGAAGACTGCGTTCATATCGTTGATACCCAAAGAAGATCAAGACCTTACCCAACCAAAAAATTACAGACCTATTTCATTACTCAATGTAGATTATAAAATTTTTACTAAAATATTAGCAAATAGGCTAATGGGGGTAACTCAGCAACTGATACATACCGATCAAACTGGTTTTATACAGGGCAGACAGATGAAGGATAACGTTAGATTAATTATCAACGCTTTAGAATACCTGGGAAAGAACAATCAAATCCCGGCCGCATTCATATTTTTGGATGTGGAGAAAGCCTTTGATCGAGTTAATTGGCAATTCCTGCTGAAGACATTGCAAAAAATGCAGATAGGAGATGGCTTTTTACGGTCAATTGGTGCAATATATCAGCAGCAAACAGCCCAGATCATTGTCAATGGAAGTCTGACAGACTCCTTTCAAATTGAAAAAGGTACAAGACAGGGCTGTCCTCTGTCCCCATTATTGTTTATTATAACTTTGGAAATACTGTTGAATAAGATACGGGGCCTGGGCGGTTTAAAAGGGATCAAAATTAGACAGCAAGAATATAGAGTTCGTGCATTTGCGGATGATCTGGTTATAATATTGGAGCAACCGCAGGAAACTAGTAGGGTATTATTGAATACGATCAATCAATATGGTCAAGTCTCGGGATTTAAAATAAATCTAGGAAAAACCAAAATAATAGCTATAAATATGACTATCAAACAGAAGGAAGAACTGGGGGCGACGCTAAGATGTGAGGTAGTTAAAAAAGTTAAACATCTTGGAGTTAATATTTTAATCTCAAATGGGAAATTATACAAGTATAATTATGAATCACTTTGGCATAGTACACAGTTGGAGTTGAAAAGGTGGGAAAAACTGCATTTGTCCTTGCTGGGTAGAATAGCGGCAGTAAAAATGAACATTTTACCAAAATTTTTATTTCTTTTTCAAATGTTACCAATACTTAAAAGAGATGCGAATCTTCTAGAATGGCAGAAGGGTATCAACAAATTTGTGTGGGCAGGAAAGAAGCCGAGGGTAAAGATGAAAATAATGCAAGATGCACGTGAAAGAGGAGGATTGAAATTACCTCTTAAAATTATACTATGACGCAGTGGCATTATCTGCAATTAGTGATTGGATTCATCTAACTAATGGCAGAATTTTGAATATCGAGGGATATGATTTGTTATATGGTTGGCATGCTTACCTGTTATTTAACAAAAAAACGGATAAGAAATTTAAAAATCACATCTTAAGAAATGCTTTATTGCGGGTTTGGAAAAAATATCAATATAAACTAAATGATAAAGTGCCCATGTGGGCAATTCCTAGACATGCAATTGAAAATATGAATGTAGAACAAAAACTCGATAGAACCACCTATAGACAACTTCTTATCTCAGAAAGAGGGGTGATGGAACTAAAATCTTTAGAGGTACTTAAAGAAGAGAAGGTAGTTCAAACGTGGTTTCAGTATGGTCAACTACAAGCTAGGTGGAAAACAGATCAAAAAATTGGCTTTGTAAAAGTTGAGGATAATTTGTTCAAACAAATAAGAGATCAAAGCTCAATGCATATAAAGAGGATATATAATGTATTAGTACAGATGGATTCTGAAACGGAACTGATTAAGGATTGTATGATAAAATGGGCTCAGAATGTCGAGGAACCAATAATGCTTGAAACTTGGGAAAGAATCTGGGTAAGAAATGTGAAATTTACACAAGCACAAAACTTGAGAGAAAATTTTTATAAGATGTTTTATAGATGGCACCTAGATCCTAAAAAGCTTGCCTCTATGTATCCAAATGTTCAACCTAAATGTTGGAGATGTGGTTCTTGTGATGCTACATATTTTCATATATGGTGGACATGTCGTAATGTTAAGGCATTTTGGATAAAAATATGGTGGATCCTGCAAAACATCTTCAAAAGAAGGATAAAATTTACCCCCCAGTTGTTTTTACTGGGTATATGTATTGATTTTACAGTAGCAGAGACTAATTTGATCCTGTATTTAATAACGGCAGCAAGACTCTTGGTGGCGCAGTATTGGAAGAAGAAAGATTTACCTATAATTCAAGAATGGACTTTGAAAGTTATGAACTTAGCCGAAATGGCCAAAATCTCAGCATATCTCAAAGAACATTCAAACGAGAGATACAAAAGAGACTGGAAAAAGTGGATTGATTACATAAAAAGTAAATATGGGACTAAAAAACTCCAGATAGCTTATGCTTAGTATCAGTAATACTTTAAATTGTTTTAAATTTGGGTAACAGTAAGAAGCTGAGTTCAATGTAGAGATATTTCAGACTGTGATTGTTCAAAAATTATACCACGTATGGTCTTTGGGAAGTCAGGGGGAGGGAAGGGAGGTGGGGATTTAGGGGGAGGGGGGAGGGGGGAAATACAATATGTGTTAAGAAAAATAAATAAATAAAAAAATTGCAAAAAAAAAAAAAAGAAATCACAAAAGAAAAGAAAATGTTATTAGACATGTAAAATCTGACCTGGTATTTAACTCTGTATGTGACTTAGGATATTTTAGATAAAATGTACCTCTTCCTTATCAGAAAAACCTCCAAAGATTTTTATGTCACCAGATTACTGAGTAAATAACACCTTTTCATCTTAATTAGGTATAGAGCAGCATTTTGGAGAATGCAAGATTGTCTGATGAGGTCTGTGAGGATCCCTATTGTATAAGGCAGTGGCCCCCAACCTTTTGAGCATCCGGTATTGGTTCTGAGGAGAGAGGTTTTTCCACGGACTGGAGAGGCCATGGTTTTATGTGTTGCCTGCATCCTGTGTGTGTGGTTTTGCTTGTTTGCATGGTCCAGCTTCTGGTATGCCATGGCCCTGTGCCGATCCGCAGACTGGGAATTGCGGACCTTTGGTATAAGGAAAAGGTCATGCTTGAGTCACTGTTATTTATCCACAAAACTTTATTCACTATTTCAGAATTCATCTTTGGTGAGGTTGTCTATATTAATCCTTAGGGTTTAATTGTGATGTATTTAGAGAGGCTCCTAACATTTTAAACTTATCTCCACCTGAAGAAGGTTAGCCCTGAAATGTAAGCCTTTATATATGAATGTTCTCCATAAATGTGGCATGCTCCTGATTTCATATTTGACCTCAATAATAATGACATATAAAAAATTTTCTGGACCCCAGTGCATAAATCTTTTTGTATAAATGTCATAATGCTACTATCAATGAAATTTGTTTGTACCAAACGTTTATAAACTGTTTACTGAAGAAGAAAATTAAAAATGTTATGTAGCATAAATAAGTTATATGTGTATGTTGTGTCCATGCATGGGTGTATGAATATGGAATTCCAAGGGTCTTTTTTTTTTAAATTTGGGCAAATAAATATTTGTTATAAGACCACAGTTATCTTCTGCAAGTATTAGTTTCTCGAATGCCTTTTCAAGTTGGTTAATATATAATATAGTTAATATACCATAGAAGTAGGTGACAATATTTCAAAATATCACAATGACAGGCTGTATATATTTCTGATCGATAATATACCTTTATTGGATTGTATAGAGCTTTTTTCAAGTTATTATTTTTAATCCTAAATTTCCTAGAATGAGAGAGTGGAAGGACATTTTGTCACAAAGGTGTTGCATCTATTGCAATGCCTGTGAAGGATTTTCATCTAATAGGACTTCAACACCTACATCTTGGCTACATAAATTTATTACTGTACACAGTCTCTTCTGAAGGCCCAAGGTTCACTCAAGATATGTGGCAAAAAGCTGTACGGGGAGAGAAAATGTACAGAAAATCAATCTTTATGAAATTTATCACATTTCATTCTCCTATTGTTATGCCGAGCTTCTAGGCAGAGGGAGACCGGTTCTGCAGCCATGTTTAAACTGTTGCACATGGTTATTTTTTTTTTTAAAGTATTATTATGTTAAAATTATCTAGAGGGAATTATTGTATTCTATAAAATAATACAGAATAATCAGATTAATTCATGGATTTCCACTCCCAAAGTAGGGGGAACAGCTTTTATATGTTTATTTAATGTCTCAATGCAATAAATAGATTCTGTACAAGTTACAAAAATTTAAAGGTGATAAACTATGCCCAGCAATAAAAAAATGGCACTTAATTTGGGTTGATGATTCAATGAAATAAAACTGTCTCGGCGATCTTTTGAATGCTATGACAGAAGGAGTTTAAAGAGAGGGAGTTCCAAAGTTTGAGAGCTGTCACAAGCTCTTTTCTTGCCTATTTACCCATAAGAAGAAAGAACTTTAATAGCTTTTTGGAGAGATTCTCATCAAACAAGCAGATTCAATTCATTATAAATGGAAAAAAGCCCTATGGAGCCTCCAATAATATTATACGTATGTATACACCCGTAATAGGACTTTGCCAATTACTCAGAGGGGGAAACTATGCGCATGCCATGGCTTCATTAGCAGTCCTTTCTGTGCATGTGCACATGACCTCTTGAAGCATAACTCTAATACATATTTCAATTATGTGGACAATTCTAGTAACCCTAGTATGGCCCATGTAACACTGTTGTTATACCAGTTGCAGTGGTTGTTGATTTGCTTTGAATTAATGGAAAGTGGGTTTTTTTTAGTTACCTTTAAAACCTTCATGACATGAGATCAAACTACTTCAAGAACTGTCTCACCCCAGTGAGACACTCTAGCAGAAGGACTTGGCTACGGACCCAATTTAATGTTTCATTGGTGGGTCCAGGACAACCTTTTCTGCAATGGCTCCTGCCCTCTAGAACATAAAGCTGTTGGAGGGGAGATCCATCCTCACTCTCTTGGCCTTCTGAAAATGGCTTCAAAACCTTGCTCTGCCAAGTGGCTTGAGTGTCTGTGGGGGCATTCCATGCTGGAAGTGCCTAATGGATTAAGAAAGACAATCCCATCTCCATCTCACTCCTATACTGGTTCCTACTTTCAGTCCCTATTAATTTTAATGTTGTTAATATTTTTTTATCCTTGTTTTTATGGTGTTGTAAGCTCCCCACAGTCACTTTGATGGGTCAGATAGGTGGCATATAACTTTTATTTAATAATAAATAATACATTACATTTATTATTATATTAAATTAGTCCATATTATATTATATTATATTACTCCATCTTCTAAGGATTTTCTGTTCAATTCCCTATGATGACTGTTAACATAACCCATATAATAAAGGTAAAATATTATCCTTTATATGATAGGAATTGATGCACACTTTCACACTAGTATAAGCATCTGCTGGAGTGACATGGTTTTGGTGTCAGCATGGTTTATAACATACCACGAAGTAAACCACTTCGGAAGCAGTTTTGTTCCTCTGAATTCCAGTGAGATCAGCAGTACTGTAAAACTGAGATGTTCTGTTTCCGATTAATCTCTGGGCTAATCAAAACTGCTACAACTGTTTTTTGTTTGTTTGAAATGATGTGCTTTGTTTCTCCATTTGTGGTATTTTTACACCTTTCCTTACATATAGTTTCAGGGCAGTCCAGAGAAGTAAGAAGGACCCTCAAAATGCCATATTATTGATGTTTTTTAAAAACCTTTTCTTTCTTTCCCTTTTATGTAGAATGAGACATGAACGGATTTTTGCAGTTGTGGGACTCAGCATAAAGTAATAATTTTCAGTTGTTCTCAGCTTATTAGGTCTTCAGAAGTGAAGACAATCACAGCTTGCCTTCAAATGGCTTTTGAGAGTTGGGAAATGAAAACAGTGGTGGTGTGAAAATCTCTTTATTTCCCACATATTTAACTAATTATAGGAGAGAAAGGAAAGCCTTAATAGAAACATAACATCTGGAAGGAGAATTTTCTCCCCTTGCTTCCCAAAGCAAGTAAACTGATGACTTTCACATATCTGGGATCCTTAGAAAATAACCTCACATTTGTGACAGTGGGGCTTATTTTTTCTAATACTGTTTGATGCATAGAGCAGGTGTGTGATTTTCATTCCAGTCATCCTGAAACAGAAAAATACATTCTTGTACTTGTTCTGGCAAGAATCCTTCGCTTGTAATCAAGTAAAAACAAAGTGCATGGAAATTATTTATGTGCTTCATTTGACTCTAGCTGTGCCTCAAGATGGTGTGTAGCTGGTTATATATCCCCTACCCATAGTGTGCTAACTTTGCATGGACATACTTGTCTGTTCTATAGCTAAAGCATATATGTAAGTAAGCATTTAAGCTTCTGTTATAAAGTGCCCCCTTGTCTCTGGGCAGAATAATTATCAGACTCATGAAGAATTTATGCTGTTGGGGCAGTATCTAGCACATTCATCAGGAGCTATGTTGCATGGTTTACTTATATTCATTCTCATTAGCCCTTCATATATTTGGCAATATTTGGCAACCAGGAAGCAAAATATGCAGCATTGATGTTCTAATCAAGAGTTGATGTGATGTGTAATTTCAATATCTCTCTTACTGATTGCAATGTAGTAATTCTAAAATTTCCATTCCAGTGGTAATAAGTACATTAAAAAACCTTTTGTTTTACTCCCCCCACCCCATTGAAACGGAAATAAATGGAGAGAATTATAAAGGTTGTTTCATTGTTTTTTGGATTTCCAAACATGTTCTAGTACTGTTAGCATTAAGTAGATTTTGTGAAATAGTTTCTTCTGAATAATATTTTGCTAGATCATATTTTTATTTAATTTACTTATTTATTTATATCCCACCTTTCATGTGAACAGGGTTCAATGATAACATAGAATTTCAATTATATAAGATCTTTTGTTGTCGCATTTTCTTTAATGGAATTACTCCCTTTAATGGTATAACACCAATTCAATTTGTAGGCCAAATCTGAAGATGCATTAAGCAAGCCACCACTGAGATACAGTATTTATTGAGGTTTTCTACCTTGCTCCTTTATTTTAAAATATTTATAAAAGGTGGCACCTCTATATGAAAATTCCATGAAAAGATTTGTTTTCTTGGTAGAAATAATTATGCAAAGACTATCTAGCAACTGAAATGAGCAATGAGCAACTGAAATCTAATTTGAACCTGACTGTGCATGGTTAAATCATGCATTTCCCTGTAAACTCAGAAAAAGAGGAATGTATTACAATTTAATGGCCTGATTTGCCTGTACAGTTAAGTCAATCTGAATACAGTAACTGTGTCTCTAAACAATCTACTGTGTGATTGTAAGTAGATCTTTATATCACATTGAAGACCTATTGGAAAAAGACTATTTGAGATATAATGTTTGAACAACTGAAATTTAATTTTGCAAAAGGCTCTGTTACAGAATTGTCCATTACTTTTGCTACAGATTGTCCACAGGACATTAGCTGCAATGTTGGGATCTTTGGCTGCCTTAGCTGCCTTAGCTGCAATTGGTGATGTAAGTAGCAAGCTCTCCTATCTGTATTACTCAGAACGTTTGGCTACAGATTCTGGTTTAACTTTGCTGTGCCATGAACAGTGTGTGTCTTTGCTAAAGAAGGCATCTGTACTTAAACTCCCAGTTTACTAGTGGCACACCACTGCAAAAAGGTGTATAACTGTGATGGCGAACCTATGGCATACGTGCCATAGGTGGCATGCGGAGCCCTCTCTGCAGGCACGTCAGCCTTTAACCGGCCAGCTGATTTTTGGGCCCCTGCTGCACATGGGGAGACATGCATGTATGGGGTGGGAATCACATTTGTGGGCTGTTGCGGGGCTCATGTGGGGGTGGCGTGTCCCCCGTGCCCCATTTTTGGTTTCAGAAGGTTTTAGGGAGGCTTGCTAGGCCCAAAACGGGGCATGGGGGGGTCACGTGCATTAATGGGGGCCCAAACATGGGGGAGTGAGGGCACACAGGGGGTTGTGTGCACACGTGCAGGGGGAGCATAGCATTGTGTGTGTGGGTGCATGCGTGATTTCAGCACGGCAGGGCAAAAAGGTTAGCCATCACTGATATATAAGAAAACATGTTAACCTATATAGGAACCATGGAAATAATTTTATATGTACAGTGGGAAAAGGCAGAATCAATTTCAAAATGCATTCAAAAGGAATCTCATCTAGTTTGAAGATGTAGGTCACAAATATTAATGATGGTACCAGAATAGAAATTTGCTGATTTTTAGGGTTCAGCTGCTTTACACTTAGCCGTAATTCTGTTTCATTTCCATGTTCTTTGTGTACATAGCATTAGTTCAGCTTTCCTTTCTTCACAGCAAATCTGTTGATAAGGCTCAACAAAAAACAACAATAGTAAAGCTTGCTGAGATTGCCAGAGATACAGCTGATTCTCATTTGTCAAAACATCAAAACCATTATTTGAGGAGGCATCCATGGCTAGCCACAATGATACCCAAAGATTGAAACTTGCTTCATGATATCATAACTCAAAACAAAAACAAAAAAGGAAACATTGCTTGCATTTTTAAATGAGGGGGAAATTACACATTGCTTTTTCTGATAAGGAAAAAAAAAGCCTGTTCTGTATTTGGATGGTCACTCATGAATTACTAGTGGTTATTTTCTGCTGGCATTGTTTTATCATCCTTACAGCTCATTCATTCTCAGTTTCCATAATGCCCAGATAATTTTACAACAGGAATTATCAAAATGTGGCCTGGGAGCCTCTGGTGGTCCCTGGAAATGAACAAATTATCTATCATAGAGTTCCATTTGGCTGCCAGGCACAATTGGCTGCCAGTTGGCTGACTAGGGCAGAGTTCGTTCATTGCTACAGCCCCCAATTCCCCTTGTTCATTGTCACTCAGTTTGCTTCCAAAAATGGATCAACTGATTGAAAACTGGTTGATCAAAGTAATAAATACTTTTTTGAGGAGCTGGTTCAAAATTGAATTTCAAGAAAGTCTTTAAAAATGGAGAAGATTGGAAGGTACACACCAACGCTATTACCATGTTATAATAATTGCCAAAAAACCACCCAATTTTGCAGACTGAACAATATTTTTTCTCTTATATTATCCACATATTGTCCAGATGTTCATTTAGCAGTCCATCACTGCAGATATTTTGAAAAATACTACTTTAATTTTTTTTTGTTATTGTTTTAATTTTTTAAACTGTTTCTTTTTCAAATGCTACTAGTATTTTTGTCAATAAAACTAAGGCATGTGCTTAAACAATTTTCATTTATGATCAATATTGTTATGAATAGACCCCACTTCATTTTACCTTTACCAATATAAAGAGATTTCCAATCTGGGTTCCTTTCAAAAATATTGAGTTAATTTCTTTAAGAGATTGTTTTTTAAAATACAGTTTGAATTTTCAAGATTAAATGACTAGATAAAAAGATCAGTGTGATTCAGTGATAATTGTCCTCTTTAATTGCAGAAGCCGAGCCTGATCAAAGTAGTGGCATGGATTGATTTTGAAACTCTGGCACTATTGTTTGGAATGGTAACTAAACATTTTCATGACACCTTAAAAGATCTGAATTTTTTTTAAAAAAAATATTATATATAAACCCTGCAAGTTACTATTATTCATATGTGTGCTTGGGCAGGAAAAGTTTCAGCATTAGCTCCTTTTAAAACTGTTTTGGCTTAAAATGTTAAGAATGAGTATATCCCAAATATGGCAGGGAACTGGTCACAAGTATGTACCACTACCCTGCCAGCCCCTATTTTGGGCTCTCCAATCCCTTCAGGCTTTTTCAGGTCACCCCTTTTCCAGGATATCTGGGTGTAGTTATCTCCCTAAGAGAAAATGTCTTACCTGGGGCAAGTATCAGGGTTCCGATGGATGCCCTAATTAACTCATGAGCCTCGAGCCAAATTTCAAAAGAAATCCAGTTATTTATTAGGAGCAACATGTCAACACTGTTCCTGAGTGAAGTCAACTCTGCTGCATGGGATTTATGGTTCAACTGTAACCCTATTTCCTGCCTCCTCCAAGAGTGTATCATTAATCACATTGTCCAATGAGGCACTTTTGCAAGCTGTAAAAAACACGTCTTTCAGGCCAGCACCTGTAATCTGAAATTCAACCTTGAGAAAGGTATGCATGGAATGTGCTTCTGAACATGGCTGCTAAACTGCTCGATCAGTTTTCCCCCCTTCCTGCCCATGGCAACTCGACAGTAGACCATGATTGCTTTGGGAGTTGACAGCAAGTAATTAAACTGTTACCACCTGGTCTTAGGTGAAGAAATGCTGTTTCTTCCCAATCCTCTCTCTGAATCTGGATGGGAAAGAACAGGCAACTGCTCTTATCAAGAGCTTAATTTCTAAGCACATAGTTTTGGTATCCCTCTCTAAAAAGATCCAAGATTTTTTGTTGAGAAAACTCAACATTCAATATATTCAATTCATATATATAATATTATACACACACACACACACACACACACACACACACACACACACACACACACCAGCACTGAAAAGAAATGTATTACCTGGTGCACTTGTTTATATCTTCCCTGTAATTTTACCACCGTGAGTCTAGCTGTTGAGCAATGCCAGGTCCAGTCAAAAAATCTGTTCCTAACACTCCTTGTTATTCTGAATCCTGCTGCCAATAAAGATATTGATAACTACCTCTATTTGCAAGAGCTTTTACAGAGATAGACTATTTCTACATCATCTCCTAGTCTGCAGACCACTCCATTCACAACTAGATCTTTACTGAATTTAGATCAGTTCAAGGATGTCTGTTTCTGAGCTAGTTGTTGAAAAAGAGCAATCTTCATTCTTTCACTATATACTGTTGATGAGAATGCATGCTGTAAGTCCAAGTTATCGCTTTACATGCTTATAGTTTCTAAATTTCTTGACTTCGGCCTGGTGGTATTTCTCATTAGGGTTAATTATTATGTATAAATGAATAAATCTGCTTTGAAAATCTCCCCATTAACTAAAGTGAAAAAAAATCAACAAATAGTTATACTTTTACTGCATAAAACACAGTTGGGTATGATTTAGTTCCATAGTAACCCCCTGTGAGAATATAAAACAGGAAATCAGCAGCATTTTCACCCTGGAGTGCTAGATAAAATGGGAATGAGACTCACTCAAATGTACATAGGTAGACTCTGACAGTGACCCCCTGGTAAGTCAACATGTGGTCCCTGTGACCATTCCGGTGGAGTTAGTGGTGTCCTCATTGGACACCCAGGGGAGAACGTTGGCACTGTTGGATTTAGGTTGCACAAGGTGTATGGTTAAATCACGTGGAAATTGGAACTGAGACTGAGGGGATTGAGTGTGTCTGTAGCTATCTGCCAATTGGATGGATCGGTGGTGGGGTGGGGGGGAAGCTCACTTCACAACGGAACTTGTGGAAATGAGGATGGGAAGCTACAAAGAGCTTCTGAGTTTTATAATAGTACCTGAAACATTTACTTAGTGAGTCCTCCTTCTATGACCTGTTTTCCTGAAAATGTGCAATTGGGTGAGGCAAAGGGCAGAAGGAGCACATAATTGGGTACACAGAAGACTTGAAATATTAGAAAAATAAAAGTCACTGGTAGAGTACTATCAAGTTGCAAGGATATAGCATTAATCCCAAAATTGCAGCTTCTGCCTCCCAATGGCTAGCAATTTTCCTTTTAACTGGCATGGGAATGATCCACACCTGTACCAATATTGGGTTTATCCAAAACTGAAATACTTCCAAAAAAAGATTTAGTAATAATCTACTCACTTCATGACTATGTTTCAAGTTCTTTCACTGAAGTGGAGGCACATTCCTATTCACTCTAAAAAAAAAAAAGAATCCCCCAAACAATTGTTTTCAACTCTGAAAAAGAACTTGCACTGAAAATCTGCTCTGGAATTCATTTAATGACATTAGTTCACTCAAGGAAAATGTCATGTTCAGTTTCATCTGAAAGATTCTCCAATAGAGTCATATTTACTTATGTAAAGCAAATTCAAACATGGCAGCACAGCTTTTAAAAGATTTCTGTCTTTCTAGATGCTTTTGGTTGCTATCTTCTCTGAAACTGGGTTTTTTGATTACTGTGCAGTAAAGGTGAGTCTGTTTTTAATGGTAAGTATTTACAAATACTTTGTGTGTACATTACACTGAAAAGTGTGCTTGAATCATTCTCAGTTCAGTTGTTTCAATTCTGCTCTGAGTAATGCTGACTGCTTTTATAAGTATGCTACCTTTCTTTTGTAAAGATCTTAACCAATTTGATGAAATTTAGAGGTACTATTTTAAAAGACTTGACAAAGATTCAGGACACATTCTTAATCTCTATTGCAGTTAATAGCACTTACACGGCACTTAACTTCAATAAGATTGAGAGACTAGCTTCATCCATTAGGTGATGTCAAATATTGATATCTTACTACTATATAGCTGGGTTACATATCTCTTTGCAAACGACTGGAAATAAACATTGAGGAAATAGCACATTCATTAGCATCAATGAAGTTATCTAGTTGGGTAATGAAATGTCTGCAAGCAACAAGCAAGCTCAAAAAGCACCAAGGATGCCGCTGTTCATCCCTCAGCTACAGTACATATAGTCTCTTCCATTGTGCATCTGAAATAAGTCTGCTTTAAACCATGGTTATGAAAGTAGCTCCTTTTTATTATAATTATGATTATGATTCAGGACTTATCATTGAAAATTTATTGTTAATTGAAATCAGAAGCTAAATTGCCTGTTAAATGAAAAGAAAATCAGGAGAAACAGTAAGTACAAAGCCTTTGTACTTACTGACAAATGATTGTTTCCTATTGGAGCTATGTTAGATTACTGTGAACAAATTTCAAAATGCACTTATATCTAAACTGTGATAATATTTACTTTTTGCCCAAAAGGTCTTATGATAGAAATAACAAACAAGCTTGAATTTTATGTTGGTAACTATAGGTAGACATTGATTCCCATATAGCATTGCAATTTCCATAAGCCCTAATTTCTGAGAAGCAACAATAGGTAATTTGAGAAATTAGACCATTTCTTCACTTCTTCATTTCGCCTTACAAACTTCCCAGAAGCAGATTTTGTCAATGGAAGGATGGCAAGATGTGTAGTAATGTTGGTAATCGTATCAGTTCCTTCGCAGATCCCCACTGAAGGGGGAAGCTCTCAAGGAATGTTGAAAATGAGGATCATGTCTTAATAGTTCACTGCAGCAGTGTGGCAGTGGTGTTGAACAACAGCCATGCAGTGTCACTAAGGTGACAAAACATTCCCCAAATTTCGTTCCCTTGGGAACAATGGGTTCCCAGTATCCTGTAAGTTAGCCCTTCTGAGGTGTTCTTGCTGAAAACATTTTGCCCTTTGATTCAGTATTTTGCCCAATTGAAGGTTACAATATAGTAAACAGTCACAAGCGTTTAAGAAGTACATAAAAATAATATCTCTAGAACAGGAGTGTCAAACTCAATTTCATTGAGGGCCGCATCAGGGTTGTGTTTGACCTTGAGGTGGGTGTGGCTGGGGTAGATGTGGCCAGCTTGACATCACTTGTGTCGGGGCGCCTGTGGGGCCCGAGTGCTCTGCCCGCAAAAATGGGTTCCCGAGCTTTGTTTTTGGGTGCCACGGCCTCCTGTAACCCTCTGCTAGCAAAAACAGAGCCTCCAGTTTTTGCTGGCAGAGGGTTGCAGAAGGCCGTGGCAGCCAAAAACAGAGCTCAGGAACCCATTTTCACTGGCAGAGGCATCGTGGGCCGATCCTTTGCTGTTTCCAGGGTGGCTCTGTGGGCCAGATTTAAGCACACTGCAGGCTGGATCTGGCCCCTGGGCCTTGAATTTGACACCTCTGCTCTAGAATTTCAACTCTTCTCTTGAGATCAACAGAATCCCTAATATATATCATGAGAAGAACAGCTGATCTGTTGAAATTTGCACCATGTTGTTGATCACCTTCATCTATTTCACTAATATTTTTTTGCATCTTTTTACTAGGCTTATAGACTTTCTCGAGGTAAAGTGTGGGCCATGATTATCATTCTCTGTTTTTTTGCTGCAATTCTATCAGCCTTTCTGGACAATGTTACTACAGTACTCCTCTTTACTCCAGTAACTATAAGGTATTTTTTGAATTGTCATATGTATTGCAGTACATTTATTTATTTGATTGCATTAATATTTTATTTTTTCCACTTTGGGCAAGGAGTTAAAATGTTCAGATAGTCATATATGTATGGAGCATATATAAATAGAAACAAAATAGCATACTATAAAAATAGAAGTGGAACCTGTAGTGAAACTAAGGAGTTTTTTTTAATTGCATGAAGTCTGACATGTCCTCTTCCATACCCACCCCCCAGTTTTTTCTTCCTTTAGCAATAATAAATCAATATTCTGAAGATAGATGAAGATGTACAGCTGTTTCTGAAGGTTTAATTCATTTACTTTTTTGCTTTACTACAAAAAAAAATCAAACTTTCAGAAATTGTAGTAAAATTGGTCAATACTTAAGCAAAAGCCAATAAACATAGTTTAAAATCTGTCTGTATAAAATAATTGCTCCTGAAATTAGATTCTCTACACTGAGTTAACTATAAAGAACATTACTGAAAACTTATCGGCTAATTAAAAAGAGAGAATTTTCTCCTAACTCAGCTAACTAAGGTTATGATCACATTAATAGATCTGTGTGCCATGCAAGTAAAAATATAGTGATGCTATTGTCTTGATTTCGCCAGATTTGTCAAGGGCAGGAACTTCTGAAATGGGATGTTGTGAATGATTCTTTCATGGAAGCATTAATCTGTGATTGACACAAAATATTAGAAAAGTACTTAGCAGGATAAAAGCATTTCCAAGTGGATCAGCACTGTAACAGTGTATATGCTCACTCTTTGAGTGGTAATATAAAAATCATTTTTCAAGTCACTTGTGATTCTCTCTGGACCAGCGAAACAAGGTATTGTTCTGAGAGACAACAATGCTTTAGTTCCGAAGGAGGAGCTGACGTCACAATGACACAACGTGCGATCTTGGAGCTCCAAGATCGCAGTTGATACTTTTGCCGCTGGACGGTCCTTTTGGACCTAAACTGTCCCGAAAAAAATGGTGACAGGGAAGAGTACGTCCTGCTGATCTCAGGCACACTGCAAAGTACCTGATTGATCCAGAAGAATCTCTTTTTGCCGGCGACAGAAGCACAGTCATTGAAGCTGCTGAAATTGGGACCGCTCCAGAACGGGAGGAAAACGGAAAGTGAAATCATGTCCATCTGGTGAGGAAAACTTATTATTATAAAAGAGACTACCCCCCCCCCCCAAAAAAAAATTAAAGCTAAATTAAATTTGAAAACAGAAGAGAACAAGCAGCGAAATTAAGCTACATTAGAGTGTGTTATCCTTTTCTTAAAATTTTATTTTATGGATGGAACTTTTGCAAATGTTTTCTATTTTTTAAATTGAACAGATTAGTTTTTCTTCTACTACTTTTTATATTCTTTTTTTAAACCAATGGATTAAAATCTTTTTCCTTATTTTTATAATGCTGGATTGGATGGTTTTATTTTGCTCCATTTAAGAATTTTGTTTTCTTTAAGCCTGGAATATAAAGAAGATATAAAAGGAATACAAAGAGGGCTTTAATAACAGAGGGAAAGGAAGTAACACTGCCACTTGGCGGCTGGAGGCTTGGAAG
The DNA here is from genome assembly GCF_009769535.1 of Thamnophis elegans. Taxonomy (NCBI): domain Eukaryota; kingdom Metazoa; phylum Chordata; class Lepidosauria; order Squamata; family Natricidae; genus Thamnophis; species Thamnophis elegans. The sequence continues at coordinate 31,334,485 of NC_045551.1, forward strand.
GCTTGGAAATATTGTCTTTTCTTTTTTCTCTTTGATCATTTGACTTTGCATTTCAAGGTTCCTCAGCTTGTTTACAGAGAGTGATAGTGAGAAGAGCATGGGTTGTTTATACAGGTGCTCTTCGGGAGCTTTATTGGCAGCTAGAGTGGAGTGAAAACAAAGCCTTATCTTGAAAGATTATAAATGAACTTGTTTTAAATTTAATAAAAAGATTTGAATGCCAGAGTGACAGTGTTTACAAGTTGGAGGAATGGGGCAACATGAAAAAGAAACCTTAACATTGCAAAAGATTATGTTTAAAATTCAAAAATTATCAGAAGTAACAGAGAAAATTGAGAAGAGATTGGAGAACATAGATCGTAGAACAGTAAAATTTGATGGAAAAATTGAGGATGTTCATCAAATGAAGAAAGTGGAGGTCAGAGTTCTAAAAACTGAAGGAAAAAAATAAACAAAGAGACAAGAAAATTGTTGATACTGACAATGAACTGAGCGTGGTTGGAAATGGAAAGAGTGGAATATGGGGAGATAGATGGACTGGAGCTCTACCCCAGATTTCAAAGTATAGAAGAAGAAAAGAGAGAAGAATTGATGGAACTAAGGAGAGAAATTTTGTCAGAAGCACTAGTGATAACCAAAGATAAGCTGATCGAAGAAGCAGATGGAGGGTTTCAAGCTTATACAAGATATACAATAAGCAATAAGTTGTGAAGAGAAGTCCATACAAAACATACTAAGGAAATAACCAGAATACTAATCCCACAAATGGCAAGAGACAAAAGACTGCACTATTACTGGAAAGACATAGATTGATGTAATGAAAGCTTATAATAACATTAAGTCAAATTTAGTTAAATTTAGAGCATTATGTATAAAATGAAGTGATAATGGATTCAGTTAAATAATTGATTGATAATGATAATAATGCATATATATGTATTGGTTGATAAGAGGAAATTTGGTATAAATTGCAAATGGTGACTACAAAAGAGGTTTAGAAACTCTGTTATTAAATATAGCCATTTTTTATTTAGAACATGTTATAAAGGTGTAATGTTACTGGGTGATATTGGGAAGAGCTAATGGAATGCTATTATGTGGTTTTGCTTTAAATCTGGAATATTTTATATAAAAGGACATAAAACAAAGTCAAATGAAGGTTGAGGTATGATGATAGTAATATATATAAATATATTTGATTTAAAATATATGATTTGATATGAATTGTAGGTGACTGTAGAAGGGATGCATGGAAGTTTTGTAACCAATTGACACACTTTCTACAATTTGTAATGGAAGATGGTTTTGGTGTTTTCTTTGTGTTTTGTCTGTTTGGTTTATTCAAAATATAAAAAAATTCTTTATATATAAAAAATGCTTTAGTTCCATACTGATACCTTTCTGTGGAATAAATTAAAACTATTCTCAATAATCAAAGAAGGAAGAGAATCAGCAAAACAATTTTTGCCCAAAATTGCAACTGGCAATCATACTGAGCTGTTATGTTATGTAGTTTTTTGAAATCCTTCAGCAATCATGAAGTTGCTTTTCATTTAGCTTTCGATGGTTAAAGACCCTGAGCTTGTCAGCTGACAGGCTGTCAGCCCAAGTTTGAGACTTGAGCACTGCACGATGGAGTGAACTCCCAGTCTTGCCTCAGCTCCACTTAGCAGTTGAAAGTATGCAAATGTGACTAGATAAATAGGTACCATTTTGGTGGGAAGGTAGTAGTGTTCCATGTGCCTTTGGCTTATAGCCATGCTGGCCACATGACCACGGAAAATGTCTTCAGACAATGCTAGCTCCCTCAGCTAGAATTTAATAGAGATGAACACTGCCCTCTAAAGTCAGATACAACTGGATGGGGAAAACCTTTACCATTATCATTACCTCTGTGAATAAATATACGTAGTTTGTATTCTAGTAAACTGAACATTGTTTTAACAACTATCCCTTTTGGCTTTTCCTTTGGGTTAAATAATGTTCACCCCAGTGGCCAATATCTATCAATTCTGCTTAATTGTACTGCCAGTACCGAGTTAATTTTTCTCAATCTATTTGATTCTTTTAGAATAGAATTGGTTTCCTAGATTACATTTGGCAGTCACATTTTTATTACATTTTTAACCACACCCCGCCCCCCTGGTTTTATTTATTATTTTATGGATTAGATAAAACAAACAACAAAAAAGCAAAACCAAAAAGGTGGAAAGAATACACATATTTACATAAAAATAATCATGAAGAAATATATCTGTGTGGTTGCTAAAAATTAACAATGACTTGATGGTACATAATTATTTGCATAATATATACATTAGAGCAAAACTTGATATGAAAATATGATGATTACAAACAAAAGGATGAAGAAAAGAATATTATAGGACAAAGCATTTGAGTGTTTTTCCCTTTTTTCCACCCTAGCCACTAAATTCTGCTTACATATTTTATACTATAACTTAGATATCTGCAACTATTGCTCATATCTATGTGAATCATTTGAATTACCCTTTTAAACAGTTTCTCTTTTTCTCAAAGAAACAAGATCTAAGTGTGCATTGTGTGTAATACTGTTGTATATAAGGAAACCACTCTCAACCTTGATCAGATTTCTGCTAAGATATATCTAAAACAATTTTTCACTATTGGTACTTCTACAATTTTAGTTTCCCAATCTAGTATCAATGGCCTGCCTAGCTCCACACTTAGGAACTAATGATGATGCTTAGATAAATGATGGATAGGTACTAATATATGATAAATTATAGATAGATATAGATAAGATAGGTAGTTAGTTAGTTAGGTAGGTAGGTATCCCTCACTTTTCTGCGTTACCTTGCTTTGAACAGTTTTTTGTCTCTGAATCCAGATTACTTTCCAGAATTAAATATAGACTAGGAAATGAACACAATTGTGAGGTAAAGTCATTCATTGAAATAATATATGACTGCCCTTTTTTTTTATTTGCATGTCAACTCCAGACATGGCTCCCTGCACTCTACTTCACTTCAGTTCTTTTTCTGGGTGTATTTTCCCCACTCCTCCTTTCTGTTTTTTTTTACCTTCAGTCAGCATCGGACATAGTCAACAGTTAAGGAATTATGGGCATCATACACACACGGTTTTGTCTATTCATGACTCTAGAGCAGGGGTCCCCAACCCACGGTCCACGGACCTAGCACCAGTGTGCACCATGCCAGAAACCCAGGCTGCACAACAAGAACGCCCCATCTGTGGGATGCAGGCACGAATGGAAAATGACACCCCCTCTGGCCATGGAAATAAAACCTGTCCATGGACCACTGTCCATGGTTGAGGTCACTGTTCTAGAGATTCCTGTCCAACCTACTTGTTGATTTGAGTGTTGAGAACAGAAGGATTAACCAGTCCAATCTACTTCATACAATAGAGTTTCAACTATGAATTTGACTATTTATTCTCTATCAAGGTGTGCAGAACTCAAATCTTCACTTAAGGAAGTGACAAAACTAGAATTTTATGGTGAATGTCTTTCCCCCCCACTGCTTGTTTTGAAATGTTGATTTAATTGGAAACATATTAAACACAATTTCTATATTCAAATATTTCTTATTCATTTGAATGTCTTGCCACATATGAATGAGGAACACATATTGAATGAGTGAATAAACAAATGTTTTCCTATTATAGCGGGGATCTCATGATAGTAATAGTTTTTTTTTTAAAAAAGACTTTTAAATAAGTTCTATATTTATCTCTTACAGGTTTTGTTAATCATCCAGTTATTGTTACTGTCGTTCCCAGTCTTTTTCCAGTCCAATTTTAAATGATTTTGTAAGTCCTATTACCATGGGTGATGAAGCTAGTAGCAAATCTCCTGATTCCCTGACATAGGGATTTAGCTTTTTACCAATGATGCCTGAATATGATCTTATTTTCTTAGGTTTTGTGGCAAACTCACTCTTTTATGAAGAAAAGACCACAGCTTGCGGTTTAAGGAAACAAACAAATAAACCCAAACCCATTCTCGCTCATGTTTCCATGACACTGCTACTCAACATGCTTCTTCATATAAACATTGTGAAAAATTGGAAATAAATCTGGATCCAGAAGAGAATCCTTATAACATCCCTTAATAGGCAAAATTTACTCATTAGAATTGGTTTTATGGATGTTGCATGTTTCTGCAAATAATTTGTTCTGGTCCAGTGATATTGTTATTGCACAAATAGAGATTCTCATTTTTTTAAGATACTCTGTGACATCTTTTTTAATTTGTTCTTCTCCAACCTCAAAACCATAAGTAGGGGTGGACAATTGTAGCTGCCTCAACATGGTTGGACTCCAACTTCTGTCATCACTATTACTCTTCATACTTTACAGACATTGTCAGGAGTCCCATTGTCAGGAAGTCCCATTTATTCAATGAATAAAACTGAGACCAATCCTATTATTTCGCCTGTTTTTGAATTGGAAGGTTGAAATATTCAAGGTATATAATGAAAGACCTATCAGGCATAGTCCATACTGCACTTTAATTTTATTGGAGCAAAAATTAAAGGGAAAACTATGTTAATATTTAACATTTAACTCAAGTTATACAGATGATATATTTTGCTTTATTCTTAATTTTTGTATGATAGTTCAGGTGCTCTTAATAGGCTCTGTTTTCTTGTTATGTTTTTAAGAGAAATATTAATAATGTTTTAAAAAAGTCTTCCAGCAAGAATATTATCTGATATTTTCTTTGTGGAATTTTGCAGGTTATGCGAGGTGCTCAATCTTGATCCCAGGCATGTCCTGATTGCTGAAGTTATCTTCACAAATATTGGAGGGGCTGCAACAGCTATTGGGGATCCTCCAAATGTGATTATTGTTTCAAATCAGGAACTCAGGAAGTTGGTATGTATTGCTCTTTGCTGTATTAATAAAAATAACAACAAATTCCTACATACAGATATTGCTGTGTATTACTGATTCATTCATCCCACTGTGTTGAAAAATGAGCATATCCATTTTGACAATATTACATACAGGTGAAACTCAAAAAATTAGAATATCGTGCAAAAGTTCATTTATTTCAGTAATGCAACTTAAAAGGTGAAACTAATATATGAGACAGACTCATTACATGCAAAGCAAGTTAGTTCAAGCTGTGATTTGTCATAATTGTGATGATTATGGCTTACAGCTCATGAAACTCCAAATCCACAATCTCAGAAAATTAGAATATGGTGAAAAGCTGCAATATTCTGGGCTCCAAGTGTCCCACTCTAATCAGCTAATTAAGCCATAACACCTGCAAAGGGTTCCTGAGCCTTTAAATGGTCTCTCAGTCTGGTTCAGTAGGAATCACAATCATGGGAAAGACTGCTGACCTGACAGTTGTGCAGAAAACCATCAATGGGACCCTCCTTAAGGAGGGAAAGCCTCAAAAGTTAATTGCAAAAGAAGTTGGATGTTCCCAAAGTGCTGTATCAAAGCACATTAATAGAAAGTTATGTGGAAGGGAAACATGTGGAAGAAAAAGGTGCACAAGCAGCAGGGATGACTGCAGCCTGGAGAGGATTGTCAGGAAAAGGCCATTCAAAAGTGTTGGGGACTTTCAGAAGGAGTGGACTGAGGCTGGAGTCAGTGCATCAAGAGCCACCACACACAGACGGATCCTGGACATGGGCTTCAAATGTCGTATTCTTCTTGTCAAGCCGCTCCTGAACAACAAACAACGTCTGAAGCATCTTACCTGGGTTAAAGAAAAATAGACCTGGTCTGTTGCTCAGTGGTCCAAAGTCCTCTTTTCTGATGAGAGCAACTTTTGCATCTCATTTGGAAACCAAGGATTCAGAGTATGGAGGAAGAATGGAGAGGCACACACTGCAAGATGCTTGAAGTCCAGTGTGAAGTTTCCGCAGTCTGTGTTTATTTGGGGAGCCATGTCATCTGCTGGCGTTGGTCCACTGTGCTTCATTAAGTCCAGGGTCAATGCAGCCGTCTACCAGGAGATTTTGGATCACTTTATGCTTCCTTCTGCAGACGAGCTTTATGGGGATGCTGACTTCATTTTCCAGCAGGACTTGGCACCTGCCCACACTGCCAAAAGCACCAAAACCTGGTTCAATGACTGTGGGATTACTGTGCTTGATTGGCCAGCAAACTCACCTGACCTGAACCCCATAGAGAATCTATGGGGCATTGCCAAGAGAAAGATGAGAGACATGAGACCAAACAATGCAGAAGAGCTGAAGGCCGCTATTGAAGCATCCTGCTCTTCCATAACACCTCAGCAATGCCACAGGCTGATAGATTCCCTGCCATGTTGCATTGAGACAGTAATTGCTGCAAAGGGGCCCAAACCAAGTACTGAGTACATATACATGCTTATACTTTTCAGAGGTTTGATATTGTTCTATGTATAATCCTTGTTTTATTGATTGCATGTAATATTCTAATTTTCTGAGATTGTGGATTTGGGGTTTACATGAGCTGTAAGCCATAATCATCCCAATTATGACAAATCACAGCTTGAACTATCTTACTTTGCATATAATAAGTCTATCTCATATATTAGTTTCACCTCTTAAGTTGCATTACTGAAATAAATGAACTTTTGCATGATATTCTAATTTTTTTAGTTTAACCTGTATAACCAAAGATTTACTTTTTTTGTTTTTTGTTTTCTCAGAGTGGTTGTTCAAGGAATAACTTAAACTAGAAAAATGAATATTAGACCAAAAACTGCTCAAATCTTACAGTTCAATTTACTTCTCATCATTAATATGTAGTAACTACCTTATTATCCAAACTTCAAGTCTATATCCACATGCTTGGGATTAAGTCCCAAAGAATCAATGGAATTCATTTCTGAATTGACATACATTGGAATTGCGTTATATGGGATGCAAATAACCAAAATTGTGCCCACTGGATGGAAGGTTTATTACTTTCATAAGATTTTTCATTGGTTCATTGATTAATTTGTTTATAAAATTTAAAAACTGTTCATCTTACTCTCAGTGTGACTCTGGACAGTTACAGATAAAAGCATAAAAACTCTATTAAAAGCCAATCTGTACCAAGTTCTGTAAAAGTCCTTTGTTTTATCTTGCACAAGACATGATATAACATATTTCTAATTGCCTGATAATATATTTATTTCCCTTTTCTGCATTAAACATTTAAACTTTCAAATACTGGTACATTTTTAAGAAACCTGACTATATTTTATAATTTGAAAAAGTGTTAGTATTGCTGTGGCTAATTTACATAATTGTAGTTTAATTTCATCTCAGCTCAGAGTGATATTGTAGGGGACAGTGGGCAGGATCAATAGTGTTAAATAGTTTGTGCTCCATAGTCAATGATCTCAGAATGTAATCTAAAATGTTTTGTAAAATAATTATCTTAGCATTGGCATATGCCACAGGTAACTTCACAGACCATAGGAAATTCTTCTGACTTAAAGACTTCATACATACTGTATGTCTGCACATTAGTAAAGGAAATTTCAAAGAAGATACTACAGTGTAAAAATAAACTACTGTCTTGGCTTTTTGGTTTTAGGATTTAATATGCTTTGAAAGTGACTCACAAGAGATGTTGCAGGATATATGAGAATGCAAGCACAGTATCTCTTTAAAGCAACCACATCTTTTCTCAGACCGGCACAAAGTTGAACGCATAAAATAGCATGTCATTGATATGACTCCTTAAATAGTGTCTTATATTCAGGTGCAGATATATGGCTGTTTTTAAAGAATACTTAGTTCATGCGTTCTCACAGGTTCTGAAGTATCATCCCTGAATATGTTTTGATGCACAGGCGCCTTTTTAGGCAACACTGTACAAATTGTTCTCACTTACTGACGCATAATTGGGACTGGCAGCCTGGTTGCTAGACACTGCATTCATAAGTGAAATATCATGTGTCTGCAGTGGATCTATGACCTCTCTTTTGCTTTGGTCACTAAGTTGAATCGTCACCATGTTTATTGGAGTCAGTATGTGATTGTGACGTGATTTATAACTGTGTTCTCTACTAAGTCTGCTTCTCAGAAGTTAAAGCACAGAAATAGCAATTATGGGACTATGGGACATTGCAATTGGTATAAATTGATTTCAAAACTGCTTTTTCCTCCAATAGTGTTGTTGTGAACAGTCATCAAATGAGGCAGTTGATAAGCAAAGACTTCCTGTGCTTGTATTTAGTATAACTCTTTCTTGATGTACCTCTACTGAGTCATACTTGATTAAAAAATATAGTGAACCAGTTACTTGAATCTGTTTAGATTTGCTAGTTTGTTACAGTATGACAATAAGAATGTGCTTTTTTTATAATTCCTTTAGAAATTGTTTTTTCCAAAACTGAAAACTATATTCACTTATTTGTATTACAAAAATGGGTATTTGTTGGTTTTGTTTGTTTGTTTGTTTGTTGTATGTATGTATGTATGTATTTACTTGCTTGCTTGCTTGCGTGCTTACTTACTTACTTACTTACTTACTTACTTACTTACTTACTTACTTAAAATCTATATGGCACTCATCTCACAAGGTGACTTTGGGTCAGTGACGTGCAGTGAGGGGAAGCAGGGAGGCAGAGCCTCACCACTGTCATCATGCAAAGAAAAAAAATGTAAAAGGAAAAAGGCTGAGGTAGTTGCTGCCAGAGTCACAGTGGATGACTCTACTTACTGCTTAACTGTTTAAAAAAAGCCTCTAAAAAGTGCCCTCTACAGGAGGAGGCAGGAGAACCACGTGCCTCATTTAGTTTGACTTCATGATCACTTGAGCAGAGTTAAGTAAGGGTTAAAAGCCGAAACATTTCTATGTAGATGAGGCGTGTGGTTCTCTTGCCTCCTCCTGTAGAGGGCGTTTTTTAAAGGCTTTTTAAACAGTTAAGCAGAGACATCCATTGGGGACTCTGGCAGCAGCTAGCCCGCCTGACCTCAGCAGCTCTCATCCTTTTTCCCTTTTACATTTTTACATTTTCATGATGGCAGGCAAGAGCAGAGTTGAAATCCTCTGTGAAAACAGCTGGAAAAGGTATGTGGGTCGGAGGGAGGGGGGGAATTCAAAATTAATGTAATTTGTAAGTAATTGTAAGTAATTGTAAGTGTGTGTGTGTGCGTGTGTTTGTTTCTTCACTCAAACAAACTCTCTCTCAGTTTGAGGGAGAGTTTGTTTGAGAGTGAAGAGAGGGAAGGGGTAGGAGAGGCAGGGAGGGCAGCCTGCCAGCTTTCTTTCTCTGTGTGTCCATGGCAGCCCGCCAACAGAGGCAGGTCTTTTGCCTGCCTCTGCTGGTGGGCTGCCACTTTCTTTTGCCCAGAGGCAGCAGCTCAGGCATTCTCTCCTCTCCCCGACATCCCACTGTCTAAAGCGCTTTCTTTCTTTTGCCCGCCTGAGCTCAGGTGGGCGAAAGAAAGAAAGCGCTTTAGACAGTGGGATGTCAGGGGAGAGGACTGCCTCACCAGCCATAAACCTCACCGCATGTCACTGGTATAGCATATATCTTTCTTATATCTTTGTATTACTTCCTTTATCTTCCTACTTTGTTCCTGGTTTTGATTAAAATTATTAATTATAATTTGTCTTCCATCTTTATCTTTTGATGTCATAAACATATTTTAAAGACTCGGGAGGTGAAAGCTATTTTTAAGCCAATTCATCACGCTACACTGACAAATGCTGTATTAAACTATCTTCCAGGGTAGTGTAACTGATCAGAAGGAGGTGCAAATGTGTGTGTGTGTGTGTGTGTGTGTATGTATGTGTGTGTTGCATGAGTGTTGCATGAGTGAGTGTAAAAAGTATAATTCTAAATTTCTTTCACTTGGCAGCCATTTTTTATCAGAAAAGGTGAGCATATTTCCTGCTATGGAAAGCTAGGTGAGGGAAGACATACTGTAAGTGGAATTTGAGAGCTCACCTTAAGATGTGCTTCTTCCAAAAGAGACATGACCTTAAGGGTGCTATTAAAAAGACTGTCTGATCACATAAAACAGCAGATGCTTTTGATTTCCATTTTCACTGAGTAAAACCATTGTAGCTGACTGTATTTCAACTGTATTTTTTCCTAGGGGTTGGACTTTGCTGCATTTACAGGGCATATGTTTATTGGAATTTGTCTTGTACTTCTGGTTTCCTTTCCTTTTCTACGACTACTTTACTGGAACAAGAAACTCTATAACAAAGAGCCAAGTGAGATTGTTGGTGAGTGGAAAATTGAAACAAGGTAGATATTGATCTGATTTACTTGATAAAATGAAACATTAAGAAGGGTGTTTTGTTTTGAAATATGGATTGGATTTATAGTATGCTTCAACCCTGAGAATTTGTTATATTCCTTTTCCTGAATAATTTATCTGCTTATAAAGTGATTAAGTTTGCTATGGACAGCACATTATGGATTGTGTTTAAGACTATCAGACACAATGAATATTACACAGGTAGTTGATTTAAAAGAACATTTGCTGGAATCAGATGTAAAGTCATTTGGGCTGGCATGTGCCAAATGTTGATGCCAGGCATTACAAAGATATGGCTTTAAATTCAGCTGCACATACTCTTAATTGCTTATGAAGGAATTGGCTTATGTGACAGAATGCTAATGGACATGACTGGAATGAGATTAATATCTTTACTGCAGACAGAAAAGAAGCTATATACACGTAGAAGAATTTTCTATTGTAGTACCTCTGTTTCCCCCGAAAATAGAGACCTGCCCGATAATAAGCCCAATTGGGCTTTTGAGTGCATGTGCTAAAATAAACCCGTCTCACCCAAAATAAGCCCTCCCTGAAAATATTATAACACGCAGCAGCCATGAGGTGACCATGCTCACCTCCTCCTGCACCCTCAAAAATATAGACCTCCCCAAAATAAGGCCTGACATTATTGTCAGAGAAACGTGGTACAAAGAAATCAAAGTCCTTATATATTCTATGCTACAATTTTAAAATTCTAGGTGTTTTAATCTTCCAGAATCAACAGACAACTTGGATGAACTTGTGATAGCCTTGATCCAGATGTTGACATAATGGTTCTCTCCCTTTTATCCAGTGGGAAAAATTATATGGCTCCTCAATCCCCAGCTTTATTCTTTATAGTAGCAATAGCACTTGAACTTATAGCTGCGTCACACTGCTTAACAGTTCTCTCTAAATGGTTCACAGAGTCAGCTATTGCTCCCAACAATCTGGGTCCTCAGTTTACTAACTTGGAAAGATGAAGTCTGAGTCACCTTGACTACAACGTCAGTCTTGAGTCCACTTTTTGTTTAATATTTTAAATTAGTAGACAGTGGGTTTCTTAACACGTGCTTTCTTTTTATTTTTATTTTTAAAAAATCATTGTTAGCAAGCATAAAAGGCATTTTAGGAGCAGCTAATAGCAATTATTCTGAAATCTAAATGGTATTCTGAAAACTATTAGGAGTTGAACATCCCAAGGCTGAGCTGTCTTGAAGTCTTTAAAGAAAATGGTATGATCCTATGCTTTGTTATTAAAAAGAGCAGAATCATCTACATATTCTTGTGTTTTATTAACCAAAATGGGTTAAACATATTTAGTAAAGAAGCGTATTCAAACTCAAAATTAGACGTCATCTGTGTTATTCTCTCATTACTATCTTCAGATTCAGCAGTTCTCATAATTAGTAAACTTTTTCCTTCCTACAATCAGCAGTGGTTACATCATGATGAAGCTAATCAGTACTTGCTCATTGCTCAATAAAAGCAAATACTGAAGTACTGTACTAGTTCTATTAATGATTTCTGGGAAAGGAGATGAGAGGGGTGATCAAAGTACATTACATTAAAAGGGATCTGAAGCAATTTGGCTTCAGAGAAGTAACAAAATGAGTGCAAGATGTCTTAATGGGACTTTCCAATCTTAATTGCTGTAGTTCTGTGATAACCTTCAACAGAAGTGTTTGAAACAGCTGTTTCAATCAATTTAGTGTCTGCAAAGTTGCCCCTGATTACCAATCAAACAAGTACTGAATGTTTATTAAAAAAAACCTCATTCACTGTTCTTCATTGCTTAGATTTCTTCAGTTTTCATATTCTTTTTGAGGGTGTTCTGCTGCTACTCAGTTGCTTAGGATGAGCAAGGAATTCACAAGATTGCACTTTGAAATGCAAGGAGACTCCAGACATTTTAAAATTTAGAGACTAGATTGGAAGATGAAGATATTATATATCTATAGACATGTATGGCAAGAATATTTTCATATTGTCAAGGAAAAGACATGTATATTAGCAGGATTCAAGCTTGACTTGAAGGTTCTCTCTCTCTCTCTCTCTCTCACAAACACACACAAACACACACACACACACACACACACAGAGAGAGAGAGAGAGAGAGAGAGAGAGAGAGAGAGAGAGAGAGAGATTTAAAAGGAAGTTTGACATAAGGCAATGGAAGTACAGTGAACTTGAAAATCCTGAGATAATTATCTCTTAGCATTTACACAACAGTAAAGATTGTGCTACATTAAGGTTTTGTGGAAACATCTTTCTTTCCCTTAGTAAACATACTGGTTACAAACCATACAAAACAACCAACAAGTAATAACAAAAACTCCTCTATCCATATTACAGGAACCATACCAATTGTTACAATTAATCAACTTTATTACAAATTTGACAATGCCATGGAGGAAGGAAACACTTGCTGAATATCTGTAGGTAGGCTGGCCCATCACCTTGGCAACCTGGCTCTTTCTGACTTCCAGAAGAGGTATGGTGAACTCTGTCTCCAGGAGAGCAGAGGCAATGACTGTGGCAAACAGCAAAGAACCAGTTCTTTAGAACCTCTCCAGACAAGAAGAGGGTGGAAGATCATCCATATGTGTTCCATGAGGAGACCTCACAACAACAGTCTTCCATAGATTTATAGTATGCTCACATACTATAAATCTATGGAAGCTCACAACTGCAGTAGAGCCTTTTAAAAGACACTAAGTTTGCTAACATCATTTTCTAATCACTTTTGGAAATTGCTTATTTAACCATCTTAAAGCTACTAGAGACCTTCAGAATGACAGATTAGATCTGAAGGGGAAATTTTCTTTTCTGAACAAAAGAAATATTAACTATATCTAGTTTTCTTTCCAACTCTCTATAACTTCTGTCTTACTCTTGAAAAGTAACAGTTATTTTTTCATTATTTTCTACATCTGCAGGCACTTATGTTATAGAACCTGCAATCATCTTAACTTCTTCTTTCACCCCCTCTTTCATTTTTATAAGTCTTTCATTAATTTTTTCAAAAGCTGTCAATTTATTATTAAGTGATTTAGCTAAGTTACTGGACAAACATAGTTTTCATAGTTGTTCAAACATTTTCTGAAGAAAATCTGGTTTAATTCCTCTCTCTAGCAATCCTCTCCTTCCTCTATTATTATAGCCACTTTTCTCATGGTTGCCATTATGATACTATCATACAAAAATAAAAAATGTCTCAAAAAGGGAAAGACCAAAAACAAGGTTTTCCCTCCTTTTTGTCATTTGTCTTCCTGTGTCCTTAATGTTTACATACATTTTAAAATGGCACTCTGCAGTTACAGTGAGAATCACAGTCTAGCTCATATGACTCTATATTTTGATCTGTGAAATTCACCAATTGTCTTTAATAGCAAGCAAAAACATTCTTCCAGTTAATTGTTTTTTTAACTCAAATTTGTTCAAAAGCACTTTCACCAAAAATAAACTTTCAAAATAATTATCCATTTTATGCTTTCTTATATTCACTCCTTGCTAAACCTTTTGCAAAAAGCTTTTAAATATTTAAAATTCTTTTCCCCTTTGTAATACTAGAAAGACTGTTGACTCATTGTGGGATTTTCTTTTCCTGTCCCTCAGAAAACCTCTCTTTAATTGTAAATTAGTTATATTTGAAAGTGCTTTAAAAAATGAGGCTCAGACTAACCTTACATCCCTGTAGGTTGCATTACAGCTGTGATGGAAATCCCTCAACTCCCAGCCACTCAACTTACAAGCTGGCCACAAAAATCTCAGTTCCTGCAGTTTATCATGAACAGCAGTTTCCTGAACATAAGTGGGTGATCTCACAATCTCTCCTTTTTCTGAAAAGAAAGTAGTGGCTAGAATTCATTGTCTGATTGTTAGCTCTGCCAAAATATTGTACCTGCTCTTTCAGGGACATCTCGTTCACCATACATCCTCATTTGAAGCTGACCATAAGTGGATGAAGTATAAAAAGAGCCTGTCACCTTAGGGATATCTCATTCTTGGTAGAATTCAGTTCAGATCCCTGGTCTTTAATGATATGTATATGTACAACTGAGAACAAGAGATAGGCTAGGGCAGGGGTGTCAAACTCATGTCATCATGGTGGCATCACATGATGTATCGGGACTCCCTCCCCGACTTCACTAAACCAGGTGTGGGGATGGCCAGCGAGTGAGGCATATAACCTGCAGGCTGGGAGTTTGACAGCCCTGGACTAGGGATTCATCTGAGCATTTTTAAAATAGCTGACTGATCTGATCTCTGGAGAGATACTTAAATCATCTAGATTATTAGTGCTAGATAATGTCAACAGCCTCTCAAGAATTCATAATACATAAGCTATCTATAGGCCAACACACAATGCTGATCACACACTTCATTTGCTGGGATAGCCTTCTTTCAGTGACGTGCGGTGAGCTTTGTGGCCGGTGAGGCAAGCGCGAAAGTCCCGCCAAAGCCCCAGCGCCGCATCCGCCATAGAGCGGGACTGGGATCCACTCTATGGCGGACACTGCACCGGGACCTGCCGCCGGGCTTTAAAGTGGTGGCAGGGCCCCGGCAGCATCCGCCATAGGGCAGCCCTGACCATTGTAAGTAGCCACGTAGTAGCCTTCCATGCCTGCCGACTTCACCTGATGCCCAGAAAGTGCTTGCAGGCAGGCAGGCAGGCAGGCAGGTGCTCAATAGCTTAACATTGGACTAACAGGACACGGTGGGGATTCCATGACCGCCCTCGGAAGGGAAGGCGAAGGGGGGGGGGGTTATGTTTCAGAATTTGGATGGGTCTCCGTTGAACGAAACCGCAAGCTCCTTTTAAAGCGAGGTTGGGGGAGGGGGTGGAGGGGCAAGCCAGCCAGCACTGCAGTGGAGCTATGCAGGAGCCTAGCAAAGAGGGAAGCCATGGCGGCTGTCCCTAGCAAAGAGGGAAGCCATGGCGGCTGTCCCTAGCTCAGCAGGTTCCTCGCCGGCTCACCTCTCTGCGCCCCCTCCAAGCCTCTGTTTGTGGCCGGCATCCCCCCCCACTCCTACCCCTCATTTGGCCAAGGCGCTGAAGCCTTTGATCTGCTTGCTGACAACCCCCCCAACTCGGTTGCGATTGCTCCCCTCAGGTGAGAGCAAAGGATGAGGAAGGTGGGGAGGGCGCCCGGGGGTGCCTCTGGCTTTGCAAATGGAAAAGGCAGGAGAACCACAGCCCTTACCTTCCACAGCCATTCTCTCAGAGCTCGCTTAGTGCATGCATAATTCGCCTGCCCAGAGATGCTTCTCTCCTCCTCTTTCCTCCTTCCTCCTTCTTCACCCACCTCCTTCTTTCCTTCCTTCTCTTTCTTCTCCCTTCACAGTTTTCTCTCTCTCGCTAATCTGCAACCGAGAAGTTCAACCTGCAGCAAGGAAGGCTTTAGCTTGCTTTCCCTCTGCAGCCTAGGAAATGGAGTCTCTGCCCTCCCCGCTCAAGCGGCGCAAGGCATGATTTGCTGCTCCCAGATCAGGAGGCGGAGAATCACGTGCCTCCTTTGCATACGGAATTTTTTGCTTTTTAACCCTTGCTTAACTCTTAAAAGGCGAAAAATTCCTTATGCAAAGGAGGCCCATAGTTCTCTCGCCTCCCCCTACAGTTCAGACTCAAAGTCACTGTGACTTGGAGTCTGGTAGCAACTACCTTGGCCTTTTTAATTATTTTAAAAATTCTTTCCTTTTCCTCATGAGACTGGTGAGGCCCTGCCTCCCCTGCCTCCAGTGACTGCACATCCCTGCCTTCTTTAGATAATTTCCCTTATAGTAATCCCATTATCATGGACCACTAGTTGCCGAAGGCCAAGCTTATAGACATCCTCCATTATCAAGAGTTGAACTAGTCTCCCCCAAAAGATAGGATTAAGCAACAAAAATGCAGAATACAAGTACTGGAATACTGACCTTGAAAATGCAATGTAGAGCCCATTTGATATGCCATAGTGTAGCGGCCCCCAACCTTTTGGGCACCAAGGACCACTTCCATGGAGACAGGTTTTTCTGCATACTGAAGGAGGCATGGTTTCATGTGTTACCTGCATCCTGCAGATGGGGCATTACTTGTTCGTGCAGACTGGTTGCTGGCATGCTGGCATGATTCTGGTCCATGGACTGGGTTTGGAGACCCCTGCTATAGTGTACTATGGACAATATATTCAAAAGTAGGTAATGTGATTACACCTACAGATTCTTATACAGCTAACTATTTAGTGTTGTGAGAGAATGTACAAATGTCTTCAACCTTGCATTTAAAATTAAGAACACCCAGATTGCTGTGGCATTTTCAGTAAATTCTTCTTTCCAAGGAGGGGCAGCAGTAGGGAGATAGTTGGGATAGTCGCTACAGAGCATTCTGAGCAATTGGAAATGACAGAGGATAAGGGCTCTGAGACAGGACCTCCTCCTAGCATTAAAACATGTAGTACTGAGTGAAGAGCAGAACAGAAGAGGTTTGCATGGCTTCTCATAAGGCAAGTGTATTTCTATTGATTATTGCTTGTATCTGGTCAGTTCTATTTTAGAGCCATGGCTAGCAAGTAGTCTTTTTCTGGGAACTTGTTCTACTATCTGGGACTCTGTTCCTCATGAAAATTCTGTGCCTTTTGGAATCCCACATTCTTTGACTTCAGAACTTTACATTTCAAACCCTGGACTCCAATGTCTGGATCCTGTTCAGGGTTTTGGTTCAATTCTGACAAGACTGAGTAACTGAATGTTGGATTCCATCCACCCTCTGTGGTTCAGGAAAAATATGCCTCTATTCCCAGATCTGGGGTTGATGCATTTGTGGGATGCCTGTCATATTTTATTGTTGTGTTTTACTATTTTTTTCTGTATTTAATTGTTTTAACCATGCACTGGCTTTTGTAAATTGTCCAGAGTGAATTGGAGTGGTAAATTTTAATGCCTCCATGAGGGAGACTGTATAACTGTATACAGTTATATAGGTATACAGACTGTATAACTCTGCATCCACAAGATCAGCTTTATGGAATTGTGATACTTCAATTATAGATCAGTTCCTAGAACTATGGCTGTGTAAGAAAAATGAGAGTGATTCAGATAGACGAAATGAAATAAATATGCAAGCTGACTTTAGGATGGTTTAGGGGTTGATTATTTGGTGAATGATTTTGTGAATATTTGGTAAATAAATTATTTGGATTATTTAGTGAATGATTTTCATTTGGAGACAAAGAAACTGTTGATTTTCCAAAGTTTTTCAGTGGCTTTCAATATAACTGACCCCAATATCTTCTAGATGACCTGGCAGTTTAAGGAAATCTCCATTGAAATTATTCTGCTCGTATCTGCTAGGAAGATACTAGATGGTGACAGTTGAGTTGTAGTTCCATGAATTGGAGCTCATCCCTAAAAGCTTCATTTAATCTCCAACATTTTTTAACTGATATGTAACAGTCTGAAGAGATCATCAGCAGATTTAAAAGCAAATGTTATCAATATGATGATGACATTCAAATACCTTTTCTATGGCAACATCATAAACATGACTGCCTTGACTACTTGGCTGTAGATGGTAATGGGTTAGAAGAGGAGAAATAACTTTGAGTCCAAATGGATTGGGAAGAATCATCACTAGATTTTAATACTAGAATTATATACAGCTGTCTATATATGGTCATATTCTCTTAGAATGAGAAAATACATAGTTTTGGAGTGAGTCTGAATATAGATAGTTTTCTTTCTTAACAGAGTTTATAATCAGAAACATTTTGATTTGTATTAGTTGATGTCACAGCTTCATCAGTTCATAGAGAATTATGAGAAAGTTACAGTTAAGCTCCAGATTTCTTTTTTGTAATTTTCACATAAGGTCGTCCTTTTGTACTATTTAGAAATGTCAAATTATCTCTGAAACATCTGTTATATTTTATACAAATGTTTACAATGACTGCAAACTTGCTTTGGGGAACAGTACAATGTGTTATTTCATGGTGATCCATAGGAAGGATTTAGTAGCAGAACGTAGTGATGGTGACTGTGTAATGCTAATGTTCTTGACTTTAAGGAAATATAAAACTAAGCAATGCCTAATACATTTCTTGGACTTTGGAACAGTAGAATTCTACAGAACAGTAGTAGGATGTCCTGACAGGGGTAACTAATCAGAAAAGGCACTTGAGATGAGTGGGAGTACTAAAGGAGATATTAAAAACATAATTGGAAATATTTTTAATAGCAGAGCAATAGGGAGCAAGAAAGTAGTTATTGAATTACACAAAAAGCTTAGTGAAGGTCTTAAAATAGAACACAGTGTATGAAATTGTAATGTATCAGAAAACAAAAGCTAGGAGTGAGCCAAGGTTAATAAAGAATTCAAAGAACCACAAACAGAGCTGCTTATACAGGTCTTAGGCAAAATAAAAGGAAAATTATCAGATATCAGCTGCTCAATGAAGAAGACAAATTGCTAACAGATTATGAAGAAGAGACAGAATTACTCAATTCTTACTTTGATTCAATCAGTCAATTAGAATACAACTGGAAGGGACCTTGGAGGTCTTCTAGTGCAACCCCCTGTTCAAGCAGAAGACCCTATGCCATTTCAAATAGGTGGCTGTCCAGTCTTTTTCTTAAAAGCCTCCAGTGATGAAGCACCCACAATTTCTGAAGGCAAGTTGTTCCACTGGTTAATTGTTCTCACTGTTAGGAAATTGTCCTTAATTCCAGGCTACTCTCTCCTTGATTAGTTTCTATCCATTGTTTCTTGTCTTGCCTTCTGGTGCTTTGAAAATAAGTTGATCCCCTCTTCTTTGTGGCAGCCCTCAAATATTGGAATACTGCTATAATGTCACCCACTAATCCTTTTTTTTCTCCAGACTAGCAATACCCAATTCCTGCAACCATTCTTCATTTGTTTTTGTCTCCAGGCCTTTACATCATCTTAGTCGCTCTTCTTTGCACTTTTTTCCAAAGTCTCAACATCTTTTAGCAAAACTGAATGTAGTATTTCAGGTATGGTCTTACTAAGGATTTATAAAGTGGTAGTAATACTTCAAGTGATTTTGATTCTATGCCTCTGTTATACAATAAAAGATTGCATTAGCTTTTTTGGATGCTGCTGCACACTGCTGGTTCATGTTTATATCATATTCTAAAGACTCCAAGGTCCCTCTCACAGTTACTGTTTTTGAGCCAGCTTTCACCCAATCTGTGTATCTTTGGGTTTTTTCTGCTATGTATGATGTAAGCCTTGCTTTTCTTCACATTAAATTTCATGTTGTTGGATAGGGCCCATTCTTCAAATTGGTCTAGATCATTTTGGATCCTGAGCTTGTCTTCTGGGATGTTGGCTATTCTGCCAGCTTAGTGTCATCTGCAAATTTGATGAGTTCCCCTTCTATTTCCTCTTCCTAAGTCGTTTATGAAGATATTGAAAAATACTAGTACTTGTACAATGCATCAGAAAGAGATTGATCTCAAAGCATCTTGAAAACAATGTAGTAATTATCAGAAGCCATCATGGAGTTAGTATAAATCTTGCCTGACTAGTTTCATCTCATTTTTTAAATTGGATAACTCCCTTATAGATTATTGTAATGTAGTAGATATAATATACCTTGTCATGAACAGAAGCATTTATCATGCTGATTATCAAGCTTGTTAAGTGTGAGCTGGCTGACAATTAAGGGAATGCTGTTGTCTGTAATATTAGACTCAGAGTTCTGATCAATGATCTTTCATTGAATTTGAAAAATATAAATTAGGATTTCAGAAAGTTTAGTCTTGGTTTATTTATTCGTCAACATTTTGGGTTTAAGTGGAGAATGGGGGAACACTTATCAGGTTTGCTGATGATATACAATTGGCTGGGATAGCTAATATTACACAAGACGAAAATAAAATTCAAAATGCTAAAGAGATCTAGAATAGTAGCTTTTTGCAAATTGAATAAACAGACAGAAGTATGATTTGGTTACAATGAAGACAAATGCATTTTAGGCTGTATCAACAGAAATAAATTTCCAAATCACAGATATGATCTTTTCACTGTATTCTGCTTCCACATCAAATACTGTTCCCACATCGAATCCAATTATGGGTATCATACTTTTGAAGGAACAACCGAGATAAATTGGGAAGCTACAAACTAAGCTCCAAGAAAAATTATTGAAATAGCTTTCATATTTAGTCCTGAAAAAACTAAATGACAAAGATGGGAAATGATAATATTCTTCAAATTCATCTAAGGTGTCATATAGATGAAGTTAAGATTCATTCTCATTTCAGAATGTAGCACATGGAATAATGCATCATATTATGGGATGACAGGTGATGATTGACTATGAGTCAGTAAAATAAATTACTAGAGAGGGGATGGAGATTAGATTGTTGGGTTAATTCATTTTGGACTCTCACACTGAGCCAATGAGTTCAAGTCCCACCCTAGCCATGAAACCCACCCTGGTGACTTTGGGCCTATCACACTCTTTCAACCCAACCCACCCCTAGGGTTATTGTTGTAAGGAAGATTCGTTGGATATGTTTGCTGCCTTGGGTTATTTGTAAAAATAATAAAGGATATAAATAAATAAAATAAAATAACGTGATGGTCTGAAAGGCATCTGTCTGTAATACCAGGGACAATACCTCTTCTTGTAAAATTTTATTTCAAACTAAGAAAATCTGGGGAGGCACACCCCTAAAGGCATATGGTCTGTCTGAATTATTACTTAGGCTTGAACTTCCTTCATCTCTGGAGTCCATTTCCCAGTACATGATAGCATTAGCACTTAGACTTATATACCACTTTACAGTGCTTTACAGTCCTCTCTAAGCAGTTTACAGAGTAAGCATATTGTCCCCAACAATTTGGGTCCACAATTTTACCCACCTTGGAAGGATGGAAGGCTGAGTCAACCTTGAGCTGGTGAGATTCGATCTACCAAATTGCAGTCAGCTGGGAGTTAGCAGAAGTAGCCTGCAGTACTGCACCCTAACCACTGCACCACGTAGCTCATATAATGGAGACTGCCACCCACTTTAGTCTTTAGGAAGACATTAAAATATCTTTAAACATCTTACCAGTTTGGGAAGGCTATGCTAAAAAGAATTAAGACTTTTCTTTCTCCTTGGAATCATTTGGACAGGTTCTGCCAGATGAAATAAGTTTCACTGAATACAACAGAAAAAAAGACTCACCCAGAGTTCCTCTTTCATGGAGATGGGCTGTTTAAAATGTGAAATATAAATATTAAATAAATAACCAGTGCTGATATTACTGAAACCGCTGTATACAA
Organism: Thamnophis elegans; assembly: GCF_009769535.1. Classification (NCBI taxonomy): domain Eukaryota; kingdom Metazoa; phylum Chordata; class Lepidosauria; order Squamata; family Natricidae; genus Thamnophis; species Thamnophis elegans. The sequence continues at coordinate 31,355,987 of NC_045551.1, forward strand.
CTGGTCCTGTGGTTAATCTTCTCATATCAATAATATAAGGAACATGCTGTAATTCCCATGAGTTTTCTTCTTCTTTTAAGGCTTTTTCTCCAAGCTCTCATCCCAATTCTGTAAAGCTAAAACAATTATAGAACTGTTTCTATGCCATTTGTGTAAACAGATCTTTTCACAGTTAAATGTCAAACAATTACTTTTGCTCTGGTTTACTATCAGACGAGCAGTAATTTAAATATTTGTATTTTCCTAAAAAGGCATATCTAATATAGAATCTTACTGGATGGTTGTAAAGCTTGATAGAGGTGTACTTAGGCTGTCATCAGACCATTCCTTCAAAACAAATTGTTTTTGAAGGAATGACTTTGACTTTGTTTCTTTTCTGAGAATAGAAATACTCTGCTTGATTTAGGGACAGATTGATGGGGTATGTGAAGCACTGTACGTGGCTTGAAGATTGAACTTCCACATAATGATGTTGCTTCTTGGAATGATTATGATGATGATAGCTTAGTAACCCTCCCAAAAGAAATACCTCATTTAAAAAGTGTTTCATGAACTACTATAGGTAGTAAGGGACAATCACAGCATCCGTCTTGAACAAATCTTGCTAGATCCATGTAGAGAAATGACGTCAGAATGGGAATTGTTCCAGTATAAATATCTTATTCATAGATAATTAGTACATGATTAAAATGGCTGCTGATTCTGTGGTCCAGATATATTTTAAACATTTAAAGTTAATTCTCCCTGGTAATCAGACAAAAGCAGGGAAAGATACTGAATTGGTGACTTCCAATTTTTAATGTAATCTCTGAAAGGTGACTGCAGATTTCAAACAAAAATATTGTTTGTATATTTAAATTTTGATAATATAATACTTTTAAAAAAGATTTTAGAATATTTTTATAATGATTTGATTTCTGTGCACCACCCAGAGTAGTTTTTTGTGAGTTGGGCAATTTAAATTTGATTAATAAATAAGTAAAGATGAATATAACTGTTAGATTTTATAAGAGAAGCAATTCCAATTAAAAAGGAGCCAGAGGGTCATTTGGCCTGTCAACTAAGCTGAAAGGAGCTTCATGTTGAAAAAAAGTGTTGTTTTTATATTTAAAAAATATTACATTTATGCTCACTATTTTCATGACTTGCCCTATTATGTTTTGTACTGTTAACTTTTTTTTATTATGACAAGATCTTTCAAAAGTTAGAAATAATCTGCATTTTTTTAAATATCTGGAAGATCATGACTGAAATGCAAAAACAGAACATGGAAAAAAAGGACCTTTTTGCAAAGATGTTGACTTACTGATTGGCTGATGGTTGATTACTTGCATCAAGTTAGTCTTTACTCCTAATGATAATGTAGATAGATCTTTCCACTAAGATCTGTCCCCAGCCTGGCTCTGCAGGTCTTCCAACAGTATATTGACTTCTACTGTAACCTAATCCATCATCTGGCCATCCCTTTCTTCTTATACTTTCTATCATCATCAACTTCTCCAGAGAGTTGTCTTTGTAGAAGTATCCAAAGTATGATAATTTGAGTATGATCATACTCAAACCTCTGGATTAATTTCTTTATTTTCCATTGTTTGTTTTCTTGGCTATTGGCGAAAGTGGATATCACTAGTTGTCTCCAACATCAAAGTTCAAAAGCATCAATATATTCTTTATATTCTGCTTCTTCAAAGTCCATCTTTTGCTTCCATAGAGTGTCACAGGACATACCATTCCTTGCATGATTCTGATCTTTGTAAGTACAGACATATCATAGCATCTGATTTAGAGCCGAGGTGGCGCAGTGGTTAAATGCAGCACTGCAGGCTACTGCTAGATCAGCAGTTCAGCGGTTCAAATCTCACCGGCTCAGGGTTGACTCAGCCTTCCATCCTTCCGAGGTGGGTAAAATGAGGACCCGGATTGTTGGGGGCAATATGCTGACTCTCTGTAAACCGCTTAGAGAGGGCTGAAAGCCCTATGAAGCGGTATATAAGTCTACTGCTATTGCTATTGCTATTGCTATTGCTATTGATTATCTTTTCCAATGACTTCATTGCTAGTCTGAGGCATACTGTATTTCTTGACTGCTGGATGCTTTTTTTGTTTTATTTTGTTATACTTAATACTAAAAGGCAAACTTCAATATTTTTTCTCAGTTCTACAATGGTTTTTGAACCTGCTATCATTAATTTACTCTTCTTTAGACTTAATGTTGAAAATGGTGATTATCTGCTTGAAATTATATGATGGAACTACTTTATTCCTTCTCCCTCGCTTGACTTGCGACTCATAGCTAGTCTCTGCCCATTTCTTGATTTTATAATTGAACTCTTCCACCTCCTTGTACCAGTAATACAGTCAATTTTATTTCTCTGTATCCCATTTGAAGATGTCCCTATAGATTGTAGAGGCATCATTTTAGTTGTATGAAGATGATGTTAGAAAAAAAGAAATGATAGGATGGACAGAAACAGAAATGTAATTGTAATTCTCCTGCTTTATTTCTATTTTCTAAGCCATACAGACCAGCTAATCTTATTTTCTCAGTATTTCCAACTTTGGTATTCTAGTTTCCAACCTCAGGTGTTGCATCTTGCATGTTCTGTCAAGATGTGTTTCAGATTGAGCTTCCAGTTGTATTCCAATTGAACCATCATAACATTCTTCTGCATAGGATAACAAACATATTAAAGGTGTCCATGAAGTCTAATAGCTATTGATTAGCCACTGACTGCATAGTGCCTGAATAATAATACTATGTTTGCTATATTTTTATTGACCCTGAAAGAAATGCTGATCTTTCTTTTATTTTTTTAATTGGGTCCCAAGTAGTAAACAGTGTCTTTTCATTGAAAGTGTCCAATTCTAGTTCATTTCAATTTACTGATACCTAGCATATCAGTGTTTGGTAGATTTATTTCATTTTTCCTACGTTTATGCTTCTATGTTTAGATATAGAGGGTAAGAAGGGATGATCTTGAGAGAAATACTGAAGAACAATTATCTAGGCCATGATAGCGAACTATGGCATGCTTGCCAAACTGGTACATGAAGCCAGGTGGCCCAGCACATGTGGCCTTGCCTGTTTGTATTTCTGGTATGCATGCACACATGAAGATTAGCTGTCCCTTCGTGTGTGTGGGAGTGCTGAAAACTGGTGTGTACATGCGCCATGGCCAGCTGATTGTTGAGTGTGCCAGAATCCAGAAATTTGGCTTTTCCAGAGGTGTAAACCCTTCACATGTGCGGCAGTGTCAAAAACCATGTGCACATGCACACTAGCCAGCTGATTGTCGGCACACATGCACTCTAGAACCTGGAAGTCTGCCTTTGTCAGAGTGCAGCCCCAATGAGTGTGCATGTGATGTCTCCACGTGACTTTTTCAGCACTCGGTACCGGAAAAGGCTCGCCATCACTGAACTGGGCAGAAGGGTCTGAAACATTTTAAAGCCCTAAGAAATGAGATGATCTTCAGAAACAATTCAGGCAACATCTCCCTGATTCATGGGAGTATAAGGGGCGACAGAAGAAGAGTTACACCAAAATTACCCTTGCAAAATTCTGTTAATGTGACCTATTTCAACCAAGCTTAGTTCTAAACTTTTTGTAGAACATCCCTCAAAGAACTGATGGTTCATTTGGTTTCTTGGTGCAGTTCAGGGGTGATTTGTGATAGCCTTCTCTTATGGAATAAAATTATGCTTTTGTGGTTGTCATTAAAGTGATCATCTATCTCCAGCATCTTCTTGTATTGCTACTGTCTGAGGTAGGCTTTTGTTTGGTTTACCTGGAAGTACCTCATGCCTTGAATGACCCTACTGGGAATACATAATGCTGGCATACAGTTCTGATGTTTTTCATTTTTCCTTTCCAGAATTACTCCCCTCACTATGATCAGGCAGCACCACAGAATTTAAGATTATTTTTGTTCAAGTATAATACAACTGGCCCTCCAAATACTATATGATTTTTGCAATGCAATGTGGGAATGACCTTGAGAGACAGCGGCAAGAGCCACAGTCAGTGAACAGTGAGACTAGAGGCAGCTTAGGCTGCAGCAAATTGTGGATATGCAAAGGTCCCTCCTTAGTTTCTTGGGCTGTAAAGCAATATGGGGGAAATGTATTTTCAGATTTTCAAGATTCTGTTAATGTAACCTTACAATACAATAGCATTAGTTCATCTGAGCGTGCTTCCTTTCTGGATTACCTTGGAAAGCTGATCTTAATCTTGCCAGTCTTCAACTTTTCCCATAGGGTGAATTGGACTGTCTCTGCCATGCTTTCATTGGAAATGTAAGTTGAAGATTGAAGCATACTGTCTGCAAATGAGTGTTTCTGAGAGTCTGCCCTTAACAATTACTAGTAAAGCAGGTTTAACTATGTGTCTATAGCAGAAAGGAGATTTATTTACAGGTTTAGGTTCATAAGAATGAACCATATGCTGTGTGTCTGAATTTTGATCATATGATCATGGGGTTGTTGCAACAGTTGTAAGTGTGAAATGGTCATAACTCACTTTTTTTCAATGACACAGCTTTGATCAGTCACAGCTTTGATCAGTCACAGCTTTGATCATTTGTAAATTGAAGACTACCTATATCTCCTCATCTCCTTCTGCAGACTAAATTAAAGGACTAGTTGTTTCTTATACAACTATCCCCCTGGCTATGACTCTTCCTTCTGTCTCTAAAGGTCTAATCTACCAACCTCTACCTCTGTAGGCAATTGTCAAGGAACATTGGAATTATAATCCAACAACATCCAAAGCAGTGGTGGGTTCCAGCAGGCACTACTGCCAGTTCACTAGTGTGTGCTTCGCCCACTTGATGCACACAATTAAAATTGTTCTGTGTATGCGCAGAACTGAAAAAACAAGATGGTGGCGCCTATGCGCCACCCAGAGAACCGGTTCGGGTGTGTGGCAGGCCTGGGTTGCTGCCGGTTCCAGCGACCCAAGCCACCAAACCACTTCTGGTTTGGCCGAACTGGTCCAAACCGGTAGGAACCCTCGACTGATACAAAGATCTATAAATCTGCTACTTCTGATTAAGAAACTTGCAAATAGAATGTCAGGGTGATGGCCAATATAATTTCAAACATACAAACATATGCAAATATATATTTAGGACACACACACACACACACACACACACACACACACACACACAGACGAGATTCATTTTCAAACTCTCCCCACACCAGTCAATAGACTAGTGAATGTATCAGGCTTAGAATATTATTGTATCAATTGATTTCTTCTTGATCCCATCAGTTGTTTAATTGTGCAAAATATATACCACAGCATATTATAGATGCACTAACTGAAAGGAACAATCCTTTTCTGAAAACAATAGAATGATTGCAGAAATACTTTTTTCTCCAGATAGTTGCCAAAGAGTAATCTTTTGAAAAATGTTATCAGCTTGATATTGGAAATGATGTAACCTGGAAACCTTTGAGAGGCAGTGTCTTTATATGGAATAAATGACAATTGGTTTGTCCTTCTTGGCAACAAATTACATTGTCAGGTTTTTTTTTAGCTTCGTGATGAGCAGTAATTTGTGATTTTGAATTTGATCTACTGCAGATGAAAATTACCCTAAAATTGGTATTGTGCAGATAAATAAGTAAATAAATGATGAAAAATACCTTATGGCATATGCCCCATTCAGGTCAGAATTCGGTAGCTGTAAGGGTGAGATGGATGATGGGAAGAATATTGTATTTCTGATCCCATTCTAGACATTTTTATAATTTGAAGAATAGTAAAGTGTAAGACTTTGATTCATTGCCCAAACTTAGATGGCAGGTTGTGTGAAAAAACTGACAGCTGAATTATACAAATGTCTTTTCTTTGATTGAATATTTGGGTTAGCTGAATATAACGTTGCGTAACGCTAATTGTAGCTGTAGAAATCCAGGTTCAGCTCTTCAGTCAACTAATGAGACTTTACTAGATAATTTTCACTGAGCCACTCTCTCTCATCCTAACGATCTTCTGGGGTTCTTGTGAAATTGCAAAAGTAAAAAGTATTTTCTACCTTGCAAAACATATAGAAATTATGCCCATAATAATTACTATGATAAGAAAAACCTAGTGCACAATTGCACCATTGCATTCTAAGCCATGATTATCAAAAGGCCTTGAATATTCACATTAATAAATGATTAGAAGTATAGAGTTGAAAAAGGACATTTAGGTCATGACACACCTCCCTCCTTAGTACAACCATTCAATAGGGGACTAATTCAGACATTCTCTTAATTCTGGGCTTTGCGTCCATAAAAAGGAAAGGAAACTCAAACGAGATAAGGCAAGACTATGATCTCAAACCATAACTCAAACCTAGAGCTGAGGTGGCACAGTGGTTAAATGCAGCACTGCAGGCTACTTCAGCTGACTGCAGTTCTGCAGTTCGGCTGTTCAAATCTCCCCGGCTCAGGGTTGACTCAGCCTTCCATCCTTCCGAGGTGGGTAAAATGAGGACCCGGATTGTTGTTGGGGGCAATATGCTGACTCTGTAAACCGCTTAGAGAGGGCTGAAAGCCCTATGAAGCGGTATATAAGTCTAACTGCTATTGCTATTGCTATAACAAACCATGATCTCACTGTCACCATAATTACTACAATCTATTTTCTATTGCATGCTTTAATCAAGTGTGGATCATTTGTTGAACTGTTAGCACTTGGGTTTTGCTTTAATTTTAACGTTTTTGATCATATTGATCCTGTGGGCTAGGGCTGACAAACTCCCAGCCCTTGGGCAGGATGCCTCATGCATTGGCCATGCCCACCCCCATTTTAGCAAAGGGGGAAAAAGTCCTGATACATTACGTGACACTGCCGTGATGTCATGAGTTTGACACCCCTGCTGTAGGCAGTGGCTTTTCTAATAGGAAGCAACTGTTCAGCTCCCCCCCCATGTGATTACCCCCTATCTAGATTTCTGAAAAGCAGAATGTGTGATCTGAAATAATTGGTAGGAAAAAGTGGCAATATATTCTGCCCAGGATCTTTTAAAGGCCTATAGCCATGATGGCGAACCTATGGCATGCGTGCCACAGCTGGCACACAAAGCTATATCTGTTGACACGTGAGCCGTCCGCTCCCGTGCCAGTTCCCGAACTTCCGGTTGGCCTGTTGGGCCTGTTTTTTGCCCTCCCCAGCCTCCGAAGGCTTTTCTGTAGCCTAGGGTGGGTGAAAATGGCTCCTCTCCCCTGGAGGAAATACCAAGCTCAACTTGGAGGTGAGCAGTGCGACACACACTGGGGGAGTTTGTGGAGGGGTTTATGCACACATGCGTATGTGGGGGTGCACTTTGCATTATGGGTGCCGGCACACACATGCACATTCTCCTGCATGTGTGCTCACTTTTTGGCACCCAACAACAAAAAGGTTAGCCATCACTGGCCTATAGTGTCATAGTCCATCACAACAATTTATGATAAATTATATTCTAGCTTAGTTTCTGACTGAAATAATTTCAAAAAATAGAAATGATCATTTATATGTTAGATATGTTTTAATTGTTTGATATGGTGTAGCACAAATAATTTCTTAAAAAGAACTCAGGTTCAAATCAAGTTGAAACACCAGGATGTTATATTGACAGTGTATTATATTTAATGCTTAGCAAAGAGTTCAAGATTCAACTTAACTGTACATTAATCTTTTATATATCAAAAAGATCTGGTGCCAAGAGAAAGAATAGGATTTAAATATTGAATAAATTTCATATTTTCAATGCTCTCGACATAAAGTAATTACAAAAATTGGCATAGCTATGAATAACATTTTATGAATATTTAGCATATCTAAAAATAAGATCTAAGTATATAATGAACAAAAAGCCAATCATAGTACATAAATACTATAACACTCTAATCTGTTGTGCAGTTTTATCTACACCAAATCTCTTTCACTTTCACACATAATTAGAGTGGTTCACTTGAATGACTGCATTTGTAATTTTTGCAGTAAATTTAATATTTGTAAAGTAAACTTTATACTGTATTTCCCCCAAATAAGACAGGGTCTTATTTTGCTTTCACCCCCAAAATAAGCACTTGGCCTTATTTTTGGGGAAGTCTTATTATTTTTGAGGTTCAGGAAGCAGCAAGCGTGGTCACTTCATGGCTGCTGCTGTGTTGCAATATTTTTGGGGAGGACTTTTTTTTGAAGGACTTATTTTAATGCATGTGCTCAAAACCCCAATTGGGCTTATTATCCGTGGAGGTCTTATTTTCAGGGAAACAGGGTAATCTATATATATAAAAAACAAATACTACTCACTTATCACGAAATCTCTAGTACCGTAAAGTCTACAAATTTGAAATGTGGCATGTATGTTCCTCTTGGCTTCTAGATGCTTGCTTAGAAAGGATTTTTTCGAAATGATCATCAGATCATTAGTATTTTTTATACAGTAATTAACACATTCCGATGCTAAGGAGTTCTACTTCCCCTCCCCATCTGAAAAGAACACTAGTCCAACTGCTAGTTGCCTTACCTTTTGTTACCTCAGTTCAAACTGGCAAACATTCCACTCTTCACTCAGGAGCAGTCTGGGGCTTCTTACAGTACTAAACATTGGTACTTCACAAAATGTCTATGGTGCCTTTCACCTATGGAATTGCTTCCGGACTCAAGGCAGCAGGAGCAATATTCACCTTATGTTTTTCAATCACCAACCACCACTGAGCAACAGATTGTGAATCACATTTCTCCTGCATAGCCCGATCACATAGTTTTGTCGTGAAGCATGGGTATCCAGCTCATGAATACATAAAATGACTGGTGATTGCTTTGGAACCAAGTTCCAGTTTTGGCCAGAGATATCATATATACCTCCGTTGTGACTAGGAACATTGAAATGTGCCATATTGTTACTCTCAGCTAAATAATTTTATTTCTTTTTAGAACTGAAACATGAAATCCATGTTTGGAAGCTGACAGCCCAGAGAATTAACCCTGCAAGCAGAGAAGAAACAGCAGTGAAGTGCCTCTTAATGCAAAAAGTTAGGACTCTAGAGTTCTTGCTAAGGAAAAGCTCAAACTTTCCACAGGTAACATAAGGCTCTTGATAGCCAGTCTTATTGGAAACAAGACCTACACTGAATCTTTTTAGCTTTATTATAATGAAAGCGTTAGGACTCAGGGTTTCCAGACTTAGCAACTTTAGATATGTGAACTTCATTTCCCAGAATTCTCCTGTGAGGGGGTTGAAAATTGACACATCTTGCTGATCTTGAGAAATAACGGATAAAGTTATGGAAATCTCAATACTTAGACTACTTTATTTTAGAGCTCCATTTAGGTCTCATATTTAGGGTAATATTCTGTATTTTCTTTCAAATGTCTCTCTTGTCAAAACAATGGGTTGCTTGCCCATTTCCTGGAAAACTAAGAAATATGCAGATGTAGTTGGATATTTTTCCACTGTCTTTTGCATCCTTTCCAGGCTGTGAATAGGCAATCATATACTGTATACAGTAAATAACTCTTCACAAAATATCTATCAGCAGATTTTCAAGGTAATTATCTTCATATATGTGGAAGTGATGCATAAATGTACCAAGCGGTGGTGGGATTCAAATAATTTAACAACCGGTTCTCTGCCCTAATGATTTCTTCCAACCACCAGTTCACCAAACTGCTCAGAAAGTTAACAACCAGTTCTCCCGAAGTGGTGTGAACTGGCTGAATCCCACCACTTGTACCAAGCCCTGTGTACCCCCAAATCAGTTCTAGAGAAAGAGGAAATTGCCCTAAAATATGTAGTTATGGTATAAAGTGGACTGATAAACAGAAGTCAAAGTGCAGGATGAAATCTGGTTTGATAGAGATTCGAACAAAAAATTGAACGAACTCAATTTTTTAAAAAATTCAACAAATTAAATGTGAATGAGAATTTTTTTTGAAAACATATCTATATTATATACCTCAATAGGAATCCTGCAGCTGCTATAGATTTAATGGAAATTAATGGAAATCTGAGTTTTCTATTACGTGGTGGTCTAGGACCATTCTAAATGAAGCAATTGCTCAGAATTGCATCCCTTAATCATTTAATTTTGTTATCCCCACCTATAAATATTAAAAACAGCAACACCATTAAATACCGTATATACTCGAGTATAGGCCGACCCGAATATAAGCCGAGGCACCTAATTTTACCACAAAAAACTGGAAAAGTTATTGACTCGAGTATAAGCCTAGGGTGGGAAATGCAGCAGCTACCGGTAAATTTCAAAAATAAAAATAGATACCAATAATGTTTTGAATATTTATTTCAAAGAAAAAACAGTAAACTAGCGGTGTATTCAATGAAATACTTCAGCTCACCTCATGATGCTGATGTCCCGCTGTGATGATGATGTCCCGTGCAGCCGCGGGAGCGATGTCCCGCCTCCTATGACACACGGCACAGTGATTCCTATCATTGGATCACTGTACCAGAGGAGGTGGGACATCGCTATGTGGCTGCTTGCCATAACAAGGAGGAGGTGGGACATCGTTGCAGAGCGGCAGGAGGGGGAGGAAGGGGAATCGTAAGACAGCCTGCATTACATTAGAACGTGAGAAGGGGGGATGGTGCGGTGCGCGCTGCGCGGCAAACTGACACAGAGGGAGGGGAAACTCACAGGGGCACTGGGCCATTCACGAGTGTCACCCAGCGGCATGGCCCCGCCCTTTTTCTCCTCCATTTCGGGCAAATTTTTCACTGACTCGAGTATAAGCCGAGGCGGCTTTTTTCAGCCCAAAAAGTGGGCTGAAAAACTAGGCTTATACTCGAGTATATACAGTAGCTCAAGAAATTCTATTGATATTCACTGTTAGTGAAATATCCATTCTTTTTAAATTCATGGATTGTTGGAAAGAAATTATGTGAAGGGGTGAATCTCTTTGGGTCTATCCATCAGCAAGACAGTTCTTTGAAACTTAAAAAGAACAAGCCACAATTGATATAGTCAGAGGAGTTGGCAAAAGAAAGATTCATTTAAAAATGAGCCCAAATATTCCATTATTTTTTCTTCTGATCCATCCCTAGAAATAGGTATGTGTTGTGTCACTTAATGGTAAGTGGATATGAACATAAATATTAAGTATAATTACCGATAACAAATAATGATCTAAGTTCTTATTCTATTAGTATAGTTTTATATATATTATATTTCAGACAAATCTCACAAGAAGATAAAAACTGGGAAACAAATATCCAGGAGCTCCAAAAAAGGTAAAAAATTCTGAGAAATGTTCATCTTCATCTATAATGTTTTGTTTTTCTTAATATTGACAACAATGCAAGTGCACAAAATCTTCTGTTTTGAAATCTTCCAAGGACACAAAAAATAATTGGGGAAAAATATTTTGAGCCTGAAGTACACATGTAGGTACTCTCCCTTAGGTCATATACAAATAACTAAAGGTATTTAGAACACTTTGTTTTACTTCACATGACTATTTTTGTCTGAAATAGAAACTGGTTTGTTGCTTTGCCTTTCAGAAGAGTCAGTGCCATTATGCAATTGTATTGTAATTCTTTTTTATGGTCAATCTCAGTAAAATCTCAATAAAGAATAAATAAAACTAAAACAGTAAAACATCAAAAACCAAAGGGGTATAAGGTATAAGGAACAAACAGACTACAATAAAACAATACAATCATGTTGCAGAAATCAACTTATGAGAATACAAGCAATACAGTGGTGGGTTCCGGATTCCATTCCAACCAGTACGGTTGGAACAGCCCCGGAGTTACCCACATGCACATGCACGGCACGCGCGCATGGCACGCATGCACATGCACATGGTGCGCACATGAGCTCTAGTGTCAAATGACACTTCCGCAAGCCTCCACGATGCTCAGCTGCTCCGCAGAGCGTCGCGCAGGCACATGCACGGAAGCACCAACAGCATAAAGCACTGGTAAGGAGCGCGGGTGGGCGGGTGGGCCCTCTGGAGCATCGTACTGGAATGGTATCCGGTGCTCTGGGCAGGATCCGGTATGCCCGTACCGGGGCATACCACCTGCAACTCACTACTGAAGCAATAAAACAAAAACTGACTAATATTTAAAGGATGATATGTGTGGTGGAGGAAAAATACCACTTTCCATTTAACCAAACCACAGCAGCAGAGTATCTGTATCTGACATAGTGCCTGTTATGTATAAATGCTGTTCTGATGAAGCAATCTGGGGCAGAGTTAAAAGAGGTATCAATCTAGAATCCCTACATAGTCATAAGCAAACTAGTCCACTTCCCTTGAATTCTGTTGACCATTATCTAACTCCAAGCAGGTGATAACCATTAGTTGAGACTGTACACAAACATAAGTAGCAATGAATCAGTTAATTGGACCTTCATGTCTGGATCTGATATTTTGTACCTAATAGGAACAAATGTGGGGGTTTGGAGAAGAATGTTGAGGGAGGCAGCAAGTGCCAGAGGACAACAAATAGAAAGCACCCCAACACCCCAACACTTCTTTGTTGCTTGGCTGAAACTCAGCTCATTGCCTAGGCAAAGAAAGCTGGTTCCTCTCTTCTAGAAAGCCTTCTCCAGAGGGAGCAAGAGGTCAAAAAGTACACACTAAGAAGTTGCTTATATACACATAGCTGAGACTGGAAGACTTATTTAGAGAGGAGAACAAGCCTCAAACTGTTGCTGACAGATCAGTTTACTGCCTTGGTTAGATATTTGATATTGAACATTACTTAGAGTTCTAGATTTGGACAGATGAGGCTGTGTCTGTTTATGTATTCACCATTGTCCTTAAACACTCAAGGGACTGAGGAGAATAAATTTCAGCAAGTTCTTTAGATCTCTGGAGTATGCAGAATTTGCTTTCTGTTACTTGCTAGTCAGCTCCCCACCCTTCTCTCTGCAAAGCTATCTATCTGCCTCAGGATGATTCTACTTTTTATTATTTTTAATTATATTATATGCTACCCATCTTACTGCCAAGCAACTCTGGGTGGCTAACAATAATATAAAACCACAATATAAAATGATGAAAGATTAAAAACATTCAGCAGACAATAACTAGTGAGAAAACTGAGTTTCTTGAGAATTTGATTAAAAGATAAGTTGAAAATCAGGCACATATACTTTTATAAAAAGCACAATATAAAATAAAGTGACCCTCATTTTACATGGACAAAGCTGGACTGCCTATGGCATTCCTTTAAGCTTTCCTTAAAATTGCTCAGTTAGACTTTCAGTACTTTAAAATATGGTAGCAATAAGGTTCTTCTAACTTTTGATACTTTAGTTGACCAAAATATCTGGCTGGGAGGATGCTGATTGGCCTTCTAAAATATATATCTCTTATAGGTTTGACCATGGCTATAATGTATTGCCTTCCTGCCAAGTTAGATGGATGAAAATCGAATGCTAAAAGATTTTACAGAAAGATACTATAATACTGCATTTTCTGTTCTATAGATCTTTTTATCTTATGAAGAAATTATCAGGTGGATGTCACTGTGGATAGTCCTAAATAGCAAAAGGATATACTTAACCATTAGTCCAAGATCCATGTCTGCAGAGCCACTTCGATAACACTAGCAGCTTTGTGGAGAGCTACATTGAATCCACATTGGGCCATTTGAAAAATTTTCTTTAAAATTTTGTCCCAATTCTGGTGATGCAGAATTGCCAACTTGTCATAGTTAGATGAGCCATACTTGAATTGTCACACTTGGGTTGTGAGTAAAAATTGTTCCATATTTGTAGAGATAAAATAATACAGTTAATGATGAGATTCTAATGGCTGATGCCAATTTCTTAGAGTTGTGCAATATATAATTCAGATGGGAACTCTGCCTGCTGAATGGTTATGACTCATTAAAGCAGCTGCAATCTATTTCCAGAATTACTTGTTTGTACAAAAATCCATCCACATGTTCTGAAGCACTATTTCTGAACTGCCTCTTAAATAAAGCATCATTTAATTCATCCTAATTTCTGAGCCAATTTTATATTTCCATTAGCTAATATTTACTTAAAAATGTTTTAATAACATATCTGATTTCATTATGTAAATGGAGAGAGAATCCAATTCTTGTGAATTAAGAAGTCCTCAAAACTGCTTTATGCATTAGTCTTATATATGGAGAACATGGTAGCCTCTTCAGAGCTTCTGGAAAAGAATGCCTAGAGATTGGCTATAGATATGTGGTAAACTCTCTTTCTAATCTGGGATTTGATGGACAGCATTCCTAACTGTACATTTTAGCTTAATGCAGTTATCAATTTCTTGCAGATCTTCCCTGCAATGGAAGGTTAGGAATAAGATTCCACCGCAATTTTCTGTTTTTCTTATTCTTATAAGTTACCTAGAGGAGAATTTATGGATCTTGAATACAGATAGTTTCCTAAAGTGGAGGTCTATGTCAAATTATTTATTTCATTTGTTTCTAAATGCATGTTTGTGCATGGGAGAAAATCACATTAACTACTATATACCATAATAAATGAATAAAAGTAGAAGAAAAATACAGTGCTCTACCTGTCTTTTAACCATAAATAATACCATTTGTCAATAACCTGTCATAGTAACTGTCGAGAGGCTGTTTAGTCTTGGACTGTGTGGCTCTTGGTAGTTAAACATTATCAAGGGACTTTCATTCTGGTGTTTCTGTTCCTGCTACAATAAGAAAAAATAATGAGATCTTATTTATTTGTATGATAAAAATGAAAACTTCTTCAATTGAGATGAAAGACTTGCTGCTGTTCCCAAGATTGGTCAACAGGGTTCTGCTTGGAAATGTAATACAAATCTCTAAAATGTGTTTCATTCTAAATTTAAAATATTGTTTTCACGCTTTAGATGTTTCCCCTGCCATTTTAATGAAAACATATATTACAATCATATTTGGTGCTGACTTGGGAAACATGCTAGTATGAAGCTGGATATTTGAAGACTATTTTCACTTGATTCATCTATTTTCTCTTTTGAACAGCACAGAATAACAGACAAGTTGCTTCTCATCAAATGTCTGATGGTTTTAGGAATTGTTATTCTCATGTACTTTCTCAATCCATTCGTTCCAGGAATTCATTTAGATCTTGGTAAGCTCCATTTGGATTATTTATTGGTATTTAAATATATTCTGTTTTTGTAGGAGAAGAGCAGGCAAAGTTGGGGGGCAGAGTTAGGTGCATCATTAGTTTAGAATCATAGTGTCCCCACAAGCACTCCAAGTCTTACCCCTCCTGAATCCCATTGATCCTTATCATTGACCAATTTGAAGTTTAGTTGACCAGATTCTTATGTATTGATTCTTGAATGAATCTTCTATGCTACAACCTCACAAATGGTCCTGATTTTTTGTGTCTGACACCACAAGAGCTGTGGTGGCTCAATGATTAGAATTCAGTACTGCAGGATACTTCTGCTGACTGCCGGCTTACAGCAGTTTGGCAGTTCAATTGTCACCAGCTCAGGCTTGACTCAGCCTTCCATGCTTTTGAGGTCATTAAAATGAGAACCCAGATTGTTGGGGGGAATATGCTGACTCTGTAAACCACTTAGAGAGGACTGTAAAGTACTATGAAGTGGTATATAAGTCTAAGTGCTATTATTATTTAAGTGCAGTGCTCTTAAGTGCATGCAGGGGTTTTTTGTGTGTGTGTGTGTTTGTGTGTGTGTGTGTGTGGTACTTCAAGACTATATAATTCTATCTCATTTGTTGAAGGCTTGATGATACATTTTTATATTACACTATAAAAGATGTACTATTTTCTCTCTGGTTTTCTTGTTGCTGGGTTCTTGACAATTAATCATATAAACTATGATTGATATATACTGTAGTTTATATATTGTGCTACTAGTGCTACAACTGCTATACCTTTTAAAACAATGGAAAATAAGATTCTTTTCTAAAGTTCTTGGTCTGGATTCATATGGATTCTTAACAGAGGTAGATTTTGTTCAATTATCTTTAAAAAAAAAAATGTACCATAGGTTGCATTGAAAACATTTTATATAATACTTTAGAACACAATTTAAGTTACTCTACATACTTGGGTTGCAGAGGACACTCAGGAATACATTCTTTTCATGTATAATTTTAATTTCTGTGAATGCATGTAAAAGGGAGCCTAACCATTTCTCTGCCTTTCAGAGCAGTTATCTTTCAAACTGGTGTAGATGCATAAGTAGAACCCCGATTAAGAAAGGGGGCTTAGTAGAAACCTTATTGTATCTCCTAATTATAGCTAAAAGGCTTAGAGGCCTTTCTCTATGCAGTGAAATCTCAAGTTAGTAGACCTGGGTAAAATGGGTGTTGCATGGAATGTACCAGTTTTTTGTCATCAATTAACTTGATTTGTTTAATTACATAATTAAACCAGGGATGCAAATTCTAATATATAAATAATACAAATGGACAGAAATTGGATGATTTGCATCATTTGCACAATGATGTCATTAGGCAAATAATGCAGATTGCAGTGCACAGTCAATGCCATATCCTATGAATAATGGACATCCCTCCCACAATTAGTGAAAATGAGTTTTTGCTCTACTTCAATTTCAGTGTTAGTTAGAGACTGCTTTTAGAAGCTGAAAATTACAGAGGGAAATCCAAGCTCAGGACCAAGGAACATAGAGGTGTGCTTTTTTATATGCTTTGCCAGCCTCGAAATATACAGCTCCTGCAACATTTAGTGCTACAAAAGAAGTACTGCCTTTATTTTTTTTAATGAATTGCAACTATTTTAATATCTGCTGATCAATAGGATATATTAACTGTTTCAATTCTAAAGTATCGTTTATCAGGGCTAGCAAAAATATTTTAAGTATAGAGGTATACCGTACATTTGAACCTGGGAGAGGTTTTAAGTTGTTTTGATTTTAATTATTTTTGTTAGCAGCTTTGAATACTTTTTATCAGAAAAGCAAGATTGAAATACTTTAGTTACCTAATTTTTGATAAATCTATGCTAAGAGATTCACATGGCTATCACTAAATTCAGTCTTTGGAAGAGAATTACTTCTATCTGTGGAAAGGTACTAGATTAGCACTATGACTTAGGTTTTAAACTAAATATACTTTGAAATCCTACAAAGCTTGCAGTTCTTTTAATATTAAAGTCTACATCTCTACAGCTGGTTACCATCTGACTTCTCTTATCAACATCCTAGTTTTAATTTGATTTAAAAGTCATTCTCTTCCCCCAGAGAATATTTTAGCTAGATTTTTTTTGAGAAGAGCAGGGACTTCTCACAAACCTATAAATGCAAAGGATATTTAGGAGAAATTGGGGGTATTATATATGTGAAGCTGAAACACAGTTTGCATGTTGGAAATGAGTTTGTTTATGCATGTGTTGCCAAAATATTCTTTTTCTATTGATAGTGACAGCAGAGAGGGCAGTGTAATGAAAATTCTAATTGTCTTTTCCTGATGCATATTTTAAAGATGAAATAGAACTTTAGCAGAGGAATGGGAGAAAAAAAGCATTTATTTTAGATTTGAGAACCGTCTTATCTAATTGCATATTTTCAAATAAAATACATGGATCAAAACTTAATTACTTTTGAAAATTGCAGATCTTCAAATTTTGCTAAACCGTTTGCCAATTTAAAAATGTGTTAGGAAAAAATCTACATCATAGCTATCTGGTATAAATCTGAGCAAAGAAAGAAGGATGAAATACGTGTTGTGGTATAATAAAATAAACTCTGCCTTTTATGGTGAAATTTTAAAGGAGACATTGGCTTGTTTCACAAGGCTAGAATGTATGTTTCATCATATCTCCTATGAATGTTTATGCTTAAGGTGACCAGATTTTCAGATTGGTAAAGAGGGACACCTTTGACCGGGGGGGGGGGGTGGTTGATTAAAAATTTTATACGGAAAAATTATACAGAAAAATTATGGACTGTGCCGAAATGGATAAATTAACGAAAGAAATACAGCTGGGTGAGCTCTCCGGTGCCCCGCGCTTTCCTGCCTCCTTCCATCATGAACCGGATCACAGACAGTGGTCACATTGAGGAAATGGGGATTTTATAGTATCCTTCCCCTGCAGTGGGGAGGAAATGGGGATTTTGCAGTATCCTACCCTGGAGGGGGGAAGGAATGGGGATTTTATAGTATCCTTCCCCTGGAGGGGGGAGGGAATGGGGATTTTATAGTATCCTTCCCATGGAGGGAGGAGGAAATGGGAATTTTGCAGTATCCTACCCCTGGAGTGGGGAGGAATGGGGATTTTATAGTATCCTTCCCCTGGAGGGGGGAGGAAATGGGGATTTTGCAGTATCCTACCCCTGGAGTGGGAGGGAATGGGGATTTTATAGTATCCTTCCCTGGAGGGGGGAGGAAATGGGGATTTTGCAGTATCCTACCCCTGGAGTGGGGAGGGAATGGGGATTTTTTAGTATCCTTCCTCTGGAGGGGGGAGGAAATGGGGATTTTAAGGGTGCAGAGGATGTGCCTCTTGTCGGTCGAGGCATCGGCTGCCCTCCCTTCTTCTGTCTTATCTCTCCGTCCGTCTACCTTTGCGTTGGGAAAGAGGAGCAGAGTGGGAAAGCAAGACGGATTGCCATTGTCAGTTGCCAGACTTCCCGCAGGTTGGCTGGACGCCGCCCCTGCGCTCCCGCCCAGTAGCAGCAGCAGCAGGGCTGGCACATGAGTGTATGGCGGAGACACCCACAGCCTTCTCCGGCTCACTGATTCTCCCCAACCCCGCGATTTTCCTCCTTTCCAGCTGGGTGGTGGGAGCGCCTGGGATCTCCCTAGGTCAAAGCCAAGAGGAAGGGGGGAGATTCCATATGAAGGCATCCCAAGGCTCTACTTTAACCCATGTGGGAAGTTTGGGGGGGGTTGCATCTTTTCCCTGGCTTCTCCGAGCTTCGTTCCTCCCGCTTCCGCTCCTTCAGCTGGAGACAATTACACCCCCCCCAAAGAATCCCAGGCACACAAACAAGCAGCTTCCCCACCGTGGGCTTTGTTCTTAACCGACAGCGGGCAAAGGGAATAGAGAGAGGTGGCGGCAAGGCTACCTTTTGCAGGGAGAGCAGGAGCTTGGCCAACCATGGAAAGGTGCCCCGAGGCTGGGATCCAAGGTGCGCTTAGCTAGGCGAGGAACTTGTGCGGACACGCCGGGGCGTGGGAACTGAGGAAATGAATAGAGAGGGGGGCGTGTGGAGAAGAAGAAGCATGCCGAGCTGTCATCGGGGCTGCTGAAGCTTGCGAGGGAGATCTAGAAGCAGATGGGATGGGACTTGGAGTCCTATGATCTTGGCGAGTGGGGATTCCTGCGATGGGATTTGGAGTCCTAAGACACTGGCCATTGGGGGCTGCTGCGATGGGATTTGGAGTCCGATGTCCCTGGCGATTGGGGGTTCCTGCAAGGAGATGCGGAAATAGGGGGGAGGGGTATGCAGAAGCCCCCCGACCCCCTTCCTTAGAAGAGCCGGAAGCATTAGAGGAGGGGGCTTTGCACATCCCCCCCTCCCCCGAAGCCCAGCGCCTGCTTACAGCAGCCCCAGATTGCCAGTGTCTTAGGACTCGGCACGCTTCTTCTTCTCCACATGCCCCCCTCTCTATTCTTTTCCTCAGTTCCCACGCCCCGGGGGGTCCGCACAAGTTCCTTGCCTAGTTAAGCACGCCTTGGATCCCAGCCCCAGGGCATCTTTCCACGATTGGCCAAGCTCCTGCTCTCCCCGCAAAAGGTAGCCTCGCCGCCACCTCTCTCTATTCCCTTTGCCCGCTGTCGGTTAAGAACAAAGCCCACGGTGGGGAAGCTGCTTGTTTGTGTGCCTAGGATTCTTTGGGGGTGTGTGTGTGTAATTGTCTCCAGCTGAAGGAGCGGAAGCAGGAGGAACGAATCTCAGAGAAGCCAGGGAAAAGATGCAACCCCCCCAAACTTCCCGCATGGGTTGTAGATCCCTTGTAGGGGGAGGGGAGGGAGGGGAGGGGAAGAGGCTCCGTGGGTGGGGGAGGGGAGGAAAATGGGGGACGCTGCAGAGGTCAAGGAGATGAAGAAGACCTTCATTGTGCCAGCCATCAAACCCTTCGGATCACTACGATTTCGCCGCCGCCAGTTGCAAGGAGTGGGAAGGAGAGGAGGGAAGGAGGGAGGGGGGAAGGAAAAGAAGAAGGGATCTACATGGCTCTCTGGCCAGAGGGAGCTGCGCGGGGGGGAAACGGGCATCTGTCAAAACCCCGGATCCCGTCTCGGCCTCGGGTGGCTGCGGCAGAAGCAGCGAGCTTTCCCCGCTGCATAGGGATGTGGGAAAAGGGCTCGGGCACGCGGGGGGGAAACAGGCATCTGTCAAAACCCCGAATCCTGTCTCAGCCTCGGGTGGATGCGGCAGAAGCAGCGTGCGCGGGGGCGATGCTTCACTGGGAGCGACCTCTCTTTCCCCGCTGCATAGGGATGTGGGGAAAGGGCTCGGGCACCAAGTTTTCTCTCCCCCCTTCTTTCCTTCTCTCTCTCTGCTCTGGGAAAGGAGCAGCACTCTGGCGAGCCCCGAGAGATTCCCCCATTCTCTCTCTCTCTCTCTCTCTCTCTCTCCCGGCCCTTCCAAGCTGAGGTGGCAGGGGCAGGAAGAGGAGTTTGGGGGGGAGGGAGGAAGGGGAGGTGGCTGTGGCGGCTGGGCAATGGCCAGCAGCGGCCGAAGCAGGGGGAGGGAGAGCGAGATTTTGGCGAGGCGGCCGCGGGAAGGACCGAGGGAGGAGGAGAGGATGGGGCTGCTTGGGAACGGAGAGGACCAGGCCGCGGAGGGAAAGAGCAGCACGTGCCCAGCCGCTGCCACCTCCACTTCAGAAGGTTCCTCTGGCAGATTGTCTTCCCCGCGCCACCCTCACTCTGGTAAAGGAGCAGCGCTCCGGCGAGCCCCGAGAGATTCCCCCGTTCTCTCTCTCTCTCACTCTCCCGGCCCTTCCAAGCTGAGGTGGCAGGGGCAGGAAGAGGAGTCCGAGGGGGAGGGAGGGAGGAAGGGGAGGCGTTGGCGGCGGCTGGGCGATGGCGGGATGGTGGGAAGCGAGGCGCCGCCAGTGGTGGGAAGCGACCATGAGTCGAAAGAAGGGAAGTGACCACGAGGGAAAGAAGGTGGCGGGGGGACCCGCAGCTCGGTGGGTGTCTCCTCGTGGGACGGAACCCTCTCTCTCTCACTCGCTCTCTCTCACTGCCGCCCCATCCTGTGGCTGCTACCATGGACGGGGAGGAGGAGGAGGTGGAGGAAGAAGAGGAGGAAGCGGGATGAATACTTTTGAGAGGGGATGGGCGCGACCTGGGAGACACAGGGAAACTCCGCAAAGGGGGAGAAGGAGAGAGCCGTCTCCTCCCCTCAGCGCCTCCCGATTTCCACCAGTAACGTTACTCACCAGTTAAGCAGCAAGCAAAAGACGAAAGGAAATGGAGCGTGCTAAGCTAAGCGGACTCCAGCCAATCAGTGATCTGGCTGGGATGGAAAATTTTAAGCACGTGGTGTGCTTAAAGTTTTCCATCCCAGCCAGCTCACTGATTAACTGGAGTCCAGGCCAATCAGTGAGTGGCAGGCTGGGCTGGCTTAGATTTTTAGTGTAGAACGGAACGAGCGAGCGAGCTAGCAGCTGATGGGCGGGGGAGCGAGCAAGCTGTGAGCACCAAAATAAAGTGGGGTTTTTCGAGAACGGCCCAGGACACGGGAAAAATTATGGGAAAGTGTGCCTGTCCCGCCAGATGCAGGATGTCTGGTCACCCTATTTATGCTCTGCACAAAATGCATATATTCAATGAAAATGTGTTATGCTAAAGAAACCGTGAAACTAGTTGAAGGATTTTGACTGGTAAGATCCAGAAGAGAACCTTCTTTGTTTTCACCTTGCTCTTTGGAACATGTTACACCCGCTCCTCCCCAAGGTGAAGCAAGCCTCCTTCTTCTGGCCTTCCAAAAGAGTGTTAAGACAAGGCTCTGCCAACTGGCATGGGGATTGAGGATTGATATGAGATTCTTGGAATGGCTGGTGAAGTCAGGCTGCTCCCTTTCCCTTTTAAACATGTAACATTAGGTTGAATTATTCAGATTTAATAGATTCTGGCTTTATTGTTATTTCTTCAGAAAGCAGTTGGCCTATTTATTGATTTATTTACCTAAGAAAGCTGGAGAAATTAAACACTCTAATTGGAAAGAGCAACAATAGAGCCCCTTTGGCATACTCCCTGCTTTAAACGAATGACACTGAATGCATTATGCAGAAAACAGGGATATTGTATCTTAATAAGGAAACAACTATAAAATGGCAGGATTTGCACATGTAAGTGCTTTTTATTTTTCAGTTTTGTTGCTGCTTGGACAGCCATGCAGGTTAGCTAGATTTTGCAGTAATTTCCCACAGTTAAATGAATGAACATAATAGACTGATTACCAAGTAGCCATGTGTGACCTTTTCCTGAAGCCCTGTCTAGCAATGATAAAATGTTTATGTTACTCTTGGGTGTCTCATGTGCTCAACTAGAAATTACTTCTGAAATTTCAAAATGAGGAATAGTGAGAGCTGTATTAGCTTGTCCTTATTAAAATGACTTCACTGTTAGGGTCTATATTTTATCTTGTTACCTACTCTGAATTATTTGTAAGGTAAAATTGGGACATATATTTAAAACTATATCGATGTATGGCTAAGGATTTTTGCTGTGAGATATACATGCACAACGATGCCTCTGCATGCCTTTTTTTCTCCTATTCATTGCAGACAAAATAAGATTGGTTTGCAAAGTACAATATGCCTTAGCAAGAAAAAAGTACAGAATTGTTACTGACTACCTTCAGTAATTGTTACCAACCACACTGATATCAGAAAGACTACTTCTGTGCCATGACAACTTAGCAAAAATTATGTCATGGTGTCTAACAAACATATGTGTTGTATATTTGCATGAAGACATTGTCAGGCTTCTGTCCTTTATCCTCCCTGCCCACACAAACAAATGGAAGTTATTAATCTGAAACCCCAAGAATATATCTATTCAAAATACGTATTTCAAGAAGAAGCTAATTATATTTATTCTGAACGCTTTTAAATTCATGGGAACTATGCTACCAGTAGATCAGCCAATGAACCAAGTCAAGCCCAGATTGTTAATTTCCAAATTTGCTTTGCTTTGCAATAGATTTCCATTCCTTTACTATGAAGTCAGAATCATTATGCTCAATGGCTTTTCTTTTTAAAATTAGTCTTAACTCCTGGCGACTGCATGGACAGGGCCACATGGTTTCCTTGGCAAGATTGCAGAAGTGATATACCAGTGTTTGTTTTTCAATTTCACAGACTAGACTAGAACTGAGAGAAAGTCACCCAGCTGGCTTAAATGCCCAAAAGGATAACTAGAATTTGGGTCCTTCTGCTCTTGGTCCAGCACCTTAACCATACTTGTTATCTCAGTGGGTGGCATTTATTTGCATGTAAGTTTGATAAGGATATTAGTTTCCAAGTAAACTGTTTATTCCTCAATAAAACAGATGTGCAGCAGAGATTCTGTGCATCCTTATTTGATATGACTAAATCCTATTATACTTAATAATAATAAATAAACAGGTAAAGATCTGGGCAATTAATTGCTTCAGATTCTAACTCTTACGGTCTTTGTTTTCTATTTTTTCATTAGTAAGGCTTTCCTTTGTTTCTGGGTGAGTACAAAAAAGAAAATTTGGAGTCTGGGAGGATTTCAGTCAGGAGATTCAAAGAGATATGGGTGGGAGTAGGAAGGGGATAGATATTTAATTGAGCAGCAAATCTATACACTATTTGAAATTTGTTATTCTTCTTGAAAACCTTGCTTGAATTAGACTGCTGAGATTTGAATTCCGCCCTGAGCTTAGTATAAGAATGTTTTTCCCAAATTTTGCCTTTCTAAAGCTACTTTAGTCCTTTCCCCCATAGGGAAAAATAATATTTTAGAAGATTTCAGAGTGCAAAGTCTGCGCAGGAAAACCTTGTGTCGCACTTTTCAATCATCTCATGGGTAAACATAGTCGGTTGGGTAGCAGTATAACCTTACAACCTGTTGACACCATAATGTTTCTTTTAACTGTGCCTGCAAGCAGAAGCAATTATACTTTACAGTGAAGGTCCTAATTACTGTAAGGACAATGTAGCAAAATTGGCAGTCACAGAAAAACAAAGTTAAGTATTATTGCATTTTGTTCTACACCTCATGTAAAAACTGATCCACTTCCCTTTACTAAATAGGATTTTTTTTTAAAAAAATCACACCAATCGTTCGGTTACAACAGTTCATTTAATGACTGTTCAAAGTTACAACAGCACTGAAAAAAGTGACTTACGACAGCTTTTCACATTTAAGACATTGCAGCATCCCCATGGTCACCTGATCCAAAGTCAGACACTTGGTAGCTGTTTCATATTTATGACGGTTGCAGTGTGCCAAGGTTATGTGGTCCCCTTGTGACCTTCTGACAAGCAAAGTCATGGGGAAGCCAGATTCACTTAAGCCTGTTATCAACTAAATAATTAAAGTGATTCACTTAACGGTGAATCATTTAAAAGGGCAATGCCATGGAAACAACAAATAGAGTCCAACAGATAATTTATGGCATTATTTTAAAAAAGTGCTCTTTAAATAAAGGTGCTCAGTACTAAGTATTTTATCAGAAGTGTATTCTTGTTTATTACCCTGGAGAATTGATTCTGGCAGTGGCATCTATGACAAGGAACACTCCAAACTCAGCAAGATAATAGATGAAATATCATGTTTTACTTGTCTTTTTGGAATGTACTTGTGACATTCAGGTATAAAATGAGGAGAGGGGCGGGCTTGTATGACTGTAGAAGTTAATTCACATTTTCTTAATAAGCATGCCAGAAAATGGTGTTAGATTACAAAGTCTTAGAAACTGGATAAACAGTTGTCATTAAGTGGTGAGTACATTAAGACAAAATCTCTGTGAGCTGTTTGATCACCCTTTTTTAAGATTCCTTGGCAGGTAGACTGATTCTTCACTTAAGGCTGGAATATTTACCTGGACTTTGTCTATTATATTTTGGAAAACCTTTTCTTTTACAGACATAACTCTGATTCTATTCCTTCAAAATTCAGCAATAGTCTTTAGAGATAAACTTAAAAAAGAAGGACTGATGATCACTACAATTATCATTGTGTCTCTCCTGTGAAAAAGAGTTTAATTCAACTATGTATAAAATAGACTCTTTAGGTTGGGTTGTCTGCCTGGTGTACATGCCTTTGTGTGTGTAACTCTGTCTTATCCAACAAGAATTGAATATAATTGTGTAGTTGGGGTCTACCTTAGCTGATGTGGTAAAGATAAATAATGTCTCGAAGGCAGTGATGTCATTTGTCCAATCCAGAAAATACTGCCAGGTACAGAAATTTCAGTCATTACAATATATCGACTGCACCTCCTTCTAGGACAATCTTTCACAACTTGCTACTTTGCAAATGAGTTGGACTTCAATGCACATAATCTTCCAGCCAGCATATTATTTGTCATTGTTGAATGATGAAGTTGAAGTTGAAGTCCAGCTGGAAAAAATGCCTATTTTAGGACTTTTCTTTGGGTTCTGTGCATATTTCTTAATTTTTATGCCAATTATTGGGACATTACTGTCCCATTGCACTAGATTCCCTTTGAAAATATTAAAATTGTCCCTGCTAGTAACCATGTTATTTTTATTTATATTTGTTGTATGCCATGTACATTATGACTTTGTGGAAAGTATCATTGATTTTAATAGATTACTATGAGCATGAATGAATATTTTCATTTTAAAATATTTATTTCATATTAGAGAAAACTATTTCAGTTTTAGTTGGGTTTTAAACTCAGTCTTGATTACATTCAAAGAGGAATGAATACACTAAGGAGGCTTAAAGGTTATCTTGAAAGACTGCAGCTATTATATTCTTTTGTTTCTTTGCAACTGAATTTTATTCTTTTGTAGTATACTGTCTGAATATTTTCTTTGAGAAATTCAGCTTTTAGTAGTCATTCACATAATATTTGAAGAAATATCCCATTAATATTTCCCCAATGCATAAATAAAGAATCTGCAATGCCTTAACACAAAGAAGAATAAAAAACATAGGAACCATTTTTATCTAACATGCAATATGTGCACGTCCTTTAAATAAGTTCAGTATATATAAATTCCCAAGGTATAATACTCTGGTTGTAGAATTCATTTTTTTTTTAAAAAACAACCACTCAGAACTGTAACTGAAGATCACAGAAATGGGTAAGGTCCACAGAAACAAACCCTGCCAATAGTTGTGGAGAGATATTATGTTATTGTGTTATTCAGCTCAGGATGGAGTCCATTTGGAATCATGATAACTGGCCCCCTTTGAAAGAAATCTAGAAAAACTTAATTTCAGCATTAAATTGTACCCTTTTTCCTAAATTCATATAGTAAAAATGGGAGTGAAATATAGATTGCTCTTCTCAAGCAGGATGATTAATTTACAATTATCATGTAAAGTTAGTATTGTAGTAAAGGCAGCTATATTATCGCACAATTTCTGTGTTCTGATATTTATTTTCACAGCTGGAATTTTCAGCATGGACTAAATATTTCTGAGTCAAGACATATTTAAAAAAAAATTAGAATACCAGATTAATAGTCATAGTCAAGCCTGATTTTTTTTTTTTTTTTTTAGCATGGCCTTGTTTTGAATTCTAAGTGTTGGATTCACATCAGGGGAAAAAAAGCATAGGTTACATTGCAAGTTTACAACTAGTTTATAACCAGATTTCTTTTTAAAAGAATTTCCGGATATTATCTTTTATAGGGCATGAAAGAAAGTAGAACACAGAAATAATGGTATTAGAGAAGATCCATCTATTAAAGTACTTGAGATATTAAAAGCACATAAACTATTCCCCAAGGGAAAATAAGTTGCAAGTTTAACCATGATTATTTGCTATTCTACAGTATAAATATGTTTTTAATATTCCTGTACCCAAAGGGTATGTGTACTGTAGATTTACACGTAGCTGATTAAAATGGACTCAGTTATATTCATGCTAACTTTCTTCTCTTTTTATGTAGGATGGATTGCTATGTTGGGAGCCGTATGGCTTCTTGTGCTAGCCAACATTCATGATTTTGAAATGATTCTGAACAGAGTGGAATGGGCAACTCTCCTTTTCTTTGCAGCATTATTTGTTTTAATGGAGGTAAGATGAAGACATTTTAAAAGAGTGTTTAAAAACTTGGTGACAGCAAAAAGGAAACATTTCATTTTTACTTTCTTGAGTTGGTTTTCAATCAAGTGAAATATAGATTGCTCTTCTCACACAGAATGATTAATTTACAATTATGATGTGAAGTTATTCTTGTAAAGGCAGTACTGCACAACTTCTGTGTTCTGATATTTATTCTGCAGCTGGAATTTTCAGATATGGACTAAATATTTCTGGGTCAAGACATATGAGTTAGGAACTCTTGGTATAAATATGCTCTGAATAAAAGAGTGTAAAGGACAATTTCTTTGCAAATACCGACAGATGAAATCTATCATCCCCATCCTATATGTTTACTATATGGTGTGGCATAGAGGAAGGATCACCATATTTACTATTTTTCCTCTTAACATAAAAATGTTAAGGCTGACATAACCAAGAACCATTCCCTTTGGGAATCTCCAATGATAGTATGATGTCTTTTGAGAAACCGTTGATGTGAATGCTTGCCTATTGTTCGTGCTTTCTCTGGCATTTTGTCTGTTAAATATTTTGAGTTTAATAGAATTATAATTTTGCTAGCTGTACTGAGTGGCTTGTGTGCTTGATCTAATCAGGATATAGGGATTGAGTGCCTTGACTATGTGCTAGGTGCAAATTAAATCGGAGACTATCCAATTTTTCAGTATTAGTTTTGATTTGGTGTGAGATTCTGTTAATAGTCAAGATATGTAACCTTTCATGTGGCCTCAGTATATTTCTGATGTAGCCTGTGCCCCCCTCCCCGCAAAGGTTTTCATCAAATATGACTGACTGTGAAAAAGGGGGAATATATAAAATGTATGGGGAATATCTTAATTATATTTAATTAAGGTAATTAATTTCATCATTGTTTTCACCCCAACAACTTTTTCCTTTGGCCTGCTATGTTTTTGAGCACAGGTCCCAGAATGCTACCCCAAAATTGTGTAGCCTGAAACAAAGTGATCTATCCCTTCGTTCAAAAATTGTGTGAATTAAAAGAAGGAAAAGGAACTTTAGGAAATTATTCTCTTGTAATTATCACTATCTACTCTCAGGACTGAAAAGGAAATCCTGCTTTACAGAGCATTGGGATCCTTAAGATTAAGATAAGATAAGATATCGTGTTTTCCCAAAAATAAGACAGGATTTTATTTTCTTTTGACTCCCAAAATAAGCACTTGGCCTTATTTTCAGGGAGGTCTTATTAATTTTGAGGTGCAGAAGGTGGTGAGCATTGTTAAATATATGTTTGAAGGGAAAGACACAGGAGCCATGGAATCAGAGAGTAGATGTTTATTGCGAGATGACAGCGATTCAGAATGTGTTACAACTGTCACAGTATTTATACTCTCAGGTACCAACTGTCATTTAACTGTCATTACAACCACCAATCACAGGCTGTGCTTCGCCCGACCAATTAGAACGCAGCACAGGCTGTTGCTGGGCTATAACAAGCATGATCACCTCATGGCTGCTGCTGTGTTGCAATATTTTCAGAAAGGGCTTATTTTCAGGGGAGGGCTTATTTTAGCACATGCACTCAAAAGCCCGATTGGCTTATTATTCAGGGAAGTTTTATTTTCAGGGAAACAAGGTAAAACAACCTTTTGTCATTTTTGACTGTGAGCTAATGGCCCACATTAAAATGAAAATTTTAAAGACAGGGCTTTATTGCTTGACAAAAGTGAAGACTTATACATATTACAGAAAGGGAAGATCTCTTAAATCCAAGATCAGTGCAAAGATTTATCTTACAGCTGTGTCCCAAATTGCAAGCTTTTTTACTTTGAGTTCAGTGAATTAAGAAAATCTTCATCTGCATTTCTCCAGGGTGCTCTGTTTCCCATTTCAATGTTTTATCTGTGTAATCAAAGGTAAATTCAGTGAGGCTTACGGAGAGGCAAATAATATAGAAAATTTAGCTAAGTTTAAGAATCTTAGAAAGAGAAAGAATGAATACTTTCATCCAGTTGTTATATCATACAGCCTAGAAAATTCTTCTGCTGATGGATAGAGTAAGGTAACTATATGGAAAAATACATTGTGTGCCCTAAACTCTTCTATGGGATGAAATGAATATAAGCCATGCCATAATGTTTTGATCATTGTAAAGAATAAGCACTGCTGCACTTTTAAAAACTCTTTAGATAGTAAATAGACAACCCTTCGACCTATTCTGTCATTCTTTGAGAGAAAAGTAGTACAGTGTCAGATTTATGGCCTGAGGTCTGGATGTGTCACATGCTGGTCCCGCCCCCACCCGGTTTAGCAAAGGGGAAAATAGTCTCAACACCGCTGTGACGATCTGAGTTTGACACCCCTAGTCTAATGTGAACAGAATGAACATTAAATTTTAAGATGACTCTATTTTCTTACCCCAATGCTGGAGAGTCTAATGATAATCTAAGAAGAGTATATATTATAAATAGAAAAATTGTAGTGGCAAATGATCTTCAATAATAAATCAATATTTATTTACCTAAGCGGTTTGACCACAGATGGGCAGTGGAAATAAGAGTGACTTCTGACTTCCTGACAGCTTCCCCAGGACTTTGCTTTCTGCCAGGGAGTATTACAGCCTGGATTTTTTTAATGCATGCTATAAATTAGCAAAATTTATATTCCTCAATTCAAAAATTGCTGTAGTATAATGTACTGTTTGGGCTAACCTGAGGGTACAAACAGATAAATACAATGTGAGTTTTCACAGTTCATGTACGTTGTATATGGTAAATTGTACGTCTCCCAATTTGTTTTCCTGCTAAATAAATTAAACTCCTGAACTGATAGGATTACAATATTCAGAGTAAAGGCACTTCTATGAAATGAATAAAGAAAGAAGTTACTTTGTTAAATTGAAAGACACTCCAGATCTCTATAAACTCACAAAGTTAGCAGAACTGGAGTGCCGAAATTATTTCTTTTAATTCAGGTGTGCTTATAGTAAAACAGTGCAATTCTAGGTGTCATTTGTCCTCAGTTCAATAAAAAATCCTAGGAAAGGGCAAACTTCTGAATACAAGTAACAGCGGAATAACTAGCAATAATTTTAGGATTATTGTAATGATTTTTACACAGTGCCAAGTCAGAAATCCTACATAAAAGAAAGAACTCCGTATGCACATACCACTAAGTTAATCAAGCTAAATGTAACTATTCAGGTAGAGGTAAGGTGTTTTTTTCCCAGGTCGGAAACAGCATGAAAATATAAACTCACAATGTAGCCCCCAATCATAGTTGAGTAAATCTTGCAGGTGTATTGGTTCTTCAAGTCTAATTTTCTTCTAGAATTTTGAGTATGCCACACTCAACTTCTCTAACCAGCTGAGCTACACTAATGACTTTTAGCCAAATTGTTTCTCTGCAGAACTTATCATAGCTCCAACTGTTCTGTTGTTTTTATTGCCATGCCTCGCTGAGTGTTCATCTCTTCCCATCACAGGGAAACATAGAAATGAACTTTAAAAGATTGGAACTACTACAGTAAAAGCAGAGGTTATTTTTAGATGATTCTTGTGTATAGCGGTAGACACATTATTTAAATGCTTTTCCTTTTTACAACTGGATGGATGCACAGTATTTCCATCATATTTTGACCATTGCAAACTTGACAATTATTCTTGTTTTATTCTCTTCATATCTGAGCCCGAGAGCCCAAGCGATAGTTGAATTTGGACCATATATTCTAAGAAACTCATTGTGGGTTTTATATTCGTCAGTGCACATCTAGGTGGCAGTGTCCATTTATTAGTTTTTCATCTATGTTTATTGCAATAAAATGGGAATGCTATGGGACAACTCAGCTAAGGAAAGTTGGTTGGAGGGGAAAGAGGTGTGCCTTCTTGGCTATAGCCCCAGCCTTCTGGAACATTCTTCCTTTGGAGTCAGAATGGCTCTCACCTTGTAAGCCTTTCATAAAATTCTAAAAACCTGACTATGTGTAAGAGCCTGGGATACTGAAGAATACAAAAGACACCGAGCAACTTAGAGAAACTGGAAAGGTCTTCACAGGTCACCTTGCAATGTAGATTTGCATAGTTATGATATATAATAATATGTAAAATGAAGAAATCTTATCTTTGAAATGCCAAGAATTAGATCGGAGTGCCTGCTGTATCAAAAAATATTCTGCATTTGTTTGGTGGCAGAAAAAAGGCATCAATATTATTTTCATGAAGAAAATGGAAAAAGAGGAAAAACTGTGGACAAAAGTTATTGTCTGCAGTTGGCAAGAGGTACATCAAATGCTAACCCAAAGTAAGCAAGCAGATTTTGGATACAGATTATTAATTTCTACCCAAGAGAAATTTGACCAAAGGCTTTGCAGACTTGCTAAGGTTTGTCCATGGGATTACCTGAACTGGGTATGCTGCCTGAAATAAATTGGAATAAAGCAAGTAAGAAAAATTCTCTCAACAAGCATAGAAATTTGTAAAGGAATGTTTAATATTAGTTGGTAAATGAATTACAAAGTGCAGACCACTTGAAGAAATAACTTTAATTCCGTGGTATATTTGTTGCCATGAAACACTGTTTAAAGACTTGTATGTTTGTTTTAATTTTTTCAAAAAACTGGAGAGAATATGTTTCCTCTTGAATCCGGCCAAGGTAGGGAAGTTATAAGTAAAATATAGTTTATTTTTGCACAATACTTCAAGAAATAGATTTGATTAAGGAGAACTGTCTAAGATAGTTTCAGAATTAAAATTGCATGTGGTTTTCTGGTAAAAATATTAAGAGTCCGAGCAGTAAAGCAATGTATTTGCTTCAGGGGATCTGATTTGTGAAACTTGAAATTTAAATGTAAATAGGAATAACATTTTGCATCCCTATCTTTTGATTAATGGTGATTTACAGAGTAGCATGTTCTAATATAATGCCAAATCTACTAATCTGTATAACTTTTTGTAGCTGGGTTACATATTATGAGTGAATAGCTTGAATCAGGAACAATATAAATTGAGATGGTAGTAATAAATGCTAAATGGTGTTCTGGACTTTATGACTTCCTGGATTAAGCCATTTTAACGGTCTCATTTCTCATTTATTTAGGCCTTAGTTCAGCTGTTTTGGGTCTTATTATTTAAATAGAAAAGAATATTTATAGCTCAGGGTTGAACTGAGGAGCGATGATGCTACCTAGTTGCGTAATGAAACATTTGCAAGCAAACAACTAAGTTCAGACATTATTAAAGACTTAATTTTACTGTAAATAAAGTTTTTAATTCAAAATTCTAGGATAGACTTGCCTCATAGGTAAGGTGAGCAGACGTCCTGCTTTTGGCGGGACAGTCACGATTTTTCAAAATTTGTCCCGTGTCCTGCTGCATGTTCAAAAAGTCCCAATTTAAAAAGGACGCCATTAAAAAAAATTATTTCTCTGAAGTGTCATTCCCGATGTGGTCTTTAGAGGGCAGTGGTTTCCCTCCCTCCGCTCGGCTTGCTCGCAGCCCTCCCTCCCCTCCTGCTCTTCCAATCATATCTCCCTTCCTTTCGATCTGGTTGCTTTTCTCCGGTCTCCTTTGGTAAGGGGGGTGGGTGGGAGGGAGGGAGAAGATCTGTCATTTTCCTTCCTTTAAAAAAAGGGGGAAAAATACCCAGAATTTATTGCAAATAAAGAAATCCACCCCAAATGGATCGGGAGGCGGGATGGGGGAGGGGAGTGAGAATTAGGGGAAAGGGGGATTTTCCTCCTGTGCCTTGGATTTCATTTATTTCTTTCTTTATTTTTAAAAAGTTGCTTTTCTTGTATTTCCTTTGCTCGTTTGTTTGGTTGAGGGGGGGATGAGTGGAGAAAAAAAAGAGAGAGAGAGATCTGGGAGCTTGAATTGGTGTGGTTGGAATTGGGGTTGTGGCATGGGGAGGGCAGTGTCTGTGTGTATAATTTGGAAGAGGCGGGGGGGATGGAGGAGATTTCCTTCTCTCCACTGCTCTTCTCTCGTCTCCTTCTGTCGGATGGGGTTGGGAGTGGGTGGGTGGGGGTGTACAATCCCGTCTTATTTTTTAATCTATCCCTTTCCTACCTTGTGATCTCTGACCCCCCGCCCCCCCGCCCCCCCCCCAGGTTCCCCCATTCCTCCTGAGATCTCGCAATTGCTGTAACCGAGCACTTAACAGCTGCAAATAAAAGACCCTGGTAGCTGCTAGCCTTTTGTTGCTGGTAAAAATCACACACACACACACACACACACACACACACACACACACACATTTTGACTGCTCTTTTTGGGCATCCAGTGTGAAGTGAGCAGGAATGAAGGCTGGATACACACACACACACACACACACACACACAGATTAATAACCCCCGTTTTGCAGCCCCAGACTCTTAAAAACTCATACATCTTTCCCCCTTTTCATTCATCTATCCCTCTTCATTCTTTACATTTCTCTACACATTTCTCTATTTATCGTATTAAGTCATCTCTTTTTTTAAATTATTATTCTGCTGGTCTTCCTGGGCAGCCTTGACGCCCCCCCCCTCACCCCCCAAAAAGAGGCAAGTTAGAAATTTAAATTTTCATCCAGCATGACTAAGGTATGCTTTATCCAATTTTCTCCTCTTGAGCTTCTGTGGGCAAGGGCAGTCTACCTGCCAGCGTCAGGAGTCATGGGAAAGGAGCAATACAGGGGGATTTACAAACTATATTCATGTAGACTTTCTAAAGATAATGCAAGCTAGCCTTAGCTTTCAAACAGTTCATTTAGTGACCAAAGTTACAATGGCATTGAAAAAAGTGACTGATGACCATTTTTCACACTTAGCAACCATTTTCACACTTAGCGACTGTTGCAGCATCCTCATGGTCACGTGATCAAAATTTTGATGTTTGGCAACAGATTCATATTTATGATGGTTTCAGTGTCCTGGGGTCATATAATCACCTTTTGACAAAGTCAAATGGGGAAACCAGATTCACTTATGTTACTAACTTATCAGCTGCAGTTATTCACTTAAGAACTGTGGCAAGAAAGGTGGTATAATGGGCTTAGTGACCAAAGTTACAATGGCATTGAAAATAATGACTGATGACCATTTTTCACACTTAGCGACCGTTGCAGCATCCTCATGGTCACGTGATCAAAATTTTGATGTTTGGCAACAGTTACAATTTATATTTGTAAATTGTAGTTATGTTGAAATAAAAAAAAATATTACAATACTATTTTTGCGTTGTATGAAAATGTTTGTGGCTCCGTATAAAATTTTTAATCAAGCCCCCCCCCCCCCGGTCAAAGGTGTCCCTCTTTACCAATCTGAAAATCTGGTCACCTTACTCATAGGATAAAAAGAGAGTGACAACAAGAATCTTCTCATACCACATTATTCAGATATTATTATACATATATTCTGTTTACTCCACATCATTGTAACCAGGTTTCTTTGTAAAATATATTTATATATAGTTTCAAGCTAGGATAAGTGTCACAAACATTTTTTGATTCTGATTTGACTGGGTGACTTCCCCATCCCAGGATAAGAATGTTGTAAACAGAGCCCTTTGGACTAGCCCCCGTTTAGTCCCACAATCTATTTTCGTACTAGTTGATCAATTTAAGGAAATCACTAATCTCCCAGATTAGTGGCTCAGTGGCTAAAATGCTGAGCTTGTTGATCAGAAAGGTTGGCAGTTCGGTGGTTTGAATCCCTAGCGCTGTGTAATGGAGTGACCTCCAGCTTATGTGTCCCAGCTTCTGCCAATTTAGCAGTTTGAAAGCATGTAAAAATGCAAGTAGAAAAATAGGAACCACGTTTGGTGGGAAGGTAACAGTGCTCCGTGTGCCTTCGGCATTGAGTCATGCTGGCCACATGACCACGGAGATGTCTTCGGACAGCGCTGGCTCTTTGGCTTTGAAACGGAGATGAGCACCACCCCTAGAGTTGGGAATGACTAGCACACAGGTGCGAGGGAAACCTTTACCTTTACCTTACTCTCCTAACAGATGACTTTCAAAGGCAGCCATACTGCAAACAATGCTAATAGCCATTGATTCCCATACCTTTTATGAATTGGTCCAACCTGTTTTTGAAGCCAGCTAAGTTAGTGGTCAAGATTACTTATAGCACATATCTTCATTTTGAGTGGGGATATCTGAAAGAATTTATAGAGGCTTCTGTGAAACAGTTCCTGTCGTGAGACTTATGAAATGTTTGCACTTAGATGAAGCTTATGTATTTTAGACTTTGTACTTTATTCATCTGCCATTTTCAACATGTAAACCTACAGGATCATAGTCAACAACATCTCTCCTTTTAATTATATATCAGCCATTTATAATATATGAAGATCATAATCAGATCTTCATCTACCTTCTTGGAAAATTCCTCTTAGAACATTCTCAGGCTCTGCAGAATTTCAATCAGTTATCTCTAAATAACCCCTTTCTAATTTGTTTTTGCAATTTTAATTCAGTACCTACATGTTACTTAATGTTAGTTCATCTCATCAAGGACTGTCTACATTCCATGGAATCTGTTTTCTAAACTTTTGTTCAAGGCAATAAAACTAGAGCCTTTGGTATAAAAAATTTATTCTTTGCTACTGACCCCAGTCTTCTTTTGTGGCTAGAGTATAATAATTCCTAAATTCTTGTAAACCGTTCTGAGCATTAACCATCTGCTTGAGAATCCATATTAACTGAAAAATTACATCAGTCTTTCCTGAGGGAAAAACAAATGTTTGTTTTAATTACTAGGGAGAGAGAGACAGTACCTAGGTTCCAGTTTACTAACTTTTGTTAGCTCTGTAACAAGTGTTTTAAAAAACTTGGATTAATAATTTCATTAATGGGCAATTATTTTGCCTAATAATTTAGAATGCATATTTTATTTGCTGAATTTACTTCATTTCTTTCTTTCTTTCCTTTAAAAAAAAAAGGCTTTGGCTCATCTTCATTTAATAGAATACATAGGAGAACAAACAGCTTTGCTGATAAAGGTATAGTTTACAATTTTTTTTTTAAAGGATAAGTTATATTTTTTCATATTTATGGTATTAAATTAATGATTATATTCTGCTGTCAGAGATATAGTCCTAGATTCAAAGGCAAGCAATGCAGTGAAATCCTGGGGTTTTTCTCTTAGATGAATTGTTAGAAGATGGAACTTTGGAATCAGGGATTTTTTTAAAAGAAAAAGCTCCAATATTGGATCTGGATATTATTATTCTCAGGCTACAGTTAGCGCCGGGAAAGGGAATCAAACATAGATTCTTCCTTGGTTGTAGGAGAGCCTCTTCCAGTCCTTTGGACCTGTGAATATATTTGATAGGGAAAACACCTCATAAGTGTTTAAAAACGTATGCAAAAAAAAATTAACAAAGTAGCTACAACAGTATACAGCAGCTGCAAAATAGCAGTTTATAAGAAAAAAAGATGGCAATTTTGCTTCTTTACCAATCATAATGATTCCCTTGAAGAGTGGCTGATTTTTGTTTTTTGAGGGAGGAGGCACATAGTCACTATTATAAATGAACAGCTATGAGGCTTATTTGGAATCTCAGAGGATTTTTAAAAAAAAATAAAGATGACTCTTGATATGTTTAAGTATATTATTGTATATATAATGTACATCATATAACTAGCCATTAATTGGCTGATTAGTTATATAATAAAAAACTATATTTTGAGCCACGGTGCCAAAATGGTTAGAGCGCAGTACTGTAGGCTATTTCTGCTGAGTGCCGGCTGCCTGCAATTTGGCAGTTCAAATCAAACCAGGCTCAAAGTTGACTCAGCCTTCTGTCCTTCCGAGGTGGGTAAAATGAGGACCCAAATTGTTGGCTGTAAACCACTTAGAGAGGGCTGTAAAGAACTGTGAAGCGGTATATGTCTAAGTGCTATTGCTATAACTGGGAAAAGGGCCCTGTAAATTTTGGACTACTTTTTCCCCAAAAAACTATTCAGCATATAGCTGGAACACAGAATAT
Organism: Thamnophis elegans; assembly: GCF_009769535.1. Lineage (NCBI taxonomy): Eukaryota > Metazoa > Chordata > Lepidosauria > Squamata > Natricidae > Thamnophis > Thamnophis elegans. Next base: position 31,393,109 of record NC_045551.1, read on the forward strand.
AATTTTTATGTAATTTTATATTTCTGTGTCTTTTTCTTATTTCTACTGAATCAGATAATTATGCTATTTTTATGTACATATTTGAATTGAGTTTTTAAAACAAAGCATTTTAAACAATGACTTCTACTACACTGCTCAAAGATATAATAAAGTTGACCTATCTAACATTGAGTTATATACAAATCTGCAGAATTTTAACATGAGTTATAGCAGGATAAATCAATGACAATCTTATTTGCAAAATAATTGCTTTCATTGAAAAGGCCATCTATTTAATCCTTCCTTTCTGTTCTGCCTGTCTGCCAGGTGGTCCCTGAAGAGCAACGCCTGACAGTTGCTATTATTTTAATTCTGTGGGTCTCTGCATTGGCATCATCTCTAATTGACAATATTCCATTCACTGCTACAATGGTAAGTCATATATCTTTGCATCCTTCTGTTAGGGATACAGTGTAGAGTAACTGCATGTCACCAGTTGTTTAGGTCACTATACATTTTTCTTCAGTACTTTCAGATATTGATTTATTAAAGTAATTTCCACCTTTCCCATTACTTTATTAAAAAGGGGACTCTTACGTTAATGCTCTGAGATGTGAAAGTTACCATAGCAATTCCCATATTCCATTAAAAAAAGTTAACAGTTAAACGAAGTAAAATGAGATTAGACTGACAAGATTTCTTTTTAACAAATCCATGCTAATAAATCCATCACTATGTTGTTTTCAAGTGCTTAGAGATGAAGCTATATTTATTTGATCTAGAATCTTTTCAGATATTGATAACCCTCTGCAACCCTTTTGGTTCTTCTATTTTCCCTTTTTGAAGATAGCCATAGAATTGGTATGTGCATTCTTGAAGGGAAGAGTCTCCATCACACCTGAGGTGAGGGGAATGAAGTGGCCACAATGTGTCAATGGTGGGTTCCTACTGGTTTGGACTGGTTCGGAACCAGTAGTGATATGGTGGCCTGGGTCACTGGAACTGGCAGTGACCCACATCTGCCACGCCCCTGAACTGGTTCCCCAGTCAGTGCCACTGGTGCTGCCATCTTGGGTTTTTTTGTTCTGCTCATGCGCAGAACAATTTTAATTGGACTGCACATGCATACACAGTGTGCATCCAGTGCCCATGCTGGAAGCGCATCCACAAGCAAACTGGCAGTAGTTCTGACTGGAACCCACCCCTGATGTCATCCTAATGGTGACCTTTACATTCTGGACCATCTTGACTCTCTCCTTTTTTAAAATGATAGAACCATTGAGAGATTCTACCTTCAGAGTGTTATTTGGGAATTTGATTTGATTTGATTTGATTTGAATTTGATTTGTTTATTTATAGGCCGCCCTTTTCCCTGAGGGGACTCAGGGCGGCTTACAATCAAAAAAGGGAAGGGGAGTGTAGGACAATACCAAAAAGAGATGTGCACAAAGTAAATTAGACAGTAAAACTCAACATTCACTCAGCATTCGGGAGGGGCGAAAATAAGATTATCCCCAGGCCTGACGGGCTAGCCAGTTCTTGAGGGCTGTGCGGAAGGCCTGGACGGTGGTGAGGGTACGAATCTCCACGGGGAGATTGTTCCATAGTGTCGGAGCCGCAACAGAGAAGGCTCTCCTCCGAGTAGTCGCCAGTCGGCACTGACTGGCGGATGGGATACGGAGGAGGCCAACTCTATGCGATCTGATGGGACGCAGGGAGGTAATTGGCAGAAGGCGGTCTCTCAAATAGCCAGATCCACTACCATGGAGCGCTTTATAGGTGGTGAGTAAGACCTTGAAGTGCACCCGGAGACCAACAGGTAGCCAGTGCAGCTCACGGAGGATCGGTGTTATGTGGGCGAACCGTGGTGTGCCCACGATCACTCGCGCGGCCGCATTCTGGACTAGCTGAAGTCTTCGGATGCTCTTCAAGGGCAGCCCCATGTAGAGCACATTACAGTATTCCAGCCTAGAGATCACAAGGGCTCGAGTGACTGTTGTGAAGGCCTCCCGATTCAGGTAGGGCCGCAACTGGCGCACCAGGCGAACCTGGGCAAATGCCCCCCTGGTCACAGCTGAGAGATGGTGGTCAAAAGTTAGCTGTGAATCCAGGAGGACTCCCAAGTTGCGGGCCCTTTCTGAGGGGTATAAATTTTGCCCCCCCAGCCTGAGTGATGGTATGTTGGTCAAATTTTTGGGAGGGAAACACAACAGCCACTCGGTCTTGTCTGGGTTGAGTATCAGCTTGTTTGCTCTCATCCAGTCTTTAACGGCTTCCAGTCCCCGGTTCATCACGTCCACCGCTTCATTGAGTTGGCACGGGGCGGACAGATACAACTGTGTATCGTCCGCATATTGGTGGTATTTTATCCCGTGCCTTCGGATGATCTCGCCCAGCGGTTTCATGTAAATGTTAAATAGTAGGGGGGATAGGACCGACCCCTGCGGCACCCCATAGGTTAGGGGCCTCAGGGACGATCTCTGCCCCCCCACTAACACCGACTGCGACCTGTCCGAGAGATAGGAGGAGAACCACTGCAAGACAGTGCCGCCCACCCCTATCTCCCGCAGTCGTCGCAGAAGGATACCATGGTCGATGGTATCGAAAGCCGCTGAGAGGTCCAGGAGAACTAGGATGGAAGCATGGCCTCCATCCCTAGCTCTCCAGAGATCATCAGTCAATGCGACCAAAGCGGTTTCTGTGCTGTAACCGGGTCTGAAGCCAGACTGGAAGGGGTCAAGATAGTTAGCTTCCTCCAAGGTACGCTGAAGCTGGAGAGCCACCACCTTCTCAACAACCTTCCCTACAAAGGGGAGGTTGGAGACTGGACGATAGTTATTAAGAAAAGCTTATTTTCTTCACATTTATTTCAATAAACTGCTATTACAGTATATACTGCCGTGAGCCATCTGTTAAGATTTTTCAGTTTTATTACTATGACCTAGAAAATGTTATATTAAATCAGCTATAACAATAATTATGAAATTTCTTGTATGTCTACTCCTAACCAAATGTTAAAGAATATTTTAAACAAATAATTAAAATTGTTATTTCCAACACCATACAGCATATGCCCTCCAATCATTCTGTCTTTTGTCGGGCAGAAATAAGAGATAAAAGTCAAAAGGCAAAAAGGGGGTATCTAAAATGCAAAATACACTGTAGAACATCTTCAGATCAAGACCATTCAGTAATCATCTGTCACTGAATAAAACTACTACACATACACACAAACTCATCAGCAAAAGCTCAATTAATACATTTCTTTTAAAAAATCTTCAGAGGCGATATTTTCTTGTATAATATATTTAGTCAAAACTTTGATTAAAACAAAAAATAAAGGGCACCCTTCCCTTGTACCCTTTTATATCTCTCCCATGATTTAATCAAACCTCCATTGATGATGATGTTAGTTTGCTAAATTGCATAAACAGACATAATCCCTTGAATAAATTACTTCCCAAAGTCTAGATTTTCTAAATTTAAAACATTAGAACCAATTTAAATTGTCAAACTTTCTCTTTGTGAAAAAATATCAGCTCTGTTTGTTTTTCCTTGTGTTATTGTAAATACTCAGTGACATTCAAAATAGTTCTCACATTGTCCCTTAACTGCCTTTTCGGCAAAAATTCAGATAGATTAATCTTTGGATCAAATATTTTGTGTGCTTTTGTGGTTTTGGTGGGATTATTTTTAAAAGCCCCTACAGTTCTCAAGGAAAATTCTAGAATAGTCTTTCCCTTTATGCTAATTTCCATACATAAAGTACTTAGATGAGCATTCACCTAATCCCAGGATAATTGTAGCAAACACTTTTAAAAGAAGTTAGAAATTAAGTTTCTTGTCTTCAGTGTAACTGGTTATTATCTTTAATCTTAATCTTATTGTTTCTCTTACTATTTATTATTTTAATATACATTTTGTAGATTCCTGTACTTCTCAATCTAAGTCAAGATCCTGACGTTAATTTACCTGTGAAACCACTGATCTTTGCATTAGCCATAGGTGCCTGTCTTGGAGGTAAGCAGGGATGATGATAGTTTGAAGATATATGGAATTATATATATTATCAGTGAGAGCTAAAGCAACAAGCTAAATTTAGAGTTGTGATTTTTAATTTCTCAATCAGATTAAACACTTTTGTAGTTAACTAAAATGTGATCCACAACTAATCAAATTGCACATTTAAAAATATTCATTTTTAAAATATATCCTGTAGCACATGAAATCATTATTTTTATATCCTCAACGAAATAGTAATTCTTTAGAAAGTGGGACTGAAATTGACTTCATGCTTGATTTCCCTGGTCTGGCCAAGGAAGGTATTAGTAATTCCATTAACGATAATATCATTCTACAATTTCCATTGGCATTGACCACTATTATCTTGATGTTGTAAATAATATTCTCAAGTGTTGCAAGCCATCTCATTAGTTCTGTTTCTGAAGAATATAATCTGGAACATTTGCATCTTGAATGCAGATAGTCCCTTAGGTAGCATCTGCTAACCTATGGCTGTCTTCTCCTATTTTAATCTCATCAGCCTTAGCTTTCACAGATGCAACACAACAGTTATTACAAGCAACTATTATTTCAGTATGCTCACCTGGGTAATTGTCATTGGCATCAGCCCTAATATCTTTTCTGCTCAAAATTGCCTGGGGCACAATTGACTGGATATTCACAGTGTTTTACTTCCTTGCATTCCTTGCCATAGTACAGAGTTATTTTTCAGTCATCTTACGATACAACATAAATGAATGTTCTTGTCTACTAGGAGCTGGTAGGCATCATCACTAACACTGTCTTCGTTCAAACACCACATTTAATCCAGCTGTCATAATTATATGTATTAAAGTGGTTTTGACCATGTATCATTACCATCATTGTCATCTACAGTGTCTTTTTCAGTGCTGTTCAGTTTGCAGCCCGGTCTGTCCACATTTGAGATGATTATAGATATGGCTACAGTTTTGATTCATTAACCAGAATATTGGTCTTAAGTTTATGATATTTATGTTTCAGTGTCATAAAGTGGAACCAAGTCAAGTTTACCTCTACACCTCATTCTTGAAAAAATTGACTAGTCCATTGGGAGACCACTGATTATGTGCATCTTGCATTCTGGAACAATATCTGAGTGGATACTTAGACCCCTCCTCCAAATTCTCATAATTTCACCAATGTGCTTTTAGATATCTTTTTGGGAAGAGAAAGGAACTGTTGTGAGAATGAGGAAGATGCTTTCCAAGCTGACTGGTCTTAGAAATCAGTGACATGTGTAACAAACAAGGACAAAAATGGTGATGATCTTGATGCTGCAGTTGCATATTGCATATTCCACTATAACCGTGATGGAGAACCTATGGCATGCGTGCCACAGTGCCATGCGGAGCCATTTGCTTGGGCATGTGAGGTGCTACCCTGTCAGATGGCCAGTGTGCATGCATGTGCTGGCCAGCTTTCAATCTTCTTTTGAGGCCTGTTTTCACCCTCTGGAGTCTTAGCCTCCGGAGCGTGAAAAATCAGTCCTATGGGCAAACTGGAAGTTCAGGAATGGACTTCTAGTTTGCTTGTAGGACCATTTTTCACCCTCTGGAATCTCCAGGCGCCTTCAGGAGGCTTCCCTGAAGTCTCTGGAGGGCAAAAACTGGCCCTACGGACAAGCTGGAAGTTGCAATTCCTGAACTTCCGGGTTCCCTGTAGGTCCATTTTTTACTCTCTGGAGACTTCAGGGAAGTTCCTGAGGCCTACAGAGGGTGTTGTGGGGAGGCTGTTTTTGCCCCCCAGGCTCCTAGAAAGCCTCTGGAGCCTGGGGAGGGTGAAAAAATGTGCCAAAAGCCGGGGGGGGGGGAAAGCTGGTCGACCATTTGCATGGAGGGGAGTCACACACATAGCATTATGGGTGTGGCATGCCCATACATGACCCTCCTGCGGTCCCCCTGCTTTTGGCACGGGAGCCAAAAAAGGTTCGCCATCACTGCACTATACTATTTAATACAAATATCTAAATTGTGAGACATGCATAATGATGATGCATGTGTCATATTTGGCCTCCATGGTCCTCCTGCAGAAGCTCAAGACAATAATTCCTTCATTTTCATATTCAATATTCCTCCATTTTCATTGATCTCTCAAATAGGATCTAATCAGGACTCAGTCAGACATCTTCATCCAAGGAAACCAGTCCATGGAATCTAGTATTTCAGAAGCAGAAGGTTTATGTCTCTACTAATACTTTTTTTACTCTGATGCTAAGAATTATGATCTGAACAAAAGAAAAGAATTCACAGCCTAAGTAGACTAAAACCAACTTGTAGAGAGCCAGAAGTTAACTCAATAATTGATTGCTTATCAAAGGAAGGATAATAGTCCTGAGGCTTTGCAGCATCAGAACTGAACAAAATCATGGCTACAGAACCTAAGCTGCAGTTGGTGGGACGTACAGAGAAAAGAATTTAAGTAGATTGAAGCCTTGATGAAACAATGAGCCTATCCTTGATATTGATAATCTCTTATTGACAGTGGTGGTTAGAATGCAATATTACAGGCTAATTCTGCCAAATCCCAGCAGTTCGATCCTGACCAGCTCAAGGTTGACTCAGCCTTCCATCCTTCCGAGATCAGTAAAATGAGGACCCAGATTGTTGTGGGCAATAGGTTAACTCTGTAAACTGCTTAAAGAGTTCTGTAAAGCACTGTAAAGCAGAATATGTGCTATTGCTGCTGCTATAATGCAAACCTAGACAATTGGAACTATTTATTTACTTATATTTCATTTTTCTAGACCACCCATCTCCCTTCCAGGAAGGCTTGTTTTTTTAATCTTTGTAACCCTGGTACCAAACTTTTTATTGGAACTTACTATTTTTGTGTGATGGTTGACACCTTGATAAAGGATTATGTGTACAGTTTTTATTGTAAGTGAATTGATATTAATTTAATTTAATTTAATTCCAGAGATTTGTTAGGCTGTTTAAAGTGGCCACTTTCCAGAAAGGTACATATTGCTTGTTCTTGACTCATCGAGTCTGCTTTACCACGCATAGGGTAGCATTCAAGCGATAGAGTGGCTCTTTTTCTTTTTGCAAATACAATACAATACATACAATACATAATACTACACATATTAACTGCAAGCAGAATCATTTTAGCACAGAATTGGAAACAAACAGATACCTCCCCCAGACCCAATTATAAGGAAAATCTATGAATGTGAAATGGATAGACTGTCTATGGAAATGAAGGAGAAGGAAGAAACCGAGTACTAACAAATTTGGAATAGATGGTATTCCTGGCTTGAGAGCAAGCATAGAACTTCAGGTACAAATGATAAAAGTATAATATATAGAGTGTATTTAAATAAGTATATAACTTAGGATAATGATATAGAGATGTAATTTGGATACTGATATGGAAAAGCTGTTATATGTGTAAATTTGTATTTTGTCTTTTAAATGTTAGAAAATTCAATAAATACTATTAAAAATAAAAACAAAAATCATTCATATAGAGGACTTTTCTAGTGGAATGGAATAGGTCATATTTTTTGCTGATTACTTGGAGATTGCTCCTTCTTCATGCATAATTTCTAAAGAATTAAAGTTTCCTTTTGGGATTTGAGTCTGAAATATTTTCAGTGGTTTCTTTAAAAATTTATCTAGCTGCTATCTTCATATTTTGAGGTATTTTTTCCTGTTTTTTTTTATCCTGTTGTGAGCAATTTTAGAAAGATACATCAAGATCAAAATGGTGTTTACCAAAAGATGAAAGATGAACAGATGGCAACATTATAGACCAGATATCATGTTATAAATATGTAGGAAGAGTGTTTCAGCAACTGGGCCTTGAGGCAAAAAAAATAACTTGCCACTGATAATACTCTGATAAGTGAAGTAGCTGTTTTCAACTTTTTCAGTGTGAATTTAGGTATTTTAGTAGATGTCAAAATCTTTGCTGCTTAAAGTTGGAGCTAATTGCTTTATGGGTTTCAGGACCAGGTTTCTGATTAAGCTGAAAACAGTTTGACCAGATTTCCTTCAGGCTATCTTCTCAATAGCATTGCTATGATTGGAAGCAGCCTGATTAAAGTTGAAGCCAAGGTCTGGATTTTACTGATTAATTTTGGTTTCAGTTAAATTTCTTCCTAGTAGGCTTAGAACCTATCACTTTGATTGACAATTTTCAGTCTCTTGGCACCGAAATCTGGAAACCAAATTGGCCTCATCTGGATTTTCTTTTAATGCCTTATTATCTATAGGTTTTTAAAAAGCCAAATGTGTTATTTGATTAACAACTTTAAATTGTGAGCATCAACATGATCTGGCTAAGTGATCAGTACCCTTAGAGAACTTTTGAACCTTTTTCAAATAGCCTGTCATCTTACACAACTCAACCACTTCAAGGAAACATAAGGTCTTTATTCTGGCTTCCTTATATTTTACTCTTGGAAGGTAAAATTAATAATATCCCTATGGGAGACTGGCTCTGCCTTTGTGATTCAGGAGAAGCTGAATCTCTGACGCATATCTTATTGTGGTGACCATTTTGTTAAGATATTTGATTGATTTATGTCATTTCTATTTTTGACTCACAGACCAGGTAGCTCTGACATATTTTATATTTCCTTTTTATTATTTCTCTTAACCTACCCATTTTTTTTCTTTTCAAGTCTAGTAAATTACATTTCTGAAAATGGGTTAATGGCAAATTATTCAAGCACTAAGCTTTATTAAGTTTTTCCATTTTTTTTACTATTTCACTTACTTTGCTATCTTACTTGGGATTGATCAATGACCATAATAAAATGTTGATTTATAAGAAAGACTTACTAAATTTGTTTCCTCTTTAGTTCCCTCTTTTTCTGTCTTTGGTACTGTACTGGTCTTGAAATGTCAATTTACATTTTTCCATTTTAGTGTTCTGAAAGACTGCCTTTCTAATCTCTGATTTGTTATTAGACATGCAGTAAATCTAATTTTTTATGCTGGAAAGTTACAAAGTTGAAAATTGCATGGGGATAGAAAAATACTGTACTGAGTTATTTTATCTCAATTTCGTTTGTGGCAGAAATTAGTTCTCTCTGCATTTGCAGACTCCAAAAAATCGTTTGATATGTTTAATATCTTATAAGAAGTATTGATCCTGCAATTTTTGGGAAGAGTTTGACATTTCTCTCGCTCTCAAAATCCTGAAAAGGCATTCTGATCTTACTATTTTGTGAAAAGATAGATGTAGCACTAATCCTTGTAAGGGCTGCTGGAGTCTGGGTCTCCTGGCCCACTTCGTATGGCTGCCAGTCCACACTGGTCCCTCCCTGATGCACCTCTACTTGCCAGGGTCACATGATGGGATGGTGGTCATCCTCCTCTCAGCAGGCAGGTCATGTGGTGGGGTGATGGTTAGTCTTTTCTTCAGCAGGTGGCTCACATGATGGGGTGGTATTCAGCTGGCTGGTTGGACCGTCTTCCTCTTTCTCTCTCTTTACTCTCTCTTGAACGGCCTGCTGGGCTCCCCTTCCACAGCCTCTGCTCCTTCGTTGTTTCCTCTACTTGCCTTCTTTCATTCAAACTCTTCTCTTCCCCAGGCTTGCCTCACAGAAGCCTCTCCTATCATATCCCCGTCTCTTCCTTAGGCTTGCCCCATGGATGCCTCTTCTCTCCTATCCCCTTATTTCCCCCAGGCTTGCCCCACAGAAGCCTCTGCTATCCTATCCCTTAGGCCTCCTTTTCCTCAGGCATCCCTTCCTATCTTTCCCTCTTTTTTCCTTTTTTCCAGCCAAGCCTCTCCTTTCTCCTCTTGCACTCCCATTGTCTTCTCCCCTTCCTGCAAAAACCTCCTTTTCTTCCCTTCTCCCCTCTGCTACATAGAGAATGATAAAGACAGAATAAAAAGAAATTGGCTTCTGAGATACTATTCAAAAGGAATAAACATAAAGAAATTTAAAAGTAAAAATAAGATTTTTAAGGCTTGCTTATTTGACCAAGATTATAACATATACAATGTTTTTTTTCCTCACCCAGCATCTTCAAATGGTTTTTTTTTTGACTGAGACTGAATAGCAACAGCACTTAGCAATAGCACTTAGATTTAAATACCCCTTCACAGTGCTTTGCAGCCCTCTCTAAGTGGTTCACAGAATCCACGTATTTTCCCCAACAATCTGGGTCCTCATTTTACCCACTTCTTAAGGATTGAAGGCTGAGTCAACTTTGAGCTAGTGAGAATTGAACTGCCAATTTGCTGGCAGCCAGCAGTCAGAAATAGCCTGTAGTACTGCATTCTAACCACTGCACCACCAGGGCTTTTCCTGTTGTTGAATATTGAATATTTGTTTATAGATATGATATAGAAAGCGGCTATTTTTTCTGTTAAATCAACAGATTTAAATAATTTTAATAAACACATTTATTTATTTTAAAGTAAATTGAAAAATCATAAGCTATGGTATTAAAACTGAGGGAAAGTGTTAAATTTGTGAAGGACTTTCTGAAAAGAGATAAGATGATAAGAAATTAATTTATGGGACATTATGTGACTAAATTTCTATACACTGCATTCAGAAAGTATTCAGATCCACTTCATTTTTGTCAATTTTGTTATTCTGCAGCCTGATTCTACGTTTGTTGAAATTCATTTTTCCTCATTAATCTACACTCAGTATCCCATAATGATAAAGTGAAAACAGAATTAGTTTTGCTGATTAAGACTTAATAATAAAGCTTTATTATTAATACATAAAAGATGATATATGGGATGAAGGCATTTTAGGTTGAGATGTTAGAGAAAGTAATATGTTACTTAAATTAAAAATAGAAGGGACAAATTGTGTGTGTTTTATATACACACATACATACACACATATACATATATACACATATGCAAATATACACACATACATATACATAACATACATACATATCTTTTCCTCATATTTTTCCCTTTCCCCTCATTTCTATTTTCTTCTTGCACTTTTTAAATGTTTTTTTCTTTTCTTTTTGTATTTTATCTAGTTTGCATTAGTTTTATCTTTTATTTTTAAACTTCAATAAAAATTATTATTAAGAAGCGGTAACTTTGTAATTAAATTTAATCCCTCTGAAAATGTGTTCTGTTAGATAGATTGCATCTCAGTGTTTAACTGGTGAGATTTCAGTGTGTAAATTTATCTTTCATCAAATGTTACTAGTGAAGCAAGCAATTCCACAAAGAACCAGGGCTTATCTGAAATTTATAAAAACAATATTGAACTTATAACTGTTATTTCTTTAATGTATCTTTATGCTGTTTTACAAATAGTGGCTATGCAGAAGCTGTAACAATGACAATTTGCTAGACTAAACCTAACTAAGAAGGGGATTTACAGAGAGATATTAAAGAATTCAATATGATGGCCATTGTTGCCATATTACTTAGCCACCACAATGGATTTCCTGTAAGAAACTTTTCTATTTCTGTTTTGGCCTCAATAAAAATTAACACTGTGCTACATTTTCTAATGATGTTCAGTTTCAGCAAAGAATAGTTGCCATTTGTTAACATACCTTGACCAACAAATGAAATCAGAAGGATCAAGTGTCTCCACAGACAAAAGATGAAGGCAATATTATTTGTGTTAAATCCACAAAACTGGTGCAAATTACTCCAATAGTGAGAAATCTCTCACGAAGTGAAATTGTCCATCTTGTGTATTCAGCTTAATAGGGGGTACTTTGGATTTCTTCCCTCTGAGAGGTCTATGGGAGGAACTGTTCTTGGTCATTATTCCAATCTTTTGGAATAATTTCTTCTGATATTCAGACTGCCCCTGCTTTGCTGTTCTTCAGAATGCTTTGAAAACTTGATTGAATACTAGTTCACAGGGAATTTGCATTTGCTTGACTGCATCTTTCTTGTAGGACAGAAGGTTATGATTATTTTTTTTAAAACACTAAGTTTGTATTGAATTGGTTTTGAACTATTATCAGTGTTAGCACAAGTTATTTGTGGTAGAGTATACCATTCCATTTCAAATGACTTGTGTTAAGAATGATAACAGCTGAACTGCTGAACCGTTATCATTATTAACACAAGTCATTTGGAATAGGATGGTATACAAGTGAATACTTCTCCCCCATTCCCTGGGCAAACATTGTTTGGACTGGTAATTCAGTCTTAAGGCAACTACCAACAATTGAAGAACTGCTCCTATTATACTTGATGGAGACCAGCTAACCTAAGATTAAAGATACACACTTGTGTATACAATCCTACTCTTCTCTGTCAAAATGTTCCCACTGTATTTATTATTTTTGTGATTTGTGATTTTATTGACATTTGTAGGCCGCCCTTTTCCCTGAGGGGACTCAGGGCGGCTCACATAAAATCAGGGAAGGGGAAATGCAGACAATAACAAAGACACATATAATAATTATCCCTAGTCATTGGAGTGTGTTATGCTTTACTCCATTGGTGTTCTTTTTACTAGTACCTAAATAAATATAATAGTATTAATATACTCTCAAGAAATGTGTAGTACTTTAGGTACAGGTGAAACTCGAAAAATTAGAATTTCGGGCAAAAAGTTCATTTATTTCAGTAATGCAACTTAAAAGGTGAAACTAATATATGAGATAGACTCATTACATGCAAAGGAAGACAATTCAAGCTGTGATTTGTCATAATTGTGATGATTATGGCTTACAGCTCATGAAAACCCCAAATCCACAATCTCAGAAAATTAGAATATTGTGAAAAGGTGCAATATTCAAGGCTCAAAGTGTCCCACTCTAATCAGCTAATTAAGCCATAACACCTGCAAAGGGTTCCTGAGCCTTTAAATGGTCTCTCAGTCTGGTTCAGTAGGAATCACAATCATGGGAAAGACTGCTGACCTGACAGTTGTGCAGAAAACCATCATTGACACCCTCCTTAAGGACAGAAAGCCTCAAAAGGTAATTTGAAAAAGAAGTTGGATGTTCCCTAAGTGCTGCATCAAAGCACATTAATGGAAAGTTATGTGGAAGGGAAAAGTGTGGAAGAAAAAGGTGCACAAGCAGCAGAGATGACCGCAGCCTGGAGAGGATTGTCAGGAAAAGGCCATTCAAAAGTGTTGGGGACTTTCAGAAGGAGTGGACTGAGGCTGGAGTCAGTGCATCAAGAGCCACCACACACAGTTGGATCCTGGACATGGGCTTCAAATGTCGTATTCCTCTTGTCAAGCTGCTCCTGAATAACAAACAACGTCAGAAGCGTCTTACCTGGGCTAAAGAAAAACAGACCTGGTCTGTTGCTCTGTGGTTCAAAGTCCTCTTTTCTGATGAGAGCAACTTTTGCATCTCATTTGGAAACCAAGGACCCAGAATATGGAGGAAGAATGGAGAGGCACATGCTGCAGATGCTTGAAGTCAAGTGTGAAGTTTCCACAATGTGTTGATTTGGGGAACCATGTCATCTGCTGGTGTTGGTCCACTGTGCTTCATTGAGTCCAGGGTCAATGTAGCTGTCTACCAGGAGATTTTTGGAGCACTTCATGCTTCCTTCCGCAGACGAGCTTTATGGTGATGCTGACTTCATTTTCCAGCAGGACTTGGCACCTGCCCACACTGCCAAAAGCACAAACCTGGTTCAATGACCGTAGGATTATTGTGCTTGATTGGCCTGCAAACTCACCTGACCTGAACCCCATAGAGAATCTATGGGGCATTGCCAAAAGAAAGATGAGAGACATGACCGAATAATGCAGAAGAGCTGAAGGCCTCTATTGAAGCATCCTGGTCTTCCATAACACCTCAGCAGTGCCACAGGCTGATAGCTTCCATGCCACCCCACATTTTGGCAGTAATTGCTGAAAAAGGGCCCCAAACCAAGTACTGAGTACATATGCATGCTTATACTTTTCAGAGGTTTGATATTGTTCTATGTACAATCCTTGTTTTATTGATTGTATGTAATATTCTAATTTTCTGAGATGGTGAATTTGGGGTTTTCATGAGCTGTAAGCCATAATCATCACAATTATGACAAATCACAGCTTGAACTATCTTGCTTTGCATGTAATGAGTCTATCTCATGTATTAGTTTCACCTTTTAAGTTGCATTACTGAAATAAATGAACTTTTGCACGATATTCTAATTTTTTGAATTTCACCTGTATTAAAGAAAGCCATCATGAACTTAGCATTATAATAATTTGGTAATATCATGGTAAACATGAATGTAGCAAATTTGCCTTGTAGTGATATATATATAGGAAGAGCAGGCAATGTCAGAAAGAGAAATCTGCCGAATGTGGGAACTTGTGGAAACCACTGAAACATTTGGAAGGAACAGGAGGCATTCAGGCAAGATTGATCAAAGTTCTTGAATTCTAAAATGGTCAGGGATAATGGTTTCCCCCTCTTTCACTCCTCCTCTCTAGTCTAAAAGCAAACTTAAAAGTGAAATTAGTTCTCTAACCAAGTGAGCAAGTAGTGATAAGGAATGCCATTTTGAATAAGAGAAGTAGAGTTTTATGAAGCTGCATGTAAGAGCATATGATTGTATGGTTTGTTAAACAGAGGCCACTGCATTGAAGTCGGTGAAAGCTATTTACTTGAAAAACACTGTAATAAGAAATATCACTGAAGTTTGGAGTGGAATAATATGAGTTTCTGTGCCTGGAAAGTTCTGGTTCTTTTTCTGACAAATGTGAATATAAGAAAATGTGTATGAGTGTTTTCCTGCCTTTGATTGGTTAATACAACCAATCTGCAGCTGTAGCCCCCATTCCCCATCAAAGTCCATTTGATCAGTTAGTGGCTTTAGGCAAGTGATCTCAGAGAAATAAAATTAGAGAATAATTTCAAAACACTGGAAGAGAAATCCAAAGATTTCAAACTGGAGTGTTTGAATGGATGATTGAAGCCTGCACATATTAAAAAGAGACGAATTTGTGATTTTTGGGGAGGGATGCAATAGGGTTCAATCTAGGATTTAAGGATGATCCAAAGTAAGTATATTTACCTTCTGTTCAGATATAGTTATGTTGAATGTGAAAACTGGGATGAAATTAACATTTGAAGAACACAGTCTTTTGTTTCATTTTTTAAGTCACAGTCATAGATCTCTGACAGCTTCCGCATATAATGACTTATTCACACATGCACACAAAATCCATGTTCACATTCTGAACTGCACAGACCTTCCTTGTGCAAAACACCCAATGTTTTACTACTTCAATGAGTCTCTCAATTTCTTAAGTAAACAATGGAGAGAATGCTCTAAGGTATCTTTTTTCCAGTTTGTAGAGGAAGAACACTCAAATTCTGCTCAGTGAATCAGAATGGAAAAACCAAACCAAATTGCATGTACAGTAATTGATTTTCAGTTACTGTTGGGACTAATCCCATTCTGAAACTGTCACAGACTTATCACAGTTATAGTTTGCCATGGATAATCCATTGCTTATCTCTATGTTCACACACTGTTTCTCCATTTTAGAAAACATTGCCTCAGCTTCCCTCTCTAGGCTTTTACTGTATTTTATGCCATGATTCCCAGGTTTGCAGGGGTGTCTACCGGGGGGGCGGTGTTTCTAAAAGTCAAAATGATGGCCACAACCACGAAGCCTCACCCTTTTTGCAGACATCACAACAAACATCTCTGTAAATTTATTATATTCTCTGTTCTTCTCAAAATCATGGTATGCCCCTTAGTTCAGATTACATTTTGCTCAGTCTATGGCAATCTATTATAAAAAAATGAAATAACATCAAGATACAGCTCATCAGATGTTTTGATACTGAAAACTGTTATTTTTCATCAATTTAGAAATGTATCTTTAATATATTGCATATGCATATATTTTAAAAAATGCCTTTGGGAATTCCTTGATTTTACATGTATACATTTTTTTCAAGAGAAGGTGCTTAACCCAAGAAAGGAAGGAAACTATAGAGATAAACATTGCAACCTGTTAAATTTTCATTTTTCCATTTTGTGGCAGGAGGAGAAATTCCTGATTTCCATGCTTATGTGTACCCACACATGTGTTTGTAGGTTTAAAAGTCATTGTATAAGATACAATGGATATCTTATATTTTAAAGATACTTATTGTGCTACTGTTACATAACTTTCTGGGGAAATGAAGACCCCCCCGCTCTGTTTCCATTGTTCCACCTGTCAATAGTCAAACAGTGATGTCTTTCTTGATGGTTTTCATTTTATCTTAATGTTACTTTTCTGAATTTGAAAGAAATAATCAGCAAATTGCTTTGAATGTGTCATCTTAACAACACAGTGCCATCGTTTTTCTTCCTCTCACTGTCTCTTGTCTCATTCACAATAGGAGCACAAAGACAGGCTTCCTTTGAAAAGGTGCAACTGTTTATAGGCAGGGAAGTTATTGTTCTGTCAATTTCTTTTCAAGTAAATGTGAAATGATGATTCTCCTTCCTCATTTGCATTTAGTCTACACATTGATCTGAGTGGCAAAATCCATAGATAAAGACCTCCCAAATATCTGCTGGGTTTTGTTTTACTTGTTATTTATTGAATTTCAGGTAATGGGACATTGATTGGAGCCTCTGCAAATGTCGTTTGTGCGGGCATTGCTGAACAGCATGGCTATGGCTTTTCTTTCATGGAATTTTTCAGGTAGGTTTTAGACCTGGCACTTCTCTGGTTTTGAATTTGATTGTATTTTAGAGATCATTCACTAATTTAAAAAAAATCAAAATGATGAAGAAAAAAGTCTACATAATCACCAGCATAACAAACAGAGTGAATTAAGTGGGTCTCCATTTCAGTAACAAAAAATAATGCATTTTGTTGATTGTCCCTTAACAAGTTTGTATATCGAAACATAGAAAACTGTCAGCAGAAAAAAGACCCAATGGTCCATCAAGTCTGTTCTTTAAGTTTATGTGTGTGTTATGTGATGAGGAGAGTGCTGGGTTTAGCCTTAGACTGAAGATATCTGTCTGAGCATCAGAGTCCAGCTGGACAAACACAAACTCCATGTCTTTCCAACCCCCGAGTATCTTCCTTCTTAATCACTTCCTAAGGCTGCAGTTGAAAGGTAAGAATAAGCATCTGTCTGCCCTGCCAACCCCAAGTCACAGTTCTGTTTGTCACTGGCTTGTTGGGGGAGAATGGCCGGCTTAATTCATTCCACAAATATGACATTAAATAGAATGAAATTAAAGGGCCTATAATCTGAAGCAGAACTGAATCCAGCTGAACACATTATTTGTCCCTTCTTCCTGTCTTAATTTTCCTCATTACCAGGCCCAGCAGTAGACTTTTGCCTATTCTTTTTCTATTTATTTCATTTTTGCCCCAACTGATTTTATGCTACAAAAATAATCACAAACAAAAAATTCCTGGTTTTGATTTTTGGTTCCTGCAAAGCTCCCTTAATCATTCCTTTTCTCATCAACAAAATGATTGCCTATCTATTAAGCAGAATACCTGGTTTATATTGATTTAGTGATGTGAGCAAGACTAAAGCCATCAATTGGTTGATCCGAAAAAGCAAAGTCTAAACTTGTGGAAAAACACTGGGAAGAGAAAAAAGAGCTAGAGTGAAGAGCCTGTCTCATCCTTGCATTGCTTGGTGTAGAGATTTTCTTGCTGTTTGAGCGTGACTGGGAATGAGAAGAACAAAAACAAATTCAGAGGGATCAATTAATAGCTTTAGCTGCAAACAATAACTCAATACATCCAGATACTATTATTTGACAGTAAGCTGGAACATTGCAACAGTGGCAGGATAGGATTTTGGCAATAAGCCAGCACATTTTATGCTACTATAGTTTACAAGCAATTTGAGGGTGGGTAGGAAACACTATTAGTCTGAACCCAACCAGACTTTAAAAAAAGATTATCATCCTTTAAAAAAATAATATTGTTTAATCATAGAAAATAAAAGACAAAACAGTAAAACAAGCAAACAAAACAGAACAAAAGCATACATTCAACCCTAACAAAAAAAAGTGTACAAAAATGCTTTCACATATATACTAGGAGAAGATAATAAATTTGACCAATCCTAACTCAGCCTGTTCTATTCACAATATTAACTTTCATTGAGGTGTTAGTGATACTGCTTAGCAAAATTTACTACTTGATGTCATTTTCTATATGCTTAATAAGTATGCTCATAATTACAATAAGTTATTGTCTTAACAGCACATACCACAAGGAACAGCTTTCAAAGTGATATAAAAATTGATTAACTACATAAAAATAGAGGAAAAAAAATCTTATGAAGGGCAATTTCTACTCAAACACAGATAGATTGTACTATACCATTTTGGGCCTAATGTTGAAGATATACCATGAGTTATAACAGTGACGTGCAGTCAGGGGAGGCAGGGGAGGCAGGGGAGGCAGGCCCATACCACTGTCATCATGAAAAGAAAAAAATGTAAAAGGAAAAAGGCTGAGGTAGTTGCTGCCATAGTCACAATGGATGACTCTGCTTAGTGCTTAACTGTTTAAAAAAGCCTCTAAAAAAGTGCCCTCTACAGGAGGAGGCGGGAGAACCACATGCCTCATTTAGTCTATGATTACTTGAGCAGAGTTAAGCAAGGGTTAAAAGCCGAAAAATTCCTTATGTAGATGAGGCACGTGGTTCTCTCACATCCTCCTGTAGAGGTCACTTTTTAAAGAGGCTTTTTTCAACAGTTAAGCAGAATCATCCATTGGAGACTCTGGCAGCAGCTAACCCAGCCTGACCTCAGCAGCTCTTGCCTTTTTCCTTTTACATTTTTACATTTTCATCATGGCAGACAAGAGCAAAGTTGAAATTCTCTGTGAAATAGCTGGAAAAGGTATGTGAGTTGGAGGGAGGGGGAGGAATTCAAAATTAATGTAATTTGTAAGTAATTGTATTATTGTGAGTGTGTGTGTGTGTTTTACCCACCTCTGCTGGCCCGCAGGCTGGCACTTTTTTTATGTCGGACATAGCGGCATGGCTTTTGGAAATAGTGGCAGGGCTTTTGGACATAGCGGCAGGGCTTTTGGACAGAGTGGCAGGGCTTTTGGACATAGCAGGACGCCTCTATGTCGGACACAGCGGCAGGGCATTCGGACGCCCCGTTGCTGTGTCCGCCATAGAGGCGGGACACCTCTATGTCGGACATAGCGGCATGGCGGCTTTTGCCTCTAGCACCGGAGTGGCAGGGCGGGAAGCAGGCAGCCACCTTGCCACCCCGGCGCTAGAGACAAAAGCCACCCTGCTGCTATGTCTGACATAGAGGTATCCCGCCTGTATGGTGGACACAGTGCCAGGGCGTCCGAAAGCCTTGCCACTGTGTCCGACATAGGGCGGCTTTTGCCCGCTTGCCTCACCAGCCATAAACCTCACCGCACGTCACTGAGTTATGACCACAATTTTCAGATTATTTTGTTAGTGATTTATGACTGAAATAATAACATTTCATTCATTTGTTCAGATTCAAAAATGATGAGTGGAAGTTGTTATAAAGTTGTTTTAAATATTGATCTAATGCACACACTTTTGTAGCATATTTTCAGCACTACTTCTAAAAAATCCTCATATGGGAAACCAGTACCTAGTAATATTTGATGTCATTTTATGTACTGGGGCTAAAGAACCGTGCCCCTATCTTGAATGGTATGATTATTGTGCTTTTAAATTATGTATTGTTTGGTGTTGTTGTCAAATTGTTTGTATCCCCCCTTCCCTTGTTTTGAGTTGTGAGCCGCCCTGAGTCCCCCTCGGGGGAAAAGGGTGGCATACAAATGAAATAAACAGTTAAACAACAGTTAAACAGTTAAAAACTATTGAAAACTGTACTAATCATTATGAAAATCTCTTTGTGGTTAACAATAGATACTTTCCATTCAGTCTCTTGTTGTTATAACAAACATATTTTTTTTAAATCAAGGTATTTACTTATTAGATTTAATGTATTATGTAGCATAACAGAATTTCAGAGTTGGAAGTGACCTTGGAGGTCTTCTAGTCTAATTCCCTGCTCATCCAGGAGACCCTATACCATTTCAGACAAGTGGTTAAAAACTTCCAGTGATGGAGCACCTACAACTTCTGAAGCCATTCCACTGATTAATTGTTGTGTGAGGAAATTTCTCTTTATTTTTAAGTTTGTTCTGTCCTTGATTAGTTTCCATCCACTGCTTTTTGTTCTGCTTTCAGGTATTTTGGAGAATAGCTTGACTCCCTCTTGTTTGTGGCAGTCCCTTAGATATTGGAACACTGCTATCATGTCACCTAATACTTCTTTTCATTGGACTAGATATACCCAATTCCTGTAGCTGTTCTTCATATGTACCCTAATCACTTTTGTTGCTCTTCTCTGTACTCTTTCTAGAGTCTCAACATCTTTTTTTATATTGTGATGACCAGAACTGGATGCAGTATTCCAAATGTGGTCTTACCAAGGCATCATAAAGTGGTACTTATACCTCACATGATCTTGTTCTGTCCTGTTAATGCAGCCTAGAACTGCATTGGGGTTTTTGGCAACTGAAGCACATTGCTGACTCATATTTACGTGATTGTCCAGTAGGACTCCAAGTTCCCTCTCACAGTTACTATTATTGAGCCAGGTAGCACCTATTCCATACCTGTCCATCTATCATCTATCAAACATCTATCAATCATCTGCCTGCCTGCCTGCTTGCCTCTGTCTATCTATTTATCTTTATATAGATATTTATTTTTGCAAGTTGTACTTTAGTGTATAGTGTACTGAATCACATTTTCAGTATTCCATTCTTTAATTACTTGTTAAGTAAATAAAAAATAATCTTTGAATAACAACTCTACCTTCTGCCCCCCCCAAAAGAAGAATAAATATTTTACATAAACTTGTGCCAGACTTTAATTCAACAAAGGGTTGAATCTAATATGATGTAAAGAAACTGTAGGAACAGACTTGTTCCCTTCCTTTACATGTTCTCAAAATCCTTTAGTCCTTCACATGTCCTTAAAATCTTCTCCAAAACCAATTTTGAAGAAAAACAAGGAAGGGTTGTAAAAAATAGATGTAACCTCCATCCTGGACAATCACCTCTATTCACAAAAACTCACCACTTTATGCCTCTTGATTAGATTATTGTGACCTGAATTAATGTTGTATGCTGTCTTTTTCTTGAATTAAAGGTATAGCTTTTTTCCTTTAAACTGAACAATGATATTTTATTTTAGATTAGGGAGTATGCTGAAGAGAACTGGGTTATTTTGCACTGAATTGCAACATTGTGATGTTTATTCCTTAGTTTGTAGGAGAAAATATAATTAATTTAATGACATTTTGCATTTAATTAGTACTTCAATTACTGTGTTATTTTTAATTTCTTGATAGAAACATATAGACTGAATATGATATTTTTATGATATTTAGGATTGCCTTGAGAGTAATTTATACCTATTCATGTAGCAGTGGATACTATCCTGTCCAACAGGAAGTCTGATATCTAAAACAAGATTTATAAAGTCCTAGAGAAAGGGTGTCAAACTTGTAACCCACGGCCCAGATGTGTCATGCGCTGGCTATGCTCACACCAAGTTTAGCGAAGGGGAAAAAGTTGCGATATATCACATGATACTGCCATGACAACGCAAGTTTGACACCCCTGTCTTAGAGGCTTGACACTCTGACAAATCAGCCAAAAAATTACAACCATATGGCATCAGGCCTGCAAGCCATCTTTTCTTTTTGGACTTCATGCTTGCCACACTTTCTACTATTTATTTTCTATCGTGGGAAAATGGGAGGGGGATTATATGGAATTGGGTGATATGTAGCCATAATAATATTCTTTCTAGAAAGCCAAGGTCATTCTTGGTCTCTGCACTTGGCCGGAACTGGATGGGTAGAAGCTGCCAACGTGGCAGTGGAAGATTGGATCATGTGATGGACTTTGGGTGTGGAGGGAGGATCTTGAACTTTCAACTGGGTGGGAAAACCTGGAAGCTTTCAGATTTGGGTTTTCCCAATATGGCTCTCTTAATAAATTGGACTTTTGAGGAATCCTTTGCCTCAGACTCTGATTTACTTTTGGATGCTATTTGGAACGCTGACAGTAACACACAAACTAGCAAAAGCACTCCAAAACTTCCTAAGTAAATGAAGAGACCCATCAGTCCCTGGACAAAAAGGATGAATCATCTACACCAAAGAATGCAAGGACTATTGTCTCTACTGTGTAGAACAAACAGGTAGAAGACCAGCAGTTTGCATCCATGAGCACCAACTATGAGGAAGACTCCTTAATTTCACAGCATATAGACAGACCTAACCATAGTTTCAATTAACTCCAAAAATGGTAGAGAATTCCTGGAAGTCTGGTACTCTGACAAATCAGCCATCAACAGGTACATAGGTATATAAACAACATCTACATAATACTCAAAAGAAAAAATCAAAATCTCCACAAGGAAACAAAAAGACTAAAACACCTCCTCACTGGCAATTAATACCCAGATAATCAGAAATTAACACCAAGATTAACATCAGACCAACGATCAAGAAGTAAGCAATACCCAAATCAAGGAACTACCAACACAGGCAAATAAGCTAACAGTAAACAACAGTCCAATCAAGCAGCCACCAAGACCACTCCCACTAACACTGACAGGGCAAGCCACTAGTATATAAAATGAGTGCAAAACTCACTCCCTTCTAATACTGATGATGTTTCCTAGAAACATCTGTAAGAAAGAGACCACCAAGGACCACCAAGGACCCCACAAATCAGCCATTAACAGGCACATCAATATAAGTTCCCAAAATAAAAAGTACCGGTATCTTAAGGTGAAGGAAAAGGGCAAATAGCCCTAAACCAATGCCCCCCCCCAACCTTTTGGGAACTAGGGACCGGTTCCATGGACAGAGGCTTTTCCACAGACGTGAGGCATGGTTTCATAGGAGGCATGGTTCCACATGCTGCCTGCATCCTGCAGGTGGGACTTTGCTTGTTGTGCGGCCCAGTTTCTGGCATGCCACAGCCTGGTGCCAATCCATGGACTGGGAGTTGGGGATTCCTGCCCTAAACAATACTTTCTTGTTACACACCTATTAACTAATATACAGAGAAATGAAACAGTCAAGGAAGAAATAAGTGCCTTAACCTTTAGACCAAACTGGCTTTATTGCTGGTCATTGGAATTTTCTCTTCACCAAGTGTTGGATGCTGAAGATGTGGAGTTTGGAGAGAGAGTTTTGCAAGGATGACCAGTATTGTCACAATTGGACAAAAATTCTTTGCATTGGCAATAAGTAAGAAAAAAAGATGCAACTGACACCCTAACCCAGCCAGCTGCCAATTGTGGGATTTGAGCACTATTGATCAAGTGAGCCTGCTTGCATCTCACCCCTTTCAAACTAGTACTGAAATTCTACCCTATCAAGGAGGAAGGCTTATCTAACATGGGGTATTTACATCTGGTTTTCAAATATCCTGCACAGGATCTTGCATGCCTTCCAATGTGTACCATTAAAAATTAATAGCAGAAAAGTCAGAAAAAGAACATGTTTGTCTAAGAATGGCAGAACCATCCATGTTTCTGTCCCTATTTAATTTGTGAGGACTCTTCCTGTGGCTACTCCTCAATAGACTCTAGTCAAATTCTAGTTAATTAGTCATCTGATATTCAGAGGTCAAAAGGTTCAAATAATGTCATATCTATATGATGCAATTTTTGTAATTTTCATTTGCATTATGAATGTAAGAAAGAATGATATTTGCTTTCCAAGGGCACAACTGTGCTTTCATTATATGACTCTCCTCGCAGCCAGATGGCTCCATTTGTTTTGGTCAATTATAATTCAGATACATGCTGCACTGTATGATCACATTGAGAAAGTGGTTCAGATTAACAAAAACCCCAGACCTAAATCACAAAACAGATTGATCTTAGTTTTCACAGTTAAAAAGAAAATAGTACTTTTATACCAAGAAACAGCAATCAAGCCGTCCCCCCCACCCCCGAATCTATAAGTCATTCCACAAAATGTGGCTACCTTTTGTATCTCAATCTGTCTGTCTAATTGGATTTGACATGGCAAGCAAAAAATATAACATATCTTGATAACATTGGTAGGACTTTAGAAATGAGACAGATAACAGTTTAGGATGACATGTTATTTAAATTCAACCTTCGCAGAACAGCAAAGAGAAATTCTAATACAATAGAAAATTCTTCTTTTTCTCACTACTGCAGGCAAGAGATTACATTATGCTAACCTGAAGAACCTAAACTTGGGAATTAACACAGGAAACAGTTAATACACTGGTTTTAGAAAATACTAAGTTCTATTCAAATTCAAGTTAAGCCATCATTTATCAAATCTAAAAGGAGGTTCTGTAAATATTGCTATTCTCCAACTATTCAGTATATGTGTGACTGAATCATCTTTTAAATTGGTACATGAACGAAGGACTAAGGACTTTAGGGCAACACAAAGTTGCTATTCAGGTCTTGGGCTATTTGCCTAGAGAATTGCAATCTCTTGGATTTTAAATTCAAAAGGATGTTGGCTATTCAGGGAGATGCATTACTTTTGTATTAAGCACATTCCTATGAGAGGACAAGAAAAGAAAAAAATGGATTTCCTGCACATAACTTGATATATAGGTAATAGAGGTTCCCATAGATTGGCCATGTGGCATATTAACTTGATTGCAAACCTTATGTAGAAGCTGGACATGTCTCCCTTTCCTTATAATCCTGTTGGTTTCAGCAGCTAGTGTGTCCTGCTTATACTGACAATTCTTATTGCATTTGACACAAAAGGGTTGTCAAATGGAACAAAGAAACTCCAAGTCCATTTAGCCACCTTCATGTACTATGGATTCATACAAAGGTGGACTTTCTTCTGTCTCTGAACTCTGGCAATTTTTTTAGAACAGATCATAGGGAAATCTGTAAGCCCACTAAGAACAATGTGGAGACCCATAAAAATTTGCAAAGGTTTGCGAAGAATAATTTTATCAGACCAGATAGTTTTTAAAAAATTGGATAATCATTAGCAGATAATTAGAATGCTGTAGGCATCATATATTTTGATTTCAGCAAAGCAATATAGTATATGATATTATGACTAAAAGTGTGAACTAATTACAATTAAATAGATACATATCTGGCTAGAACTCTTTCTGTCAACCTGCCAACCCATTCTAAAGAACAATAACAATGTTATAATTCAGATGAATTGTAATATTGCCAATGGAATATTTTAATGATTAATCCTTAACAAGTCACAGATATTTGGGATTTTGTGTTGCAAAGAATTTGAAGAAGATTAGTCAAAATGAAATTTCAGATCACAATCCAAAATTTGTTGCAGGATAATATGTGAAGTGTAATATAGAATGAATATAATATATTATAACATAATGTAATATAATATAACACTAATAAGGCATATTTAATTAAATAATGTAATTGTACAGTATTCTATTTTTGTTGATATTTTTAATTGACAAGATCAGCTATTTTTAGAAAGGAATAATTGATCTTTCTACTAGTTACAAACTCAAAAGGAAAACGTTTCTAAAAAATTTAAAATCTATATAAATAGATAAGTGATGGTTGATCTTGATTCCTTTGAAACTAGGTTGATATCTGATTATCTGATATTTTTTGCTAGATATTCAGTACCAAGCTTCTATTTAAATAAATCTGTAATTCTATAAGTTATTTTATTTTCCCATTTCTTATATTAAACAAATATGTCCTTTTGCTTAAAAAAGGTAGGATCAAAGAATAGGAACAGGTCGGGGATGAAGGGTTGCTTCCATATTTTCCAAGGTTCAGAAAAAAAGTTTTAAATATGGATTTGACATAGTAGATACTTTGTACTGTCCTAGCCAGCAGAAAATTCAATATTTATTCAATAGTAGCTGAATACCCGTACTCCACTACGAAACTATGTGATCGGGCTTGATAAATCGATACTTACAGCTTGAAAATTAATGAGTAGTTACGATTGATCTCCACTCTCCTCTTCTCTCCCTCAGGCTTGCTGCACAGAGGCCTCTCCTCTCCTCTCCCCTTCTCTCCCTCAGCTTTGCCACCCAGAAGCCCCGCCTATCCTATCCCCTTTTTTCTCTCAGCTTTGCCCCACAGAAACATCTCCTATCTTACCCCCTTCTCTCCCTCAGGCTCCTCTGCAAACTCCCAGCAGGCTGGATGAGTCATGTGCTGGCAACACCCAAGTTGTAGTTTGAACAGAGACCTTTTCAGGTGGGGAGGGGCGAGTAGCATCTGAGCATGTTAATAATAATATAACAAATACTAATGATCTGATGATCATTTCAAAAAATTCTCTCTAAGGTACCTAGAAGCCAAGAGGAACATATGTGCCACATTTCAAGTTTGTAGTCTTTACAGTTCTGGAGATTTTGTGATGTGGCGTGAGTGATTTTCACTTATATATATATAGCCACTGAACATTATTTGATGTGCTGATGCTTTAAATTGTCTTAGTTGAGAAGCTTAAATAGTTTCAGTTTTTCTGACTGTCCATTGTATTTAAACCTAGAGGTTTTTTAAATACCTGTCTATTAATTTAGTTATTTTTATTTATTAAATTTATTTGCTGCCCATCTTGTATCGAAATGGATGGTTTACAGCATTAAAACATTAAAATTCCAAGAGATAAATATTTCTAAAACAATAAAAATGGAAATCACAATTGAAATAAAATTATAATTAAAAGATGGAGAAGGAGGGGACAGGATGTGTGTGCCTCTTAATTAATCTCCAAAGCGACGCTTCCCTTTTGGGTCCCCAAGCTATTTGGCAGAGCCAGGTTGTTGAGGACTCATAAAGTCCTTGATTTACGACCAGGAGGCCAGCAACAGACCAGGCTGTGCCCTGATTGGCTGAGGCGCAGCATAGCCTGTTGCTAGCCACTCGAGCCAACCCAGTTGCCAGACGCTTGGAGAGCGCCCATTGGTCTGTTTGTTCTTGCTGCCTGTATAAATACAATGTCAAGTGGAGGATACATTTGAATCGCTGTCAAACTATCTTGTGAATAAACCTGTGATCTGTTGAAGTCCTGGCTCTCGTGTCTTCTCTACCCTCGATCCACTAAACTGGTGACGAGGGTGGATCCAGCGATTCCGATTGCAAAGCCTAGGACAGAGCAAGAAGAAGAATCAGCCGTGTAGCCGCTCAAGCCGCGAAGAAACCACTGGTGTGGCAAACCGCTGACTTTTTTTCCTCCGCCCCCTAATTCTATCTCTCTGCCGATCCGAGAGATCACATCCAGTACTAGCATGGCATCTGCCTTACCGCCATTCGCTCCTTTTCTTGAGCGCTTTGAGTGCTACCTCATAGCCTCAAAGAACCATAACCAACCCCCAGAAGAAAAGTGCAGTTTCTTCCTAAGTTGCTGCGGACCAGCCATGTTCGCATCTGCCAGAGCCCTGGCCTCTCCGCGGCCGGTCTATCAACTCAGCTGGGACACGCTGATGTCAAAGCTTAAGAACCATTATGCACCAGCGCCTTCCCACATCGCCCGCCATTACACGTTCCGCCAATGCGTCCAGAAACCAGCGGAAACCATCAGCCAGTTCCTGGAGTCTCTCTGCGTAACGGCGATACAATGCGATTTCCGTGATCTAGATGAGAACCTCGTGGAACAGTTTGTCTGCGGGGTCAAAGACATCCATCTACTCCGTCGCCTCCTACGGCACCCCGATATCACCATGGAACAGGCCGTGGATGAAGCCAGAGCAGCTGAGCTCTCGGAGCAGTCCATGGCTGACATACAACGCATGCAGCCTCTACCGCCACCCCCTCCTGCGCTCCCTGTGTGCCCTCTGCCGGCTGTGCATGCCTGCCTTATTGATGAGCTGGTGCTGCTTGAAGACCCCAGCTCTGAACAAGTTGCCCAGCTCCGGGCTCAGCCTCGGCAGCCACCACCTCCGGCGGCTGCTCCTGCTTTGTCTGGGTGTGTGGGTTGTGGCAACCACCACGCCTGCACAGCTTGCCCCTTCAAGGGTACTGCTTGCCGCCGCTGTGGCAAGAAGGGCCACATCGCCCAGGTCTGCCGCACCTCCCTGCCTGTGCCGTCCTTCCTTCAGCAGCCTGCTGCACCACAACCCCAGCCACGCCGCCAGCCGCTGCGGCCCGCGAGACGGGCTGAAGACTGCTACGCCGTCAACCAGCCTGATATCACCGGGGAGATGGTCAGCCAGGCGTCTGCCGGTGCCTGGAAGGTCTCCGCAGTGCTCCAGCTGGAAGGTCAGCCCTGCCGCATGGAGGTGGACTCTGGCTCCCCCCGCTCCCTGCTCTCCAGGTCCACCTTCTCTTGCCTGTGTCCCCGCATCTATTGTGACCAGCTACAACCTGTGGACACCTCCCTCAGGGACTACCAGGGGACGCTTATTCCCACCCTGGGGTTTTTTCCCATTTGGGTGGACTATGGGGACTTTCACGGCCATTTGCCTGTCCTGATTGTAAAAAAACCTCTGCCTGCCCTATTGGGTCTCGACTGGTTCCCTTCCCTGGGGCTGTCTATTGGGGGGTGTCATAGGGTGGGTGCCTCTTCCCTGGAGGATGTCCTTGCGGAATTCGCAGACATTTTCGATGGGTTCCTACAAGGGCACCCCTATATCCCTTAACCTCGACCCCCAGGTTGCTCCAATTCGGCTGAAGGCTCGCAGGGTGCCTTTTGCCTTAAGGGCCAAGGTTGATGCCAAGCTTGATAAGCTTTTGGCGCAGGACGTACTCGAACCCGTCAACCACTCGCGATGGGAGACCCCGATTGTGGTCCCTGTCAAACCAGACGGGTCGGTGTGGATCTGCGCTGACTACAAGTTAACCATCAACCTTGCCCTCCAGGCAAAGCCCTATCCAGTCCCTGTTATGCAGCACCTGCTCCATTCCCTGGGGCGGGGCTGCACCTTTGCAAAACTGGATATGGCGCAGGCCTACCAACAGCTCCCGGTGGATGATGATGCGGCGGCTGCCCAAACCATCGTCACCCATCGTGGGGCTTTTTGTTGCCGCCTCCTCCAATTTGGCGTGTCTGTGGCCCCGGGGATCTTCCAGAGACTCATGGAACGCCTGCTCCATGGGCTCCCTGGCATGGTTCCATATTTCAATGATGTTCTGATCGCTGCTTCCAGCCGCTCAGAACTCATCAAAATGCTCAGGAAGGTCCTCCTTCGTTTTAGGAGTGCGGGTTTAAAACTCAAATGCAGCAAATGCTCATTTGAGGTGCCTAGGGTGGAGTTCTTGGGGTTCTTAATTGATGCCCAAGGAATCCACCCTACACCTGCTAAGGTCGCCGCCATCAGGAATGCCCCCACTCCCTCCTCCAAGGCAGAGTTGCAGGTGTTCCTGGGGCTTCTAAACTTCTACGCGCCATTCGTGCCTCACAAGGCGTCACTAGTCGAGCCGCTGCATCAGTTGCTTGACCGATCCGCGGCCTGGCACTGGGGCAGCTGCGAAGCGCATGCATTCGTGGCTATCAAAGACATGCTTACGTCAGCGGCTGTCTTAGTGCAATACAATGACAAGCTGCCGCTGACGTTAGCCTGTGACGACTCCCCCTATGGTCTGGGGGCGGTCCTGAGCCATGTCCTCCCAAATGGCTCGGAGGCCCCCGTGGCTTTTTACTCCCGGACACTCTCCACTGAGGAGCGTAATTACAGCCAGATAGACAAGGAGGCTCTGGCTGCAGTGTCCGGGGTTAAGAAGTTTCACGACTACCTCTATGGTCGGCACTTTACCCTTGTCACTGACCATAAGCCGCTCCTTGGGATTTGGCAGGCGACAAGCCGACCCCTCCCATTCTTTCTCCTAGAATGACACGATGGACGGAGTTCTTGGCGGTGTATTCTTATATGCTGCTCTACCGCCTGGGCAAGCAGCTGGGGCATGCTGATGCCCTTAGCCGCTGCCCCTTGCCAGACCCTGACCCGGCCCCGGTTCCTTCTCTGTCCATTCTACTTATTGCCTCCTCCGGCCTGCCCCTTTCTGCTGCGGACATCACGGCTCACACTAAGGCCGACCCTGTCTTGGCTCAGGTTTGCTCCTGGGTCCTCCGCGGATGGCCCTTAGGAAAGGTGGCTGACAGCTTCCGGCCTTTTAAGGCCCGGCAAGCCGAATTGTCCCTACATGGTGGGTGTCTTATTTGGGGGGATCGGGTGGTGATCCCTTCCGTGCTGCACGCCCAGGTCCTGTCTCTGCTCCACAAAGACCACCCCAGCATAGCGCGGATGAAAGCATTGGCACGCAGCTATGTCTGTGGCCTTAACTGGACTCAGAGATTGCGGCCTACATGGGCCGCTGCACTACTTGCCAGCTCTCCCAACCTAACCCCCAGCCAGGCCGTGAGTGGGAGGCTCCAAGAGGCCCGTGGTCCCGCCTACATGTGGATTTTGCCGGCCCCTTCCATGGCCAGACATTCCTGATAGTGGCGGATGCCTACTCTCACTGGGTGGAACTGGTCCTCATGACCTCCACCTCAGCTGAGAGTACGGTCAGGGCCCTTGTTCGCAACCCACGGGTTGCCGGACATAATTGTCTCCGAAAATGGCCCCCAATTCACTTCCACCACGTTCCAGGAATTCCTGACCTGTCAGGGAATCCGTCATGCGCCCACAGCACCGTACCATCCGGCCTGCAATGGCCGGGTGGAGCGCGCGGTCCGATCGGCCAAGGAGGCACTTAGCCAGATGGACCAGGGCGACTGGCAGTCGAGGGTGGCAACTTACCTGCTAAGCCAACATTCCACCCCTGGCCCAATGATCAACAAAAGCCCCGCGGAGCTCTTGATGGGCCGGCGCCTGCGGCGCCCCCTGGATAGGCTTCACCCGCTCTATTCAAGGGATCAGCCGTGAAATCTGGGGGTTCTCCCTCCCTACTCTTTCATGGTGGGGGATCCGGTTTGGGCATGCTCGTTCTCTGGGGAACCTAAATGGGTGGCTGCCTCTGTTGTGTCCATAACCTCCCCCTGTTCCTACAGGGTCGGACTGGCCGATGGATCCGAGTAGAGGCACCACGTGGATCAACTAAGGAGGCATCTCCCCTCGGAGACCAGCGCCCCGATGGATCCAGGGCCCAATGACGCAGCTGCCTGCCAGCCTTTCCCAATGCTCCAGTTCGAGGCCTTTCCCCAGGCAGGCCTCTCCTACCCCCTTGTTGCAGGGTTCCAACCTGCTGTTGACTTTCCTCAACCCGACACGGTTTCAAGCGACAGGGCCTTCCCCAGTTCAGGCCCCACCTACCCGGACGCCCCCTGTCAGCCGGCGTCCCCACCACAAACTCAATCCGGTCCGGCCCTCATTCCAAGTTCCTACACCAATCCTCCGCCGGTTGCCGCCTCCCGGCAATGCGACACTTCCCCCGTTGCCGTGCCCCCTCGGCCCAGCCTACCTGTTGTGTTGAGCCCGCCTTCTGGGCAGTCCCAAGATGGCACCGTTCGGAGCTCCACTCCCTTCAGGGAGGAGCTACGACGAGCAGGTCTCACCCCTCTGACGACTCCTGGAGAACTGAGATGATCTGGGCGGGTCCAATGCTGCCCCGCCTATCTCGCCGACTACGTATGCTCAAATGTTGGGCATGCGCTCTAACCCAGGGGGAAGGGGTGTTGAGGACTCCTAAAGTCCTCGAGTTACGACCGGGAGGCCAGCAACAGACCAGGCTGCGCCCTGATTGGCTGAGGCGCAGCATAGCCTGTTGCTAGCTGCTCAAGCCAACCCGATTGGTCGGGGTGCAGCGTCAGCAGTTGCCAGATGCTTGGAGAGCGCCCATTGGTCTGTTTGTTCTTGCTGCCTGTATAAATACAATGTCAAGTGGAGGATACATTTGAATCGCTGTCAAACTATCTTGTGAATAAACCTGTGTTCTGTTGAAGTCCTGGCTCTCGTGTCTTCTCTACCCTCGATCCACTAAACAGGTCTTCAGCCTCTTGTGGAAGATCAGGAGGGTGAAAGTCAACCTCACCTCAGAGGAGTCAGAGGTTCCAAAGGGCAGAAAGCATAGCAGAGAAGGCTCTTCTTGTGGACACCACCAGCTAGAATTGCTTGACTGACAGGGCCCGCAGCATGTCTCCTCTGCCAGCAGGGGTGGTGGGCCAGCCCCATTGGGGTAAAATGATTCCTCAAGTAATCAAAATTAAAACATTTTTGTCATATATGAAACTAAGAAGTGTGCAATATAAAGTGATATCAAAACCATAAAATTATAAGAAATGCAATTATTGTACTCAGCAAGAATAATAAAAGACTTTCAGGACAATGTCAAAATTATATTCTTAGTTGGCCTAGGCTTTGAAGTAGTTATTTTTAAGTATCTCTATGCATATGAATCAATATAGAGCTATGTTACTTTTGAAGCTGTTACTTTCCATGATAGTATGTGGATGTTAATTAACACAGTGGAAGATATATCAAAGCTAACTTGTAAATATATTACTTCATGAAACTTAATTAAAATTGCAATTAAGATATATTTGTATTTGGATGTTTAAGGAAATGAGCATAGCATCTGCAAAAATATTTATTACTGATGTTTTGTTTTATATTAACTCCTTCAGTATTCATATTCTTCCTAATCTTCTGGGCTAAAACATACATTATATAATGAAATCAAATATATAACGAGAGCGGGCATCTTTTTCAGCTCCATTTATTTGAAAGACATCCACATTTAATCCATTAGTGCTAATTACTGCTGGTGGTGTTGAATATAACTAATTAATTATACTGATGAAGTGTTCAAATCCCATTTCTAATTAAAACAACAACAACTTTACACTCTATCAAATAGTTTAAAGACATTTGAAGTTAGCAGAAAAGTCATGGGGTAATTCTGTCATCTTTACTATAATGCACTATGTTTAATACTTTCCGAAGGAATCTATTATATTTACATTGTAAATACCTATATTGACCCCACCCCCAAAAGTAATCACTTAAAATGTATTTAAACTATTAACCAATAAGGCAGTAAGTTTTAAACACTAATATATTTAATGTATTTAAACTATTAACCAATAAGGCAGTAAGTTTTAAACACATACATATGATGGTATGTATGTTGAAGATGATTGTTGGGTTTAGGAGTAAGCAGAACGTGGATGTGTTAGCAAGAGGTAAGAACTTGATAATACTATGTTATGAAGATTAAAAAAAACCTTTGTATTATTCCAATCTAAAACTATTTATAGCTATAGCACTGCTATTTTAAACTGATTTCTATTACCAGTATTTCTTATTTCATCTGATGAGTTTCTGATCTCATTATCCTCAGAATTGTTATATGCATAAATAAAGACTACTCTATAAGTACATTTTGCATGTAACTTTACTTAGACAAAGATTTTTATTAATTATATATTCCAAGTTATTTTTATTCCTAATTCCAAAAGCTAGTAATTTTGGAGTGTGATTTTCAAATTTTTAAATTCTACATTTCATAAGAATTCCTGTTGACATCTGTACTATCTTAGGCTAATAATTCTTTCTATATTGAAATTAGGTCAGCAACAGCAGCATTTTCACTTTCTTATGTTTCTTTTATATCCCTTATTTCAGTTTATAAAATATTAAGGATAATTGCAAAGCACAATTGCTTTAAATATTTTATAGGATGAGGGCAATGTTTAGTTATTTGGTTTCTTTCTATAGCCTGCTGTGCTGTAGTTCTCTGTCTCTTCTAGAGCAGTGTTTCGCATCTTGGCCACTTGAAGATTTCAACGGCTAGGTTTCTGGGAATTGAAATCTACACATCTTCAAGTGGCCAAATTGAGAAACACCATTCTAGAATATTCCCTATTTCTTTGGAGGAGGTTTATGGGAGGGAATGCCCGAGGGAAGCCATAGTTGCTTAAATTTTCCAGGCCTTGGACATCTTTTGGCTAAAGCAGTCTTTCTCAACCTTGGCAAGTTTTAAATGTGTGAACTTCAATTCCCAGAATTCCCTATCTAGCATAGCGGTTTTTTGAAGTTTAAGTCCACATGTCTTAAATTTGCCAAGATTGAGAAACACTAAGCTAAAGGATGGACATAATCCAACATATGAAATAAATTGGCATGGATATTTAAATTACTTGGTGATGGAGAAATACATTAGAGATAATCCTCATTTGATGACCATGTCTAGTTTAATGATATCATCATTTGATGATATGTCTAGTTTAATGAAAAGAAGGACTAAGAGTGACATGATAACAGTGTTCTGATATCTCAGGGGATGCCACAAAGGAGTCAAGCTGTTCTCAAAGCACCTGGGGGTAGGAAAAGAAGCAATAGATGGAAACTAATCAAGGAGAAAACAACCTAGAACTAAGAAGAAATTTCCTGACAGAACAATTAACCAGTGGAACAACTTGCCTCTAGAAGTTGTCAATTCTCCAACACTGGAAGTTTTAAAGAAGAGATTGGACAACCATTTGTCTGAAATGATATGGGGTTTCCTGCCTGAGAAGAGGGTTGGACTAGAAGACCACCAAGGTCTCTTCCAACTGTGTTATTCTATTCTATACACCAGTGATGGCCAACCTTTTTGGCATCGAGTGCCCAAACCGGAATGTACGTGGATGTATGCTCATGTCATAGCGCAGGAAATCCGAAGACCAGTTGGTATTTGCGTTTCTGCTGCGTACATGTGCGTTGGTCTTTGCACATGCTGGAAGATCAGCTGGCTGGTGTGCATGCTCATGCCGGAAACCAGAAGAGCAGCTGGCGATGGCACACATGCCCACAGAGAGGGCTCTGCATGCTACCTCTGGCACACATGCCATAGGTTCACCATCATGGCTATATACCATAATTGGAATTTTGAAATTTTGGTTGTAAGTCATTGTGACCATCTAAGCTGGCTATCATGTGATGCAACTTGATTTTATGACTATTTTTACAATAGCTGTATAGTGAGTCACTATGATTGTTAAATGAACCATGTAGTCATTAATCAAACTGTGTGGTCACTGAGCAAATTCACCATATTCAACGGGAATCTTTGCTGTTTTCTGTTAGAAAATGTCAAAAATGTTGTAATTTGTGATCACATGACTGTGGAATGTAACTAGTCATCAATGTTCCCTCTAATTTTTTTTCAGTGTGTGCAGAAAAGTATAGTGTTTGAGCGGCACATTTTCATGCCTGAGCACTTGAATTTTTTTCACAGGTGTTTCACAGAGCAATTGATTTATAGAATCCGAATTGGAATGGAGAAAAATGGTTTTGTGCGTGTGTATGTGTATGTGTTTGAGTGAGCGAGGAATCCGGTAAGGGAACTGCACCTATTTAGAAAAGGTAAATTATTGCAAACATGATCAGTCGAAGATAAGTATGGGGACAGGTTGGCAGTAGAGAGAAAGTGATAAAAGCGTGGGAGAGAGGAAGAGAGGAAGAAAAAAAAGGGAAGAGAGGCAGAAAGAGACAGAGAAGGAGAGAGAAAGTGACAGAAGAGTGGGAAAGAAGGAGAGAGAAAGAGAGACAAAGAGAAAGAGGGTGAGAGAGACAGAAAGAGACAAAAAGGAGAGACAATGGAGAAGGACAGAGAAAGTGACAGAAGAATGGAAAAGGAGAGAGAAAGAGAAGAGAGACAAAGAGAAAGAGGATGAGAGAGACAGAGAGAGAAGAGAGGAAGAGGAAAGTAAGAGAGAACATCTCATTTCAACCCTAAGGTGCAAATATTCTCTTTGATTAGTAATTTTATTTGTCTATTTACTATCCAATACTCTCATTTCTCCTTAAGTTCATCAAGAATTCCCTTCTTTTTATTGAATTTATCACAATACCTTGAGAACAACTTTTTCAGCATAGCTTTACAGCTATTTAAAATATATAGTAATTTAGGTCAGGTTTTCAGAACATTAGTCTATTTATAAGTCACTAAGTGCAAAGAAACAGAATTCAGAAAGTTGGCTTCCCTTTTTGTAATTGCCTATTGCCTGCTTAATTTTCTACCTACATTTTTGATAACTGATATTCACTGTTGACCCAAGAAGCCTATCATAGAAAGAAACCCTCCCTATGAACTTTGTTGGGTTTCCATGGAATGAAGTTTGATCTTTTTCTCAAACATACAGTAGCATATTCTTTCTAAGGAGGATATAATCAAGATAGTCCATAATTGCCTATCAATCTAACAGTATGGTGATTGACAATCTCTTTATATTTCAACTCTCTTTCAGTCTTAAAGGTTTGGTGAGGAGAAATCCAAAAATTCTTTTAAAGAGAAAAAAAAATGCTTGCACAATTGCACCCATAGAGACGTGTATATATATATAAAAAACACACAGAGAAACAAACTTAACGAAGTGCTAAGTCTGTCCACTAACTCTCTCTCTCTCTTTCTCTCTCTCTTTCTCTCTCTCTCTCTTTAGTGTATCCCTCCTTCCTTCAGCCCAACACTCTTGCTGGCATCCCGGGCAGACGAGAGGGACCGTAGAGGGTCTCCTCGAGTCTAGGGCAGGGAGTGATTCGATGGGTAAGTTGCCTCTTGGAAGGAATGACCCGGCTTGGCTCCCGCTTTCGATCTGCCACCCAACGACCGAACGGAGAAACGAAGACGCAGGAGAGGCGAGGCAGGAGAGATGAAGCGGGAGCCAAGCCAAGCTATTCCTTCCAAGAGGCAACTTTACCATTGAATGACTCCCTGCCCTAGACTCGAGGAGACCCTCTGCAGTCCCTCTCGTCTGCCCAGGATGCCAGCGAGAGTGTTGGGCTGAAGGAAGGAGGGATATACATGCTCGCGCTCTCCCCCTCTCCCTCTCTCTGGCAAATGGCAAATCTGAGCAGCCTCTGCTGGGAGCCCGTCCCATGCCTTCTCCCAATCCCCACGCCCTGTCTCTCAGCTACTTTCTGCCTTGTGGACCTAGAACTGATTGCTGTCTCCAGGCTGGCTCTCCTCTTTTATTATCGTAGAAGGCATCTCACAAAAACCACTGTGCGGCAGTTGGAAACTGCTGCACGGTGTTTTGTTGCCACGTGCATGGCCACGCAGCCGTGCAGCTTAGAGGGAACATTGCTAGTCATAAGTAGGAGCCTGTGGCCAACCACTCAAAGTTCAATCACTCCGAGGGTGGCAGCGGGGGGGGGGGAGCAGTTGTAAATTCAAGGACATGTCATAACTTTTTTGAATCTGTTCTGTAATTGGTCATTAAGCGAAGACTACCTGTACTATATTATGTTGATAAATAACATCTAACCTCTACTAATGAAACTTATCTAAAACAAATTCCTTATTTTTTCCTGTCAAATGGTTTGTCAGGCTGGTCTAAATATTCAGATTAAATTTATTCACCATTTAGAGAGTTTCACTGCCTAGTGATGGAGAGGCTGATCTACTCACATTGTTCATATAGTGACCTAATCATGGAATTTTGTACCCCTTGACTGGAACTCATGTGAATCCATTTGTCACTTTGTCATGTATTATGCCCGAAAAGCACAAGAGAAGGGAAAATTATTTCTTTAGAAAAAGCCACATACTTAGTAAGTATAGCACACTTGTAAAATACTAAACAAAACTTCTGCATAGGATTTTGAAAACTATTATTCTCTATCAACATCTAATCTTGTCATTGGAGGTCTCTTCCACCTTTAATTGCGTTGTTTGGTGTCATCCACCATGCCATGTTACAAACATATTCTTCGGATTTGGTACTTAAATATATGGAAAGAAAGAAGGTGAATGTTGTTCTGTAGTCTTCTAAGATTGGAACGACTATAATACACTAAGAGCAATTTTATCTATGGAAGTGCTGATTTGATTGGTTAATCTGTCTGTGTCTTATATGTGCTTGAGCACAAAACCATTAAGTTCTTGTTGCAAAAGGATCTACTTACTAAATAATTGTAAGGGTAAACTCAGGGACATGATCTTATTCAGAAACTGCTACAACAGCAACATGTGCAAAAACAAACTTCCAGCCCAGGAAACAAGGAAAGGGTTAGGAAGGAACACAGACTGGTCCTCTCTGATTCCCTGAGGTAAAAGAAGGAGAGAAGGAAAAACAAAGGTTTGCAGTTCTGTTATTCTGTTAAGGTTCTACTACAATAGCTTGTCTCATTAAAGTATAGTTCTAGTCATCTTGTGGTGCTTCCTCATCTTGGCAGCCTTGATGGGCTGACATTCTTTATATAAGAATCAAAGACAACATATTGACTGGATGTCTAGAATATGTCTCCTTTATTTTAACTTTACTATACATGATTCTTATGATTTTATGCATTTTTATTCACTTACCATTTTGCCTGCCTATTAAAGCTTGAGATATGACTCAGTCTTTTGTAAATGTACCCAATTGCCTTTAATAATCTGCTTAACCATAATGTCATTCCAGAAATGAGTCTTAGAAGAAGCACTCTGCATATGTTTTATTAAGCTCTCTTTCTGCATGTCTTTCTCTATTCTTAGCTTCAGTTGAGGAAGGATGGGGGTACCTGTAGGGTTGGAGGAAGAAGTGTGATTTATCTCCTGACAGCTGATGCTCTTGTATATTTCTTAAGTGATAAATATTTTAGAACAAGCTGCAGTTACTAAGAATAGTTGAAAACTTTTGATGGGGCTAGTCGCTAGGGAAATCTATTTGAAAACAAATCTATATTGTAAATATGCCAATATCTGTATCAACTCGCATGGCATATAGAACTTGTACAAAACAGAATATCTGTTTTCATGTACACATAGTTATGTGTTCATGCAGATCTAAAAATCTGTCGTACATTTGATAAATTACATTGCCATACAATTGGAGATGCATCAAAAGTTCCCTTGGTACCCAGGAATAATGCTTCAGACACAATGTTTTGTTAAAAGATACTCTCCCTGTGAATTTTAAGCCTTTTCTTTTAGCCAAACCATTTTCTAAATTTGGTACAGCACAAATGTTTCAAGATGAATGAGAAGTTCCTAAAGTGAGATTAAAGAGAAAACCAGAAAGATCAATTTCTATATATGGCTAGTTGCTTGCTTTTATAACACGGGAGCAATTTTCTTGAGATAAGAGTATCCTTTCAGTCATAAACTTCAGTGTAATCATAAGAGGGGCGGGGGAAAGAAAAAAGTTAAACAAGATTAAAGTCAGTGTTAGAAGTCCACACATCATATACATGAAAGCAAAGACTTTTTTTTAGATCTCACTGATAATTGATTTGGCTTCTTATATTCTCAGTTTAGTGCTTGTCCAGTAGTTTGACAACAGAACAATATTTACAGATCTGTTCATTTTTACCTTGCAAATAATATTGAAATCTAAGAGTGGCACCCTGATGAACTTTTGTTCCTTGTAAAGTACCTTGATAAAAAGATGAATTGTATTGAAGAAAGCACAGAAAAGAATGCTTAAGCTTCCTTACTCACTAATTTTCCATTGGTGGTTCCTTATTCCACCAAGATTCAAAACTTCAAAACATCTAATACCCAGTACCTCTGTTTAGGTCTCTGCAGAGCTGGAAACTTAGAAAGCCCGAAGACAAATCATTGTGAGTTCTTTTGATTATTATGAAATTATAGCATCTGAACCTGTAGCCTCTGATTTTCTTCTCTTTAACATTCCCTTCCACCCAGGGCTGTATAGTTATTCATGGCCATGGCTGTATTACATAGGATTTGTTTCTAAGACATAAGTCCCTCTTCTACAGAAGAACATAAATAGAATACTTTTATGTTTGCCTTTGATAATAAATTCCCTGTTTTCACCATATTGGCAGAATCAATAGTTCAAACACAAAGGGGACTATTTATTTGAGAATTATGAAAACAGATAATGGACCCATCATGTCCAAGCATTAACTCAGGTTCAGCAAGAGTGAAAGGGACAAAGAAAATGCTAATGATCCAGAAAGATTGTACTGAATCTTGGTACAGTAAAGATATCCCATTAAAACTTAGTCAGCATTCCAATTCCATGGGAGTAATGAAAAAAGTAGACAAAGCATTAAAAAAAATGCAGACCACAAACTCTCTTTGCATCTCTCAGCTGAATTTTTTGCATCTTTGAATTAATTAATCTTTTCCTGGATTTTGTGTTGAATGGAATAAAATATGTGCCACTCCTTTTCCTCCCATTGATCTTAAAGCAATGGTCCCCAACATTTTTGGCTCTATGAACCGGCAGTGGTGATGGTGGTGGTGGAAAGGGATGGTTTTGTGTATGTAACCTGGTTCCACCACAAATCCGCGAAGCCCTTATCTGCGGAGACATAAGCGCGAAGACTAATTCGTGCCGTTCGAAGCGCTAAGGAAAAACGCGACCCTACCGCGATGACATAATCGCGGAGGGCAAATCCGCGCATTCCCAAGCACTCAGTACCCTAAACCTAACCCTAAACCTAACCCTAACGCTAAACCTAACGCTAAACCTAACCCTAACCCTAAACCTAACCCTAAACCTAACCCTAAACCTAAACCTAACCCTAAAACAAACCCCTAAACCTAATCCTAACCCTTACCTTAATTGAAATCGGCTTTCTGCTGCGGCGCCGTTTTAAAGCGCCCTTCTGTTGCCGTGCTGTTGTCGTCGCGGCTTTAGCGCCGCGATTTTATCACCGCTATTTTGACGAGCGGGGTTTTGTCGTGCCACGGTGTAACCTAAACCTGCACATGTGCAAATAAAGCTCCATGGACTCGCCTGCTGCTTGCGCAACTCAGTTCCCAATGGGCTACAGCCTGATACTGGTCTGGGAACCTCTGTCTTAGAGCCTTCAAAGCATGAAATAGGTTTCTTCAATCTTGCAGGTGCTTAAGCCCCTTTCATTCTTGGCTCCAAGAGTGGCAGTTCAGGTGGCATCACCTTGTCAAGCTCCTCTGCGTCACCTGCTCCATGCACATACTCAATATTAGAATGCACAACTTGTCTTTTTTTTGGTCTTCTGTTTGAATGTCAAGTTGTCTAACCTATTTTAAAAGGTCCATCTGGCAAGGAAGAGATCCTATTTTTTAATTCATTGACAATCCTAATTCATCTTGTTAACAAAGCTGGCTTTGAAGGAAAGTGCACTTCAAAAGATCTAATAGTTGATTAATGTTTCTTCAAATGAAATCTGCTTTCCTTACTTTAACTTGTCATTCTGCATCTTAATATATAGTATATTGTCTCCAGCTGACAGTATTTGGCACCCAGGCCATTTAGGAATGATTTGGGAATTTGAGAATAATAAGATTCATAAAACTAATAATTTCTATGGAGCCACTATGACATTTTCCACTTTTGACTTTGCACTAGGGAAATGAAAATAACAACAATTCTTTGATCTGGAAAAAAGAGACTATTTTATCAAACAAGAACCTGAACCAAAGCTCCCCCCCACCAAGTAACACTGGGGTAGGATGAAATAAAAAAGAAATTGCTTCAGTTTAACATACATTTTAAAAGTTTATTTAGTAATTTTATATGGCAGAGATTCTGGCCTTTTTGTTGTTGCATAAACCTTTTTAATGTCCTGGAGACATTTTTTTAAGTCCAAGGTCAACCATAGGAACATCTCCACAATCAACAAAACCCTTCTAACCTTATTAGTGTCCAATCTCCTTTTTTATTTCTGGGATTTGCATTTTTTTTCTTTCTGATAGGTTGAAAATTTGCAATTGACTTTGTCTTGACTTCTTGATGTGGCCCACCCCAAAAGGTGATGTAAGATGGGTAAGAGGAAATATATGCTGGATCCAACTGAACTTAGTAGTAAATTGGCTGAGTTGCTTAAATTTTAAACACTTCCTGGGCTTTTGTCCAAGTATTATTGAGTAGCTCAACAAATTTAAATGTCAGTGTTTACATCCATTTATTT
The DNA here is from genome assembly GCF_009769535.1 of Thamnophis elegans. Lineage (NCBI taxonomy): Eukaryota > Metazoa > Chordata > Lepidosauria > Squamata > Natricidae > Thamnophis > Thamnophis elegans. The sequence goes on from NC_045551.1 coordinate 31,434,804, forward strand.
ATTGCTTGTTCTTGTGAAATCGTTTCCTTCTGGAGAGATTTGTGTGCTCCTAAATTGCAATATCTCACGTTCAAATATATGTTAGAAATAGGCCCCTGCATCTGCTTCTATCTGACCATTTGTTTATTCAACAGTCTATTATTCTCTAGCAATATTTGGCTCTCATCTTTGACAGTATATATTTGAATTGCTTGTTAAAGACAATGATTTCATTGTAGAATCATAGGATGGACTTACAGAATTACTGAAAGAGAATATTGAGGCAATTGAGTTCAATCCCTGCTCAATGCATGAATATTCTGTAGATGAAAGTATCACAGACAGAAGGCTGACTGGCCACCATCTGAACACATCATACATTGAAGGGAAGCCCAGCAATCTATTAGCTAAATCCATTGTTGAATTGCTCTTAGTCTTAGGAATATATGTGTTTTAAGAGTCAATTGCAATGTGTCTTTCATAACTAAAACCCACTATTTCATAATTTCTCTGGGAAAAGAGAACCAGTCTTGATTTTTATATGGTATTATTTAATATATTTTGGGAATCTAATCAAAATTAATCTAATGTAATCTATAAATCAGTAGTATCAATTCCCCCCAACAGTTGACTTTTCTCAAAGCTAAATTTATACAGCTCCTTCTATTTGTCAGAAGTATTTGGTGTATTTTTGGGAAAGATTCAGGAGCAAATAGGATCAGTAAGAAAGTTCCATTTTTTTTGGTGTAATTTTTGAATATCAGAGCCTTGTGTGGGACTCCTTCTCAGAAGACAAATATATGGTTAGTTGATGATATTAATTTTATCAAGCTTTAAGAAAAACTGTGTTGAGATTTAAATGTATCTAAGTTAATTATAAAACAGGTTTTGCTAATATTTCTTTATGAAGAGCTTTTCCCTACTACTTATGTTAAAGCAGTCTATACCAGTGATGGCTAACGTTTTTCTCCTTGCGTGCCAAATTTGTGTTTCCATGCACGTGTGCCCACACCAATAATGCAATGAGCCCCCCGCGCATGCGAGCACGTGCCCACACCAATAATGCAATGAGCCTCCCATGCTCACCCTGTCTCATGCATGCACGCAACCATCCCTGAACTCCCCCTATGCATGGGCGTAGCATGTCTCCCTGAAGCCTTCTGGGACCAAAAATGGGCCATGTGGGCACCCAACCCCCACCCCTGCACTCCCACTCCCCCTTGCATGTGTACATGACCCCCTTCCCCCTCTGTGTGCAACCCTCTGGTGCGTGCGCACACATCTCCTGGATGCATGGCAGAGACCCAAAAATCAGCTGGCTGGCGGGACTGTTCTGATCTGTGGATGATTTTGACAAGTGGTTAGACACAGGGATATAGTCTATTATTGATTTTGAGACAACTGATAAGTGGGGTGTGGTGGCACAGTGAAGCACCCCATAGATAAGGTGTCTTTTGTGAGGTGTCAAGGACTTCTTGGAAAACAAGAGAAGTGGCCTAATCCAGTGTTTTTCAACCTTTTTTGTGCAAAGGCACACTTTTTTCATGAAAAAAAATCACGAGACACACCACCATTAGAAAATGTTTAAAAAATTTAACTCTGTGCCTATATTGACTATATATAAAGTAATTTTCCCACGGCACACCTTACACTATGTCACGGCACACTAGTGTGACGCGGCACAGTGGTTGAAAAACACTGGCCTAATCTGATCAAAGCATGACTGGCTTATCCCATTCCATGCAGATCTTTGTATAGGATTATATGCAGGACTGTGCCATCACCAATATGGAATGGGAAGTTTCCATCCTCAATGGAAAGTGAAATCAGAATGGGTAGTTTAAATTTCTGGTCATAGCTGAGGTGGGGATGAAGGCGCTATCAGAGGAATGTGACAGAATGCAAAGGTAGTCAGTACACATTCGTATCATGGTTAGATGCATGTGACAAAAGGCCATCAGTCTAAGCAGATCATTTCAGATACTAATGTAAAATTAAGATGGCAATAATTAAATGTTGACAAAAAGAATATCTGTTAAAATGTTTAAATATAATTTACAGTAAGATGATGATGATACTTAAAAAAAAAGCAACTGGACCATCTGCCTGATAGGCAGGAATACTGCAGAAACTGTTATTCCTAGAAAACTTGGTTAAATCAAGACTCATTAAAAAGTCAATTAAAATGTTTATGCTGGAATAAGTGCCTGGAAGCAATATAATGTCAGATATAATGATTATAACTTTGTGGGTAAAGACTGAACATAATACACATGTATTTTTCTATAAAAATCATACAATAGACTTTAATATGATAATAATATTAAATTTTGATGATACACAAATTAAGTATGTGCAAATTAAAAATTTATCTAGGTAGGTGGTCTGTATGTGTGCACAGGAATGTGTATGTTATGCAGAGACATATACATACTCTATACAGAAACCTATTTAATCTCAATATCGTTCTTTTATTCAAAAGTATGATTCCATCATAATTATAGCTTAGACTTACAATGTGCACATGTAGAAATAGTTAACTTAAATTGTGTTGCTATTTCTGTTAGACTGTACCTTACTACAAAGAGCTTGGGAATTGGAGTCTTTAGTAAAATCCATTGTGGAGTTCAGTCATCCAGGTCATGGTTATTCAACTGAAGAAGCTTCTTGGATGAGAAGCAAAATGTCTTTAAGGAAAAACAAGTTCAGTTGCTTTTTGAAAAAAGCACCTTTGAAATATTTTAACAACTTGTTTAAGGCATCTGGCTTTCCCACTGAATTCTCCAGTCCTAAAATAACAAGTTTTTAAAAATAGTGAGAAGATTTGTCTTTAGATAGGCTGGGTGTTGACATGCTGGGGTGGCACATACAACCCAAGGGTTGTAGATTGCCAACCTTTTAAAAACAGGATTCTAGATGCTGCTTACAAAATGTGAGAGTTAATTATTGTACAAAAGTTCTTTGAAGGATCCTTGAAGCCATAGAGATAAAACCATGTGTATGTGTGTTGGAAAATCAAAACTAGGAACGTCATGTTGATATGCAGTGAATGAATTATGTCTTGATATTCTTTTTCATATTTTCTTCCTCCAGCAATATTTAATTTCATAAGAACAAAGAGAATCTTTTTTTTAAAAAATCCAATAATTTGACTGAGGAATAAAATGTGGAACATCTGTTTCCATCATCCATTTTGTTTATTGGTTTGTTCAGGAAGTGACTCTCCAAAGAGATCAAGGCAAGATTTCAGGGCTGATACAAAAGAGAGACATTTGCATTAAGGCAAATATACTAGGAATAAGATAGACCTTTTGGAAATTACAGTATTTAGTGAGAATGGCTCTAGTCATAATTTTGTCCTTGTCAATCATTCAGTTGTGTCTGACCCTCAGCCACTCTATGGATCAACACTCTCCATACCCCTCTGTCTCTCACTGTCTTCTTCAAATCTGCCATAGTCATTCTGGTCTCATCTTTTATAGTATTCAGACAGTGGGTTCTAGGACTTTTTCCCAACTAGTGTAATTTCCAGCTAACACGTTGTAAAATTAATTCAGAGAATCTACAATGTACTTCCATCAGATTATTTGTTATACTATCCAATTTGTGTTCTGTAAATGTGTTGGAATGACAGTTTTCTGTGCCTTAATTTTTAACTTCACAGATATCTGCTGGATATATTCACTTTGGATGGGCTCTGCAAATGTTAATTTCATAGCGAGATCATTTGATTCAACAGCTGTGGTTTCCAATATTGTAATCAATGTTTTGATTTGCTTTTAAAGTTATGTCTCAAAGTGAAATTCATCAGACTTCAGCTTGCTTGCCTTATGCTATGTTTGAATTTCATATATGTTAAGGTATTATATATTTATCCTTTGTCTAACTTTTGAATAGCTTATAAACAATTATTGTAAACCCATTTTAACTTTGAGAGCCCTGTATGATTGTTTAATATTCTTGAATTGCAAAGCAGGGTCCTAAGAATTAGTGAATGAACAATTTTGTCTGCAATGTCTATAGATGTACATAAACTGATAGTATAAAATACTGCAGAATTAAAAAAAAAACATCATCTTAATAAAGCAAAATATAGACAGCCTTTGTTCAGTGACTGATAATGACCATTTGCAGTTACAACTGTGTTATAAATGTGTCTCTTGGTTGTAAGTAACTTTGCAACCAAGAGCAACATTTATGACCTTCATAGCATTCATTTCTCTGTCTCTCTCTCTCTGTCTCTCTCTCCCTCCCTCCCTCCCTCCCTCCCTCCCTCCCTCTCTCTGTTGCAAGTTCACTATTAGAACCCTGCAGCCAGCTTGCAGTGTTGGCTAACCCTAATTTCATCTTGAAGTCTTTTTTTGGCCTCTTAAGGAATATTAGCATATTCTTTTAAATGTGCATTCTCCATAGTGTGCCTGCTTACTCTTTTGTAATTCCTTCCTTCCTGATGAATGTAAATGCAAACATTAATTCATAGGCACATGCACACCATTATAGTCAATATATGTTACCTGGTGTCTAACCTGTTGTTTTGCTTTTTTTATTTCTTGCAAAGTGAAGAAATTGTAGAGGAAGGAAATACAACAGAATAAGCAGGCAACAATAGGGAACACATTGAAAGGAATATGGAGGTGTCAGCAGCTTTGAGAGTGCTATGGAAACATTCTGGTGTAATTTTTACTGTTCTCAGTTGTTTAAGCAATCTGTCCACTCTGCGAGGAGGGGGAAAAACAGAACTCAAGCAATTTAGGCCATCTCTTATGCCTCATCTACTTTTTTCTCCCTTCCTTAATGGGTGGAGGGACTGGAGAGGAAGGAATTACAAGAGAGTAAGCAGACATGCAGTGGGAAATTCACGAGACTATTAATGTAGTATGCTCATGGTTCTCATCTCTGAGCATGTCTGCTTTCCAATGAATGTAAATATTAATTTGCTTCTTGCTAATTATCCCAGTGATTGGAGAGCATTTCAAAGAGTGGGGAAGTGGAGAAAAAGGCAAACTGAAGTAAAATAATTAGGAGAAAAACAAAAACAAGAGGTATAGTAGGTGATCAGTCTTATCAGTTACAGTTAGTAGCTGCAAGCTGGCTAAGGGTTAGTATTTCAACAGGTGGAGGAGTGGGTAAAAGAAAAGCACAGTCATGGTCATCTAATTTTCCATCTAGTGACCACTTTGCTTCATAACACAGTTGTCAATCCCAAATGTGGTCACTATACAAGGAGCACCTTTTTTTAAAAAAAAACAACCATGCATCTTAAATAGAATATATTTAACTTTTCATTACAGTTTGATTCTTACAATGTTTCCTACAGTAGGAAGACTGAAATAGAAGTGCATCTAGCATCATTTTTTATGTCTGAATATTAGTAGCTTAGATTGGCAGTTATGGTGTTGGTTTGAGCTCTGAGCTTGGTGATTTCATTGCAAACATTTTGTCCCCATTCAAGGAGACACCTTCAGTGTACTTTGGCTTGTGCTTGTCTGTTTATTGACAGACACTGGCCTTTACATATATTTCTGAGTCCTGATTTGATTTCAGGATCTAACTGGGACCACAATTGCAACCCAGGCAAAGTCAAGGAGAGAAAGTGAATTCTTGGAAGCCAGGTTTTCTACCAAAAAATCAATAAACAGACACATTGACATCAACCCAATCTACCAACCACTTAGAACAAAAGAACAACATCAACCATGATCCCGAAGGCAGCATTTAAAGATCAACAAACAGATATGCTACAAACAAAGTTATAACTTGACAGATGACAAGAAATTGGACCACATGACACGTAGCCAATCAAATCAACCCAAAACCAGACCACGACATCATCAGAAGACATCAAAACAACACCACCAAGCACTAATTTATATCACATGAACCGTACTTATAACCAAGGACTATGGCTCAGCAACTACAGCCAGCCAATCACACAACCCGAAATCAGATCAGGACTCAGAAAGGTATTTAAAGGCCAGGGCTCCCCCAGACAAGCACAATCCAAAACAATTACAATCTCCTTGAATAGGGACAAACATTTGCAACCAAATCGCCAAGCTCAAAGCTCAAACCAACAACATAATCATTTTCTATTGCTCTGATTAGGTTTTGTTTTATACAACAAATTTGGCAACATAAATTGTCAAAATTCAAAAATGTTCTTTCTATGATTCTAAGGTCTCTAAAATCTCCTTAAGGAGTGTTTTTTTTTTGTCATGTACACTTTGATAACTTTTGAATATGTTTCATAGGCAGCCCTATGAAGAATACATTATTATAAAGTGTTGTGTCCTCAACTTGCGACCAGTCATGGGTCCTTGACTTACAACCGGTTGCAAGTCCTCAACCTACGACTGACAGCCTGGCAACCAAAGGCTTGCATCTATTGGCTAAGGTGCGCCTGGCTGGAAGTGGGCTTTTTTGCTGTTTGCTATTGGTTGCCCTGCTTGACAGCTCCTGTATAATTAGCTGTCAAGCAGGGCATGGTGCTGAATTGTATATAGTTGTCTTGTTACCTAGTTCTTATTAATAAATGCTGTTCCTCATTACCTCAGCTGCCTGCGCCTCATCTGTCCTCACAGTATTTTACACAAAGTAACAAGACATTGTTCCTAATTGTCTTCTTTTCTGATTTGCCATGTTAGAAACTAGGAACCCATGGCAGTTTTAATGGATTGGAGTTAGGCTTTGTGCTTTCCCTGCCCATAGACCCTTAGTAGAATCCATTCCTTCATGTGGCGACTGCACAAGTTGCTAAGCCAAAGGTGTCCTGAATGTGCCATTCTGTGTGAAAAAATCAAGTGTTTTGTGGTATAGGAAATGTCTGTGTAAATCATGGCCTTGGAGCAGTAGAAAAGCATGGACATACAGGGTGAAATGAGATTGCCAGATCGCTCAAATAACAGAAATATCTAATGAAAAAAAGGCCTTTCAAACATTGTCACCTTGAAATGCCAAGTTCTGGCACTAGACAAAAAAGGCTTTTTCATCAGCAGAAAAGATACCCATGAAGCTATCCTGCCCCAAGGTCAATGGCTGCCAGGGGAGATGCTTATTGTGCTTTCTCTAGAAGTTCAAGGAAAATGTTTAGTGAATATTTTGTTGGGGGAAGGGTCCAGATTTCATACAGAAATAAATTAACCAAGCTTTTAATTTGTCTGCCTTGAGAACTATTCCCATCATTTCCTACTAATCTAAGAAATTTTTAATTGAGAGCAGTTGCATGAAGAAAGTGGGCAGAGGTTCAAGGGGAAGAAAAATAAGAAGTGACTCTTGTAATTTTAGCATTCAGAACAAAACAGGATTATAGGTTTCATCCTGTAATTTCAATTCCTCACTAACTAGTATGGTAACTAAAAAAGGAAGGGCACAGGCATCTTTATGCAAATATAGAAAATTCATAGCTATTTTCATGTTGCATCAGAAGGATTTCCCAGACGCTTTAGTGTTATATGGTACCACACAGAATTAGAGGGAATGCAGGATCTTCTAACATGGAAGAAGATGATGGTTTGAAAATATGTTTGTATCTATGCTTTAGATGGAAATTTTGGCAATGTTTATGTTTGGTGCTTTATTAAAAGGTTATATAATTAATAAAAATGGGTGATGTTGGGGAATTAATACCTTTTAAACTGGAACTAAAATGCAATTTGTTACATATCCCTCTTCATAATGTAAAAATAGTTGACATAATGAATACTTACAGCTACTACTCCTTGCTTTGTTTTCTCAGGGTCTTTTCTGCTTTCCATCTGAGCCCTCTAGTTAAATCTGAAAACAAAGAAATCCAAACCTGGGGAGCTGTTTAATTGCAGGCTGGATGATTTGGGTAGGGGAGCAGAAAAATCAGCAGGAGGAAGCCTTCAAAAACCACTGAGAAACAAAGTCAATGGGGGGGGGGGAGAGGAAATTGAGGGACAGATGTGGGATACCCAGTGACTGACCCAGATTGGATCCTGCAACTTTATCCTGGGACATGTATATTCTCCTTCATTCCCGAGGATTTACAAAGCCAAGGGGATGGGCAGAAGAAACTAATCAAGTGAAATAGATCAGCAGTTAGTGGGGGAACAGAGAGGAGGGAAAAGGATTTGAGACAAAGGAAGTGTGTATGTTCTTATGCATGTGTTAAAAAGAAGATGTAATAATTGTGTGCTTTCACAATGGGAGGGGCAGGTTTCATGATTTTGAAGGGGAAATGCCACTGGGATTTGTGGGTGTTTAGGATTTTGATTTAAGACACGCCTATGACAGACTACTTGTGTCAGCAAACAAAGCAGCACAATGCTTTAGCTTTGATTCTAGGCAGCATTCTGTTATTGTAGCCTGAGTTAGGAGCAGCTGCCTAGACATTATAAAACAAATTACTTCTCTAATACTAAAGTAAAACATCTTGGTGAAGTGCACCATGTTATGTGTGTAGTCTCCAGTTTTGACTAAATGGGACTAATGTTATCCTTGGGTTTTATCCGTACGTCCCATTCAAAGATGAGTATGGGATGTGAGAGTTCTTTGCTTTCATAGGACGTACCACATAGTAGAGGAAATCTGTGCACAATGCTTCATTGCATCATATACTTTGTGTCTATTTGTCGCCATACTTCTGGGATTTGCAAGGTGATGACACCTATAAATATGTCTTTAATAATAATTGTAACATACAACTGTAAAATAGCATACAACCGTTGCCTCCTTCCAAAGGTTCTTATAGTTGTTGGGATGAGGAGCTACTTCAGTGTGGTTGATTTTCTAATTGCTACCAACCTCTTGGCAAAGCTCCAAGCAGGCCTTCCACCAGGATAAGTGACTCGCTGTGATCCTGGCAGTTTAATGATGGTCCTATTGCTCGCTTTTAACAGCTGCCAATCTCCAGATATTGCCTCTACTTCCCTGTCTGTGACTTGCTTATCATGTACCTTCTTCATACAGTACATCTCCCCACTCTGACCTAGCATTTGCTTTTGTCAGTAGATAGCCTGAGTAGGCTGAGGCTGTTTCTGCATAATAGCATAGCCTTGAAAATACCAGGGCCTGGTTCAATTATCCAGCAGTAGCAACAATAGCTTGGCTGTTTGTGATTAAGTTGTGAGTGAACGTATGAATGCATGAGAAAAATGGGATGACAGCGGGGCTATTTTGCCCAATAGCTGCAACTATTTTTCCCAGTTCACTGATAGTTATGCTAGTTAGCATTCTAGTTCACTCTTGCTGACTTCTTTGTCTTCAACCTTTCATAGAAACTTTCTGTGAAGGATAGGTTTGTCCCATGGCAGTTCATTTATTCTTTCATGGGTCTCTCCCTGCTTCACCCAGGATCTCCTGGGAACAAGAAAACCACAAGAGCCAATTGTGTGTTGGACAATTCATCTACATAAAACCCTGAAATGCTCTTCTTTCTTCCTTCCTAGAGTTCTTTTAAAGTCTCTGCCTTTCTCCTTTTTCTTGCTAATTTAGTAGGAGGTCCGATTTCCTATGAAAAAAATTATAAGAACCCAGGTTGTCATTCCTGAACTCAGAGTCCACTTAATGTTTAAAGGTTGTAGATTGACAGATTGTTAGAGAGCCATGGGTGACTGCAGGCTCATACACTTGAATGTTTTACTTTCTTGCCTGCATTTGTGCCAGAAATTCTAGACAGCTCGCAATATACAAGACTAAAACACATATAAAAACAATTTGTACAAGCAAATAATAATAAATACAATGATTGAATACTGCTTGTAAACAGCTATTTGAGTCATTGAGATTTTCATTCAATGCCATCTAAAAGAGACTACCTTTATTATTTTGCTAAAGTCCATGAACTTATGAATGCACAAAACTATGATGAGGAAATGAGTTTGGGAGATTTAATTTTGGAATAATTTATTCAATATGATTGTTGTAACATTGCCGTACCTTTCTGTGTAGTGAACATATGTTGATGCAAACAAACAGATGTAATGGTGTAAATGAATGTGTTCTTTAGGGGATTCAAGAAGACAGTTCTCATGATCCAATGCATGTCCTCTGTGTAAAGTGATTTATTTGCTTCTTTTTGTTACCATTTCCATCTATCAGTTAAATGTGAATTTATATTTAAATTCCACACCTGCCCCAATTATTATTAGGACAAAGGGTTAACCGAGGTTCTGCAATGGATGAGAAAAGGTGAGCATGAATTGGCATTCTCTTTGAGATGTAGACTCAAATACATGCAGAGTCCTTCACTTCCTATAACCAACCTAACCTAACCATGGTCAAACAAAATTTCATGATATTATTGTTTTCAGTTGACTCAGACAGATGAGTAAAAAATCTACTTGTTGGTGGAGACAGTTTAAAGTTCATTAGATTGAAAAAGCCCTTTTGTCAACTGCTTATAAATCATTAGAAAAATCCATGAAGCCAGAGGAACATGAGGACAGAAGGTATAAACAGCAGATGCAATAGCAATAGACTGAGATTGTATTGTCTTTTCTCCCCTTATCATTCACGTGACCTATGAGATAATTAAAAGTAATTGAAGAATTCATGCTATTTCAGACTCTTTTTAGGAGGCCAACTGAATTGTGAAGAGTTATGTATGTAAGATGATACTTAACTCAAAAATACAAGTTGCAGAAGCTTGTCACTTTTAGGCTTACACACATACAGCATGATGAAGGGATCAGAGCACAATATAGGCTCAGTTTCAATCCTCCCTGCTTTTTTTTCAGTTAAGTATCAGGAAACGTTTCCCTGTTTGTATCTATAGGAGGCTGCTATAAATCTGGCAGTAATGGACTACATTCGTGTTTCTCAACCTGGGAAATTTCCAGAGGTGTCAATTTCAACACCCAACTTTTCCAACTAGCAGGCACATGATCACAAATTCTGGGAGTTGATGTCAATGCTTTGGAAAACAGCTAGATATAAAAATATCCAGTCTGTAGAAAGAATGCAACACTGACTACTGTCTCATCTGATCATTGCCTGCAAATATACAGTATACTATCATTAGGTAAAAAGGATGTCTGCCTCAGACAACAGATTTGAGGTGTTATGTATGCATATAAAATGGTTGCTTATTTTATAATATTACTGAATCTTTACTGCAAAAGGAGGAAGGGAAAAGAACTTGTGGGATATTCTGCCTCATGATCCACAATAACTTTAATACCTTTGGGTCCTATCTCTGTTTATAGACAAAGGCTAAAGCAATGATGCTGAGATTCCAGCCCATGGTATAAACAAAAGGCCACTTATTTATTATTAATCTACTACTTTATTGCAGGGCTGAAGAAAGTGATGATAAATATGTTTTGAGTAAAATCAGATGAAAGGCCAATTTAAGAATTCTAGAGGAGATCCCAGACCCTTGATCCCAAGCTTACCTCTAGATACATGAATAACACATTGCTAATGCCTCCAATTATAATATATGTAACTGGGACATTTTTCTACTAGGTGCATTTCCTAACTGCAAATACATTTTGAAAAGTGCTGTTTTCCTATACGAAAGTATTTGAATTTTTTTCTGGCTTTTAAAAAATAAATTAGCTTTTTAATTTTAAAATGTTTGAGCTTCTGTATTTCAATTAAATTAGTAGAAATGTAATATATACTCATCTGGTCCTTGCTTCTAGCTCTGGAGTATTGGAATAACTGTCCAAAGAGGCTTTAAAAGTTACTTGGATAATTGCTTTGTTTAAAGTAGTAGAATATACAGATAAGTTTTAATAAGGAAACTAATCTCCTAAGCTTTCTTTTATTTTTCTTATTAAAAAAATAGGCGGATAAATGTAAGTGGCGTCATTCATCTTTTTTTTTTTTTAAATTCTGGCAAGGTTTTCAATGTAGTTTTCTACATAGCAAATTGAGAGCAGAGACAATATGTTTAACATGCAGGAGTTAAAAGAGTCTTGTCTATAATTAGGCAGTGATTTGAACATTTCTATCTGAGATCAGGTACAGGATATGTCTGGGGGTTAGAATATGTGATGAATGAAGAGACTAATTAACCGCTTGTAGCCAGAAGGAAGGCCATGACAGGAGTTGAAACAAACAATTTGAAGATTAAAGATTTGGCATGATGAGAGTTTGGTGGCCTGTGAGCAAAAGGCCACCAAAAATCAGAAGCTGCAAATATTCCAAAATTCCCTGCTGGTTGGCTGCCATGATAAAACTGCATTTAAGGAAAATGGGACACATAAACTGTTGTTGTGGTGTACTCTCCTGATCATTTAGGGGGAGAACTCTCTTCTGATGTGTTATTTAACTTCTGAACTACTGAGTTTTCTAAATTTAGAGCAGACACTTGCTTTTATTATCATAGTTTATAATGCAAAGCAGTGGTGGGTTCCGGATCATGTTGCAATCGACCCGGTGCAACGAGGCCCAGTGTCCACTACATGAACCCACGCAGCACGCATATGCGTCCTTATCTCCACGACACCTTCGCAATGCTCCAGCTGCTTGGAGCATTGCGCAAGCGCCATACATAAGGTGATCAGATTTTCAGATTGGTAAAGAGGGACACCTTTGACCGGAGGGGGGGGTTGATTAAAAATTTTATACGGAGCAACAAAAATTTTCATACAATGCAAAAATAGTATTGTAATATTTTTTTTATTTCAACATAACTACAATTTACAAATGTAAATTGTAACTGTTGCCAAACATCAAAATTTTGATCACATGATCATGAGGATGCTGCAACAGTCGCTAAGTGTGAAAATGGTCGCTAAGTGTGAAAAATGGTAATCAGTCACTTTTTTCAATGCCATTGTAACTTTGGTCACTATACCACCTTTCTTGCCACAGTTCTTAAGTGAATAACTGCAGCTGGTATTTTGTATTTTGGATAGAATCTTTTTTTAAATAGTCTAAGACAATTTAAAAAAAGATTCTATCCAAAATACAAAATACCAGTTGCAGTTATTCACTTAAGAACTGTGGCAAGAAAGGTGGTATAATGGGCTTAGTGACCAAAGTTACAATGGCATTGAAAAAAGTGACTGATGACCATTTTTCACACTTAGCGACCATTTTCACACTTAGCGACCGTTGCAGCATCCTCATGGTCAGGTGATCAAAATTTTGATGTTTGGCAACAGTTACAATTTATATTTGTAAATTGTAGCTATGTTAAAATAAAAAAAAATATTACAATACTATTTTTGCGTTGTATGAAAATTTTTGTTGCTCCGTATAAAATTTTAAATCAACCCCCCAGTCAAAGGTGTCCCTCTTTACTGAAAATCTGGTCACCTTGGTTTTTAGGATGCTGTATAGATTTGCCATAGCTTTCCTCCCCAGGAGCAAGCATCTTTTAATTCCTTGGAATTGGGTATGCCTAGTTTAATGAAAAGAAGGACCGAGGTATTGTATTGTGGTTGCTGCAATTAATATACTTAATAACTCCATTTTTATTCTTTATATTTTAATAATAATTTTCATAACAGTTGCTCCTGTTTTTGTAATTACTGTTTTATATTATTATTTTAGTGGATTGTTGTCACCCCTGAGAGTCATTTCTATTGAGATGTACACATTTGAACAATAAATGTATTTATTTTCATATTTAAGGAAAGGCATCATCTATAAACTAAGCAAAGGTGTAGCTTCCAAGATGTGCCCTTGGGATCTTGAAGTTGGTGGGAATCTACTCAGAGTTTAATTGAGGAAAGCTTAATAACAGGGAGCTCTTAACTTAAATCCACACAGAATAAAACTATTTTAATAAATCCTATGCACAATAAATAAAATATTATTTTAAAATACATTAAAAAATAAAAGAAAAAAACCCACTTACCAGCAGGCTTGCACTCCAAGTAAACCCAGAATGATGTAGATGTTAATACAAAGAACTGAGCAAATTGAAATGGTGAAATTAGTCAGGGAAAAATGCCACCATTTTTCGGAGCAGTCCTCCAACCTATGTGCCCCTCCCCTCCGGAAAATCCAGGAAGTAACCTCTCTAGCCATTTCCTGCAGCTCTATGGTACTAGATCATTTTTTTCTTATAAAAGTGAGTAAAAACGGTGCGGGGGGAGGTCCGTTTTGTTGCTTTAACGTTTTAATATCTTCAATGAAAGTACTGAGACACAGAGAGAGAGGTTAGACAGGGTGTCTTTTGTCTTGCCCCGGGTAGGATTTCTTAAGCAAATCCACTGGGCTTTCAACATGAAGCTAGAAAACCGGGACTTTTTAAAAACGTGGCGGGAAATGGGAAAAATTGTTATAAAGCGTGATTGTCACGCTGAAATCGGGACGTCTGGTCACCTTAGCCATACACACTGTGCACATGTGCATAAGCACTGAAGAGCTCAAATACAGGTGAGAATGCAGCCATGCATGTGTGTGGAAGCACTGAAGAGCTCAAATACAGGTAAGGAGGATGGGTGGGTGGGCGGGCCCTCCAGAGCACTGTACCGGGACAGTACCGATGTTCCTGGCAGGCACCGGTACGCCCGTTCTGGGGTGTATTATCTGCAACCCATCACTGCTGCAAAGGAACATCATACAAAATTTGCCATATGGTAGAAAAGTTACTGAGAAACATTAGGTCAACAATGTGGGGTTTGTGAGAGTATGCCTTGATTATTCTGATTTGGTCCTTTGTTGGCAAATCCTAGACTCTCAATTGTTATGGCCAACACTGTAGAAATATATTCAGATACCACTAGCATGTTGGTAGTAAATAATACAGAAGACTCAGAATAGGTTGTAATGTACTCTATTCTAGAGGAGGTAAGTATTTTAGACATATCTTGGTATAACTGACTTCATTTTTACTCTCTGATTTCCAGTTAATGGCTGAAAATAGCCTGCAAAGTATTTTTTTTCTTTCACCTTCAGTCTGCAAACTATATCCTTCCTTTATGCACTTGGGGAATGAAACTCCAGATATTTAAATAAAATTGAAATAACTGTTACTCAATGTATTGGCATAATTCATCAAAAATTATTATGATTAAGTCTCATTTTAATACATGGTTGAAACTAGTTTCTAATCTAGTATTTTCAGCAGGATTTTATAATGAAAATTTCCTTTGTCTGATGTATTATAGAGACACGTACATTTGTAAATTATGTCTATAAAATTGTAACACATTAATCAATTACAACGCTAACTTGGCATTGCTTTGTTAGTGTACTTGTTAATTATAGTTAAATTTCAATGAGAATGTTAACAAGAAAACACTGACTCCCCTTTTTTTTCTTTCTTTTTTTAACTTTTAGGTTGGGGTTCCCCATGACCGTCATATCCTGTACCATTGGAATGTGTTATCTTCTTGTTGCTCATGTTGTATTGGGTTGGGCTTAAATTTCATATGTTGATTATGTACTAGATGAACAAAAAATCCTGTCAATTTTTTTCAGCTTTTGTTAAATCTTTTAAACAATGAAAGAAAACCAGATTTTTTTTTAAAAAAAAAAATGCTCCAATTTGCCTTTCCATCATATGCAAAAAATCTAGTTTCTGAATGAAATCAAGCATTGATTTTGGTAGGAATTATTTTTTTAGTCTATGCTCCGTATTGAAACTGAGATAAACAGAACCACATGGAATGCAAGTCACCATAATTTTACTTAAGAGGTGATAGTGCTATGATTCCCATGTCAAATTTTGAAGGGTTTGTACTATTTTATATTGCATTTGGAAAGGTTGTGGTTTGTAGATGAAATGGAACATGAGAAAAGGAAGGAAGAAATGCTGCCTAGGAAACAATCAGACAAGAGAGGAAGGGCAGCCCAATGGCTTAATGGTCATAAAGGCAAACTTACAAAGGACCCACACTAATGGATCAAGCAGTCAAAAGTGTTTGCAGCCTTCAGATTTGCAAGATTCTGTTAATGTAGCATTACAATAAAGTAGTAATATTTCCTGTTTGACTTACCCAGGAGGGCTGATAGCACAGTAAAGAAACTACCATATCAAAACTAGATTAAAATCCTTCCCTTTGATATATCAATTTGGGGTCTCCAGTTTAAAAAGGCACAAATGAACAAAAGCCATGTATCCGTTTGAATAATGTGCTCCGGTCCTAATTCAATGTTCCTCTGATGTGTTCCAGATAGGCTTCTTGATAATAGTTACGGTTAGGTGAAATGTATTCCAGGATAACTTTTCACATCCCCCAAATTATAATTTGGTAAGGTAATTTGACTAACTAGAGATCTAAACATTACCTTTTTAAAAATATGCTTGTGGGTAATGAAGCTGAATAAATGCTAGGTCTATATTTTCTGTAAATATCATTATGCAGTAATGATAAACCTTTCTGCAATTGTTCACCCAAAACATTCTCAAAGGAGGGAGGTTTATTAATTAACACTCAAATAAATATACATAATTTCATAATCATCTATATTAATTGAAGCTTGAATGTACCTGGGATTATATTTTCTCCTGAAATTTTGGATTGCTAAATTTTGTGTAGATATTGCAGATATTTTCTGTTTCTCATTTGAACTTTATTTTGTCTTGGTGTTATGTTTAGCAATTTGTAGTGTAAACTGCTGATATTCACCTTATGCTTACTGTGATAAATAAGTAAATAGGGACACTTTGCATAATGAAAGTACTTCATTGTTTTAAAATAAACAATGATTATTTGAAATTGAATAATTATCCCTTTTAATGTGGTTCATAATTTTCTACCAGTTTCAGAAGAATTGTTATTCATTCAAATGCATATGTATAAATAAAATGAGCTACATTTTGTACAATTATCATGGGTATTTTTCTAAGGTTAAGTGTAAACAGTTTAATTTTAATATATTTAGTGATCAAGGATTCATGCTTGCTTATTGTTGCTAAGCAGGACAGAATGGCAAACTAATTAGAATATTTTTTCCAAGGTATTTTTATGGATCGAGTTTGTAAATATAGAAGTGAAGAATGATAACCATAGATTGAAGCAGTACATCCATTATGCTCTCATATCTACTTTTCAAATCTAAGTAGAGTTGCTATCTCTTTGATCCCTATGATTCAATGGTTTGGCCTTCTGACTGCTTGTTCCATTTAAAATGTGACTTGGCTCTTAATCAGTACTAACATCTCCATGATGTAATAAAACAGTATTGTATTGTAATAAGTACTTTTTCCCTATAGGAAGATTATTCTTTGGATGGTGTCTACTGACTCTTATGACCTATTATAGGTAACCATTCCTACCCACATGACACTAGGTTGTTGATAAATGTCTTATGGCATCACATCCTCCACCTTTTCACATGTACATCATAGTGTCTCACGAAAGTATATAATGGTGAATATAACATTACAATGCTGCAATGCATATTTCATCTCTCTCTCTCTCTCTCTCTCTCTCTCTCTCTCTCACTCACTCACACACACACACACACACACACCATACATCCTGTTCAATGCACTGCAGCGTCAGCTACATGAAGGAGAAATCTGAATTATGTAGGATTTCCCATTTTTCTCATCACAATCTCATAAGATAGTGAACTCCTTGTCTATCATATGTTATCAAATAATAGTTCTGCTCTTCTCCCACTTCTTAGTTTTTAACCCATTTAGTAAGATTCTGCCTCAGGAATTAAACAATATGCCTCTGTCTTGAAATCTTTCATAATCTTGTTATTTAATCGTATTATATTGGCTGTTCTAGGAATTAAATAATTTGTTTTAAATTGGATCCGGATTTAACATTATTTAAAATAAATGAAACGAAAACAGTACATTTATTAGTCTCAGTCTTGCTAAATATGAATAGATGCTATATAAGAATCCATGGTAATGTTAGCCTATTGTGACATTATCATGCAAACAGTAATGTAAAGTTATATAATTTGATCCTTTTTGCAATGATATTATGGTATGTGATGACATTATGAATGTGAAGTTCTTGTCTTCTCTCTCTGATGATGCCAGTGTCAATATGATTCCACATATTATTTATAGATTTTGATCTTATTCCTTACTTGATTTTCTTAAATTGGTTTATAATTTGAGATATCATGCTTTATACAGTTCCAGTACTAAGAACTTTCAAAATTACAATTTGCATTTTTAGAGTGACAAAAGTACAGTTTTCCTTTTGTATTAAAATCAGTTCATTTGACATTTGGCTAACAGAGAATGGGAAGATATGCAATTCTCTCATTCATTCTCAGCAGCTGTCTGAAAAAAATCCATATATGTGACTTACTTACAGATAGCTTAACAGTAAATACAATGAGTTTAAAAGATTAAATATACTGAATACACACAATAGGATTGTTTTCTATTGTATTTTTTTATAGAACTTAAGAAATCAAGAAAACTGCATTCTGTATTTTTCAAGTGATGTACTTTCCCAAGAGAAAAAATGTCATTGTAAAAGAAATTTTTTAATAATATACAGGATACCTGTCCACAAGTGGGTGGGTCTTTTTTCTTTTCTTACCACTTGTGCCCCCCCGCCCGATTATATTCCTTAAATATAATTTTTAAAAATAACAATATAACACTTCAAAGTTTGATTGATTCTATTCTACTGGCTAAACTGTGCAGTTTTTTACTGAAGACTTATCTAATTGGATTTTCTAGAAGCATTAGATTTCTACTATTAGATTTTCTGCTGTTCCTTCAGCCAAAATGACTTTTCAAGAGATTATAAGCAACTAGAAAACCTAGAGTCATCCTTCTTTCCACATATAATATAGCAGGGGTGAAATCCTCCCGGTTCAGCCCAGTTCGACTGAACCGGTAGGGACAATTATCCCTGGTTTTGCAAACTGGTAGTAAAAAAAAAGCTTCCAAGGTTTGCACGGTTCAGCTGTGAGCTGAGCAATCATGGGAACCTATTTTTCTGCTTTATCTGCCTATTTGCTTGAACCAGCAGGAAAAAAATGCTTTAAAAAGTGAAACAAAGTTGCCCACGCCTACCCAGTCACATGACACCCTCTCACCAAGCCATGCCCACAGAACTAGTGGGCAAAAAAAATGGATTTTTCTGTAATATAGGCTGGTGCTATTCTCCCTCTCCTCATGACACTTATCAGAGCCCCAGTGAAGCTCCCCTTTCTCCTCCTACTCAGCTGATCCGTGGAACTGCCTGCCATTTTGCAAGGGGAACCAAGAACCAAGGGAGTTGCTGGCCTTGAAGAAAACTACACCCCTGCTCCCCATCCAGCTGTGTCCTGCATGGAGAAAGAGTGTCTACTTAACAAAAGCACATCCAAGACATCCCTACCTTGCAAATATGCACCTGAGTCATTCCCTGTTGCTTCTCTACCTGCCCACTGCCAGTAAGAGATTTCGGATTTTGGCCTCAGTTCCCAAGCAGCCAATCACTTCTTGCCAATCAGAACTTGCTACCAGCTGTTTGAACGCAGAGGCAAGAGGGAGGCAGGAAAGAGGACAGGGATATACCGCTCCCATCTTTCCTAGTACCATGCAACCTATGGGGCTCTGGAAAAGTCATTGGAAAACATGGTCATGTGATCATGACTAATTGTGACAATATTGCAGTGGCTATGTTTTGTGAATGCATCTGGTGTGAAGATCCTTGAAGTTTCAATTACACAGAAATAATGGGTTATGAATCTTGGATGCATTGTTTAACTCTGGCTATTTGAGATACTTTGATTAAAAAAATGTTCCCCTGTGATGTATCATTTCACCCAATTAAAGGTGACAAACAAAGGAGTTTTAGTAATATATAGATTAATTCTGATAAACTACATGGATTCTACAAAATTGTTATAGGCAATTAATTTTACCTCCCAACTCTGCATGTAATATATTTAAAATGATGGTTTTAGTGATATTGAAGAAGTTAAGTGATATCTAAAAGCAATAACCAAGACAGGTTATATGTAAGTTTATGTTGTATGCAAGCATATCCTATAGATAAATTAATTCTGATGCACAATAAGAGTGTTTTATAATTTGCTCTGGTGTGACAGTCACAACTTCATATTTATAAATTTATACCGGAATTATATGCCTTCAGCTGATCTTGTCAGGGTTCAGCTTAGCTGGATCGAACATACTTAGTATTTAGATGGGAGACTATTAGGACTGTAGGGTAGGAAGGACATTCGTAAAACATTCTGAAAAAAAGGCAGTGACCAACCTCTTCTGTTCTTTTGCTAATAAAACTGCATGATTCTGTCCATGAAATTACAGGGAGTCAAGCTTGTCCTGGACATGATTTTATTTTTACCAATATATAACCTAACAGAGTTGGCTAGAATGATAAGGATCAATATAATCCTGAAAGATGGACGCAAATAAGTGGATTGAATGCAAATTTTGTCCCACTGTTTTGTTATGTAATGATGGTTAATGATCAGTTGTGTAATGAGTTTCACATATATAATTTTATGCACAACTGTAACAAATCATATATAGTCTTGTAGTACTTGCAACTAGTTGTTGAAGTGTACCAAGGTGTGTACATTCTTCCAGCAGTCAATGGTGTAACCTCATCCACGGTTTTGATTCCATTCAAAACCCAATAGCTCTTTAGTATAAACTACCCTCTCAGTGTTACTATTGATCTGGCATGCATTTGTATGCTGGTCAGAATCATTGAAAGTCAGGCAGCATACAAGTTTAATAAAATTAAATTGTCAGTTTAATCCTG
Source organism: Thamnophis elegans (assembly GCF_009769535.1). Taxonomy (NCBI): domain Eukaryota; kingdom Metazoa; phylum Chordata; class Lepidosauria; order Squamata; family Natricidae; genus Thamnophis; species Thamnophis elegans. Next base: position 31,455,359 of record NC_045551.1, read on the forward strand.
CCTACCATATACTGTAGCATCCTCAAGCTTAATGGCATTTTTCTGAGGTGAAGACATTAAGTTCCTACTCTTTCTGTAATTGCTGTAATGGATCTTGATAAAGTACCTGCCTCCTATCCTTTCAATCACTGGTTGCTTTAAAATATACAAGTTGTGGGTCTAGGTTTAGATTAGGAAATAATTAAATCCAATCCTTCATTCTCTGTCACCTACCAGAGATAAGTAATTATGCTGCATGTTCTATGAATTGTAGACAGAAAATAGTCATTTTCAAATATTTCTCATAATGATACCATTAGGAATTCATGATTCTTGAAGAGAATTTGACTAAACACAGAAGAATAATGTATAGAATAATAATGTACGGAGGTCAACACTGCTTGGCTAAATGTGGACAGCCAAAAAGTTCTAAATAGGTTACATCAATTCACAAGCAATCCATATTATACTATCAGGAGTGGTATTCACTTACTTTCCCCTCCCGGTTCACAAATGTGAGTGTGCAAGATATAGGATGGGATAGAGCCGGGGCAGGTGGGCAGGTCCACCCATGATTTCCGCTACCAGTTGGAGAAAAGTGGTCCGAACTAGCTGAATATCACCCAGTGGTGGTATTCAGCTAGTTCTATCTGGTTTGGGCAAACCGGTAGCAGCAGGAGGCTCCACCCACCCACCCAAACATGATCATGTCCTGTTTTTGATGCTCTACACATACGTGGAAGGTCCTGCACATGCACATGCTCACATTTGTGAACCAGTAGTGAAGGTAAGTGAATACCACCCCTGATGCCGCCTCTGTATACTATTCATACTATACTATTCTACACATTTCCAGATAGTGTGTATGGGAATTATGTGTGTATGTCTTTAAGGACACTTGAAGTGCTTCTTTGTTGCTTCAGTAAGGAGTGGTATTTGGAGACAAGCTCTTGGAGAATAAATATATATAAAGCCAAGGACTGGAGAGATTTGAGTCCTCATTTGACCACAAGGCTCATTTGGCAATTTGGGGTCCAGTTTTCTCTCATACCTACTTTACAGGCAGGATAAAACTGGAGTAAATAATAGATGCAGTGTTTTCTATCTACTGTTTTTCCTTTCTGCTGTTTTTGTTGAAAATATATATTTCCCAAAGCATCTTTGCAATGCATATGTGCAATTAGAAAGTCTCCTTGCTAGTCTAGATGTCAAAATAAGGGATAATGCAAGATGAAGTTGTTTGTTTATGCATAACGCTCAATCTGCCTTTCATTATTGTAATCTAATGTTAACTGGGAGAAGCACAGAGATGATTAAATGTGCTCCTGGAATTCTCCCATCTGTGCTAGCTTGCCTCTTGGAATATATGAAAATGAAGATATTATACACTTCGAGATAAAGCAGTAAAATTCAACTGTAAAGTGAATAAAATTACAATTCTAATGTAATTGTGATGCTAATATGCAGTTGGACATAAATGAGCTGAAATGTGTCTTCCATATCTTCATGCCCCATCTGAAAATAAATCACAATATTAAAGATATAGGCAATATTACAGTAAAGAAGAGAAAAAAATGTTTTCTTTATATACTACATTAGTTTGGAAATCAATTCTATTACTTCACAGAAAGCAGCACATGCTATACATAATTGGGACTGGGAAAAATATATGTATGGCAGTAGAGAGGAAACCAGAGAGATACATTTTTCTCACATATCACTTTCCACTTTAAAGTATATTGGCAAATGGATGACCAACAGAAACAGTGTCTTATTTTTTATTTTAACTAATGTATAAACCACCAAAACCCAGTGGCTTTAGTAGCTTATGAATATTTTACAATAAAATTCAGTTCAAAAAACAGTCTTAGAGTTCTGGAGATCAAGAAGAATAGAAAGCTTAGAATCATGTTTTCTGAACTAAATAATTATTTGGATGGCCATTCCCTAAAGCTGATAGCATCAAGTTCTGTCATTCCTTTAGAAAGAATGATTCCTACAGCAAACATATTAAATTCAGCTTTGTATTGCAATGCATTACAGTGGAAACAAATCCTACCAGGACATGAGTAAAAGCTTCCCAAGTGCAACATTCTCAAAGATATAGCTTCAAGTAACATCTTTTCTCAAACTTTGACAACTTAAAGAAGAGATACCCAACTGTAAATATATGATTTCGTTCTGGTCCCAGGAAAAGCTCTCTTCTCTTCTCTTCTCTTCTCTTCTCTTCTCTTCTCTTCTCTTCTCTTCTCTTCTCTTCTCTTCTCTCCTCTCCTCTCCTCTCCTCTCCTCTCCTCTCCCCTCCTCTCCCCTCTCAACAGTGGTTATTTACCAAAGCAAACAGCATAACAACAAATAAAATAAGAAATTAAGGTAAAATCACAACCCCTTCCCAACCTTACTATCTCATGGACTCTGCAACATATACTTACCTCCATGCCCTGTGATAGAGCCATATCATCAAAGCTTTATGATAACAGGAGAATGAATGTTCCCTGAACATGTGTCCTGATTTATTTTGATTCTTAGTAGGTTTAAGTTATAATTCCTCCTCATTCCCTTTTTCTTTGCAAGTTTGCCTTCAAAAGATACCGTCTTACAAATAATGATATTCTAAGGGCATATCTCTTTGAGGGGTTACATAATAATTTAACATTACCCAAATTTTCTCAGATCTCATACTTCTTTACAAATAACACTCTATGATTGTTATGAAAGAATCTTTCAGTCTTCAGCCAGAAGGAATAGTTACTGATGAAATAATTCTGCAAAGAAATCAGAAGCTGGTCCTAGCCACTGAATTGATTCCTTTGGTTCAAAAATACTGCAATTCCAAGCCTTATATGCTATCCCATATAGTATATATCTATGATGGCGAAGCTATGGCATGTGTGCACACAGAACCATCTCTCTGGGCATGCCAGCTGTTTGCTGTTGCTCTTCCACATTCCAGTGCACTGATCTCCATGCACACATGGGAACGGTGAAAACTGGAAAACCAGTTCCCTGGTGCGGATGTACATGCTGGGAAGCTGAGCTTCTGGTTTCTGGTGCACACGTGCACATGTGTGCCTGAAACCAGAAGATCAGCTGACACGCACATGTGCATGTCATAAATTGGAAGCTCAGCTTCCTGGCATGTACATGCACACCAGGGAACTAGTGTTCCAGTTTCCGGTGCTCCCATGCATGCATGTCGGTCAGCTGGTCTTCTAGTTTTGCAGTGCTTCCCTGTGCAGCCTCCCGTTTTGACACTTGGTGTCGAAAAGGTTCGCCTACACTGGTATATATAGTATATATACTTTAAACTACATACTACATACTATATCCAAGTCTTATATACTATATACCTTATATACTATCAGTATAAAAGTTATATATTAGTATCAGTTTTGAAATAATACTGATGGTTTAGAAAATGTGTGGTACCTTATAACCTGAGCAATACAGTGGAATATCAGTATGGTTCTCTTGTTCTATATCTGTCTTTCCAGGTTCAGAATTTTATCACAGGTAAGTAATTGTTATATAGCATAAGCAAGTCCTTGCACTTGCAAATGACAGCTCGGTAGCAGCCAGGCGCGTCTTAGCCAATCAGACGCGCCTGTCAGTTGCCGAGCTGTCAAGCATGAGTCTGCTGGAGTATAAAAGGCAGGCTATTTCCAACCGCCACCCGATCTACTCCGTAACCACCGACGATACCGGTCTACTGTTCAGACCTCCCGGTCTACTGTTAATACATTCCTGTCTACCGCGCGTCCAGCCCGGTCTACTCTCTGTTACTTGCTACAAAGTTTCTGTTGATTAAATGGTTACAGTTACCTGCGTGCCTCCTGCTTCTTCGTGAAGTTACAATACTGGCGATGAGGACTGGGGAAAACCTGTAACCAGAAGATAACCAACATTACAACCGCCTCAACGCTCTACTTTCTACAAATTAAACTCAGAGCTTATTCTCACTGTAATGGCTGGCATGCCAATTTTTGCCCCCTTTGGGGTTGGAGGTGAGACTTGGGAAGCATTCCTCGAGAGATTTGAGTGCTTTCTGATTGCGAACAACCGCCAGGGATACTCGCAAGCGAGAAAGTGCGGATTCTTTTTGACTGCTTGTGGACCGGAGATGTTCGCCACCGCAAGATCTTTTGCAGCCCCCAGAGCAGTCTATGACCTCTCCTGGCAGGAGTTAACGGATGGCCTCCAGGCATATTACGCACCGACGCCCTCTCAAATTGCCAGGCGTTTTGCGTACCGTAGGCGGGTGCAGAAGCCAGCAGAGACGGTTAACCAATTTCTGCAGGCTCTGCAAGTCGCCGCGGCACAATGCGAGTTCCCCGACTTAGAGGCAAACCTGGCAGAACAGTTTGTATGTGGGCTGAAGGATATTTTTCTAAGGCGCAGATTATTAGGGAAGCCTAAGGTCACCCTGGTGTATGCAATAGACGAGGCACGAGCCGCTGAGCTAGCAGACTCCTCTTCAACGGAGATCGAACGCTACCTAGCACAAATGACCGTTACCGGCGGTTTACCCGCCGCACAAGCCTCAACTGCCATTGCGCCTCCTCCGCTTCAACAGCCCTCGTTCATAACGAATCTTATCGATGAACTAGTTCCTCTGCCAGATCATTTACGGCAATTTCTTCAAATACATTTTATTTATTTCATTTTCATTTTCATTTTATACAATCACTTATATACTGTGCGTAACAAAAAAACAAAGAGAAAAAAACCAAAAAACAAAAAAAAAAAACCCAACATAACACTTCAATCCCCCATACAATCCCCTCTTCTCCCCCTCCAACTTTCATTTCAGCCCTCCAGCATTCCCCTCTTCTACTTCCCTTCCCCCTCAGACATCTCCCCCTCCCTCCATCTCACCCTCCTTACATTCCCTCTCACTCCCTCTTTACTTCTCCCTCCTCTTTCCCTCTTCTCCTCGCTTTGGTGTATCCATCAGTTTTGTTTTTTTTTAAAAGAATAAAAAAAAAAAAGGAAAACGAGCCGCAGTATACAAGTGAATTCTTATTGTTCTAAGAATTGAAACTGTAATTCCACCCTCCCCCCTCCCCCCTATAATCCCCCCTCCCTAACCCCCTTACGGCTTCGCAGGTCCCATACCCGGCATAATTCTTTAACAAGCATTTGAGTATAATAAGGCCAGCTAACTTTAAAATTAAAAAAAAGAAAAGAAAAGAAAAGCCAAAAAAAAAAAAAAAGAGAATAATAAAAAATACACACACACCTAAAAAGAAAGGGGAAACAGAGAAGGGTCAATAAACCCACTACGTTAACACAGCTTCCCATTATCTGTAAATCTTAAACAATGTAGCTCATTCCAAATTTCGATTATTTTACTACTTGCAGGGTTTCAAACTATATTAGAGCCAGGTAAGTTGATCAATTAGGATTCCCCAACTAAAAGTCTCATTGCTTTGTCTATCTATTCAAACCTTTAATTTCTCTCTTTTTTATCCGAATATCCAAACCTTTCTATAAAACCATTAAACTCAAGTACTTCTTTCATTTTTCATTTCCAACACCTCCCTTTCTATCCTTACCCACCTCCACATGTAAATTTTTTACCTTCCACCCTGCCTTTATCCATGTCCATATATATATTTTATCCGCGTCCATTGCTCCTCCCATATTTACTCCACTTTCCTGAAGACTCTCCGACCAATCTTTCTTGACCTTATATTGAAATAGCAACTCAAACAAATATCAGCTTGCATTCTAGCCCCAAGTAGTCTAATTAAGCTTTCGCTACCCTTCCCTCTCCCACGCGCCTCCCAACTCCGTTCGTCCCAGACCACAACTCAAAAAGATCGCAATCTCCGCTCTCCTCGCCTAAGAAAATAATTCATGCGCAATTTGAGTTAGAATTCAGACAAATCTTATATACAATATGTGTCCACAATCAGCAACGCTTCTTTCAGTCTCCATGTCTCATCATCAATATACCACTTTTCCATTTTATCCCAGACGGAAATCATAAAGCTTTAAGAACATCGCTTAGTCTTTATTCTTTAGTCTTCTGCCCTTCCGGAAGAAGAAAGCAACACCCTCCGCCTTGTAGCCACGTGTCTCGCTGTTTGTCTTCTCCTTCTCCTTGTCTCTCTCCAGGTCTGGATGAATCAGGAAGTCCCGCCTTCAGGGTCTCGTAGTAAAATTCTCGGGCTTCACAGACAGAGTTAATGCGGTGTTTTTGGTTGCCAAATGTAACTGTAATACCAGCTGGGACTTCCCATTTGTATGGAATCTGAGAATTTCTGAGTTCTTCGGTTAAGAAAGCGTACTCTTTCCTTGTTCTTAATAATTGAAATGGTATCTCTTTAAAAACAATCAAGTCCTGTCCGTCAATTCTCAACCTCTTGCTGTAAAGCCTCTGTATTATCTCATTTCTGGATTCCCTTGTGGTAAAGTATATTATTATGTCCCTCGGAAGCTGTCGCTGTTTTGCTACCCAGGAATTCTGGCGGTAAATTCTTTGAATCTGCCAATCAAAGTTAAATCCCGGACTTCCCACCAAGCGGCTGAAAGCCTCAAAGAAGATCTGTTTCAAATTCTCCTGTTGGTTTTCACGCAGTCCTCTAACCCTTATTGCAAAGGCAGTCTTATTATAATTTATCATGACAAGTTGTTTTTGAGCATTTTCCATTTCCTGTTGTAACGTTTGAATTTTGGATATCAAATTAAGGTTAGTTTCTTCCAAAAGTTCCAATTTGTCCTCCGCTTCAGCAATATAATCTGTCATGACTGTCATTACTCCGATCATATCCTTCTTTGCCTGAGCAATTTTAGCATCAAATTGATCATATAAATCCGATATCAGTTGATTAATTTCCTGTCTGAAGTCATTAAGCGTTTTGAGAAGAAATTCTTGTGTTAACAAATCTCCCGTGGAGGGTGTGGGAGGCAAGGGTAGCGGCTTCATAGCAGTTTTTAGAGATATGTTATTAAGGAAGCGCTTCTGTTTAGATTTGGGAGCCATTCCAAAGTAGAAATAAAAGACAAGCAATCAAGCGAGCCAAAAATCAAAGTCTCTGCTCCCCTCAGTTAATCTTTTAGCAATTAGTACAGAGAAGCCTTCAGGAGGGTAGGGCTGGCTAAGTACGTCACATCAAACACAAAAACTACGAGATCGCCATCTTGTGACGCAGCTAAAAAAGGAAGGGAGCCTTTTGCGAAATTGAAGCCGGTATTTTAGATAGTAATAAAAGAAATTCCTCAGGAATGGTCCCCGCCCGGATTGACTTTTAAATAGCTTAGCTTTGTCCGGGGGGGGGGGGGCAATCTGCCTAGGCTGCAAAAAAGGCAGCGCGGAAAACTGGCCGGAGTAAAGGCTCAGCTAATGTTGAACCTCTTCTCCATTCACAGCAAAAAAAAAAAGCTATGAATTACAAAGAGATCCTAACGACTGACCTTCTCCCTGCCCCTTTCTGCCAGAAAGGGGAGATATCTATAGATCTTATAAGATATACGAACCAGAGTCCTGGCAGGAGCTTCGTTGAGCTCCCGACGGCGGCAGGCTCCACCCCCCGAAGCCCATTTACGGCAATTTCAAGTGGACAGACTAGGTGCAGCCCCTCGTCGACAGCAACCTCGCCTAGCTCAAGCCATCAGCCGGTCTCCTGCAAGTTCTTCCGTTTGCATTGGCTGTGGCGGAGTGCACTCCTGATCTACTTGCCCCTTTAAGGCAGCGGTTTGTCGCCGCTGCGGGAAGAAGGGCCATCTCGCCCAAGTCTGCAGAGCCTCCCTGCCTGTTCCTGCTGCATCTTATGAACCACCTCCTCCGTATGGACCTCCACCTCCGCCGAAAAACACTCAGCCCCGCAAGCCTACTCAGCGTCAAGATGAGTGCTACAGCATCAATCAAGCTTCCTCGCCTCTTCCAGAAATTACAATCAACCTGGCCTCAGAGAGTACGGACAAAATTAACATCACCCTGCAGATTGAAGGGAAGCCCTGCAAAATGGAAGTCGACTCCGGCTCCTCAAAGTCTCTCCTTTCCTGGGACAAATTTTCCCTTCTGTGTCCAAATGTCAAACGTACCCATCTATCACCCCCTGATGCCATCCTGAAAGATTATCAAGGTTCCCATATTTCCATCCTAGGCTCCTACAATTTGAGGGTCGCCTATGGCAAGCATGCTGCCATTTTACCAGCCCTAATTGTTCTTAAACTGTTACCCTCTATTTTAGGGTTAGAGTGGTTCACTCCATTAGGGCTTTCCCTACAAGGAATCCATTTGACAGCGGACACACCCCCTTCCGATGTGGCAGCAGTCTTATCAGACTATGCCGACATATTTGATGGCCAGCTGGGCCACTACAAGGGCAGCCCCATTTCCCTTAACTTGGATCCCCAGGTTGCCCCAATCAGACTGAAGGCCCGCAGGGTGCCTTTTGCCTTGAGGCCAAAGGTTGAAGCCGAGCTTGATAAGCTCGTGGCACAGGGAATACTGGAGCCCGTCGACCACTCACGTTGGGAAACCCCCATTGTGATTCTGGTGAAGGCCGACGGCTCCATTAGGATCTGCGCTGACTATAAGTCGACGATCAACCTTGGCCTCCAGGCAAACCCCTATCCAGTCCCTGTAGTACAGCACCTGCTCCATTCATTGGGGCAGGGCTGTATTTTCGCCAAACTGGATATGGCGCAGGCCTACCAGCAGCTTCCTGTGGATGACGATGCGGCGGCTGCCCAAACCATCGTCACCCACCAGGGGGCTTTCCATTGTCGCCGCCTCCAATTTGGCGTATCCGTTGCCCCGGGGATCTTCCAGAGCCTCATGGAGCGCTTGCTCCATGGGCTCCCTGGTGTCGTCCCGTACTTTGATGACGTCCTGATCGCTGCAAACAGCCGCTCAGACCTCATCAAAGTCTTACGGAAGGTCCTCGACCGTTTCAGGGGCGCGGGACTAAAATTAAAATGCAGCAAATGCTTCTTTGCTGTACCTCAAGTGGACTTCCTGGGCTTCACAATTGATGCCCAGGGAATCCACCCCACTCCTTCAAAACTAGCAGCCATCAGGAACGCTCCAACCCCTACTTCTAAGGCGCAGCTACAATCGTTCCTGGGGCTTTTGAATTTCTACGCGCCTTTCATTCCCCACAAGGCATCACTAGCCAAGCCGCTACATCGGTTGCTTGACCAATCCGCGGCCTGGCAATGGGGCAGCTGCGAAGCGCATGCGTTCGCGGCTGTCAAATCCCTGCTAACGTCAGAGGCAGTCTTAGTGCAATATAGCGACAAGATGCCCCTGACTCTAGTGTGTGATGCCTCCCCCGTGGGCTTGGGGGCTGTTCTGAGCCACATTCTGCCCAATGGCTCAGAAGCTCCCATAGCTTTTTACTCCCGGACACTGTCCTCTGCGGAGAGGAACTACAGCCAGATTGACAAGGAGGCTCTGGCTGCAGTGTCAGGGGTTAAAAAGTTCCACGATTATCTATATGGGCGGCATTTCACTCTATTCACAGACCACAAGCCACTCCTTGGGCTTCTGGCTGGTGATAGGCCGACCCCTCCTATCCTATCCCCAAGGATGACCTGCTGGACAGAGTTCTTAGCGGCATACTCGTACGCCTTGTGCTACCGTCCGGGCAAGCAACTAGGGCATGCAGATGCCCTTAGTCACTGCCCACTTCCGGACAAGGAAGTCCAAGCGGTTCCTTGCCGTTCAGTCCTGGCAATCGCACAATTGGAATTGCCCTTGACGGCTACAGATGTGGCCACTCACTCTCGGTCTGACCCACTACTATCACAACTAATGAATTGGGTCCTGAGAGGATGGCCTGCTGATTCCATACCTCCGCAATACAGACCGTTTAAAACTAGACAGCTAGAGCTCTCAATTCATTCAGGCTGTCTGTTGTGGGGCGACCGTGTGGTCATCCCATCGGTCCTCCAACAACAAATCTTACAGCGTCTTCATGAAAACCATCCTGGAGTCAGCAGAATGAAAGCTCTGGCTCGCAGTTTCGTTTGGTGGCCAGGATTAGATGCAGAGATCGAAGCCTGGGTCGCCAAATGCGAAACCTGCCAGCAGTCCCGGCCATCTCCCCCTTCCTCTCCCTCCCAGGAATGGGAAATGCCCCGTGGACCTTGGTCAAGAATTCATGTAGATTTTGCGGGCCCCTTCCACGGACAGGTTTTCCTCATAGTTGTGGACGCGTACTCTCGATGGGTGGAAGTATTGCTCATGCACTCCACCACATCTGACAGTACTGTGCGAGCCTCGCGACGTTTGTTCGCAACCCATGGGTTGCCGGACACAGTAGTCTCCGACAACGGCCCGCAATTCACCTCCACAACTTTCCAAACATTCCTGGCCGAGCAAGGGGTCCGCCACGCGCTGGTTGCCCCTTACCATCCGGCCAGCAATGGTCGGGCGGAAAGGGCGGTTAGATCGGCCAAGGAGGCTTTGGGCCATTTAAACCGAGGGGACTGGCAGGCAAGGGTGGATGTGTACTTATTGGCACAGCACTCCACACCTTGCCCCCTGACACAGAAAAGCCCCGCGGAGCTGCTGATGGGCAGGCGCCTGCGGACCACCCTGGATAGATTGCATCCCATCTATTCAGGAATTCAGTCTGGCAACCTGGGGCCTCCAACTCCCTCCTGAGTTTTCCAACCTGGTAACCTGGTTTGGGCTAGGAATTATGGAGGGGAAACTAGATGGGTCCCTGCAGTCATAACTGAAGTAACAGGACCCGTTTCCTACAGGGCAAGAATACCCGATGGAACCATCTGGAGGAGGCACTTGGATCAGCTAAGGCAACGACAGTCATCCGAAACTCCTCCTCAAGCCGACACGCAAGGGTCTGGTATAGGCGCAGCTCAGCCAGCCCTGAACCCGCAACTTCGCTCCAATGTTCAGAATCCTCCAGCCTTCCCAAATTCAGGCCAGCCTAGCCTCCCATCAAGGGTAGAGAACCCTGATGTTTCAGTCTCTGTTTCTCAAGCCGTGCTCACAACTCCCCACCCAGTTAGTATAGGTCAATTTAGACCTAACCCACCCAACTCAAAGGCCGCCTACCGGCCTAAGCACAATCCTACGACATCCTCGGCCGCGCCCCCTTCGCCCAGCTTACCATTCAATTGCAGTCATCCACTCAGGGTTCCAGGGCCTTCAGACGTCACCTGGAGCTCTACTCCCCGAAGGGAGGAGCTCAGACAGGGACATCCTTCAGAAGAACCGCCTGCATTGCAATTGCAGCGGTCGGGGCGTGTCCGCCGTTCTCTTGTGTATTTAGATGATTACCCGTGTGCAAATCTCACGCATGCACACAGCTGGGGGGGAAGAAGTGTTATATAGCATAAGCAAGTCCTCGCACTTGCGAATGACAGCTCGGTAGCAGCCAGGCGCGTCTTAGCCAATCAGACGCGCCTGTCAGTTGCCGAGCTGTCAAGCGTGAGTCTGCTGGAGTATAAAAGGCAGGCTATTTCCAACCGCCACCCGATCTACTCTGTAACCGCCGACGATACTGGTCTACTGTTCAGACCTCCCGGTCTACTGTTAATACATTCCTGTCTACCGCGCGTCCAGCCCGGTCTACTCTCTGTTACTTGTTACAAAGTTTCTGTTGATTAAATGGTTACAGTTACCTGCGTGCCTCCTGCTTCTTCGTGAAGTTACAATAGTAATCACTATTCCTTTTTAATGGCTGGACCCTCCCTCCTTATCCTGATCTATGACTATAATAAATATTTGAGTTGAGTCTCATATTTGTACTTTGGATTGCAAATATGGATATCACTGAAGGATCAAAGAGGCTAAAAGTTTAATTCCATTAGTCCGTTTGTAAGGGATAATTAAAATGAAGTATGAGCTTCTTTTCCAAAAGATTAAGCAATTTCATAAAAATTGGGGTGTTCAAAAAATATCTTAAGAAAAAGCTAAGGCAACCCCATTAGTCAGTGTTGCCAAGCACAACTATATATGGGTAGTTATCTGGAACTGATCTTTATTTGAGGATGTATTTTATTTTTTAAAGTTTTTACAACTGTTCTCTAAAGAAAAAGTATGTTAAAATAAGAAACAAATATAATAACCTAGCTTTTCTAATTCTATTAGCGAAAGAGTATATGATATATCTATTTATATCCTTGATTAAAAACTTTATTGATTAGTAAAATAATTACTGGGTGTTTTAAACATCTCCTTTAATTGTGAGTAAGCTGTGGAACAAAGATTAGATAAATGCTATAGATGGATTTCTGCAAAATGAAATGCTAAAACTATGTATTCAGTATGAATTATCCACAGAATCGCAGCTAAAAATTAGAGCTATATCTTGAAGAGACATTCTGAATTAAATGAAAGTGTTCCATTAAGTAGTAATTTTTGAAAAATCACATTATCTATTTTTACTACTTCCTACTTCCAGAGGCAGAAGAATAAACAGAATGAGATGTTTTAATGTTTACATGCTATGTCCTTTGCTTTATATTTTTCTATATGTTACACTAATGGACTCCATTATAACTATTATATATAAAAGAAATGGGGCAATAATAACAGTAATGTCATGAATGTTCTTCTAGTAGTAATATCTGCTACTAGATATTTCTTCCTGCTCCATTTCCAGTGTATCTAGAAGAGGGCTCATCTTCTTAACTCACAGTGTTTGACGAGGGTCATTGTCAAAAGCTTTTCCAAAGTCCAAATGCACCATGTGAACTGGATTACTTGCATGTATGTCAGTGGTGGGATTCAAGTAATTTAACAACTGGTTCTCTGCCCTAATAATTTCTTCCAATAACCAGTTCACCAAGCTGCTCAGAAAGTTAACAACTGGTTCTCCCGAAGTGGTGTGAACTGGTTGAATCCCACCACTGATGTAGGTGGTATTTAGCCAATTCTGACAGGTTCTGGAGAACCGGCAGCAGAAATTTTGAGTAGTTCAGAGAACTGGCAAATAGGCTGGCCCTGCCCCCGCTGCCTCCCAGCCTCCCAGATGATCTTCTTTTTTTGCCCTGAACAGGAGAATGGAGATAGAAAGCATGTTAGTGGGGTGGGGACAGAATGGGGATTTTGCAATAACCTTCCCCTACTGTGCCCACCAAGCCACACCCATCAAGCCATGCCCACCAAGCCACACCGTATCCACCAAGCCATGCCCATAGAACCGGTACTAAAAAATTGTATCCCACCACTGATGTACATGCTTGTTCACATGCCCATTCTCTCTCCCTTTCCAGACATGATAGACAGGAATGGAAAATATATGACCTGCTGCTGTGTTGCTGAACATGCTACTAGTACCCCCTTTCTTGCAACCATGAGGGTAGGGAGTCCAAAGTGACCAGGCACATAGGAGGAGAGGATCTATTCTGGAGAATGGGAAAATGGAGTAGATTAAACATTGGCAAATATGAACTGGAGGACATTAAAGAACTTAATAATGGAAGGCATGATGAAAGAAAAGGACAGCAAGGACTAATTTTTTTTAACTCACCAAGTGTATCTCCAACTAAAAGACTACTAATGACTAAATCATTAGATTCAAAGAGAATGGTAAACAATGTTCTAATCTTCTGTTCTATCAATGCCAATTCAAGTCACAATCCAAACATATATTTGTGGCAAAGAGCATCAGTTAGAGTTCTTCAGTGGGATCATAAGTCTCTTACTGTGAAACATAGCTACCTCTTCTCCAAAAACCAATTGTTGCTACACCAACATTTCACACAATTTCCTTTCAATAATCATGTTGCTGGTGGGGCATTATTTCCATCACTATGTTGGATATGCTCTCTTCAGCTCTAGAGATCGAAGAAGGCTGCAGCCTATAATTCATATCATCCATCTATCTATCTATCTATCTATCTATCTATCTATCTATCTATCTATCTATCTATCTATCTATCTATCTATCTATCTATCTATCTATCTATCATCTTATTGGGCCAGCAGTGTGATGACTTAATTATACACATGAGACAATTGTACTTACCATTGTGCACTCACCACATCTTCTTTTCAAAAATCTAAACATGCAGAATAAGCAAGTAATGTGCCTCTTCCTAGCACATTTACATATGGCTGAGATCTTGTTAGTGTAAGAAAAACCTCTGCCAATGGAAGAAGTTGGATAAAAAAGTTGTGAATGTCAATGTTCACAAATAATAACAAACTGAAGAGAGTATAGCTCCATTCAGGTGCTGCACAGAAGTTTACACTCAACCACACAAGAACAATGGCAAGTTGAGTGGAGAGGTTGACAGAGCAATTCTGTGCTTTCAGTGAGTATAATGTGAGTTTGATTGATACATGAGAACAATATAATTGAAGCCATTTTTCATGCTATGCCTTACCATTGAATTTTCAGGTGTGTGTACTTTTCAACATTTTCTTATATGATCTTTTCTACACTGGAACAGTATGAACAGAAGATATAAGCACATTTTGTAAGAACTTGCATTTGATGCTAATCAATAAGCAAAATATAGTTTCTACCATATCTTAAGACAAGTATTAGAATTTTCATGTTTACAAATACAAAAAACACAAAAGATTTTGACAAAATTATGTAGCAGTAGAAAAGAACACAGGTTTCTGTTATACAATCCCAACGTTGATTATAATGATTCTGCAAGCTGCTATTATGGCTTTGTTAGGCTGCAACAATTTACCGGTAGATTTTTCAATCAACAGTTTCCCTCAGGACTTAGTAATGGAAAAGGTTTTTTCTCCAATGCTTGCTCCTGGTCATCTGGGCTATTTTCACAGCAAGAGCAGTAAAACCTGTGCTAATTGCTCAAGAAAATAGCCATTTTACACCATGCATAGTAGAAAATAAAAGCATGACTGCAGGGACAATGAAAAATGAAATGTCAGGCTTATATACCTTCACAAAAGCAAATACAGAAAAAGTCAGTTACTAAGGAACGAACCATGTATTAAACAAATTTAATCACAATTTTCAGATTTGAGATGTGGATTGGGTTGTAGAGAAGACAATGTAAAAGAAGAGTTATGTTTCACTTGATTGGATAACAGTGCTATAAGTTACCCCACTTTTCTCTTCTCTTTACATCCTCTCCATTGGCAGTTGCTTTAGTAATTTAATTTCATAAATCTCATAAATTGGATGCACACATTTATCCTGGCCTTGTCTTGGCAATGCTAATATTCCACTTTGATATTTTTTCTTGGCTGTACTTTTGTACAAGTCACCAAATTGCATTTTCAATAGGACATGAGATTATCTAATGGGTGGATACAGCTGCATTTTTTTTCTTTTGGTTTTAGTTCCTTTTTTCTTTTTGCTCTGCCACCAGTGATGAAATCTTGTGTCCAAAAGCTTTTTGGCCCACAGCATCTAAATTTGCACAAGCTGGTTTCTGCACATTTTAATTAATCAACCACTTGGTTATATGAATATTTCACAGATGTAACATGTAGAATGCATTCAAAGATATCCTTATGATTACAGAACTCACTGGCAGGCAAAAAAGAAACAAAGCTCCCTTTTTTGATGGTAAAAAATGAAAATATTTGTGATCTGATTACTAACTTTTTTGAGATTTGCCATGCTCTTAAATTGAATAAGTAAGAAATGTTCAGAAGAGATTCAGGGAAATATAATGTTGTCTTGAAATTGATCTTTGAGTGAAATCTGAACTTCTTTGTGTTGTTTCAGATATAGGGCAGAGCTACAGTGTGTACTCTTATTTAATTTTTGGCCCATGGCAAAAACTGATGGAGTAGGAAGCTGGTTTTAACTTTGTTGCACAGATATAAAACTAAAGAAACTCAATATGCCTTTAGTACAGTCACTTTCAGCTCATTCTATTTCATGGGGTTGCAATAAGAATAAAATTGAGATCCCAAAGTTACTGTGCTGTCCCATTCTCTCATACACACACATTGCTGTGATTTAGTGGGTTTATTAATATTCCCTCGCAACACTCTACCCCAAAAACTCAGAACTGTCCCAATTAAGTCCAGTCACAAGCAGACCAATATTAATCCACAGAGCAATGGCCAATGAGTCCACAAGACACTTAATTTGAGTTTCCAATCAAAATAAACCCATGAGGTAAAACTAAATCTACAATGCAAGAAGGTTCATTTTGCAAGAAAAGTCCAGAATTCGCAAGGCACGATCCAAGTCAAGGCATCAATCCAAAGCAAGGCAAGAATCACAAGAAGCAGGAAAAAAACACAGCTAGGAAGTCCCAAAGGTGCTTTTTCAAGAGGCAACTGGATTTTAATTTTTCTTTGAAGACATTTCACTTCTCATCCAAGTAGTTTCTTCAGCTATGCCTGGATGATAGGCAATGGAAGGATTTATATTCCTTGCAGAGAGTGGTCATTTGCATTCCTTTAGACAGTCATTGAGGCCATTTGGATGGTTCTCCGTGTCCTCATTTGGAAGTTTCTTTGTGTCCTCAGGGTCACCTGACTGGTGCAAATGGATGTGGAGCCTTCTTGGAACTGCTGAAAGCTTCTGTTGAGAGAGGGCTGTTCTATTTTGACATAGATGGCCTCTTTGACCCCTCTTTCAAACCAGTGGTCCTCTCTGTTCAAAATGTGGACAAAATTCAGAAAATGAATCTTCAGGCATGTTGCATTTTACTGTAAGAAGTTTGTCCACCAGCTGAATATAGTTTGGTGCTCTGTAGTTGCTAAGAAAATTCTGAACTATATTCTTGAATCTTTCCAGGTGATTTTTCTCTGGCCCCACAATGTTTGAACCCTTGTCATTGACGATGTATTTGATCAGTGGATCAACAAAAATACTTTTCTTAATGTTGGCATCAGTTATTCCTGTAAACAACTATTGAAAATCTTCAATTCCCTTGTTCATCATTTTCATAACATTTTTCATCAGTCCAAGTTTTATGTGAAGCAGAAGCAAAAATATCTTTATTGGGTCAACAAATAGTTCATGTGGCATGTTTTTCTGCACTGAGACCAAATTCTTCAGAGTGACAGTTTCTTTTTAATGTAATGTGAGTCTCTTGCATGGCTGTCTCATTTTCATATGTAACAATACTTGGTATATCGGAGCTGCGTTCTAAGCAGCAGAACCATTACTTCTAGAACTCCATTTATATTTCATTTGTACTTGATGTACTGGATGTGGTTCAACAACAGTTCCATGTTTTTGTATGTTTCTTTCATGTGTGCAGCATTGCTAACAGATATTTAAAAGTTACACTTGCCATTGTTAAAAAACAAAATATTTCTATAAAATAGTATGTCATAGGTTACATTATAGGTTATTTTCATGATTAAAAGCAAAAAAACAAACAAACCTATAAGAAACACCCAAAACAGCCAGGAAGCAAAATCTTTGTTTTCCAGTGTTAGCTGCTTTTTTTTTTTTAATAAACTATTTTTTAAATTTTTTTTTCCTAGTTAAAATGTTTTTATTTTCCATTTTTCATTTTCATACAGTCACATATATACTGTGCATAACCGGGGCCATACAACATTAAACAATAATCACAGCAGTTCCTCTTGTCAGCAATACCCCCAGAAATATAAATAAAATAAAACTCAAACTCAAACTCAAATAGAAACTCAATATACCTCTTCCGCTCTCCATACACCTCATTCTTCCGCCCCCCTCCAACTTACTATCTTCCCTCCATCATTCCCCTCTACCCTACTTCCCCTCCCCCTCTACCACTCCTCTCTCCCAGTCCACTCCCTCCCTTCCTTCTCACCCTCCCTCCCATCCTCCCTCCCGCCCTCTCTACCCATCTTTCTTCTATCCCACTCCTCCTCCCCTTGGTGTATTTCTACTATATGTCAATGTATTCAGCTTGTCCTATTTTTACGGAGAAATTAAAGACAAACAGTATACATGTGAAATCGCATTACGTTGAAATCTAACTCATAGTATATGTCCCCCCTCCCCTCCCCCCTAACACCCCACCTCCCTTCCCCCCCGACTTCCCAGAGCCCGTACATAGTATAGATTTTTAACAAACAGAGTCTAAAATATATTGAGACAAAAGAAATAAAAAAAGAGGTTAATAACATCTCTACATTGATCTTAGCTTCTTCCTGTTACACTAACTTTGAACAGTTTAACTCATTCCTGATCCTAAGCGTAGACTATCTGGAATTTCTTAGTCCCGTATTTGTTTTGTATATAGTCAATCCATTTTTTCCAGTCTCGTTTATATCTCTCATTTGAATGATCTTTAAGATATGCCGATATTTTAGCCATCTCGGCTAAGTTTGTAACTTTCAATCTCCATTCTTGAGTTGTAGGCAAGTCCTCCTTCTTCCAGTATTGCGCCACCAACAGTCTTGCCACCGTTATTAGGTGCATAACCAAGTTAGTCTCTACCGCTGTAAAGTCAGTACATATACCTAGTAAAAATAACTGAGGAGTAAACTTTATCCTTCTTTTAAAGATATTTTGCATAATCCACCATATTTTTATCCAAAATGCCTTAACCTTTTGACAGGTTCACCATATATGAAAATATGTAGCATCGAGAGAACCACACCTCCAACATTTAGGCTGTACATTAGGATACATAGAAGCCAGCTTTTTAGGATCTAAATGCTATCTATAGAACATCTTATAAAAATTTTCTCTCAGGTTTTAAGCTTGTGTAAATTTCACATTTCTTACCCATATTCTTTCCCATGTATCCAACATTATTGGTTCTTCAATATTTTGAGCCCACTTTATCATACAATCTTTGACTAATTCTGTTTCCGAATCCATCTGTATTAGTATATTATATATCCTCTTTATATGCATTAAGCTTTGATCTCTTATTTGTTTAAACAAATTATCCTCAACTTGGATAAAACCAATTTTTTGATCTATTTTCCACCTGGCCTGTAATTGCCCATACTGGAACCATGTTTGAACTACCTTCTCCTCTTTTAATACCTCTAAAGATTTTCGTTGTAGAACCCCCCTTTCCAAAATGAGAAGCTGTTTGTAGGTAGTTCTATCCTGTTTTTATGCTATATTCATATTTTCAATCGCATGTCTAGGAATTGCCCACATGGGTATCTTGTCATTTAATTTATATTGGTATTTTTTCCAGACCCGCAGTAAAGCATTTCTTAAAATATGACTTTTAAAATTCTTATCCAATTTTTTGTTGAATAACAGATAAGCATGCCAACCATATACCAGATCGTGTCCCTCGATATTCAGTATTCTATCATTAGTTAAATGAGTCCAATCACTAATTACAGATAGCGCCACTGCATCATAATATAGTTTTAGATTAGGTAATTTCAAGCCTCCTCTCTCACGTACATCTTGCATTATTTTCATCTTTACCCTCGGCTTCTTTCCTGCCCATACAAATTTGTTGATACCCTTCTGCCATTCTAAAAGATTCGCATCTTTTTTAAGTATAGGTAACATTTGGAAGAGAAATAAAAATTTTGGTAGGATGTTCATTTTCACTGCCGCTATCCTACCCAACAAAGATAAGTGCAATTTCCCACTTTTTCATCTCTATCTGTATACTATGCCAAAGTGGTTCATAATTATGCTTGCATAATTTCCCGTTTGAGGTTAAAATATTAGATATTTGACTTTTTTGACTACCTCACATCCTAGCATCCCTCCTAGTTCTTCCTTTTGTTTAGTATTCATATTTATAGCTATTATTTTTGTTTTTCCTAAATTTATTTTAAAACCAGACACTTGACCATATTGATTAATCGTATTCATTAAAACCATACTGGATTCCTCCGGTTGTTCCAATATTATGACCAAATCATCCTCAAAAGCATGAACTCTGTATTCTTGCTGCCTAATCTTGATCCCTTTTAGACCATCCAAGCCCCGTATTTTATTCAACAATACTTTCAAAGTTATAATAAACAATAGTGGGGACAAAGGACAGCCCTGTCTTGTACCTTTTCCAATTTGAAAAGCGTCTGTTAAACTTCCATTGACTATGATTTGTGCTGTTTGCTGTTGATATATTGCTTTAATTGACTGTAAAAAGCTATCTCCTATCTGCATTTTTTGCAATATCTTCAACAGAAATTGCCAATTAACTCGATCAAAGGCCTTCTCAGCATCCAAAAATATGAACGCAGCAGGAATTTGATTATTCTTTCCCAAATATTCTAATGCATTAATAATTAATCTAACATTACTTTTCATCTGTCTCCCCTGTATAAAACCTGTTTGGTCAGTGTGTATCAATTGTTGAATAACCAGCATTAACCTATTTGCTAGTATTTTAGTAAAAATTTTATAATCTACATTAAGTAATGAGATAGGTCTATAATTTTTTGGTTGGGTAGTATCTTGATCTTCTTTGGGTATCAAAGATATAAACGCTGTCTTCCAAGATGGAGGCACCTTACCTTCCGTTTGAATCTTATTAAATAATTCTCTAAGAGGTTCTACCATTTCTAACTGTAAATTTTTATAGTATACTGCTGTCAAACCATCTGTACCTGGTGCTTTCCCTAACTTTAGTTGCTTAATTACCTGCAAAATTCCCCCTGAAGTTATTGGTTGGTTCAATTTTTGCCTGTGCTCTTCTCTAACTGAGGGTATTTTCTCTTTATCTCTTTCTCTTTGTCTATATCTACACCATTAATTTTATCCCCTTTATACAATTCTGTAAAAAATTCCTGAAATGCCTTTTGAATCTCCTCCTGTTGAAACACCTCCTTCCCTCTATAAATCAGTTTGGTTATATTTTGAGTTTTCCTTTTTTCCCTAATCTGATACGCTAACCATCTGCCAGGTTTGTTTGCGTTACAGAAAGTATTGTGTTTTGCATATAATAAACTAGTGGCTACCTGGTCAGAGATCAACATGTCAAATTGAGATTTTAATATGGTAATTGCTTCCTTAACCTTTGTATCGCCTGGATTCATTGTTAACTCCAACTCTTTCCTCTTAATTTCCTCTTCCAATTCTGTTCGATTTAGCCCTTGTTTATGTCTATGCATTTTATTTATATTCATCAGCACCCCTCTCATATACGCTTTGCTTGCATCCCATACGAATTCCATAGGTGTACCCTTATTCATATTCAAAACAAAGTATTCAGATAACAATTTTTTACAATCATTAATGTATTTTTCATGCCTGAATAAGTTTTCATTCAATCTCCAAGACCTTCTTGCCTGCACTGCCCTTCCCAATTCCATCCAAACTGGGTTATGATCCGAAAGGACCCTAGCTGCAATCTTTGTCCTCTTCACCCTAGAAAGCAAATCATTAGTGATTAGTATAAAATCAATCCTTGAAAGGGATTGATGTCTATCAGAGAAGAAGGTGAAGTCATATTCCTCTGCGTTTCTTTCTCGCCAAATATCTCTCAATTCAAAGTCATCCATCATGTCAAAAAAAGGTTTGGATAGCTTAGCTCGCATTTTGGTGTTTGGGCGAGAGGTCTTCTTATCTCTTTTAGTATCTATCACACCATTCCAATCACCCAGTAGTATATAAGACCTATAGTCCCACTGTACTAATTTAGCACAAAGATTTCTATAGAATCCGTCTTGCTGTTGATTAGGAACATAAATTCCCAAAAGTAATATCTTTTTCCCTTCTAAGATTAGATCTAGCGCGATATATCTTCCAAAGGGATCTGCTTAAATTAGCTCAGCTTTGATGTCTTTTCTTAAGTATACGACTATACCATTTTTCTTTTCCATAGCAGAGGCTGCAAAATGTTGACCAAGTTTTGAGTTAATCAAATATTTTTGATCAGTTGAGTTTCTTGCAAACAAATTATATCATTCTTAAACTGTTTAAAATAGTGAAATATTTTCTTTCTCTTCTGTGGAGAATTCAGTCCATTGATGTTCCATGTTAAAATCTTAGTTGTCATCTTTGGTTACCTGAAGCTTTTTTAGAGCCTCCTGCATGGCCTGCTTAACCTTTGGCCTAGCTCCTCCCACAGCTTCTGAGCTTGTTGCTGTAACTCCTTGATCGATGGCTGGTGATTGTTGAAGTTGTTGCCTTTTAGCTTGTTTTTCCATTCATCTAGTAATCATATGGCTGGGTCTTTGTTCCATAACACCTTGCCCTTCTGGGGAGGGGAGATGATCCATCTTCTCTGGTAGTTGAGTGGTTAGCTTTCTGTCTTGTCCTTCTTGTGGTCTTTCTCCAGATCCAGAAGGGGCAGGTTGTCCCGCCTTCAAAATATTATGATAAAAATCTCGGGCTTTCCATACGGAATTGAGACGATATCTTTGCCTGTCAAATGTAAGTATAATACCAAATGGCGTGTCCCATCTGTACTGTATCTGACGGTTTCTGAGTTCTTCCACTAAAAAAGCATAGTCTCTCCTGGATCTTAGCATTTGAGGTGGTATTTCTTTCAAAACGGTCAAATCCTGGCCCCCAATTTGGAGCCTAGTGTTATAAGACTCTTGTAGTATCATGTTTCTGAGCTCTCTTGTAGTGAAATATATAACTATATCTCGGGGGAGTTGCTTCTGTTTTGCCACCCAAGAATTAGCGCGATAAATTTTATCGATCTGCCAGTCAAAGTTAGACCCTGGTCTTCCCACCAGACAATCAAAAGCTTCTGAAAAGATCTGTTTCAAGTTCTCCTGTTTATCCTCACGCAACCCCCTTACTCTTAATGCCAGCTCCATCTGCCTGTACTGTATCATAATAATTTCTTTTTCAGCGTTTTCAACTTTTTGTTGCACCACCTCAGTTTTGGATGTCAAATTGGTATTAGCTTCGTTAAGATCCTCTAGACTATCTTCGATTCCAGAAACATGTTCTGTCAGTACAGTTACAAGTCCCAGCATATCATCTTTCATTTTAGCAACCCTGGTATCAATTTTTTCATACAAGTCAGCCTTAAGTTCTTTTATCTCGTCTTTTATCTCCCCTTTTATTTCCTCTTTGAACTCTTTCAGTTTGTTTTCCACTTTGTTTGTCAGTTTGTTAGTCAGCTTGTTATGAGCTTCGCTCAGTTCTCTCAGAAAGAGTTCTGTCGTTAGTAACTCTCCAGTAGGGGGCATAGAGGGCGGTGGCTGTGACTTTGTACCAAGTATTGGCGATGTGCTTCTGGGGGCTGAGGAAGAGGGCGGTTTCAGATTAGGATTTGATTTTGATGCCATTCGAAACTTTATCTTCAAGCAATTAGGAAAACTCTACTAGCCCGCTATACAGTTGTGGAATGAGGTACTTTTTTTTTTAATAAACTTCGTAGGACTTTGCAGAAGGTTTGCAGAAGGTTTCAAAAAATAAGCATTGTAACGAAACAGTTCAGCATATTCACCTCTGTTTTGAATGTCTCTGTATTAGCAAAGAGTCTTTTAAAACTTTAAAAGTGAAACTAATTAGTAAAGATCTGTTGGCTGGCAATGAGGCAAAATTCACTCCCTTTCTTTGAAGCTTTGAAACTCTGTATAATTAGATAAACAATGTTACTCAGCAATTCAACTGGCTCGTCGTCATTTTAGATGCCTCTTTAAATAGATAAAATAACGGAAGAGGATCTTGTAGAAAAGAAGCTAGATTTAAATAAACAATTAATGCTCTCGCATACGAATTCTGCTCGTTTTGAAATCAAGTAATTCAATCTTTGAACTGAGTGGGAGGGAAACTTACTTGGGGCTGCAAGGCAGCCGGATAATTCCAGCACGGAGCAGTTCTGCCTTCAGCTGGCCCCCCTTCTCTTCACAGACACAGAAGCTGCAAAGATCAGAAAGGCATTTGCTTGACAAAACTTCTCTCCTTTCCCTTCTTTTCCCGAAGAGGAAGGTGTCTGTCAGATGTCTGATAGATGATCATCTTAACAGATAATGCAACTGGTAATACGGGAGCAGCTGTGTTTAGCTGCTACCATTAGTAAGTGTTAGCTGCTTTGAGGTCCCTGAGAAATGATGAAATTCAATTAATCAAATAGTATGCTATATATACTTGCAATAAGGGATAATAGTAAAACAATTTAGAAACTTCTGCTATACTTCGGCACTCATGGAACAGCTCATTCTTTTACAAATTGTAGCTTTAAGCCAGGAATGTTCAGTTTTCAAAGGCTGATGGATGCAGTAGCTTTTCAGCAACATATTGGGCCTCCCAATGCAAAACCTAATAGCCACATAAAAGAAAGTTAAGGGATGCCTGAGACGAAAGGAAAGAGAAGATAGGAAGGCTGAGAGGAAGCCAAGAAAAGAAACAAGCAGATAACTAGGTATCCAGTCCTCTTGAAACCATTGCTACTCTGTAGTTATCATATATTAATGTGTAGAAGGTTGGTTAATACATACACACTATTAGGAAAGAAATTGGGGACCACAACTCATCCCTGGAGGGACCAGTATGTGACTCAGGAGCCATCTATGCTAGTGGTTTTGAGCCAATTTATTCTAATTAAATGAATAAAACCATGCTGAAGGACAGGGATGTGCAGTCAGGGGAGGCAGGGGAGGCAGGGCCTCACCACTGTCATCATGAAAAAGAAAAAGAAAATTAAAAGGAAAAAGGCTGAGGTAGTTGCTGCCAGAGTCACAGTGGATGACTCTGCTTAGTGCTTAACTGCAGGAGGAGGCGAGAGAACCACGTGCCTCCTTTACTCTATCTTTATGATCACAGTGAAGGAGTACCCTATTTTAAAAATCAAGAACATCAGAAAATCAAGGTAAAAGCACATATCCCAAGTATGTCAGTCTTTTCCATATAACTCCTAGTTTGTGTGATGAAGGTTACAGTATATTGACTTGTAAGATTAGCATTCCTGTCTTACATAAAACTGTGTGAGCATATTTGGAATAGAACTGGACTTTGGATATGCTTATGGCACACAAATTAAAATGTCTCCATACTGAGACATTATGTTCTTACAGTTAGTAGAAAATGTGACATGTGGCATGGAAACAGGCAGGTAACTTAGTATATTTCTTAATCTTATTTAACAAGTTTATATAAAAAAGTTAATTGGCTGATGGGTGGTAATGATAAAAATTTGAAGGGCCATTTATTGATAAGCAGTATGGAAAGCTACAATTGGAATGTAGGATGAATATATAGTAAAGAGCATGCATAATATAGGTAGAAAGCTATGTGAATAGGTATAGAGCATGCTATTGATATAAACTATATCTAAATACATTTTAAATCTGATTTTAAATTCTTTGATTTAGTACTTTTTTTGCATGTTGCATAATATAGAAAAGGAAAAAGCATGATGTGTATGTATGGTATGTAGGTTGTAGCACAGGTAGATATATCTAGAAAAAACTTTCATCCAAAGTTTCATCCATTACACGGACTTGGGAATTTGCCCCAAGAATAATTTTTGCTTAGAGTAGTTTAGCAGTATGAACTGTGGTACTTGAAGTGGAAAGTTTCTGATTCTCTTCCTCTGCTGTAGCTACACACAATTCATTCAGGCAAATGAAACAGACCAACAAATCCATCTGCATAGATATAAGGGCAGATGGAACTTGATTACTTGTGGAATTTGACCTAAAAAACTAATGCAAGTTCTCTGGAAGTATAGTTTATGGAACAGTGGAAGCCAGTTAATATTTCTGTCCCATTAAAACATAAAACTTGGTACCTGTCTGTCTTTGTTTATTCATAAATTTGAAAATTAAATGAAAAATACACAAATGGTATGGCATTTTCGATTAAAAAAACCATAATAAAGAAGGAAGGATGGACAGTGGAAGCTGTTAATGCCCTTATAGTTAATGCAGAAAACAGCTCAAGCAAAAGTACAACTGTCAGCCTTGCTGGGTTCCTATGGTACAGTGGTGGTTCTGGGCGGTACGGCCCAGTATGGCCATATGGGGAGATGCTGCCACCGCACTGGTACAGTGGCTTGTTTGGCCCACCTGCCCACATTCTATGGGCGTTTAATATCGCGACCGGCCCTTTGCTCACTCACCCACAGTGTGCGGTGCCTGTGTGACCTCCACCAGGCAGCACACATGCTCATCTAGGATGTCCAGCCCCATGCACAGTGTACCAGATGCACGGAGTCAGGAACCCATCACTACTATGGTAGGAACAAATGTGGATGGAACTTCCTAGTACATGTCATAACCTAGCTTGAACTGAAATATCTTAATAACGTCAGAAGTTGATGACTAACTGTTTGCCTGTGCCAATTAGGGCTGGTAGCCTGCCTTATATGCTTTTAGGTTTATTTACAGTGACTCTTCTTGAATTGTTCTTGGCTTTTGGGAAAATTTGCAGTGCATTTCCTACAATCAGTCTGCAGTTACAGTGGCCTGTTTACATTCTTTGCATTTCTGCCCCCAGAAACTGTTGCTTTTAACATTTGTTGCTATGGACATTTTCCACTAAAGTTAAGTGACAACGATTCTTTTTAAAAGTTCTTTTTAAAAGAAAGAACTTTTATTTTTCTTAGAAAATAAAATAAAGCAAACCACAGACACAGAATGGATATATTAGATAATAATTTAATTTATACATTAAATTATTTTTTGAATTATTTAAATTATTTAAATTATTAAATGATAATTATTTAAATGGCTTGTTGTTGTAGTTTAATGATTTTGCAAGAATTCCTCATATAACTTCACATTTTGTAAGAAATATTGTAATAAACTGCTTTTTATATTGTGACCCAGGTAAAAAAGGGGCGGGGCTTTAGTCACATGGTTATTGTCAGCCTCTGTTTCGCTACTTGCTTTTGGCTGCCATTGAAATAGGGAGGGGGAGGCATGGTATTTGGGAAGGGAAGTTTTAAGTACAGAAGAGATTATGAAAAGGGAGTTTTGTTCTCACCATCTATTGCACATGCTGGAGATAGTGATTGGGCCCACCAAGGCTAACTGTCCTGCATACCAACCTGATGATACTTTTTGAGGTTGGAACTCACATGACACCTGAGGGATTCGCAGATTGGACTAAGGATGGGGTTACCAGGTGGAGGGGGTTGGGTCACAAATTGATATCTATGATTTGTCACACTTTTGCCTCCGATCTTGCTTTGCTTAGCTGCTCTCTTTTCATAACCAGTAAAAGTACTCTTAATTCTACGAAATGGAGTTAAGTGGTTTCTTTCTTGGCTGCTGAGGGAGGCTGGCTTGTCACATGTTACCACTCTGTCTTTACAGACCCTTCCATAGACACCCCTGACATTGTTTTCTGTGTTCTTTTCCTTTAACATTCTGCCTATTGTAAGGGATAATTCTTATTCTTGCTCCAAATAAACATTTCTTTGATGCACTTCCATTTTCTCTGGTTGGGTTTTGGTGGGTTTGGGGAAAATTCTCCAGCAATATTATCTTTCTGGTGAATATTCTGATATTTCCATCCCACGCAAATGTATTTTTGGAATTGTCATGGAGCAGAAACCATGGTATTCATATGCAGTTGTGGAGAAGAACTAGAATTATATTTGAGGGGCTCCTGAGAAGCTCCCCTTACGACACTTTGAGAGCAGATATAACAGTTGAGTGCATAACAGTTAATTATGGGCAGAGCAAACAGCTTCAGAAATTCATTGACGCAGAGGAAATTATTGGCTATGGAATGATGTGAAAGCAATTCTCTGCAGGCATTGGGACAAGGCCAAACTTCAAACAACTCCTTTTTAATGTGAGCAAAGAAGAAGGAATTTATTTGCAATAGTAACAAAGGCAGGCATTCCCTCTTGGCAAGATAGGCTCATAACTCATTTTTGGTGAGCCTGAGTGCTCCATGCAAATTTTCCTTTTCTCTAGAACTGGGGAGATTAAAAATGTAGAACATGTTTCTAAAGTACAGTAACTGTAAACAAATATTCAGTAATTGAGATGAAATAAAAATTAACTCTCAGATTAGAATGATTTACATACTGAGTCGTCTTAAATGGTTCTAAGAATGCAAGCTAAAGACATGAGAAGAGTGAGATATTTATGAATATTCCTGATCTGATGAGATGTATGTTTATCTTGTCAGCTCGGTTCATCTCAGTACAACAACTTCAAGATAATCATTGCCTCTCTTGGAACTCATTTGTAACTTGAGATTTGAATTTGCATCACAGTATTTTTTTGAGTTGTTGCCCACTTGCCTGATTGCATTCAAATGATCTCTAATATAAATTATACTTTCAGATTTTCTTTAAATCGTGCAGTTCTATGGGATTTTATGGTTACCACATATTTCTGTTTACTCTTTAATACAGTATTTCTTCACAATTATAGAAAGTTTAAAAGTATTAAGCACTGCTTCATTAGCTCCTCATTAACCCCTAGAATGATATTCCCAATGGAAATATTTTCATTTTTACTCCTAGGCTCTTTTGTAATGACACTGAATACAGGCATTCAGAAATAAGTAATCAGTAGAGTCCAGAAACTATGGGCAAGGAAATCAAGATGAGATCACGTGGAGCTGTGATCACGAGGCAGACATCCTGCAAACACTCCTGTAAGTAGTATTGTCTTCACATTATTTATTTAATTCCAAATCATCACAGTTTCGTAAGCTAAGAAGCTTGAGGTGCGCTTCACAGGTGAGATGAACACAATACCACTTCTGAAGACAGAGTCAGCTACAACATCTGTAAGATTTGACATGACTACTTCAAAGGCTACTTCAAAGGCTTTCCCAGGTCATCTGTGCCTTCATACTAATTATGTTTGTTGGTAGGCCCAGCAGAATTTTTCTTTGAACATTTCACACACAAACACCAAAATCCTTTATTATGGTAATGACCAGATATAGGTACAATTCAGCAATAATATTACAGCAGGACATCTTACACAGACAATGGAGGCGGGGACAGTCCTCAAAACAACTGCACCAAGATTTCTGAAGATTACAGTAGCCTTTATATTTTGTGAAAGTATGCTGCTTTGCACAGCTCAAGCCTTCAGCTTTTCTCAGATCCAAATGTGATTTGAAAAGGATTCATATAGTTGATTCTTAATTTAATATAGAAGAAGAAATGTCTGAATTTTATTTATTTATTTATTTAAAAGGCTAACATGGATGCCCATCTTGTGAAATATTATTGTAGGTGATACAAAATAAAAAGAAAAGTAAAACCAAAAAAAACTGGCATCTTAACCAACACTCTCCAATTAATCAAATGATACAATCCCTGGGCTACAATCTTATCCTATTGCAGGATTTTTTAAACTTAGTTGCATTCATAGAATAAAAGATTATATCCTGATGGAAAATGATGTTAAACTACTTCATTCAGAAATTATTCAGAAGTGAATAAGATTTAGGGTGTTAAGTGAAATGGAGTGAAGAAGAAACTATGGATGCAAATTTGGGCTATAAACTAAGACTGGCTTTTGAGGGATACTGTGTTTTATCTGAAAATATTCCTTAACTTTAGATGTTGGCCATTATAAATGGAATCAAGTGATTCAGTATGGATTAGATGACATGAAAATTAAGTAGACACATGACTAGTTTGAAATTTTTATTTGGTTTCTGTGCTTATGGCATGGTCCAAATCTATGTTTTTATGCTTAGTAGATAGACATTGGTATATTCACACATTATTCTGAATATATATTATGTTTACAATGAAGGGACATTCCCTTAAGGAGCTGTAAAATTATTCTCTGCTCACTTATGGAGCTAAAGTATGGTAGATGTATGCATGCATCCTCAGCTGTCTGAAATATATTCATGTTGGTGTGAAGCTGTACAAGATAAAAAATGTGCATGTTTGGTGTGAAACTGCAAAAGAGAGCTCAATGAATGCATAAGATGAAAGATGTTTATGTTTGATATGAAACCATATAAGAGAACTAGATGAATGCATTGATCATCCTCTCTAGGATTGGAAATAAAATTGCAGATAGGATGTTGAATTTCATTACCTGGGCTTATTTACTCTTTTTGAGTTTGTACTCCAGGATAAACTTTATGATGGAAAGATTTCCATTGCTATGTAGTTAAAATATAACATGATACATGTTTGTAAGTAGCACAGATATGCTAATAATACCTGAGATGGAATGCACAAAACAAGTGTTGTTAGATCCTCACTGTTAGTTATTTAAAGATCATGCTTTTTAAACATTTGTGAAAAGTAGGTAATAGTGCCATATATAGTATGTATGTGTGCCCATTAGCTAGATTTCTGAACAGAAGTAAAATTTATCATCAAAGTGATTTATCATCACTTTCTATGGATTGCATTTCTTCTGAACAAATTATATTCTGTTGTACTACAATCATGGGACTTATCTTACTAAGTCTTGTTTAAACCTGTTAAATCATATTTTCCTTCCTGCACTAAGAGTTCAAACACAGTTTATTTATTTCCCCTTGGTGTACAGACAACAAAGGCCATGAAATGTATGGCTAAATGCTCACAATTTGTTTGTAAACGATACAAGTATTTAATCCAAAGGCCAATTAATGTAACTTCTCTCATATATCGTTTATCTAGTCAGTCATTGACTTTTTTTTTTTAAATAAATGTTTTTTAATTTTAATTTAAAACAGGTACAGCATCTTTCTTTACATCTGTAGAAAATGTGTCAATCAATTACAGATAAGTTTTGGTACATCTCCTCCACAGTCAACTAACATAACTCATATTAACTCAAGCATTATTATATATCCATTTTCATTTAACTGTAATTATTATTTAGAAATATTAATAAAAGTAATAATCTTGAACAATACCTGCCCACACCGGTGGGAAAATAAAAAATAAAAAAAAGGGCAAATAAAAATAAAAATAAAAAATAAAAAATAAAAATAATACAGAAAAAGACAAAAACGACAAGAGACAAGGCAGGAAAACAAAACAAAACACAGGTGTCTATTATATAAAAAAAAGAAGTATATCAACTGGTTACAACATGCTTTGGTGCTACTCTTCCATTAACTCATATTAATTCAAATATCTTAACTCGAATATTTACCATATCAACATCATTATACCTCCAGTTTTAATTACCTATGGTTATTTAAACATCCTTCATCCTTAGCTATGCCAAAGAATTAATCCATAACACATGCTGACAATTCATTTACTTATTTGTAAAATCCTCTATTATCATCAAATCCTCATGTCCTATTTTAGCTGAACATCCATAATATTTAATTATATCATATATCATAACATTTTCCCAGTATTGATTAACATTTGATTGTATGTATTTTATTTAGTTTTTTTAATAGTGATAATTATTGTAGTTAATACTCTTTATGTATAATCTAAAAATGTTTTCTCTTATCCAATTGTTAGTTATCATATCAACTCCACATTATATACATTACTATCAATATCAATTATTATTCAACTATATCTGTTACAAAAAAGAGCAATTAGGTTTAGCTAGTTTTCAATTGTATTCTTCAATCTATCAGCCAGTTCCAAATTATATATATTACTATCCATATCAGTCATTATTCAGCTATATCTATTACACATTAAGGTAATCAGATTTAGCTAATTTTAAATTGCGTTCTTCCATCTGTCAGCCAGTGTCTCTCCAATAGCAAAATCTTCTCAAACCAATTGCCACGCGTTGGATAAATTTACCAAATGTTTTCATAAGCAAATCCAGACAAAGATATCTTCGCACCTTTGGACTCTGAATGTCAGTGATGAAATAATAATGTTGTCCCGGGCTTGTAAAATTTTCCAAATTAACTTTAATTCTCAAGGGTGGATTTTCCATTCCTCCTGCACTCTGTCTCTTTAAATGAGTCTTCTTTATAGCTCCCCCCCTCCTTTCTTCCTCTGAGATAGACCAAACACCATTTCTCACATTTTCCATTTGTATTTCAGGAACATTTAGACATTCAACGATCTCAGTTTTTACTTCATATTTTAAAATCAGATGATCCAATTTTCTTTCCAGCCTTTGATAAGAGTCAAAAAGCTCTCTACATGCGGAAAAAAGAATCTGAAATGAAATCTTAGAGGTATTTTGAGACGCCATGATGTGTCGCAGTTAAAAATTGCAAGCTCTTTTTTTCCACAGACTTCGAAGCACTTTTCTTAGTCTCTTGCAGGCTGTGCAATCTTATCTGATCGTAAACAGAGCCAAGTAATAAAGTAATAAAAATGTCGAATCGTGACGGGCTAATTAGTAGAAAATAAATTTTACAATCCACTTAGGGAGAGTCAGAGGGGGGAGGATGTCGAGGAGTTTCTTGAAGCATTTAAGAAGTAAAGTAGCCACCAGCCATAAATCCATTAAAAAAAAACAATTCGCCGCTGAATTTTCCTATTCTTTGGTTTCAGTTATCTTAAGCTTTTAACGCGGACAGTCTCTCTTGGATAATAAAATCAGCTTACCAGATGACATCACTTCTACCATTCTTAGGGGCAACCTGCAGTTTCAGTTAGCACGCAGCTAATCCAGAAAGGAATTGGCACGAGGAGTTAATACCCCCCCCAGAGACTTGCGGGTGTCTCTGAGGTCCTGGGTCTCTCCTCACCTTCACTGTCGTCTCCGGGACAGCTAGAGTTCAAAGAACCCGTCCAAAAATCCTTCGGTATAGAGGAATTTCAGGAGTAGCCTGAAACTCCATCTTCTCACTGCTAAGCCCCGCCTTCTTCCGTCAGTCATTGACTTTTTATGTTCTTTGATAAGATAACATAAGCTTCAAGGTTTTGAGATTTCTTCCTAAATTTTAAATACATGATTATGGTATGTGGCAACTGTTGTTCTTGGTAGTAGCATTTCTCACTATCTGAGGAAGGAATCATTCATTGCAATTGTTCGTGCTATCCAGCCTATTGGAAAAAGAGGCACACATTTTCTGATTAACTGTTTTGTATTATAAATAAGATTCACACTTGATACACAGCTGTAATTGAAGTTATTTAGTAATGGCTTCTTAGCTTTTCTGTAATAAACTACATATCTCAAGTTTCTGCATTATTGTAAGCCTATACAATTGGTTCCTGTCCGATCTACCAGAGAGAAGCCTGACAGACAGTATACATTATGAACTGAAGGGTCTTGGCAGTGCATATTTATTTTCAATTATTTATAGCAATGAGCTATCAAGTTAGCATAACTATATTTTTATGCCCTTCAGAGAGGAAGACAAGAATTTCGCTGCTGCAAATATATGCCAGATTGCTGAGGGCCTTTAAGGTGTAAATTTCTATCTGGCCATGTTCACTTTTATCTTCTACTAGTAAAGAGCCAGCCTTTTTTCTTATTTCTCTTGGGCTTTCAGATTAGCCAAATGCAAGCTCTTAAAGAAAAAGGTATTAAGGATATATAGGCATCTGTGGAAAGAGAGAGAGCAAATGATAACATTATTTGTATTGCAATGTTATGACAAAACCCACATGACTTATGCATCTGATGTCAGGACATCAGTAGGAAGAGTTGGAGTTTATGCCATAGTATTTCATCATGATTCATTTTACTTTTCTTCACCATGGGTGGTACTGAGCACTATTGTATTTGGATCTCTCTACCAAACCCCACAGGCAAGTTCCTATTAGCAAACTTTGTTAACTTGCTTAGTGGTTTACTCTGGAACCTAGTTATCTTAAATTTCTCTCCCAGTGTCTGCTTACTATTAACTAGTTAGAAATCATTCATCTATGGTGGACAATCAGCAGCCCTGGCTGAGTAGTTTAATAGTGACTTAAATTTCTGTCACATTTCTAAAAGTATTAGAATCTCATTTACATATTTTCTTAGGTAGAAGACTCCTCAGTTATGTTACTTGAAGTTTGTAGCCATTGTATTTGTCACCTAAACATAAAGCCGTTGTATTTAGATAACTGTCTTCATGAGAAACCTGGTCTGGAAGCCCTAATACAAATAGAACATGGCAAAACAGACTGGTTCCAAATTGGCAACTGAGTGAAAGAAGTTTGTATACTATTTCCTTATTTATTCATCTCAGTCAAAAGTTTGTGGTCTCCTTTGGACAGATGGAAAAAAATGGGCTAACTATAGCTGTGAAGAATTTACCATGAACTTTAGAGAAACAAGTACAATCTGAGGAAGGAAGATTCATAATATTGATCTTTCAGACTGAATCTGGAAAAATAATGGTTGTTTCCATTTATGCTTCAAATGATAACAAAATAAAGTTCCACAGAAGATCTTTTTCAAGCAATTCTCAAAATAACAGTCCTTGTCAAGTAGAGATCCTGCTAAGCATTAAGAGGGATATTGTATAGCAGACTCATACTGATCCCAAAATCCCAAGACACGTTTTAGGCATTCTAGTTAGTATAAACTGAGGATTTATGTCTTGGATTTTTTTGTTTTTGTTTTACTATATAGCAATGTTTTCACAACAATTATTGGGTCAAGTCTAGGACTCCCTTAAATATTGAAATTTTCAAGAAAAGATTTGACATCCATTTGTCCTGGACAATATAAGATATCCAGCCTTGGGCAGGTACTTGGGGTAGAAGACTTCCTATGATTCAATGTACTATGAAATAGGCAGAATAAGATTATTAGTTTCTTCCATTAGAAATGCAAGCCAACCCTTGCAATCAAATCACAAATATGAGACATCTTAGTATAGACTGGCATCTTTCCATTAATAAATATTTTTAAAAAGACATTGTGAAGAATCTCTTCCACTAATATATCTTCATTTGGGTGTCCTGCAAGAGGAATAGTTTTCTAGATAATATTGCCAAGAAAACTAGAATCTAGTAACAAAGACTCGAGAGAATCTTAACGTTTTAAATGAAAATGTCAAATTGAAAAAAAAACCTGTGAAGAGGAAAGGTGCCAAATCAAAATGATTTATTCTTAAACTCTAATTTGGATAATTAATATCAATGATGTGCATTTTAGACTTATATCCATAAATTCTGTGAAATTAGAAGTGATTTATGCATCTTGATTTCATTTCTCTTCCCCTTCGTCTGCCCAAAAGGCCTTTCTGTTTTAGAAATCAAAAAATGCCTAAAACCCACATTAAAAAGAAGCATTGTTCTATATTATAGTTAGCACATTAAATCAAAATGAAATTAGGAAATTTCTGTTTAATTTTGTCAGCTAGAAGTAAGGTGGAGCAACCTAATTCAGTGCCAAAGAACACCACTGTATTTTGATTGTAACAAATGATTCAGAAGCACCATTGCTATAGTATCATATCTACTCTGTGCTTTAAGGATAGTGCCTGCTCTATGCTTTAAGATAATGTAGCGTTCATCCTTAAACAAATTCTAAACGTTTCCATGAATTTCTGACCCCCTACCTGTTAATTCCTGTTCATAAAGCCCTGAATGGTCTGGGACAAAAATAACAGAATGGCAGCCACTTCTATAACTTTTTTTTAAAACCATAGATTCTATTATGAGTTCCATCTATAGAAGTTATATGGAGCACTATGGAATCTGGGGAGACAAAATTGGCCTTGGTACTGTAATATTATTTTTTTTATAGCCCACAGTTATTATTTTTATGAATAACTCAAAGCAATGAACATACTGTATCTAATAGTCTTTTCTCTTCCTATTTTCTCCACAATAGGAAAATCTGTGAGGTAGGTTGGGTTGATAGAAAGTGATTGGTTCAAAGTCACCCAGCTGGCTTTCATGCCTAAGGCAGGACTAGAATCCAGAGTTTCCTGCTTTCTAGTCCAAAGAACAATGGGGAATAATATTCTGTTGATATTTTAATGAAGGCCAAGATCCACTTTTGTTTTATTAATTTTTAGTAGTCTTAGAATGTACATTAAAAACATTATGAATTTCATGGAACTTAGAAAGCTATGGGAGATATCAACCATCTGCAATGCAGCATTCTTCTCATTTCTTATGTAAGGAAGATCAAACTTCTATGCAACTAGAAGTTTTCCAGGTATCTAATATCATTATTTAAGGATGAAGATAATACATCTTCAGGCTTTCCCTACATTTAGAGAACAGGAAGAGTCAAACTATTACAATAAGAGGCTATTATTGGGCATCCATGTCTCTAAGATACTGTCATTTCTCTTCTCTGAACAAGCAGGCACATTCAAAGATGAATCCTTGATGATTGTAAATAGATTGTAAATAGATTTTCAATAACCTATACTCCTTTGAATATGAAACAGTTTGATGAAATGTATATAAGATCTTTCCTGGCTAGAATCATCTGATCACTCAATTTCTTTGCTAGCTTAATAAAGAAAACAGTTGGAATGCTCATTTGGCTTTGTTGAGAGGTGTTCTACCATACTTTATAACTGTATGTGAGATTGAAACCCATGGAGATTCTCTAATGTGTGACTTAAAGACAATCAGTTTGGCTTGATTTTCAACATCCATTTTAAGATGTTGTTTTATCATCAAAATATAATTTTCAATAGCTTCATATGATGATCCCAATATTTCTTTCAGCAGTGATATCAAGTTCAAAACCATATTTTGGCCTTATTTATATATGTATAAAGTCAAGGAGTATATAATAATGAGACATACTGAAAGTTTCTGGGTCTTCTTGGTTTCTTCTGTTTGAAGCACTTTGGTGTCATCAGCCAACTTGGAAGTACCATTATTCTGCTATTTTCTTATGTAATTCCCTTTTCAGTAATTCACCTGCCACATAATACCCCAGACTTAACAATTGTAATAAGGAAAACAAAAAAGTCTAGCTGACAGTACTTGGAGACAGCAGAATAGAAGAGAAAGAACTGGAGAAGATAACTAAATACAAAGACCTGCAAATAGAAATAGACTGATTGCAAAAAAGAAAGCAAAGGTAGTACCAAAAGTAATAGGCACCTTGGGTGCAATCCAAAAAATTTGGAAAACCTCTTGAACACTATTGCCATTGACAATTTCATCATCAATCAATTGCAAAAAGCAGCTTTACCTGGAGCAGCTTATATCCTTTGACAATATCTGTAATATCATCAAATATCCACATCTTTCAGGTACTTGGGAAGGACTCGATAGGCAGACAAAAATACCAAATCCATTCTGACATTTGGCTGATTGTGCAACATACCATAATAATATTAATATGCCCCCCTTAAAAACTTTTTCTTTGAAAGTCAGGGACCTCAGCTAGCCTTTCCAACTTCTATTGTCTTAATTTGTCAGTGCAATGATGTCATATATCCATGAATCTCAATAAAACACGCATTACAGTAAATTCAGTTCAATGACTACAATACATATTTTCATGGTTTATACAGTTTTTCCCCATTTTAGCATTTTATAAGGAATAAAAATGCAATTTATTTATTTATTTTATTTTTATTTTTTTAATAGGAAATAAAAGGGCCTATAAAAATGTTTAATCCATAACATAAGCAGCACTGCATCAACCCTAAATTGAAGGTCAATGGATGAAATTACATCTTCAGGAAGTTAATGAGCCATACCTGGGATGCCAAATCAAGGGTCCTTAAGACAACACTTCTAGCTCTTTGCTACTCAGCAGGCAAATATGCCTGCTCATTCTGGTATAAATCAGCACATGCTGGCAAAGTAGATGTTGCTCTGAATGAAGCTAACAGAATTTACTGGATCTCTTAAACCAGAGGTGGGTTGCTAATTTTTTTACTACCAGTTCGGGCTTGCTCCTGTGCATGCACAGAAGTGTCCAGGCAGGCAGGTGGATCCTCCCACCACCACTACTACCAGTTCGCCCAATCCCGGCTGAACCGCCAGCAACTCACCTCTGCCTTAATCCTACCCCTCTCTATAGGATCTACCACCTAGTTGGCTTTGTCCCACCTTCTGTTCGCAGAGAAGCAGCAGCATTCAGAGGGAGACTCAAATCATCAATATCAAGACAATACCCTCTCTATGGCCCACAATCAGTTCATCAGAGACTACAATCCAGGAAAAGCTTCCTTAGGTCAACAGGAGAGTGAATGTATGGAAAGCTACAAGGAACCAGGGGTGGGTTCCTGCCAGTTCTAACCTCTTCTATAGAAGAGGTTCTACAAATCTACAGTGCTATTTAGAACCGGTTCCAGCTCCCTCCCCCCGCCCATCCGCATATCATCAAGATGAAGAGCGAGAGGAGGAATTTTGGGAGTTGAAGTCCACAAGTTTTAAAGTTGCCAAGTTTGAACACCCCTGGGGTTTTTTTCTAAAGGGTTAGGGGTGCAAGGGTCTTGTAACTTGACAGCTTTTAGACTTGTACACTTCAATGCTAGAGTTCCTGAGCCAACATGACTGGAAGAAGAATTCTGGGAATTGAAGTCCACAAGTCTTAAAGCTTGAACACCGCTGGTTTTTTTTTCTAAAGGGTTAGAGGTGGAAGGGTCTTGTAACTTGGCAGCTTTTAGACTTGTGTGTTTCAAATGCCAGAGTTTCAGAGCCAACATTTTGGTTGCTAAGCAAGAGCGCTGTTAAGTGAGTTTCACCACATTTTACAAGTTGGCCATGCCTATCCAGTCACATGGCTGGCAATCCACTCCCACCCGGTCACATGGCCGGCAAGTCACTCCCACAAAGCAGGCCCCACCTACAGAAGAGGTTCTAAATTTTTTTGAAACCCATCACTGCAAGGAACCAATGCTGGATGGGACCAACAAGAGCTGACACCTGGGCCTGATGAAAGCTGGTAAGTATGGAAATCATTGCATATGGGTACAGCAAGATCCAGAGATACTCTGAACGTGGACTATCCAGTGGCTTCTGTTCTTTACAATTGTGGTAACATACAGACAACAGCAGATATATATACCTGCCTTTTGTGTCCCAATCAGTGCTCACTTGAGGACTTCATGGCAGCATGACAAAATGCAATTCCTGTTGCTAGTTTCTGGGCAAGATTTGTTTAATTTGTACATATTTTAAGCTTGTATTTTATATTTTACATCGTATAGTATGCCTTATTTTATTTATGATGCTTCTGACATGAATAAATGAAACGAATAGGAAATTATATGGCTATTATTATTAATCAGATCATGTGAAGAAAAAGGGTTATTTTGTAGGGGTGGAGAAAAATAAGTTTTAAAGTTATTTATAGTCGCTGTTTTTTATATTGCCACATGATACATGACATTTGCAAGCAGTTCATTCTTAATATTTATACTTCTGATATTACTATTACTATATTAATTTCATTTGCTATAGTTGTTTTCATTTTGTCCCATGTTGAGGTTTCATGGTGGTACAGTATATATAGCAAAGAGGTCCCTCCTTATTTTATTTCCACAACAATCTTTTAAATTAGCTTTGTCTGCCAGCAAATGACTACATTAAACTCTCCAGTGATTAAATATGGATTTGAATGCAAGACTTCCTGGTTCAGTATCAAAACATTTCAGTCTTTAGCTGGCTGGGATTAGCAGACAATAAAGCTTACTAAATATGAAATGAGGAATAGATATGATATGCCCAATTAATAGCTCATAGAAGCAGGTTTATGGAAGGATCTTTCTGGAGATTGGATTTCCTAGAAGTCAGGGAGAAATGCGCAAAAGGGTAGCAGGAGGCCCTCTGTAAGGGTTGATGTATCAGGATAAAATGCTGGTGTTGACAATGAAACTGCTGATGTTGACAGTGTTTGCATGCATAATCCCATTTTCAGGAAAAGAAAGGAAAATTGGAAAAACAGAGAGGAGGGTCTGTAAAGTCAGAATAACACAAAGTCTTTAATTTGAAGAATCAGCTTTTGGCTCCAGAAATGTCAAAAGTCCATCATCTATAGGAACAATGTTTTGTTCAAGATAAAATGTCAATTTGGCATGAATGTCAGCAAGCTATTTTTTGTTGTCCCTCAGTGATATTGGCATGATTGATTGCAATCAAAATATTTTGAATAAATATATTGCATGAGTAATTGGATTGCATGCTGCTTGACTACTAAGAGTCAGAGCATATGATCCTGCCTTCCAAATGCACTGGAGTGTAAAGTCCCAGATTGTTCATTACAATAGATTTCCTCATGCCTGTTACTCGTGGCATGCAATCTGGATTCCCAGGAGAGAGGTAATATATTTTAGAGGAGCAAGAGACAATGAAATTTAGATCGTTTGATTGAGAAGAAAAGAGTTAAAGTAGTTCATTTCTAGGAGTTCTCAAAATACATCTTTAATTATGTTAAAGTTTGCTTTAGTTTGGCAATATTTCTGTCTGCAGGTGAGGAACAATAAAGGAAGCAACTTAGAAGAACCTTAATACGTTTTTCTTGGTTTTTGGAGCTTGACAATGACCCTCTAGTTGTTGAACTAGAGTTCTAGGTAATTCCACCTAGCCAGTTTGATGCTAAGGGATGGTGGAAGTTGTACTTTGGCAACATCTAGAGAGCTAATAAAGAGCTATTCTGAGGAAATGGACATATGCCAGATACAAATGAATAAATATCAAGTAAAAAAACCTCTGATAATATTTCTATTTCATATAGGTATTAGAGAGAAGTATGCATTGTAGTTTATAATTATGTCAGTCTCATCATTCTCACTGTAAAAGGAATAATTATTCTTCAACGCTCATTCAATCTTAAAAGATAGTTCTGAAAAACATTAAAAGGTGAAGGAAGCTAAGCACAAATATTCATTTATTAACACATCATCTCATCCTACAGCCCTGGGAAGTGATCAAGT
Organism: Thamnophis elegans; assembly: GCF_009769535.1. Lineage (NCBI taxonomy): Eukaryota > Metazoa > Chordata > Lepidosauria > Squamata > Natricidae > Thamnophis > Thamnophis elegans. Next base: position 31,495,717 of record NC_045551.1, read on the forward strand.
TACAAGAAACTCAATAAGCAGATTGTCATCTCATCTCAATTCATAAATGTAAAGCCAGAAAAAGAAATAAAAAGCCCTTCTCCATGAAGCACAAGAGCATCAAAGGCTCATAAAATAAGGTGGACTTTTGGAAGTTTTCTAAAATCTGGGTGTGAAGAAGCTAAGAGCATCTCCTTGGAGCAGCATGTTTCACAGAGTTTGGGGTATAATCTAAGAAGCTGCCTCCTGGCTTTTTCATTTGGTGTGGTGGCAGCATCCTAAACAGTCTTATTTTGACAACTTACAGGACAGTCAAACTCATTTTGGATATGACAGTACTAAAGTAGTAGTATGCCACATAGACTCTTAAAGTAAATGACTAACACTGAATTGGGCACTGAAGCCTATGCAGTGACATAAAATTGATGTCATTGGGCAATGTAGGGATCAATCTACCAGCTGTGGGACTGCTGCCTATTGTAGTAGTTGTAGCTTCTAAGTTGTCTACAAAGTGAGAATGTGCTTAATTAGCATTAGGTTACATAAAAAACCCTTTATACCTTTCTGTATTCACATGTAGCTTTGAGTATATTGAAGTCAATGCTAGAAAAGAATGTCCATAACACACAAAAAAGCAGAAAGTGAAAAGGTAGATCTATTGGAAACAGTATACAAGAGATTAGAGATCTTGAATTGATTTCATCTCAGAAAATAAGACATTCCCTTTGATAAGGCACAGATGTTCAAATAAAAATATAAGCTATATTAGTTGAGAGGCCACCACTTCATCTATAAATGTACATTAACTGTGCATTGGAGAAGAGATTGTCTATATTTTACTATCCTCTTTGAACAGCATTAGACTTAAAAAAAGAATTGGCAGGAGCATAAGTAACAGCATCTAAACTTGTGCACATCTGGCAGTAGCAGACTGTAACTAACACTTCATAATTGGTATTACAAAGCAGGGAGATGTACTGGAAAAGGACAATTGTATTTAGTCCTATGTTATGGTTTGCTTATTAATTAGTTTGGCTATGCCTTGAAAGCCATCCAGTCTAGATCTATAAATACATTTTTACTGGAACTGTACAGTTATTGAGTTCAAGATCTTTCATATGCAGATTCTAGGACTCTGCAAATTCTATCAACTGCAAAATTTTGACATATGAGGTATATGAATGGAACCCCACTTTTTAAACTAGCTGTCTTCATGCTTTCAGCTGCTTCAGTTACACGTTTCTGAATGCAGGCATTTGTATAAACCCCTTCACTTTGCTGAGAAAACTGAAGTTCTGAAGGATTTGCAAAGATCTTACAGTTTCACAATGAATGGGCTTTTTGATTAAATTATGGACCGAGAAATGTATTTATTAATTAAATGTATTTGCTGCCAAACTTGACACTTTTAACTTTGTAAGACTATGGGAGGCTTACAAGGTTAAAAGCAGTAAAACTATAAAAATATAAGAAATAAATGTTCTCTTAGGAATATATCATATTCTTCTGTTTACAACAGCAAAACAACATCCTATTAATATGGAACATTATTTTTAACTCTTGACTGAAAAAAACAAGACAAACTGAGATTTTTTTCTCCCTGAAAGTTTGCATTTTGTGGGTTTTTTCTTAGCTAATCTTTTTGATATATAATTTGGCTGGCTTTTCTTTTGCTTAAATCAAACAATTCAATCTGTACAATTATTACCTGGGAAGAAAAGAATATACTTAACTTTTAAAATGACCTTTCTCACTGGTAGGAGAATAGGAACAAGAGCTGTCAACATTCAGCCATGCAGCCTCACCTTTAACTGGCACAGTGGCAGAGAGATAAAGTGACAATTGTCCACCTTTCCCCCTATTTAAATTATTTAGATATTTATACATTTCTATTGTCTCTCTAATAATTATAGAGAAATCATGCCAGGATACTGACATTTTTCAGGTTTCTTATGTGATTTGATCATTGTGATTGGTGTTCAGCCAATTCTGACAGCCCTCGGTTCCATAGAATGTAAAATTAAAGAGGGTGAAAAGATTATCTGGCTTAAAAACATAAGACAGTCAATTATCCTCTATCATCTACATGGTAGTTAGCAACTACATGCTAGTTAGCATGTCACTCCACTAAACTTAGGGTATATTGGAAGCCTAATTCCAACAGCAATGACTCTTCAGTCGCTCATGGTCAATTGACCAGAAGGGAACAATCAAGAGAGAAGATGGACAGTTACATACTCTGTGTCCTCATTTTGTTTGTCACCATTCCCTGCTCTTTGTCAAAGAGATTGCTAGTCTGAGATAACGTCCTTCTTCCTTGACACACATGCACAGACTGATGCACTCTGACTCTCATCCTGGTAGGATGTCCTCAGTTATTTGCAATTAGGTACTTATGTATGTACGTACATACATATGTACGTACATATGTATATTTGCCTATTCCTATATTGTATTTTTGTTAATAAATCTCTATTCTTCTTTCCTTTTCTCTGTTATTGTTATAAAACCTTCTTCACTAAACATTGATCAGGTCAAATTCATGCTGTCAAGAACATCCTCTAACTCGCACACAGAATGCTTCAACTTTCCACAGCTGCCAGGTTCATTATCATGTTTGCTCTAAAGAGAGTTTCCTGTTAGTGCAGATTCATTGTCTCACACAATACCCAGAATTCATTTCCCCATTCAATAGGAGGCATGAAAGTTTACATTCTACGTCCATGTGATCAATTTTAGTGGTCATTATTTGCAAAAGTCAATTCCTCCACAATATGGAGGGATAGCAATGGGGCTAGGCAATAACATTTTCCTGTACGTTTCCTCCAGTGACGTACAGTGAGCTTAATGGCTGATGAGGCAAAGCCCTGGCGCGGCCTTCCAAAAGCCCCACTGAAGCCCTGCCGCTATGTCCGCCATACAGGCAGGACGCGTCCTGCTCTATGGCAGACACAGCGGCAGGGCTTTAAAGCCCCGGCGCTGTGTCTGCCATACAGGCGGGACGCGTCCCACTCTATAGCGGACACAGTGCTGGGGCTTCGGCAGGGCTTTTGGAAAGGGCAGCACTCTGAACGCGGCATAAGCCGTGGCCAGGGCAGAGGGGAAAGCGGCGACAGTGGAGGAAGTGGCAGTGGTGGCCGATGAAGTTCCTGCGATGCAAAGTGCCCCACCGCCGCCGAGGCCGACATTCACACCGCTGCTGATGCTGCGGGCGGGCGACGGCATTGGCGGTGGCGTGAATGTCGGTCTCAGCGGCGGCGGGGCACTTTGCATTGCAGGAGCCACCAAGCGTCTTTGCTGCAGACCTAGGTCTTGGAGGCTCCCATGATGCAAAGTGCCCCGCCGGACAATTATTTGGAATACATTCTAACATCTTATCATTTTCCATAGCCATAGCTGTATGAATACTTTGAGAATCATTCTCTGCAAATATTAATTTCAACTAAAAGATATTGCAGGTTAATGGGGAAATAAGAGACCTCTAAGTCTTCTGATGGTTCTGCTCTTGGCGGCTCCCGCGATGCAAAGTGGAGAGTTGAACTTGCTCACACAGGCGCATTTTACAAGAAAGGCTCCTGCTGCTAGATTGTGCAGTCATTCAAGTGCAAGGCATGATTTGCTGCTCCCAGATCAGGAGGCGGGAGAATCACGTGCCTCCTTTGCATATGAAATTTTTCGCTTTTTAACCCTTTCTTAACTCTTAAAAGGCGAAAAATTCCTTATGCACAGGAGGCCCCTAGTTCTCTCGTCTCCTCCTATAGTTAACACTAAGCAGACTCCAAGTCACTGTGACTTGGAATCTAGCAGCAACTACCTTGGCTTTAATTATTTTAAAAAAATTCTTTAAAATTCTTTCCTTTTCCTCATGACTGGTGAGGCCACGCCTCCCTGCCTCTAGTGACTGCACATCCCTGGTTTCCTCTATCCCTTCTTACTCATTGATAAAGAAAATTCTCATGGGTGGATGATGGTAGTTGTGCCCTTATTTAGTTACAAGGGGCCAAATGCTGTGTTTGAGTGAATGTCTGTCTTCTTCTTGAAAATCATCTTCCCAACCATCGCAGCCTGGTTGGTATCCTAAGCGTTAATCAAATCCCAAGGGCTTTTTCCATAGCTGCCAATTTACCATCAGCAATACCATTAGCATTACCTTTACTTGAGAAATTGTTTGGGATTTTTACCTCATCTGATCGTGAAATTCAGAGCAATTATTTATCCAATCTCCTTGCCTTCAAATTGAACAGATAATTTTCAAAAGGACCTATAATATCAACACAAGAAAGCAACGTATCATGTTTACTACACCTCATCATTCTTTGCTAAAAGACAAATTCAGTGGATATATTCTCCTGAAAATCCCCGGAAAGGTGGAAAATTTCATTACAAAATAGTGTATGGGATTTGTCAAAGAGTTTGTTTAATTTATTATTTCTTAGTGGTTTCATTTGCTTTAATTTGCAGTAAAAATGATTCTGAGATGCCAATCCTGATACATGAGAAGTAAAGAAGCCACGAAAATGCCACTGTGCCATCTAAAGGTGAGGCTTTAGCAGAAGGATGACAGTTTTCATTCCTGGCTTTTTATTGAAGAAAAAGATTATTAAAATGAAAAGAAAACTATTTTTTTCTGTATCGGTTTTGTGTTGCAACCTTATTTTGCAGGAAAAGATGCAAGGAGAGAAAGAAAAAGTAGCTTTCTTTCCATCTGTATCAAATAACATAGAGGGTGAAGCTCAAGTAAGAAAAAAATAGCAGGCATCTTTCAAGAGAGAAGTGCCTGAATGGTGAAATATTGCTGTGGCAACAAGGTTTCAGTCCTCTGAAATAATTTGGGTGGCAAGTTGTGCAGAATTTCTCTGAACCAGTTTCTTCTGATCACAGAAAGCAATATTTCAAAAGGTGGTCATATTTGGTTCACCAGGAGGGATTATGTAGTATATATATACTGTATATCATATAACAAAGCTCTAAGATTTCCAGTTTGTCTTTTTGAGCTTCAATATATACTGAGATATTTTGGTGTACTCTATTTGAAAAATATTTTCAAGCTTAAATTAGATAAGGACATCAAAGCCAACTGAAAAAATGATGTTGTTGCTTTGTTGGTGTCACAAGTTTGATTTAAGATGACTTTTTCTGTTTGAAGTAGAGATTGTGTACTACACACAACCATTCTTCTGGACTCAGTATACACAATATTGCCAAAAGTATTCGCTCAGCTATCCAAATAATCAGTATCAGGTGTTCCAATCACTTCCATGGCCACAGGTGTATAAAATCAAGTACCTAGGCATGCAGACTGTTTTGACAAACATTTGTGAAAGAATGGGTCGCTCTCAGGAGCTCAGTGAATTCCAGCGTGGATGCCACTTGTACAACAAATCCAGTCGTGAAATTTCCTTGCTCCTAAATATTCCACAGTCAACTGTCAGCTGTATTATAAGAACGTGGAAGTGTTTGGGAATGACAGCAACTCACCCACAAAGTGGTAGGCCACATAAATTTGTCCAACATCAGTGTGTGACCTCACAAATGTGCTTCTGGAAGAATGGTCAAAAATTCCCATAAACACACTCCTGAACCTTGTGGACAGCCTTCCCAGAAGAGTTGAAGCTGTTATAGTTACAAAGAGTGGACCAACGTCATATTGAACCCTATGGATTAGGAATGGGATGTCACTTACAGTAAGTTCATATGCGAGTAAAGGCAGGTGAGCGAATACTTTTGGCAATATAGTGTATCTTTGTGATAGCATGCAGGCATATGCTAGGCATGGAGATACCATTATAAAAAACCAACTTTAACTAACTGTCTATTTCCTACATTTTTGTGCTATATTAATCTGCATTTATCAAGTTGGTATCTTTAAGGGACATTGGGATTATGATTTCCAGAATTCTCAGCCAGCCAAAAATTGTCATTCAAATATCTCTGGAAAACAAGTGTAAGGAAGTCTGCTATCATCTAACCCTGTGAAGATCAGTTGTCTAGTTACCATAAACTAACATATACTTTAACTCATTTGATACTTACACAATGTTTCTAAAAGTATGAATTACAGTTTGTGTTGTGCAGTTGTGGTATAGATTCACACAATTGTAGCTTACTCTTCAAATAATTGATATACTTCATTCCATTGCCACATAAGTTCTTAAACAAACCTTTTAACATATACACTAGGAAGTAGCACAGCATTTGAAAGGGATGGTAAGCTATTATTTGTGTATGATTAATATACTTTTATTAAAGAACTACAACCAGCAAACAACTGCAAGATGGGCATGTAATGATGAATTTATCAGATCCTCAATGATACCTATATTTTTCTTGATGTTGTACAAATTATTGGGTTATAATGATCACACTCTCTAACAGTTATATGAATTAAAGTGTCAGCAGCAGAAAGGCTGTTCTCATCATACAAAATCATTTAAGAGTCTCCAAAATCACTGTTAACCAAGAGAATGTTCCAATTCCTGTCCTAAGCACACTACTACCTTATACTTTAACAATTATTATATTTCAAATCATTATGAAGCTCACAGAATGCCAGCTGTCTTTCATATATATTTATTCATTTTTATCTATTAACTATATTAAATGGACTATTGCACGTGCTTGCTTCCTTGAACATCTCTGTATATGTCACAACAATAATTATAATAATAATTTCTATATCAACTCATTAACTTAAACAGCAACAATATACACATTAAAATACAGAGTATAAAATAGTGTAGGTAAAATAATAATATAAAATCAAGAAATATTAACACATTAAAAATGGATGACCTATAAAACCATTAACACATTTCTAAATAGCCTGATTTTTTTAATTAAAAAAAATCATTTTGCTGAATTGTGCCTCAACTATAGCTTTCACTACTTTTTGGCTGTCACTTACTACATAAAATTTACTAGTGGGACACTGAGAAAGGTTGACTTTTTATACTGGCTATTCATTAATTCTTGCAGCCTGGTATTTTGCGAACACCTATCAGTGGTTATTGTATGTTTTTAGGAAAGCTGCAGAAATTGATGAAATACCACCAGATTGTTTAAAACCTTGCAAGATGATGCTATTACAGTCTGCTTGTTCTCTGAAAGCAGGTTTGAAAAACATAGCATGGCTAAGAACCTGGGAAAAGTAAATAGCAATCTTAAGAGCCTGAGTGAATGATCTGAACTGGCTACCAGTTGCTGACTGTGGAGAGTTTAAGATGCTGATGATAAAGTTTAAAGGTATAAATGCCTTAGGGTTGGATTATTCTTATGACTGCTTCTTACATCAGCAGGAGATGTCCTCATGGCAAGAAGCTTGACTATTTAAATACAGAAGAAAGTACCTTCTCTTAATATCACTTCTAGATTATGGCGAATGCTTTATAAAGAGTTGAACTGGGCTCCCACTATTCCAGCAATTAAAAAGATGACAAGAAACCTCTTTTCATCCTGGTTTCAGTGGTTAATACTTTTAAGAGCTGATTTTAATTTTGATTTTGATTGCATGGGTTTTGTTAGTTTTTATTGCCTTTAAAAAACCCTCCCTTTTTATGACTCAGTGATCCCTTAATTCGGGATAGAGTTGGGGCCAAATGGCTGGAGTGGAACATTTATTGATTGGTTGCTCTTCCTGGCACCATGTGGAGTTTGCAACAGATATTTATAGATATTTCTTGCCTTGAATGCTGAAATAAATAGAAAAGCAGTTGTAAATTCAGTAAGAAATAAAAAGAAATAAGATCCAATCAGAAATAGAATAAATAAGGCTCAACCACTTCTAAAAAGAAATCTGTATTTCTAAGTTATTACAAAGGTAATGTGTAATTGGAAAACAATAACATAACATAGGAATAAATTAAAAATTGCTAATACCATTTTTGATGAACACTCATTCTTTACTGCTTCTAGTATATTTTCTATTCTTTTTTAATTGAAACTGAAAGAAAAACACAAGAGCAGCTTTGGTTGTAGCTTAGTATGTATTCACTCCACATCAAACATATTTCAAGGCTCAGCACAATGACATATTTAAGTATTTACCTTGAGATAGTCTTATTCTGCCTTATCCTAAAAAAGCTGTTCAAAGTTGTTGTTTTTCTTTGTAAAAATCTTTAAAAAATAGAAATGTACACACAGTATCGTGATTTAGCAGTCTTTTTTAACTACGATATTTAAAAAATTGAAAACTACAGCTATAGACCTCAACATGTATATTTGGACTAAATGGAATGTATTTCTGAGTAGACATGGATAAAATTAATATGATGATTTACATTCCACTTTTTCTAGGTGGCTTACATGAGGAAATTCCTCTGTTTCATTCCTCCACACAAAAACAGGCAGGTTGAGCTTATTAGCCTCAAGGCTACGACTGACAGTCAGCAACAGCCAGGCTGCGCCTGATTGGCTAAGGCGCGGCATGGCTGAGCGTGGGCTGTCAGACGCACGCCTATTGGCCTCCCTGCTTGACAGCTCTGTATAAATAGCTGACAAGTAGGGTGGAGTCGCGATCTACCGCTAGCCTGTCTACTGTTCTGTCTGTTCTAATAAAGAGCTGTTAACTTACCTCAGGAGCCTTCTGCCTCGTTCTTCCTCGGCTACAATTCACTAGCGACGAGGACGTGATACACAGGCCCTGAGTAACAGCCTAAGACAGAGACAGAAATTCATTTTTTCTCTCCACGCTGCCGAGAGACATTAGCCGCTAGAACCATGGCTGCTATTCCCCCATTCGCTCCTTTTGGAACCACCGGCAAATCATGGGCCAGGTTCCTGGAGCGCTTTGAGTGCTTCCTAATAGCGAACAACAGGCAGGGGTACTCGCAGGCACGAAAGTGCAGTTTTTTTCTTAGTGCTTGTGGTCCCGAGATGTTTGGGACTGCCCGCTCTTTTGCGGCTCCGAGACCCATCTACGAACTGAGCTGGAACGAGCTAATGGCCAGACTAAAGAACCATTATGCTCCTACCCCTTCTAAAATCGCACGCCGCTACACTTTCCGCCAGTGCGTGCAGAAAGAAATTGAATCAGTCAGCCAGTTTCTTCAGTCCCTCAGAACTGCTGCCATTCAGTGTGAATTTCCTGACCTGGATGACAACCTTGTTGAGCAATTCTTTTGCGGAGTGCGGGACATCCGCCTCAAGTGGCGGCTGCTCACTAAGGCAGACATCACCCTGCCTCAAGCCGTTGATGAGGCTAGGGCAGCGGAGCTGTCTGAGCAGTCGATCACTGAGATGGCCAGATTCCTGCCTACGCCTCCGCTGCCTTCACCATGGGCCTGCCTGATAGACGAGCTGGTCCCACTGCCTGACCCAGACGAGGAGGACCAGATTGACTGCCTGAGAGCCCTTCCAAGATGGCAGCCACAAGTGCTGTTGTGCACCGCTGCGGCAGCCACCGCCTGCCTTGGTTGCGGAGGCAACCATGCCCGGGTGTCCTGCCCCTTCAAAGCGTCTATGTGCCACCGCTGCAATAAGAAGGGGCACCTGGCGCAAGTCTTCTGAGCCACTCTGCCATTTCCTCCACAGGCCAAGATGTCCCAGCCATCCTACACCCAGCCTGCCCCGCTGTGGAACCAGCCACCCCACTGTTAGCAGCGTCGCCATGACAACTGCTTCACCATTGACAAGGACCTCCCTGCCACCCCTGCAGAGCGGGTCAGCCAGGCAACAGCCAGCTCGAAGAAGATTACGGTGTCCATCCTCATCAAGGGGTCGTCTTGCCTAATGGAGGTGGACTCTGGGTCCTCCCGTTCCCTCATCTCTTGGGCCACCTTCACCCACCTCTGCCCCGGCATTCCGAAGTCCCAGTTGTCACCACCGGACACTGTGTTACATGACTACCAGGAGACTCATATTCCAACCCTGGGTTTCTATGGGGTGGGGATGGAGTATGGGGGGAAGAGTTGCTGCCTTCCTATCTTGATAGTACAGAAGCCGCTGCCGGCTCTGTTGGGCCTGGATTGGTTCACCCCATTGGGCCTCTCACTTTCTGGGGTGCACCTCATGGCGGACACACACCCTGACATCAAAGACGTCCTGGCAGAGTATGCCGACCTTTTTGATGGTGAGCTGGGGAAGTACGTGGGGACCCCTATCTCCCTCAACCAGACCCCCCAGGTTGCTGCTATTAGGCTGAAGGCCCGCAGGGTGCCTTCCGGTGGATGACATGCGGCAGCCACTCAGACCATCATCACCCACTGTGGGAACTTCCGTTGTCGCCGTCTCCAATTTGGCGTTTCTGTTGCCCCGGGATCTTCCAGAGCCTCATGCAGCGGCTGCTCCAAGGGCTCCCTGGCATCATCCCATACTTCGATGATGTCCTGATCACTGCTACCAGCTGCTCAGGGCTCATCGAAGTTCCCCAGAAGGTCCTCGACCATTTCAGGGGCGCGGGTCTCAAATTAAAGCTCAGCAAATGCTCCTTTGCTGTGCCTAAGGTGGAATTCCTGGGCTTCATGATTGATGCCCAGGGAATCCACCCCACCCCCTCTAAAGTAGCTGCCATTCGGAACGCCCCTGCACCTACCTCCAAGGTGGAGCTGCAAGCGTTCCTTGGCCTTTTAAATTTCTACGTGCCTTTCTTGCCTCACAAAGCATCACTAGCCAAGCCGCTGCATTGGTTGCTCGACCGATCCATGGCCTGGCACTGGGGCAGCCTTGAAGTGCATGCGTTCACGACTGTCAAAACCATGCTGACGTCAGAGGCAGTCTTAGTTCAATACAGTGACAAGATGCCACTGATGTTAGCATGTGACGCCTCCCCCTACCAGGTCTTCCCAACCCCCTTGCCGCCTTCTGGCCAGTTTGTAATTCCCCGCCTGTTCAGGCCACGTTCCCACTGCCCGGCCTACCTCCTCCTGGGATTCCGCCATCCAGACTAGGCCTCCGTGACATTACCCAGAGCTCCACTCCCTTCGGGGAGGAGCTGCTACAGGGACGTCTTACCTCTCCAGAGCCACCTCTCGAACTGAGGCGTTCTGGGCATACCCACCGCCGTCTCCCATACCTTCACGAGTACGCCTGCGCCACATCGACGCCTGTGCCCTCACTGTGGGGGAAGAGGTGTTTTAGTCCTCAAGGCTACGACTGACAGCCAGCAACAGCCAGGCCGCGCCTGATTGGCTAAGCCACAGCATGGCTGTCAGACGCACGCCTATTGGCCTCCCTGCTTTTTTTTTTTTTTTAAAATATAATTTTTATTAAACATTATTACCTTTAAAAAACAGAAAAAAACAATACAGCGACATAAATACAACGACATAAGCAAGACAAATCATACATAAAACATACAGATACAAATGCCGTTTTAGACATACAACCCCCCCTCCCCCCCACGGTGACAGTCATTCACAGCCCAGTTTTTCTTTCTTTCCTCATTATTAGATCTCTAAGCCACATCTTCTCATTGCAAGATTCAGGGATCTATTACAGTACCTATGTTAACTTTCCCCATTTTAAGTCCCTGCTGTTCTCCTAGTCGCCCACATATACCATAGGTTCCAGCTAAGATAATGTTCTGTTTCTCCTTTGTCCCTCAGCTCCTTATAAATAGCTGTCAAGCAGGGCGGAGTCCCTATCTACTGCTAGCCTGTCTACTGTTCTGTCTGTTCTAATAAAGAGCAGTTAACTTACCTCAGGAGCCTCCTGCCTTGTTCTTCCTCGGCTACACTTCAGTTCCCTTTTCCAAGATCAATACATGAATTGCTCTTAGTGAAGATATCCACCTTCTCAAGTCTTTTTCTCCAAGGGTGAAAACTTTACAGTCCCTGCTTCTTCACGTTTATTGCTTGGAGACCTCATAGAGAGAGAAGAGGCACATATGTGAGACTGGTCTGACTGCAACATCTGTTAACATTGATAATGATGGATGATTTGGATGATCAGCTGGCTAGGTGAGTGTCCCCCTTCCTCCCTTATCACTCCTTGTGCATCCCTTCCGGAGCTGCATGCTTGGTGGAAGTGGGCTGCCATCCGAGAAACAAGGAACATAGTGATCTTTGGTCAAGGGTATATGATAGCTATATGTGAACCACCAAACAAGCTCAAGAGGAGGCAACAGAGCAGTTCAGGAAATAATATATCCAAATCCTGTCAAAGCTGCAGCAAATGGCATCAAATCTGGATGGGGACATTTACTGTCCCTCTCATTCATTGGATAAAAACTATTGCTTCAACCCTTTCAGCTAAGCTGTTTTAAAATCCCGCAATATGTAGGGCAAAATAGTTTTGTTCCCTTTGGAAGTTTGATTACTCACATTGTGTAATTGCTCTACTCTTCACTTGAATTACCTGCCCCAAATTGTTTTATTCTACTATAATATCTTTGCAATATTAAGTATGTAAATTGGTAGCCTCCTCCTAAGCATTTATTTGCTGGCTCTGCTTCCATCAAGCAATTTATTTGTTATTTCACTCTGGCCATAATGCTAAAACTAATTTAGCTGCATTACAACACCTTTTAAATGGCATTATCTATGTGTTCTCCATCTGCCTGAAATGGCTGCTCCTCACCTTTATTTTGGTGAGCATGACAAGGGGAAAAATTCTTTTGTCCATAACTCCAGTTGAATTCTAGCCCTTTCAATGTAGCATCTTGTCATTATTTCTGAAGCATCTCTGAATGCATAGTGATTATGAGCTAGGCAATACATGGTTATGATAAGTGGAAAAATTAAAAAGAGGTGAAACTGATTTTTCTTTTGCACCTTCCTCTCACAATTAAAGATGACATCAATTTACTGGGATTGTTCTGATCATAAACTATAAAGTAAAATTACAACATGAATAAAGTGTTTTTTTTTTAAAAAAAACCAGGTTTTTTAAAAAATAATATTCATAACACACTAAGTGATATTTTGGTTCTTTAGATCCGTGACCCCCAATGCTCGGGCCTACACAGCTGGAATTGACTGGTGGATGTGCAAGCAAAACTGAACCTCCCCCAGCCTGTGGAAAAATTGTCTTTCACAAACAGTCTCTGATGCCAAAAAGGGTAGGGACACTGCTTTAAATCAGGGGTCACCAACTTTTCAGATCTCAGGGACAACAAAATTCATAATTTTAAATCCCGTGGACCACTATTATGATCTGCCTAATGACTGGCTGGGTGAGCTTGGCTAGGTGGTCATGTGACTGGGTGGGCATAGCCAACTTGATGTCACTCACATCAAGGGATGCCTCACCGGCCTCTACTCAGCCCTCCTCTCCCAGCCACTCCTCGCCTGCCTGTCCGGGCTCCTTAGGGCCCCAACAGGAACCAATTGTTGGAGCTAAGCAGCTACCATGAAAAAGAGTTGGCAAAACCGCTGGCTCACTTTAAATTGGATCTGACTGAGGCTCAGCAGAAACATGTCACTGAGGGCTACAAGAGGAGGCTTTCCAAGCAGAGGAAAGACCTGCGGGACTGCAAGGCCAAATACCGGCCCCTACAGGCTCACTGGGCTGAGATGGTAAGCCAGTTCCAGGCCATGATGCAGTCCCACTGCAACAAGGCCCTCTGACTCTTCGCCACCAGCGGCGCTTCCCTCCAGCCTTTGCCCAAAGCCCTGCACCTGGAGGCTGAAGCAGTCTCAAGACGGAATTTCTGCCCCTCCCCAACCTGCATAAAAAGATCCTGAAGGGGGACACTCTCTGCAGCAGCACAAGCATTCATTGTACCTATCTGGCCCAGGGGCCATAGTTATAGTGCAATATAAAAAATGCAAATACTTTTTCTGTGGACCACCTAAATTTTCTCGTGGACTTACTGAAACCTCATCTGTTCCAATACGCTGTCTTGCTTTTCCTTGTGCTCTAAGAAATTTAGATGGATTTACAGCAATGTTATCTAGTCCCTGGCTAGCTGGATTGTCTGATCAATGGGTGATTTCTGGAAGCAGGATAGAGGGAGAAGTGTTTTTTCCATCATTTGGTCTGAACTACTGGGAAACTGTGGATGGAAATAGACTGCAGTCCATGCAAAGATGGATAAGACTCAAACAAAATTAAACAAACCCATCTGGGACCTCATGATCTTAATTGATAAATGGTTTTAGTAAATATTCCTTATCTTTAGAGTTTTATTTAATGGGAGAGGGAGAGAGAGAAAAAAGAGGGAGACAAAGCAATGTCTTCAGCTTTCCCTTTATTATTACCTTTAGAATAACTTTGTTAAAATTCTCCAATTGGAATTCATACCATACATACCATACATTATTATCGAAGACAGCTCAAATGGGTTTTCATTGCAAGTGTATATGATGTCTAAGTACAAAAAATTAGAATGGAGACCGATGGTGCTTCTAGTTTTCATTTTAGAACAAATTATCTAATGACAATATTTAGGGAAAGACAACTCCCTTTTATCTCTGCAGTTTCCCAAAGAAAACTATAAGCTATCTTGTGACAGAAGCATTATTCAAACACACTGCTAGCCTATTTTGACTTGATACTTGGTCATTTCTGAAGATGACAGGGAGGATAAAAGAAGCATCATTGGATTTATAGATTTCCTTCTCTCATGCTTTTTTAAAGCCATAATATATCATTCTGACACATTTTTGAAGTGTTACTCCTTTACAGATATGGAAGAAATGTTTTCTGGATTTTTCTAATGCATTTAGAAACAAGGTACCAGACATCAATGAATCGTGTTACAGAGGGTGCCCTATTAAATAATACAAGAGACTGCCTTCCATCATTACATCTCCATATCAAAGGTTTATGAGGCTTTTAAGCCTCATTTGTGGCTGTTGTAGCCAATATCAAGTTTGGTTTTTGCGGAGGCAGGAGTGTTATTTTGAAAACCAGGAAGGTTCCCATGTGGTACAGTCATTATTGGCAAATGCATTTGATATTTTTAGCATTCCTTTTCTCAGTTTCTGGAGTGGTGTTGCAATTCTGTTTTAGATGCCAATTGCAATAAAGAAGGCCAAATGACAAAGAGAAGAATGTTCTTGTACTTCTAGCAATGAAACAGGACAGGATTTCAAGGAATAAAGTATGTTTGACTAAGACACCTGCTGATGTGCTGTCCTCTACCAGCTACTACATGTGCAGGAGATCTATCCCCTTTTTGCATCAGGTCATCCTAGCAATTGTCAGTCCTCCCAATAGTACATTATTAACTTCAAGATAGCCAATATTAACTATAGCACTGAGGTGGCCTAGTCAGACACTGTCTTCAAGTCACAGAAAGGAAATGTTCCTTCATTGACCCAGTGCCTTATTGGTTGTACCCCCCACCCCACCCAGCAGCATCTTATTGCTATAGCTGAAAAAAAGAAGAAGGGACATCAAAACCCCTGATACCTCTGCCCCTTTGAATGATTTGAATGTCTAGTTTACCCTCCTCCTACCCTTCTGAAAAGCACTTAAGAAGTAGCTTTTCCAGTAAGCACTGAGACAGGATGAGAGGATTTAACAAGGATGTTGGAAATTTAACTTGGGTGTTTAATAGTAAATCTTTAGGGTTTTAATAGTTTTATGTAGTATGTTTAACAAACTATTTTTCTTTAAAAAAACTGATGTTGCTTTAATTATTGATTGGAAGTTGCCTTTCAATATTAGAGGATGGCTATATACTGTAAATGAAACAAACAAATAAATAAATGCACAAAGTGCTTTATAATTCAGTAGAATAAAGTGGGAGAGGACAATGCAAATTTTTCTGGGCCATTTAATTTAGCGCTAATGTTTTAAATAATTGACTGCATATTAAACAAATCTTAGGTTATTTGTAGATTGTGAATTCTGAAAAATAATTTATAAGCACCAAGAAAATACAGTTGCCATGGAGCAATGCAGACCCATTTAACAATTCTTTCTTTTTTGTTTAGATACATAGATTAATGGTGGTAGAATACTCAAACATAGCACTTAATTAGTGGTAGAATACTCAAACATAGCACTAATCGCAAGAAGGCAAGACTCAGTCCTTCAGTGAAGTTGTCTCAGGGGCTGTGATCTTCTAGTTAATAGCTGAGCACTGGGAATTTATTAGGAACTGTATGTTTGTTTTTGATAGTAGGTTCAATAATAAACGTTCTGGAAGCTGACACCAAAATTAGATAATCAAAGCTTATCCAATTAGTCCTTTTAAAAAATGACTATTCATTCCATGGAATGGTTAGGGAGGAGAATTCTACTAATAAATGGATATTTGTATACAATTGTTTTTGAAGACAGGGGCCTGTTGAAGTGTTGCTAAGCAACTCCACCTTGCACAGCCATAATGTGGAAACAAAATAGGCCCCGAGGAGCACAACAGAACTGAAATAGAGGGAAGTGGTGTCACATAGAGGATGCAGCTTCAAATCAGTGGTCAGCCACATTTGAATAACAGAATAACAGAGTTGGAAGGAACCTTGGAGGTCTTCTAGTCCAACCCCCTGCTCAGGCAGGAAACCCTATACCATTTCAGACAAATGGTTAGCCAATCTCTTCTTAAAATTCTCCAGTTTGGAGCACTCACAACTTACAGAGGCAAGTCATTCCACTGATTAATTGTTCTGTCAGGAAATTTCTTCTTAGTTCTACATTGCTTCTCTCCTTGATTAGTTTCCATCCATTGCTTCTTGTCCTGCCTTCAAGAGCTTTGGAGAATAGGTTGACTCCCTCTTCTTTCTAGTGAAGTAAGTGCTTTGCTGAAGCACTTAATATACTACTAGGCCATAAGTGACATCAAACATTTAGGTAGCTCTTCTTTTTATTAAGGATGGGACCAGGGTAGTATGAATTTCCCAGTGCTAAGGCTCTGACAAAGATGCTAAAGGACAATCCTGGCTAATAATATGATGACTTTCTTATATGCTAGAATAGGTAACAGAGAGATTAAAATCATCCTGTAAACTTTAGAGCTCATTCAGAATTTTCCCACTCATATGTAAGTTTAAGTGGTAAGGAAGCATGGGCACATAACTGGTCTCAAAATGTCCCATCTTGAACATGGCAATGAGAGGCAAGCAGATATTGGAACAGAGGAACTTTTATATATACATTCAGGTTTCACCCATGCCTGTGAGTATTTATCCACTGCAGATAAGTATAAGTATAATCTTCATTGTCATTGCAGTTATTAAACCAGCATACCATACTGCAATACAATATGTGAAGACACTTTCTATGGTGGACCGATAGAAAGAGGTCATCAGCCGTTGTTCCACTTGATTTTTTCGCAGGATTCTAAGGAAATGAAGTCTCTGTTGGGCCTTTCCAATCACCAGAGATGTGTTGTTTTTCCAGGTGAGATCTTGACTAATAAGCACTCCTAAGAATTTGAAAGAGGAAACCGTCTCCACACAGCCGTCCTCTATATACAGTGGGGCAGGTTCCTCTCTGTGCTTCCGGAAATCTAGCATCATCTCCTTTCTCTTACTAGTATTTAGATGTAAGTTGTTTCTTGAGCACCATGTGGATACCTTCTGGACTTCTTCCTTGTATGCTGATTCGTCCCCTTCAATTATGAGACCCAGCACTGTTGTGTCATCTGCAAACTTTATTATGATGTTGGATGGATCAGAGGATATGCAGTCATATGTATACAGCGAGTATAGATATGGGCTGAGCACACAGCTCTGAGGGGACCCTGTGCTGAGCTTCAGCGTGGAAGATGTAAAGGATCCAACCATTACTGTTTGTGGACGATCCGTCAGGAAGTCTTTAATCCATTCACAAATGAGTGGAGGGAAATTCAGGTCAGTCAACTTTTCAATGAGAATTCCTGGTAAGATGGTGGTAAGATGGCTTGATCTATGAAACCCCAAGTTCTGAGCAAAAGTGCTTTCCTCCATAAATAATCTAGAAGAAAAGAGAAAGGTAGAGTCATGTTTTAATGATGGGAATTAAGTCATGTCAAGACCCAACAGAAAAACATTTCTGTTTCATTATTCTTTTGAATATCAGCAAGGAAAAAGAGGATTATGAGGAACAACGTGACAGACACATATGTCTTCCAGTCACAGAGAATGGCAGTGTTTTGGAGCAGTCTATTGTCAAGCATGTACCAATAAAAATCCAACAATAAATATCCATTGCAATATATTAGTCTGCCTGAAGGAATATGGGAAATAATTCAAAATATCAAAGAATTATGCCAGCATAATAAAATTATGTTGTTTGAAATCAGTTAAAGCAAATAGACATAAGCATACACAAGCAGAGAACATACGATTGTAATAAACCTGCAAAGAAACAAGATCCATCTGTAATAGCTAACTGAGAATAATACACACCCTCTCTTTGAAATGTTGGAAGAATGTGGAAAAGCAATTACATTCAATGAGTTTGGACAAGGTATAGAGTAAGTTCAGGAGGACGATACAAACGAGGAAGAACAAGTCTTGGCCCAGCATTTTATTAGGTTTTGCCCTAGCTAAAGAAGTGCATGTTGTATACGTTGGGATTCTCTGTTATATAACATATTGCCATTAGTTTTATGGACTCACAGAATATATGACCTGGAAGAGATCTTGGCAGTCTTCTACATCACCCCCTCTTGGTGCACAAATTCAAAACTAAAATATTCCAGGCAGATGGCTATCCAGTCTGCTTCCAGTGAACAGAGTCCACCACCCCCTGAGGCATTCTGTTCTATTGCTGAACATCTGTTACCATTAGGAAATCTTTCCTTCTGTCTAACCAAAATGTAATTTCAACTTGTTGATTCTTGCCTTGTCTTTCAAAGCAACTCTACACGATTCTGTCCTGTATTCTAGCTGACATTCTTAGAATAGAATAGAATAGAATAGAATAGAATAGAATAGCATAACAGAGTTGGAAGGGACATCGGAGGTCTTCTAGTTCAGATATTAGAACACAGCAATTGTATCTCCTTGCATTATTTTCCAAATTAATGTCTTCAATCATTTCTCATATTTTTTTTTCTCCCAGGCCTCTTATTTTTGCTGCTCTCTGCTCCAGTTTATCAGTGTCCTTTCTAAAGTATGTTGTCTAGAACTGAACACAATACTCTAGGCCTGGTCTGATTTATTTATATATTCATTTATTAAAACTGAAAGTCCACGCAACCACTGAAGACTTTATTCTCATAATATACTTACATGCTTATACAGTACCTGAATTTTGGATTGAATAAGATGTTGTTTAGATGTAGAGCTAAAAGGGAACAGCTTGAGAAAACCACTCTAACATCAGATCCTATGATCTGTGAATATTTTACTTTGCATTCAACATTTTATGTATATATTTCATACATTCCACATTTAGTTTATCAGAAAACAAATGCTCTGACATTTGCAAAAGTCATTTTAAAAACAGTCTTGGAAGACTTGCATTGACGCAGCTTGGTGAAGCATTGGACAGATGAAAACAGTCTCAGTCCAATCAATGAAATTGTATCTTATGGAAATGGGAATATTAGGTTATTGATTATTTTCAAATGAATTATCTTTGTTGTGTGAACTAGAACATTCTTGGTTCTTTCCACAATATTTCATAAAGATTTATCTACGGAAAGAACATTGTGTACAGTACATTTGTTTTTTATTGCTATGTGTTTAAATTTCAAAAGACAGTTTGAATTCATTTTTGCAGTTCTTCAGTCCTTTTTGTGGTTTTTGTTGCTGCTGGTTTCCCATTCCATTCCATCACATATATGAGCCATAGTGGTGCAGTGGTTAGAATGCAGTATTGCCAGCAGTTCAATCCTGAGCAGCTCAAGATTGACTCAGCCTTCCATTCTTCCTTGGTTAGTAAAATGAGAACACAGATTGTTCTGGGTAATATGCTGACTCTATAACTGCTTAGAGAGTGCTTTAAAGCACTGTGAAGTGGTATATAAGTCTATGTGCAGAGATGGGTTGCTCCTGGTTTGGCCCGGTTCAGCTGAACCGGTAGTGACGGCAGCAGGAGGCTCCGTCCACCAGCCCGAAACTTCTGTGCCTGTGCAGAAGTGTTGTGTGCGTGTGTGCGAGCACATACGAACCACTAGTAAACTGGTTAGCAACTCACTGCTATCTAAGTGCTATTGCTATTGCTATTTGTTTGTAATAGCACCACCTAAGACTTCAACAAATAGAAGATCACAATTCATTATCCAAACATACAGTACTGAATGAAATCAAATGATCCAAAGTGTTTCTAGAACAGATCCAGAAATAGCTGTATAAGAGAAGAAAGACAGAGCCATTCACAAATGGGAAAGGTTGCCTTTATATGGCATGAATTATGCATTCACTCTGAAACCCATCCTTAGAGCTCAATAAATCTTGAATTTAAATAAAAAGAAACCAATATTATGTTGTAATGAATTAGGACGAATTTAAAAAAGCTTTTCCCTTATACCAACATACAATGCAAATTAGTTAGAATACAATGAAAGGGTAGTTAGAAATTAAATAAATTAAATTAAATTAAGAATATTTACTTTTTCTTCTTTTAAAAATATTTATAAACAATAATACACTAGAAGTTTTGATACTAAAATAAAAGTGATTGCTTCCATTTTTATATCATAAAGATAACATATATTCCATTTGGAACCTTTACTAAAGTTCCAAATGTAATAATTGGAACCTTAGTAAAGAATACAATTAGTGCAATAATTGCACAACTTCAGTAATTATCTGTTCACTCATACATAATATTTCTCTTGAGAATACATTGTTGTCTTATGTAAAATAAAAGGACTGTAACAATTAAAAAAACAAAGCATAATAATGTACTTTTTAAAAGAGGGAAATGAATATCCACCTCTAGCTCGCTAGATTTATATACCTGAATGCACTGTATTATTGTTAAATAATGTTTTTTTTAAACTGGAACAATAAAGAATTTTGCCAAACCCAAAGAGGGCCTCTTTAAGCAAGAGAAGGGATTTTGCATTTTATACTAAGGTGACCAGATGTCCCGATTTTTGGGGGACAATCACGATTTTGCACAATTTGTCCCGCATCCTGGGGCATTCTTAAAAAGTCCCGATTTTTGTGACCAGACCCAGAAGTAAGCCTGCCCTGCCCCCAGCCCTGTATACCCGTCCCGGCCGGCCGGTATTTTGTCCCTTCTGTCTCCCCGTTGCTCAGAAAAGCAACTCTGGGAAGGTCTTTTGCTAGCAGGCAGGTTCTAGGACACCTGCCGCCACCAAAGGACCTTCCCGGAGTTGCTTTTCTGAGCAACAGGGAGACAGAAGGGGCGCAATCTCCTTTCATTCTCCCTCTACCTCATTCACTCGTTCAGGCAGCAGAGAACGAAAGAAAATTGCATAGCTGTCAGCATCCCTCCATTATATAATTAGGAAAGAAAGACCAAGAGATTCCATGTGTTGGAAATCAAAAGTACTTTTACTAATTACAAATGGTTAGCGAGCAGTTGCGAAGCGAAGTCTGTTTAATTAGGCGCGAAAGCAATTGATATATAGAATAGTCCATTCCCCACCCCTTGGGATCATAGCCTCAGGCCAATCATAAGTCCTTCAAGTGTCAGGTGTGAGATAACTTCAAAAGGCATCATGAAGATGGAATGTCGGGGCCATTGGTCCAGGCGGGAAGCACCCACGCATGCGTAGTCCAACCATCCAGTAAATACTAGAACATTCCTCCAGCACATCGAATAACCCCCCCCCAAATACCAAACCCTCCCTCCCCGTTTCATGACAGCTGAAGCAGTAGCAAAGCAGAAGCTGACAATAGCCGAGGACAAAGGAGCCTGCAGCCTCCTTCATTCAAACTTTCAGGCAGTGGGGATGGGGGGGGGCGGCTTTCTCACACGCCTTCTTTCTCTGAAGCCGCGCCGGATTCAGCAAACTGGGCAGCGCGTGCCCTTGGGATTGTGCAGCAGCCGAAGATCGCCTGGTTAAAAAGGAGGAAGAGGAGGCCATCCACGGGGGCAGGGATCCACACAGACACACAGACACACTCACACAGGGAGGGAGGAGAGACAGAGAGACAGACAGAGAGAGACAGACACACACAGAGAATGACAGAGAGAGAGAGACAGAGGGAGGGAGGGAGATAGAGGCAAAGAGCCACACAGAGAGTAAGAGACAAACAGATACAGAGAGAGAGGGGGGGGGATTTAAGAAACTTCGGAGTGAATCCAGGAAGAGGGAAGAGATGGAGGACTGGCTTTTCGCTCCAATTTCTGAGCCCCCAGCTGTTAGTGATGAAGGAGGAGGAGGACGAAGGAAGGCTTTGCATTTTGTCAGACTGAAAGCTCATTCTGTGGCGTTTTTAAAAAGTCCCGTTTTTTTTTTAAGCACGAAAGGAAAAATCTGCAAAAAGTCACAGGGAGCCCAGGGAATGTTCCTTTCAAAGCATCATGGTCGCAGAGAATGCAAATGAAGGTGCTTATCTCCCCGCCCGGCTCCGTGTCCTTCTATTCAAATCGGAGTCACACTGAGTCCCATTCAGAGGGCGGAGGGACGCTGTGCTTTTTTGTTTTGTTTTACCTATGTTCTCACAACCATGCAAAGGTGGGTTTTGTGCTACAAGGATTTTTCTTCTTTCTTTCCCTGTCTGCGGTTCCGATTGCATTTGCTTCGGATTAAAGCACCGTTTCTCATTCCTTGCAAAACTGGGGAAAGGGCAGGGCTGCCTCCCCCCTTTCCTTGCAGCACCCTTGGTTGCAAAATGTTCCCCTGATTTGGTTTATAAGTTCGCAGCAATGCAATCCAACAAATAGGAAAGTTTTAATAAGATTTTCTGACTTTATTTGGTCTCTGCTGCCCCCCCACACCCAACCCCTCCCAAGGAGAGAGTGGGAAGGAGAGGAAGGAAGGAGGGGGAAGGAAAAGAAGAAGGGAGGGAGGGAGAAGATGGAAGGAGAAAAGATGGAAGGAAGGAGAAAGAATAGGAGGAAGGAGAAGGAGGAAGATGGAAGAAGAAAGGAAGAAAAAGAAGAAGGGAGGGAGAAAAGAGGGAGGAGGTAGGAAGAAAAGGGGAAGAGAGGGAAAGAGCAGAAAGACAAAGAGGATGAAGTTGATAGGCAAGAGGAAGGAGGAAGGAAGGAAGAAAGAAAAAGGGAGGGAGAGAGGAAAGAAGAAAAGATGGAACTAGAAAGGAAAGAAGGGAGGGAGGGAGGAAAGGGGAAGACAGGGAAAGAGCAGAAAGACAGAGAAGGTGAAGGTAGATAGACAGAAGGAAGGAAGAAGGAAGAAATAGCACATATGTGCGAGGAAAGGATGGAAGGAGGCAGGAACAGAAGCGAAGAGGAAGAGAGAGATGGAAAGAGCAGAAAGACAGAGAAGGTAGATAGGCAAAAGAAAGGAAGCTGAAAGAATGGAAGGAGGAAGGAAGAGAAAAGGAGGAAGGGAGTGAGTGAGGAAAGAAGAGAGGATGGAAGGAGAAAGGAAGGAAGAGAGGGAAAGAGCAGAAGACGGATAAGGTGAAGGTAGATAAGCAAGAGGAATGTAGGAAGAAGTGAGGTGTCTCGAGGAGGGGGAAAACATTTAGTAACCAAAGTTACAATGGCATTGAAAAAAGTGACTGAAGACCATTTTTCACACTTAGCGACCGTTGCAGCATCCTCATGGTCACGTGATCAAAATTTTGTTTGGCAACAGATTCGTATTTATGATGGTTTCAGTGTCCTGGGGTGACCTTTTGACAATATAATTTTTTTAATCAACCCCCCCCCCCCCCCGGTCAATGGTGTCCCTCTTTACCAATCTGAAAATCTGGTCATCTTATTTTATACTCTAATCCTAAACTGTTGTTCAATCCCTAAGTTCTTTATCTTTTGCTTGCAGATGGGAAAGAGAAAAACAAAAACAAAAAAAACATTGACTACTTTCTGTATATTTAATATGCCCCAAGACTCTTTATGTTTTTTAGTATAAAAGTCAAACGTGTAATATTTGGGGAAGATAAACGTCCCACCAGAAACCCATGGTCAGCAACATGGTCCTGAAACCTCTCGTAGCCTAGAACAGGTGTTCTGCTACACATTATTTTACTTAAGTATGATTTTAATTTCAAATAAAAAATATGGAAGATGGTCTACTACCAAGCAAAAAACATCAGTGTTTTGAGTCCTATTTATTTCCAAGAACTCTTGATTTTCAAATAGACCACATGATTCTTCCAAACAGGTGAAAATGGACAGTGTTGCAGTCTAATTACCTTCTTTCTAAATGTACCCATTTGTTATTAAAGAAGCAAAGATAAAGGTGCTTATAAAGATTAATAGTGTTCTGTCTCGAGAGCATTTGCTGCTCTGGCAGGACAGAGTTACCATATTTTTCAGAGTATAAGATGTTCCGGAGTATAAGACACAGTTTTGGGGGAGGAAAATAAGAAAAAAATTCTGTCTCTGTCTACCAGCGTCCTATGGGTGTGTGAGAGAGTTGAGGGCTGTTTGGAAACAAATAGTATTTATTGTTTGAGCAATAAGGAAGGAGACAGCAAGGAGACAGGGCGTGGCTTGTTCTGTACTAAAGCTGCATGCTGTGCTGATATCTGAAACAAAAAATGAAAGTGAAACTTCTCTGCTGAACTACCACGTTGGAAAACCTGCTTTTGGTATTGAATATTTACTTAATGTGTTATATTATATATAAAGAAAAGTTATTGAATCCTGCTGAATCAGTGTGTGCTTTCTGAATGTGATTGCTGCTGCAAACTCTGATACATCCTTGCAGCAAATAGCAAACAGCCAGGTCAGCTTCAGCACATTATTGCAGCCTGATTCAGCATGAGCAGCTGATTGGTGGGTGTGGCTTTGTGGGTGTGGCATGACTTTGTGGGCATGGCAGGGGAAGGATACCATAAAATCTCCATTCCTACCCCTCTCCGGGGGAAGGTTACTGCAAAATCTCCATTTCCTCCCAATCAGCTGGGACTCAGGAGGCAGAGAATAGAGGGGGGTGGGGCCAGTCATAGGTGGTATTTACCGGTTCTCCGAACTACTCAAAATTTCCACTACCGGTTCTCCAGAACTGGTAAGAACCTGCTGAATACCATCCCTGATTAGGTGTATAAGACGCACCCAAATCTTCACCCTCTTTTTTTTTTTTGGGGGGGGGGGGTGGAGAAGTGCATTTTATATTCTGAAAAATACAGTAATTTATTTCTGTTTAGCTAGCTTAGAGGTAAGTTTGGCAATCCTGATATTGCTGGCCAAAGTAGGTGCAGCATGTTCCCTTCATAAGGAAGAGTTCAGGGATTATTACTTATTTCTCTTTTCTGTCTCCTTACTTTATGCATTGATGGGAAAGAGAAGGGAAGTGAGGTCATTCAGCCTATATCTTCAATTCAGAAAAGCCCCTCTTAGCTTTTCAGCTGCAATCTTGAGCCCCCTGAGGGTATTGCAGGTGAGCAGCATATCCTTACACACCTTTAGGCAATTTAGGCTCTCTCTTTTTCTCTCTCTCTGTGCAGGAGCAGTTATATTTTTGGCCTAGACTGTTAAGTAGGCCACATTACAGTTAGGATCACATAGTCTCTTTTATAGAGCACGGCTGCTAGTTATTATGTATTTATGTTGTGATCATATGCCATTCTTTATTTTCTTCTAGTCTTAGCTCATCTGTCCCCTTTATTGAATGGCAAGAAAGGTTAACTGCCTGGATAGCTTTGCATGGAGCCACAAGGTTATGGATTAGCGAATCCAGGATAAGTGGGCTCTTGGGAATGGAGAAGATAATTAGGAGAATCTTCATCAGTTTGGACTTGGGCAAATACTGTAAAAAATTTAGGTGCTGGGGCTTCTGTGATAAACTGGAATGGTATATTTGCAACCTAAACAGAAAAAGAAAAAAAAGTAACAATTTAAATATTTGCAATACATTTCTGTGGTGTATGGATATGTTCCCTTATGCCACAGAATGACTGAACATGAGGAATGGAAGAAAAAGACGGAAGGAGAAAATTGCTAAAATATTTATAGTAGCAGGAGGTAATAGTTGTGATTGGTGCTGGAAGATATTTACTCTGGAATACAGGATTTTCTTTTTCTGAATGTTGCACAAACATGTTAGGAAAAGAAAAAAAAAGAAAAGATACTGATTTTCCACTGGATTCTTTAAAGCCTGACTTAGAAATGTGTTATCCTCACTGGTACATTGGATTGCTTAGTTCTTTCAGTCACAATAACTGAATAACTCTAATTTTCTGGCTGCATCAAAAGTGCTGTTTTTCTCTCTACTGATGGAAGCAAAGCAGCCCAATCCACCTGCTGTGCTTCAATACAAATGCTTCTGTTACAATTGGTGTAGACTCCAGCAGGCATCAGGACATAGTGGCTCAGTGGTTAAGACGCTGAGCTTGTCAATCAGAAAGGTCAGCAGTTTGGCAGTTCAAATCCCTAGTGCCACGTAACAGAGTGAGCTCCCATTACTTGTCCCAGCTGCTGCCAACATAGCAGTTTGAAAGCATGTAAAAATGCAAATGGAAAAATAGGAACCAACTTTGGTGGGAAGGTAACAGCATTCTGTGCACCTTCAGCATTTAATCATGCCGGCCACATGACCACAGAGACCTCTTCGGACAGCACTGGCTCTTTGGCTTTGAAATGGAGATGAGCACCACCCCCTAGAGTTGGAAATGACAAGCACATATGTGCGAGGGTAACCTTTACCTTTACCAGCAGGCATGCCCCCTCACCCCTCCCAACTCTTTGCTTCTAATGGCCATTTCATACTTTCTCTGCCCTATGTAATAGAGTACTAAGCACCTCTTTTGAATACGAGGCTCAGTTTTAATTTGTTTTAGTAATGGGGGTAGTTATGGTATCAGCTTTTCCCCCTCTGACTGTATGAGAATCCTCATAGTTGCCAAGTCAGTGAGGCATACTGAAAGACTGTTTTCTATTGATATGGAAACATAGTAGTTGTGTGTCTCAATGAATGTGATTCCTTCCTGTGAAAGCAGCTTCCATGTTAGAATTATTTTTAGCACTGTTCATTTGCATCTTGTCAAGCAAGCTGAAAATCTACTTTGTTTCTACAGGAACATTAAAAGCTACCTTTTGTAGACAATAATGTAATTTGCTAATTCTGCAATTAATTAACATATGTATTTGACTATAAATGCAATTTGTGAAAAGTTTTTTAAATGCCAAACAAGTGACAATCATTCATGAGGTCCCTTTATCATTTTGGATGTACTCTGCAACACTTAGTGAAAGTAAGTAAAACATACATAAATCATGTGACTCATAAATTAACAGCAATTTCAGTTCTCCATATGCCAGCTTTTACACAGTCAAAACAATGCCATCCGGGCATAAGTGGGAGTTATTAGTAAACTAAGGGAATCACAATGTTTATAGATGCGTCAAAGAATCTTACACACACACAGAGAGAAAATAAAGGAGGAGGAAACCATACAAGTTCTCTGTTGAATAAATAAACCTATTAAGTAAAATAAGGCTAACCTAAGAAAAAACAAATAGGAAAACTAGATAGGAAAGGAAGATAAAACTAGGTATTCTCAACAGAAGTTCATAAGATTGTAACCTTTTTGTACTGTATGTGCGTGATTTTATGTATCAGGTCATAAGAATAATCTGTTCCTTAGCAGTTCTTAAAAGTAGGTAAATACAACCACAGATGAATAACAACACATGACATATTATATACCATGTCATCATTTATTTTGCAAAAAAAAAAAAAAAAAAGCCAAAATGGAGAAACTATGCATGAGAAACTAAGTATACCCTTAGTTACGGGGAGGCCAGGTAACAGCCAGGTGATGCTAATCAAGTGCCCATGATCAATTGATTATAAGCAAGTTTAACTACTTTTATAAAAGCCAAAGTTTGAGGTATATTAATGCCAAAGAGTAAAGACATCAATAATGATATTAGAGAAGCTATCCATCAATCTGTGAAGTGTTATAAGGCCATTTCCAAACAATTTAAAGTCCACCATTCTACAGTGAGGAAGATTATTCACAAGTAGAAAAATTCAAAATAATTGCCAATCTTCCCAAGAGTGGATGTCCTAGCAAACTCACCCCATCAGCCCATGCAATGCTCAGATAAATTGCAAAAATTCCAGGTGTTACATCTCAAACTCTACAAGCATCAGTTAGCACGTTAAATGTTAAAATTCATGACAGTACAATTAGTAAAGGACTGAACAGGTATAATTTGTTTGGAAGAGTTGCCAAGAGAAAACCTTCTGTCTAAAATGTTTTTTAGATTTAGGTTTAGACACAGCTTTATTTTCAAAGTTGCATCTGAACAAATCAGATACTCAGAGGTATTTTACAAGTAGAGTACTCAACTCCTCTGCTCGTAATAAAATTCTGTATACCACCAAGCTTGAATTCTAGGCCTAGATAACGTTGAACCATTTATGTTCCGACCTGAGTTTAGTGCACAAGATAATCTGCCATAACATCCTACCTGTTAATGACTACTTTTACTTCAACTGCAATAACACAAGGGCTATTGATAGATACAAATATGTTCTAATCTTGATTGTAGGAAAAACGATTTCAGCAATAGAATAGTAAATGTGTGGAACACCCTACCTGATCCTGTTAGTTCCTCTAACCCCCATACCTTTTACCTTAGACTGTCTACCGTGGACCTTATGCATTTCTTAAGAGGTCCCCAAGGGAGCATGCATGAGTGCACCAGCGTGTCTACTAACCTTGTCCTACTGTCTTTATGGGTATGTTTTGCTTATTGATATCCATTTATTTGTGCCATTTTTCATGTGTTTTTCCTACTTGTTTCCTTGTACTTGTTGACAAATTTAAACAAACAAACAAACAAACAAATAAATCACAAACCATAAGACTTCTGGAACACTGTCCTTTGAACAGGTAAGACCAAAGTGGAGATGTTTGGCCATAATACACAGTGCCGCATTAGGTAAAAATCAAAGAGAGTTTATCAGCCCAAACATCTCATACTAGCTGCCAAGCAAGGTGATGGAGGAGTGATGATTTGAGCTTGTTTTGAAGGCACATGACTTAGGTACCTTGCAGTTATTGAGTTGGTCATGAAATCCTCTGTATACCAAAGTATTCTAGAGTCAAATGTGAGGTCATCTCCCTGATGGCTAAAGCTTAGTCAATATTGTATCCCAAACAAATCTACTACAGAATGGCTGAAAAAAGAAAAGGTGTTGAAATGCCCAGTCGAAGTCCAGACCTCAACCTGATTAAAATGTTGTGGGACCTCAAGAGAGCTGTGCCTCTCCATTTTGGCTTTCTTATTGTAAAATAAATGATGACATGGTGTAATATATCATGTTGTTTGTTCTATCGGCAGAACAAGGGTTCAATAACTGAGGCAAGCCAGGCTTAAATGCTAACAGGTTTATTTCTAACAAGGTTGCCAAACGCGGCAGCTCATAATGCGCATCTCTCGGCTAACAGCAACAGCTGAGACCCTGTTTGACAGCTCTTTATATACCGGCTGTCAAATAGGCGACCAATCAGAGAAGAGTATAGCGCCCCCTAGCACAAACAGACCAGAGGGAGAACTACATACACAACATTGTTCATCTAATGTTGTATTTACCTGCTTTTAAGAACTGCTAAGGATCAGATGATTTTTACTATGTCCAGATATGTACAATCATAGAACTCAGAGTATACTTTTTTTTGTACATATTACTTCACAGACCCACTGGTATCAATTAATAGTTATCATTAATTAATGGAACATAGCAATTATACAAATTTCACAAGACTTATTCCATTCCCTAGTCTCACAAACTCCCAATTTGTTCAGTAAGAGAAAATGTACTCGTGTGAAGTGATTAATTCTGAACTCTCATCAGCACAAGAGTCTTTGAAAACTGAAGAAGGGTAGAATGTGAAAAAGAATTACACTACTATACAAAAATTAAAGAAAAATAAGTTATTAAGAAAGTATTTTTTAGATCTCCTTTGTGTTAAATATATGATCATAAGGAACAACGTTGATGCTAATGAGAAAGACCATCCTACTGAACTAGGAGCACTTTGAATAATTCACTTACTATAATGGGAACAAAAAATTGGCAAGCTGTTGCTGAAAAATTTGATTGCTTTAATGATTTGCTCTCTATAATATGCACAGACCCGTATTTGTTTGATGTTGATGGAATAGTGTTATGTATTACCATAAAAATCAGGAAAAATTTGCCAAAATCATTTGAAGTCTGGCATTTTAGGCCTC
This sequence comes from Thamnophis elegans, assembly GCF_009769535.1. NCBI lineage: Eukaryota > Metazoa > Chordata > Lepidosauria > Squamata > Natricidae > Thamnophis > Thamnophis elegans. The sequence goes on from NC_045551.1 coordinate 31,525,750, forward strand.
CATTACATTTCTTCCCAATGTTTTTACTTCTAATTTAATGAAAATATGTAAAGAGGCATGTTTATAATTTGCAAAGGCAACTCATAAAGAAAAGGCCAAGTAATTATATAATCATTACTTAGACAATTTTTCATCTTGCTGTAACAGAATGTTACTGAAAAATTTGTGTGCTATCAACTGAAAATAGACTCCCCGATTTTCAGTCCTGAGAACAGGCAATACAATCCACACATGCAAGGGAGTCAAATATGAAATAATATGCCAATTTCAGTTTCTATTGCTTTTGATTTCTTCTAACCCTGAATGTCTTATCCTTTGTCTGTATCAATTTGCATTTTCTAAAAGTGTCCTTAAATATCCACACATTTTCATGCACATTTCTCCTTGTTTATTGTGTGCCACTTTATAAACATTGCATATTTTGTATGAAATTTTCCCCCAAAACATTACATATGTTATTTCCTGAGTTACATCTGTTTTTCTTTTTCTCACTTTCCCTCAGTATGTCTTGTGGTTATGTTAATAGTGGTTTTATGATTCCTAGCTGCTGTGTTTTATTTGTTGTATTTTATGTGTTTTCTCTATTTTATTGGAAGCCACTCAGTTACATGTGAAATGGATGGCTAATAAATCAGCTGATTAAATGAATAAATTTTAGAACATGGACATATTAAAATGCATGTATCTAAAGATAGTTACATCTTGGTTTTGGACTTCACTTATAATGGAGAAATTGGGTAGGCTGGTGGAAACTGAGTAATATCTCCCTGTCATACATTAGACTACTACATACAATAAATTAGTACGTGATTGTCATATAAAGGTACAATTCATTGTTTGTTCGACTATGTACACCTATTAATCATCTCTCCATTTTACTATGGGATGGAGACCACTTTTGATTTTCAATTTAATTTTTGTCTATTTCTTTTCAGTAGTTTGAATGTCCCCTTCTGTGTTTTGTTATTGTCTTTTGTCACTCTGGGTTTACCTCCTTTTGTTGCTGTTCTTTGTAAAGCACTGTCAAATACTACAATCATTTCTTCAAGGCTGGCCTCCTCTAGAGAAAAGCAAAATGATCTTAGTGCCTCTTTTTCTCTGTTCTTCCAAAGATAATCTGCTGAATTAAAGTGTCTCGAACCTTCGGTTTAGAAGGGAGATCTTTAAATGGAGAACAGTGTATTCATCCTTCATGGAAGAATAATTAAACACGAGCCATTCTGTTCTTAACAAGTATGAATGATGCCCTGAAATAAATAGAATTATTCTTTTCAAGTGATAGACCAAGACTTATCAATTAATCAGTGGATGATGATTGCTATGTCTATTGAGTTGGAAAGACTGTTCACATTATTATTGAAAACTGGATTTTCCTCAAAGCATTGTCTTTATAAAATTATGTTCCATGTTAAAAATGTACTCTTTGTGCTTTCACAGTAAACATTTCACTGGAATTGTCATTCCTTCTTCATTCAAAAATTTTAGAGTATTCAAGTAAATCCATTATTAGCTGGATGTCTTTAAGTGTCTTTTGAATGAAATATTTCCTTGCTTTGTCTTGTTTTGTCCTAGACCTGACTTGTCAGTGTCAAAAATATTAAATTCATAAAACATATCTGCAATAGCAGCATTCCATGGTATATGGGAAAAAGGTTGCCAAGTATCTAATGAACAGATATGCATATGTAAAGGGTGGAAAATTTGTTTTTGGGAACAAATTTTATTACATTGTAGTTTTATAAAGTCACATTACAGTTTTATAATCTCGGCAAAGAAGAAAACAGACTTTTAAAAGAAGACCACTGTTTTTTTGGTTAAATTGCTCTTGAGGTAGACAATACAGTTTTCACTGCATACATTGGAATCAGATGAATACATAAAAAACAATACGCCTAATAGTTATGATTAGTGAGCTTTATTTATTTATTTAGTGTATGGAAAATGTATGGACTTATAGTAATTGGGTACAGATCCTGTTGTTTATCTGTTCCCATAATTTAGTGAGCTAATATTTTATTATGAAAACTTCAATAATCAATAATCACAAGAATATTTAATTTCTTTGTGATTCAGTAATGTTTGTATCATTTTATATCATAGCTTCCTATATCAGAAATAACCAGGGTAAACTACTGTGGCCTATTTGGAATTGGGCTGTGTGATTGGCTGGAGTGCATGTGTGCACACATTAACACAACCCTTGTGTGAGTGGCAGGCTGACATGCATGCAGGCAGCTTGACTTGCATGAGTGGCAGACTGGCACGCGAATGCCAGCCTGTTGCTCGCACGTGAATGTTGCTCGCACGTTAATGCCAGCATGTTGTTCGCACAAGTTCAGTTGCACACACACACTTGTGCTCTGACCAATCACTCATGTGGCTCAATTCTGAATAGGCCACAGCCCAGTAGTAGGCCACAGACCGGGGGTTGGAGACACCTACAGTACAATAAGGTAATAACATACATACCACTACAATGTCAACTTTTTACTTGGACATAATAATATATACTAGCCATTTCTATAATAACAAACCTATCTAATCAGCAAAACCCAAAATCAAAGTTTTCATTTTTTCCCCATCTCAAGCACTAAGTCAAGAGATGGTTTCCAAATAGAAACAAAATTAATTGTATATTTTTCTTCAGTCAAAGCAGTCAAGCAGGCTGCATTTTAGTTCTATTTTCAGACTGTACTATGTGACCTTACTAATGGAGCCCAGAAATATGTAAGCAACCCATCTATTTGAAAGCTTTTGTCATGCCCATGTCGGAGTCTGAATCTGTAGGGGAAGATGAACAACTGACAGAGAGAGTGGCTCTGTTGGCTGTGGAAGAAACTGGGGAAGAGCAAAGTCAGCTTGGGCAGAGCAGGGGCAAGGTAGAACAAGAGAGAGGGGGTTCAGATGAAGACCAAGGCCCACCCCCTCCTCATCCTAGGCAGTGCAGGGAAGAATGGAGAAGAGAGCAATGTGGGTTGCGTGCCTTATGAGGTAAGAAAGGGCCCCAATTCCCTTCACAAGGTACACCTGGGGATGGAGTTTAAAGGACATGCAAATGGGAGGGGCAGTTGTAATGAAGAAACACTGAATTCACCTTGTGTTCACTGTTTATCTGAGTTCCTGGCATCCTCCCAATTGGTTTGATTTACTGCTGGGCTACTTCACTTCTGGAACTCCTTATTCTTGCTTGCCCTGCCAGATTAATTACCTTATCTTGTTTTGTTGGAGTTATAGTTTGAAATTTTCTGTTTACAACATTTGAACAGAAGTATTGTCAGCCAGAGACTATTACAGGTTGATGGAGGAGCTCTCTCCAGGCCGGAGAGTTGAAAGGGACATTGGAGGCACAGTTGGTGATAATAAAGGGACTCATACCGGTTCTCTGGCTGTGTTACCTTTGTGTCACACCCCGGGTCATCATAGTTTCAAAAAGTTTTCTCTGCATGTTAGAATTCAAATATATACTGTTTCTCACATTTTGAACCCAAAGATCAGAAATCTACTAGAATTAGAACTGGGAAAAGAGAGAATTTCTCGCTGCCCCTGAAGAGTGTTCGAAGACTTCAGTTAGTCCAGAACGCAGCCGCGCAAGCAATAGTGGGTGTACCTATTACACCTATCCTCCGCGAGCTGCACTGGCTTCCCATTGGTCTCCGGACCCGCTTCAAGGTGCTAGTCATTACTTTTAAAGCCCTACATGGTATCGGAACTGGCTACCTGAGAGACCGCCTCCTGCCAGTTACCTCCCAGAGACCCATAAGATCGCACAGACTAGGCCTCCTCCGGATTCCATCTGCCGGTCAATGTCGGCTGGCAATTGCCCGGGGGAGGGCCTTCTCTGTAGCTGCTCCGGTCCTATGGAACGATCTCCCCGTTGAGATCCGGACCCTTACTACCCTTCCAGCCTTCCGCAAAGCGACCAAGACCTGGGTGTTCCGGCAGGCCTGGGGCTGTTGATTTATCCAGCCCCATCCTAAGTTATGAATGTTGTGGAATTTTTAATGTTGTTTTTTATTTTTTGTATGTCCCCCCCTTCCTTTTTTTACCTGTAAGCCACCCTGAGTCTCTCGAGAGTGGGCGGCATACAAACCAATAAAATAAAATAAAATAAATAAATAAATAAATAAATAAATAAAATTTCATACAAGAGCAGGCTTGTGAAACTAAAGGTAATTCAACTTTCTCAAATGCAAAGTTCTTCGGTCAACCAGATCCGCTGTCCAGTGATTCTGCTTAATTTGTTTCCCTGCCAGATCTGTTGGCCAGAGGTTATTTGATTTACAAAAGAGACATTAAAGCCTTGAAAATGGGGATGGACAAAGAAGAAATGTAGTGAATTCAAATCTTATAATAATATTTAAATGAATTACAGATTGAAACAATTAGGAAAAAAGAAACATAATGTAGATTTATTTGATAGTTAAAACAAGATTTTTTTAAATACAATTTTATTTTTTTTAAAAAAGGAAGACCAAAACTAATACAACTAATATAAAGTAAGAAAAAGAAAGAAATCAAAAAGAAAGCTAAAAATTCAAGAAAGGAGAAAAAAAGAAAAAAAGAAACAAAACAGAGAAGTAGCTTCTGATTTTCTTTATATTGGTTATAAGTACAATTAAAAATTTACTTCTTAGTCTATGGTTACAGCATAAATCTCTTCATTCTATAATCTATCCTGTCTAATGATCAAAACCATAAATCATGAGTTTTTTCTGTTTTACACAAACTGTCCATAAGTGGTTTCCAATCTGCAATGAACACAGATATTATTTTGTCTCTGATCAAAGACATTAATTTAGCTGTCTTAGCAAATTCCGTCATGTTCACCAATCATTTGTCTATTGTGGGTAATGCTGAATCTTTCAGTTTTTTACAATTTTGATTATAATGTTATAATGTACACAAAGAAATTTCCACGATTTTTTTAAAGTGCTTTTCCTTCAATCCCAAAAGAAAAATCTGTGGTCTCAAATATATGTTAATCTTTCAAATTCTCTAAATCAGGGTGTATACTGGAATTCAGTTTTGTAGCTTTTTTACATGTCCACCAAACGCTAGAAAATATCAGTTGTTCACATTTCCAAAATAATTTTGAAGTGCCTTCAAAATAATTTGAGGTACATTCTAGACAATTTCTCTGGTGACATATACAGAGGTGGGTTGCTCCCAGTTCAGCCCAGATCAGGCAAATCAGTAGTAGCAATGGTGGGAGGCTCCACCTACCCGCCCAGATGCTTCTGTGCATGCGCAGAAGCATTGTGCGTGCACGCACAAGTGCACAAGAGCACACCCAAACCAGTAGTAAAAAAATTGGCAACCCACCCCTGGACATATACCAACAGTACATCATTTTAATAAAAAAAAATAGCAATAGCAATAGCACTTAGACTTGTACACCACTTGATAGTGCTTTACAGCCCTCTCTAAGTGGTTTACAGAGTCAGCATATTGCCCCCAACAATCTGGGTCCTCATTTTACTGACCTCGGAAGGATGGAAGTCTGAGTCAACCTTGAGCCTGGTGAGATTCGATCTGCCAAACTGCTGGCAGCCAAAAATTTTAGCCCACTTTAACATATATTCTTTCATTTGTTCTTTTTATCTTTCAAATTTCAATAACAGTTTATATCTTTTAACAATTACATGTTCATTATCTGTATATAATTCTGTTTAAAACTGAATCTTACGTTGTGTCAGCCTCTGTTTTGCTGCTTGCTTTTGGGCTGCCATTGAAACGGGGAGGGAGGGCATGGCATTTGGGTGAGGGAAGTATTCTGTACAGGAGGACTGTTAATTGGGAGTTGTTATCACCATTCGTTTGTGCATGTGGAAGGAGGGGAGTTTCCCGCCAAGGCCAACTGTCTGGCATACCAACCTGATGATGATTTTTGAAGATGTCTTCCACCTGACAGCTGAACAATTGGACTATGGACTGGGGTTACCAAGGGGAGGGGAATGGGTCATGTATTGATATCTAATGCTTTCACGCGCTTTTACTCAGATCCAGCTTTGCCTAGCTTCTATTTAGTTCTAATCAGTAAAAGTACTCTTAATTCTGCAAAATGGAATTGAGTGGTTTCTTTCTTGGTTATTAAGTGAAGCATCACCTGATATTAAGCTGGATCTCATCTCGCACCCATCCCGGAGCTGACACCTTCCGAGGGGGGTGCACACAAAACCTGAAGGATGTCCCACCAAAGCAGTGATCAAGAAGAAGATATGGGAGCAGCTGCATACCCTTTGGAAACGGAGCGAATGGATGGCCTGCACTTGGAAGAATGATCCGTTCGACCCAGATGGACTTGGGGAGTGGGACGAAAAGAGGACCCTGAAGAACTGTTGACTGGGATTACTACGAGGAGACCCAGAAAACCAAGGGCTGACTGGCAGGATCCTGAGGAGGAGAACCTTATGATGTCCCAAGCGATGAAACTTTTCGAAGGGGCATGGGAGAGGCGCCAAGCCCATGAGAGTGACATGGAGAGAGAAGCTGATTTCCAGGAGATAGAGGAAAGGTGTACTGAAACCTTGGCTGATCCTAGAGAAACTGGAGGGGCTGAAAGGGGAGATGAACAAGATGACCCAGCGCCGACCCTGATCACAGCGGCTAGAAACATTCCAAGAGCGCCCCCCCCCCCCCCGCAGACACCGGATGGCTAAGGTTCCTCCTTTAAGTGTAAAATATGGAGGAGAACCGCAAGATCTAGAGTTCTTCCTTGTTCAAGCATGGAACTACATGCAAATGTATGGCGATGAACTGATTTCTGATGAAGCAAAGGTAAGAGTTATTATGATGGCTTTGGGAAAAAAAAGCGGCAGATTGGATGGTGGGTTTGCACAACGCTGATTCCCCACTATTGAGAGACTTTAATGGGTTTATGGCACTTTGAGAAAACGCTTTGATGATCCCCTCACAGAGCGAAGAGTGAGAATTAAGTTTAAAACTCTTACCCAGGGGAAACGGCCAGTAGCTGATTATGTACAAGAATTCCGGGAGTTATCAGATTTTATGAGGGGTTGGTCTGAAGAAGCATTGTTAGACCATTTAACTGATGGGTTAAACAAAGAAATTTACCAGCATTGTGTGAACTGAAGACCTCCCCGTAGACTGCAGCCCTGGTATGAAGCGGATGCTGATGTGGAAATCGACCTGGCCAGGCTGAATTACCAAGGGGAGAGTGAGGGCGAAAAATCCCCCCTGCCAACCCCCCCAAGTGCCCCGAAAGGAGGGAAAAGTGGATCTGCAAGCAAACCAAAATCCTTTGTGTGTTTCTGCTGTGGGAAGGAGGGGCATCGTGCAGTTAATTGCCGAGTCAAGATGACCCAAAAGGCCCCCCCTCGGAGGGAGTAGAGGCTGGAAAAACCTCCCAGCAAAAAGAAAGAACCTGACCTGAAAGGGGAGGAACCTCCTCAGCATTTCAGCCCTGGTGAAGTGGGGGAGGATACCCCCAGCTCTTTGGAAGGAAGTGACTCTGACTATGAATGCTGGATAAGTTCATCAACTGTTCCAGTTGAACTTAGGGTGCCCTCTTCTGGCACACGAGAGAAAATTCTAGCTCTTTTAGATTCCGGATGCACACGATGCATTATGAGCCCGGAAATAGTAGAAAAATTGGGATTGAAGCTAAAAACTTTGAAAATCCCAATCGCTTTTTGCCAATTGGATGGCTCCATTGGAAGCCCTGCTCATTTTGTTACTGAGCCTATCGAGATGTGGATGGGAACCCACCAAGAGACAATAAGTTTTATTGTAGCCCCAGGAATGGACCGGCCCCTTATATTGGGATTGCCCTGGCTGCGTAAATAGAACCCACACATAAATTGGAGAAAGGGTTGGTTACGCATCCAATCTGCTACATCCCCTGAAAGGGAAGAAGGGGTTCCAGAACCAAATAAATCAGACCCCAATCTAGCAGCCAGAGGGCAAGAAAAAATTGAAGGGGAGGAAAAAATCCCAAAAGAATACTGGGACCTGAAACACGTTTTCAGTGAAAAATCTTCAGATAAGTTACCCTCCCACCACTGTTCCCTCTAAGGTGCACACCTGCGCGGCCGCGCACATAACATGAAAACGCCGTGCAGCAGTTTCCAACTGTCGCGCAGTGATTTTCAATGTCATGCTTCCCGTTAGATGAGAGGCCACTCTCCACTCCCGGTGCTAACTTTTGCACTCCTGGGCTTTCTTTGCATAACGGCTGGAGTCCCTGCCGATTCTGCTCCAAGCTGTGGAGCACCCAGGGTGATTTCTGTCACAGAAGTTATACCTCTCCACTCTCGGGGCGGAGGCAGGGAAAGTTTTGCTCTGTGGTTGGTTGCGCAGCCAGACCTAGGCGGCAGGGGAGAGAAAGCGGGCGTCTCCCGCCATCTCTTGCTTGTGCTTGCCGGTTCCCAGGAAAAATCTAGAGCCAGCAGGGAACAAGCGATGGCTGTTGGCTGCCATTCGGATTGGATTGCGCCCACCTCCTCCTGGCAGAGGCTTTACTTGACTGAAGCGGGGAAGCTCATTAACCGGCCGCTTTGGGGAGGTTCCGGATGGCTTTCGGCACACAGTGGTATGGGGCACCGGGTGGAGAAGGCGCCTCTTTCCTTGTTCCTCTTGGTGTTGGTGGGTGAATCTTGGGGAGGGAGGAGGAAAAGTGGCTGCAGAAAGGGATAATGCCAGTATGCAGTGAGGCGGGAGGGGGGGATTTTAGTGGGTGTGAGATCATGCTTTTTGCAAGACGGAGGGTGACAGTCTGGAGCCCTCAATAAACTAATAAACAATAAACACCCCTGCCCCCTCCCTCCTTAGCAATGAATTAAAAACATTTATCTTGAGTTTTCACATTTCAGTAAAACGGTAAAAAATGGGTATTTGCAACGGCTCCTTTAAGAGGCTAGTGCATGTAATTATTGTGAACTTTCCATTTGAAAGATTTTTAGGAGACGGGGAGGGAATGTTATCTTTTTTGTTCCTGCTGTGTTTTGGGGAATGTCTCCCCCAGTATGGAATATGCAGTTTTTGTGCACAACATGCAAAATACTAATTACTATCAATTACTTAAATGTCTTTAAAAAGCATAATCACTTACCACATTTATTTGCCAACTGCAAATAGTTGTAAGAGTATCAAGACAAATATTGAAATTAAGAGGTACAAGCAACAATAATAGCTTTAGAATAATTGGTCATCCTCTGCTGAAGCTAGCAGATATAAATATGAACTATTATTCATAAATACTAGGAAAATGTCCCTTTATGAAAAATTACTTTTTCAGTCAACTCTGCCTGGCATTAGTTGGGGGAACAGAAATATTAGTTGGCCAATTCAAAAAGAGAGCACCACAAAGAATTTAAAAGATTTTTAAGAGAGCTGGGTTTTTCATTTATATTATATGTATGAACAGAATTAACACAAATTGCAGATACCAATCAAAAATAAAGAAAAAAAGGATGAAATAATGCTCATTTTTAAAAACTCAATGAAAATAAAAGCAATATACTAAGAAAGTGGCATACTGGTTCTGATTTGACATCTTCGGGGGATCCACGGGATCCCCTATACAAGTATTTTAATATTGCAGACTTGCAATATTATGATACTGATATTATATAACACATTTTAATTAAGCGGGTCCCTCGAATAAACATAACCGAGTTTCAAATAACACTGATTTCGTTGTTGTCTTGGGTGACATCTGTGAAAAAAAATTCAGGTGCTCAGGCATGAAAATATGCCGCTCAAACACTATACTTTTCCGCTCGCACTGAAAAAAAATTAGAGGGAACATTGCCTCCCACAGACCCACCGATTGCAGCATTAACATTCTCCCTGGAGTAAAACTTCCTAAGCCTCAGATTTATTCAATGACTCCTAGAGAAATGGACAAATTGAGAAAATTCATTGACAAAAATTTGGAGAGGGATTCATTGAACCTGCTAGACCCCGAGTTGCTGCTCCAGTCTTGTTCAGAGAAAAGAAAGATGGTTCCTTTCATTTGTGTGTGAATTTTAAAAACCTGAATGGTGTGTGTGTCCAAAATCTCTACACTTTGCCATTAATGAAGGACATGCTGGCCCAGCTGGGTAAAGGGAGGATTTTCACCAAATTAGATCTACGGGAGGCTTACTATCAAGTAAGAATCAAAGAAGTGGATGAGTGGAAAACTGCGTTTAACTGCCTACTTGGTTCTTAGATTTTGCTCATTTCTATCGTCAATTTATTCCTTTCTTTGCCAAGATTGCCCTGCCAATTATGAACCTCCTAAAATCGAAGGGGGAGGCGAAACCTAGACCGAGTAAACCATTAAACTGGATTATGGAATGTCAAGCAGCATTCAAAAAGCTAAAATGGGTGTTTCAAAACTGGTTCAGCTGCAAAAAGTCATTTTAGCTCACCTTTTGTAGTCCAGGCAGATGCTAGTGATGTTGCAGTGCGACTTCAGGTGAATGCAAATGGGAAATTGCAACCCTGCGCTTATACCTCCCGAAAGCTCACAGAGGCTGAGAAACGATGAGCTATTTGGGAAAAGGAGGCTTTTGCGGTCAGGTGGGCCTTGATGACCTGGCGTCATTTTTTGGAGGGGACTAAACACCTTTTTGAGATATGAACTGATCACAAAAATTTAGAGGCATTGAAGACCCCCCCGAAAACTATCCCCCAGACAAATGAGATGGGCCCAACACTTCAATAGATTCAATTTCACTTTGAAGTATATCCCGGGAGGGAAGAATTTTATGGCTGACAATTTGTCCAGACTTCCTTAATATAACAGTTCAAAGCTTAGTGTTGTCCAGCTAGTCATGCCAACGAAAAGCCTCGCTGCTCCGGTTGTCACCAGAAGCCAAACAACTTCCAATTTGGAAGTCACACAAAATCTCGTTACAAAACTCAAGGAAACCCTTGAAGTTGATGAGTGGTTTCACCAACATACAGATGAATGCACCATGAAGGATGGCCTGGCTTGGATTGGAGCTAAATTGTATGTTCCCGTGACTATTAGGGGCCTAGTTCTTCAACGTGCTCACGACTCTCGCATGGTTGGACATTTTGGGTTTGTAAAAACCCTGCATCTCGTTAAAAGGCAATTTTGGTGACTCACTGAAAAAAGACATTGAATCTTATGTGGCTAGCTGCCCCACTTATGCTGCAGCAAAGTGGCCACTGGGTAAACCCCAAGGATTGCTCCAGGCTGTGGCCCGTCCTGAGGCACTGTGGAAAGAGATCTCTATGGATTTCATTGTTGAATTGCCGGAAAGTCAAGGACATACGGTGATTTGGGTTGTTACCGACTTGTTCTCCAAGCAGGTTCAGTTTGTTCCTTGTTCTAATATCCCATCTGCTAAGTCTTTAGCTAAGTTGTTCATTACCCATGTATATCGTCTACATGGAGTACCCAACCGCATCATCTCAGACAGGGGGGTCCAGTTTACCTCCTGGTTTTGGAAAGAGTTTTTGAAGTTAATATGCTCTGCCCAGGGCTTAAGGTCCATCCACCACCCTCAAACTAATGGGGCCTGGGAGAGGACTAATTCTGTGGTGGAACGGTATCTCTGATGTTTCATCAATTACCAGCAGGATAATTGGGTGGAATTATTGCCTCATGCTGAGGTGGCATATAACAACTCGGTTCACAGCAGCACAGGATTTACACCCTTCAAAATAGTGTATGGACATGATTTTGTGCCTATCCCCGAGATACCTTGAGAAAAACCACAGCTGCTGTCCCTTTCCGAGTGGAGTGACCAACTCCGAGAGATGTGGCCATTGGCTTACGGGCGCTGGATGTGGCACATTGAGCACATAAGCAGCAAGCGGATAAAGAAAGAATGAAGCCAAAGGAGTATAAAGTTGGTGATCGTGTATATTTATCTACCAAATTCCTCCAGACCTCTCAAAAGTCTATGAAATTGGGTCCCAAGTATGTTGGCCCATTCCCAATTGTCAAGGTCATCAATCCTGTCTCCGTACATCTGGAACTGCCTAAATATCTCAACCGTGTTCACCCGGTATTTCATGTCAATCTCCTAAAGCCTGAACATACTTCTCCGTTGTGGGGACCTGTGGCGGCTCCCCCTGCCCTGCTCCTGATTGAGGGTGAACAGCATTTTGAGATTAAAGAAATTTTGGACTCTAGAAAACTTAGAAACCAATATCTGGTGTCATGGAAACATTTCCCTCCCTCTCATGCTGAATGGGTTTATTTATTTATTTATTTATTTATTTATTTATTTATTTATTTATTTATTAAATATATTTATATGCTGCCCAAAACCAAAGTACTCCGGGTGGCTTACAAAAAATATAACGAAAAAAAACACATAACGATAAAAGAAAACAATTTAAAAACAACAAACACCCTCATACATTCATTCTAGTCGGTGCTGGACCTCAACAGTGAGGTCAACAGCCCCAGGCCTGCCAGAATAGCCAAGTTTTTACAGCTTTCCTGAAGGCCATGAGAGTGGGTATGGTCTGGATTTCCGGGGGGGAGCTGGTTCCAGAGAGTCGGAGCAGCCACAGAGAAGGCTCTCCTCCGAGGGCCTGCCAGTTGACACTGTTTGGCTGACGACATCTGAAGGAGGCCCAATCTGTGGGATCTTACTGGCCGCTGGGAGGTATGTGGCAGCAGGCGGTGTCGAAGGTATCCTGGCCCTAAGCCATGTAGGGCTTTAAAGGTAATAACCAACACCTTGAATTGAGTCTGGAGACCAATTGGTAGGAAGTGCAGCTCACGGAGGACAGGTGTAACGTGGATGTACCTTGGCACACCCAATATCATCCGCGTGGCTGCATTCTGAACTAACTGCAGTCTTTGAACGCTTTTCAAGGGTAGCCCCATGTAGAGCGTGTTACAATAATCTAGCCTCGAGGTGACAAGGGCATGAGTGACCGTTAGAAGTGCCTCCCGATCCAAATAGGGCCGCAATTGGTGCACCAGACGAACTTCGGCAAAGGCCCCCCTGGTCACAGCTGGCAGATGATGTTCCAGTTTCAGCTGCGAATCCAGGAGGACTCCCAAATTGCGAGCCCTTTCTGAGGGGTGTAAATTTTCACCCCCCCAGGATTAAGGATGGACTGTCCAAGCAGTCCTTCAGGGGCAACATCCAAAGCCACTCAGTCTTATCGGGATTGAGCACAAGTTTGTTCGCCCCCATCCAGATCCTAACAGCCTCCAGGCATCGGCACAGCACATCCACTGCTACACTAAGCTGGTATGGGGCCGAAAGATACAATTAAGTATCATCGGCATATTGATGGTACTTTACCCCATGCTGTCGCATGATCTCACCCAGCGGCTTCATGTAGATGTTAAATAGGAGGGGGGACAAGACCGAACCCTGCGGCACACCACATTTGAGGGGCCTAGGGGTGGACCTTTGCCCCCCGACCAACACCGACTGCGACCTGTCAGAGAAGTAAGAGGAGAACCACCGTAAAACAGTGCCTCTCACTCCCACCTCCCCTAGGCGTCGCAGAAGGATACCATGGTTGATGGTATCGAAAGCCACTGAGAGGTCAAGAAGCATCAGGATAGAGGAATATCCTCTATCCCTGGCCCGCCAGAGATCATCGGTCAGGGCGACCAAAGCGGTTTCCATGCTGTACCCAGGCCTGAAACTAGACTGAAAGGAGTCTAGATAATCCATTTCATTCAAGGTCTGTCGGAGTTGAAGCGCCATCACCTTCTCAACAACCTTCCCTAAAAAAGGAAGGTTGGAGACGGGACGATAGTTTTTCAAAATAGCTGGGTCCAGGGAAGGCTTCTTGAGGAGGGGTCTTACCACTGCTTCCTTTAATGATTGCGGAAAAACCCCTCCTGCAAAGATGCGTTGGTAATCATCTGGAGCCAGCCTCGTGTCACCTCTCTGCTGGTCGAAACCAGCCAGGAGGGGCACGGGTCCAGTAAACAGGTGGAGGCACTCATCGCTCCCATGGCCTTGTCCACTTCCTCAGGGGTGACAAATTCAAACTCATCCCAAAAAATCTGATTAAGACTAGCCCTTGGCATCTTGGCTGCTACTGCCCAAGCGGAGTCCAGGTCTGTCCGAATCTGAGTGATTTTATCCGAGAGAAACTGAACGAACTACTCAACTCTTCCCTGCAAGGGTTCCCCCACATCCTCACCTTTCAGGAGGGAGTGGGTCACCCTAAACAGGGCGGATGGGCAAGATTCCGTGGACGCAATAAGAGCGGAAAAATGCGTACATTTTGCCACCCGTATCGTCACTAGATAAGTCCTAATAAAGGTTCTTAATAGTGATTGATCAGACTCAGAGTTACTAGCCCTCCAACGTCACTCAAGGCATCACTTTTGGTGCTTCATCTCCCGGAGTTCCTCGGTAAACCAAGGTGCCCTCCTGGATCCACTGCCGCGGAGAGGCCTCAAAGGAGCAATCTGATCCCATGCTCCAGCCACCGCAATGTTCCAGGCAGCGACCAAAGACTCGGCCGGATTGCGGACAAAGGAGTCAGGTATCTCTCCAAGCTCCCTCTGAAATCCCTCCGGGTCCATCAGACACCTGGGGCGGAACCACTTAATCGGCTCCACCTCCCTGCAATGGGGGAGTAGTATCCTGAAGTCAAGCCTCAGAAAGGAGTGATCTGACCATGACAAGGGCAAGGTCTCTATTCCCCTTAAATCAAGATCACGTCTCCACTGCCCCGAGAGAAATACAAGGTCAAGCGTGTGTCCCGCCCTATGAGTCAGACCCTGAACTACCTGGGTCAAGTCCATGAACTCCTGTGCCCCATCTGAGTGTTCACCGAGAGACGGCAGATTAAAGTCCCCCAGTACTATTAGTCTGGGGAACTCCACCGCCAACCCGGCTACTGCCTCTAGCAGCACAGGCAGGGCTGTCGTGATGCAGCTGAGAGGCAGGTATGTCAACAGCAAGCCCAATTGAAACCTTAGGTCCAACTTCAAGAGGAGAGACTCACACCCCACAATCTCTGAGGCAGGGATCCTGCGAGGAAGTAACAACCTTCGGACGATAACTGCTACTCCCCCACCCCTTTTTCTGGTGTCGTGGTTGGTGGAGCACCTGAAACCCATCTGGACACATTTCTGAGGGGACCCCTCCCTCTTGGCCCAGCCCGGTTTCGGTTATACATGCCAGGTCTGCCTCCTCATTTAATATTAGATCCTGGGCGAGGGGGGGGGGTTGTTCACAACCGACCTGGCATTTAGCAACAACAACCTGAGACCAGGGCTCTGTACTCCTCTGCTACCAGATCCTTGAGTTGAGCCTGAGGGGTCGGAACAAGCAATCGCTGTAATGTAGCGAGTCCTTCTTCCCCGGTAATGGCTAGCCCTACAGCTCCTGCCATATCTGCCCCTCCCCTAGGGCGCATGCGTGAGAATGGGAAATGGCTGCCGAGTCTTATCACTCCGGCTATTGGAAATTAACAACAAAAGATTCCAGGTGACCAGGACCCCGGACATGATAACGGAGGGGGTCCCTGCAAGGCATCAACGCTCGGGCTTCCCAGGGAGGTAACTATTTGAGGAGGGGGCTGCCTTTGGGTGGCTCCTGGACGGTGTTACCTCCCTCGGCGATCTTTCCGTACAGCTGGTCGGCGGCGGCGGCGGCTTTGCGCGAGCGGCGGTGGTTTTGGCCCCGCTGCCCTGGGAGGCTGCCCCGCTGCCCTGGGAGGCGTTGGTCTTCTATTGAACAGTGTTGGCGTGTTGGCTTATGCCCCGAACAAGGGGTGGGGAACTCCATGGAAGTCCCTGCCTGGACTGGAGGACTGGCTCTCTGCCCCCATCGCAGCATTGTAACTTTGCACCGCGGCCCTGCTGATTCCCCCCCCTTCCCCCTGGCACGGCATTCTCTCTGCATTTTGCCATTGCCCCCGTCGGGCTCCACATCGTTCTATCGTCTATCTGCCTGGACTGTGACCCCAGGATTCCAACAGCGGGCTCTTTGCTGTGCTGGTTATCGTCTGCTGCTGCTGCTGCCTCAGGAGGGCCACGTCAGACAGAGCCGTTCACCGGACTATCCTACATCGGACGCCATTGCTCCAGAAAGGCAGCGTATTTGGAGCTCAGACTCCCCCCAGTGGCCATTATTGGTACTTTTTTCATCTTCTGGCTGGTTTGTCATCTTTACCACCTCCTTAATTAGTACCTACCCACCCTTCCTACAATTACATCTCTTGGCCTTCCACACGTATGAACAAACTGCACCAGCCCGATCGGCATTACTCCTTGCCGCCCCAGGGAAACCACCTCAACCATCCAGACTTTGCCTTCCCCTACATCGTTGGCAAACTGGATTGAACATCTTTGGCGGTCTTTTTAACCGCCTAGACTCCTGGGACCTTTCCAACCGCATAAGAAGGGAAGAAACGCCATCCTCCCCTTCTGTATATCTTTTGTACGATCTTTTGTAAGATCTCCGCATACTGTGCAAATTTTATATGGTATGGTGAGTGTATGGGACTTGTATGTGTGAACTGAATGATCCCACTTTTATTATTCCATGGTTGTTGTATTTTTTATGTGTTTTAATTATTACGTGGGGACTGTTTGAGCGAACGAATGAGTGTGTTTGATTCGGAGGACCTGTCGGGGAACGTGGGAACTGTGGGGGTGGTTGAGGGGACCACGGACACGGGAGTGGGTCAGAGCATCACGGTCATAATGGGGAGGGGCAGATATGGCGGGGACTTTAGGGCTGGCCATTACCGGGGAAGGAGGGCTCGCTACGTCATAGAGATCCCTCCTTCCGGCCCTATGAGTCCCACTCCGAGGCCAGATGGTGCGAGTAATCAGGACCCTGGTCTCAGGCTGTTGTTGCTAAATGCCAGGTCTGTAGTTCACAAGGCTCCCCTCGTCCGGGACTTAATTTTAGACGAGAGGGCAGACCTGGCATGTATTACTGAAACCTGGCTGGGCCCGGAGGGAGGAGTCCCCCTCGTAGAGATGTGCCCAGAAGGATTTCAGGTGCTTCATCAGCCGAGAGCCCAGGGAAGGGGTGGGGGTGTGGCTGTTGTTATCCGGGAGTCTTTAGAACCTCGTAGGATCCCTGCTCCGGAGCTTGTCGGGTGTGAGTCCCTGCTGGTGAAGTTGGACCTCAAGGGTCAAGTGGGTTTGCTGTTAACGTACCTGCCTCCCAACAGCGTTGCAGCAGCCCTCCCCTCGCTCCTCGAGTCAGTAGCCGAGCTGGCAATTGAGTTCCCCAGGCTTATGGTCCTGGGGGATTTCAATTTGCCATCGCTCGGTGAACACTCTGATGGGGCGCAGAAGTTCATGGCTTCCATGACAGCCATGGGCTTGACCCAGGTAATTCGGGGCCCAACTCACTCAGCGGGTCACATGCTCGACCTCGTATTCCTCTCGGAGCAGTGGACTTGTGATCTTGGTCTGAGGGGTAATGAGATCATACCCCTGTCGTGGTCAGACCACTGCCTACTGAGGCTTGACTTTCGGAGGCCAAACCCCCACTGTAGGGAGGAGGAACCGACCAGGTGGTTCCACCCCAGGTGACTTATGGACCCCTTGAGGTTCCAGACGGAGCTTGGGGTTATTCCTGATTCTCTCGCCCACAGTCCGGTGGAGACTCTGGTTGCTGCCTGGCACTCGGCAGCATCGGAATCCCTTGACCGGATTGCGCCACTACGGCCGCTCCGAGGCGGCGGATCCCGGAGGCCTCCTTGGTTCACTGAGGAGCTCCGGGAGAGGAAGCGCCGGAGGAGACGCCTAGAGCACCTATGGAGGTCCGATAAATCCGAATTGAACCGAGCACTCTTAACAACGTGCACCAAGGAGTACATCAGGGCACTTAGGACAGCAAAAAGATCGTATATTGCCACCTTGGTTGCGTCCGCTGAGTCCCGCCCAGCTGCCCTGTTTAGGATAACCCGTTCCCTCCTAAATAGGAGGGATTCGGGGGACCCCTTGCAGGGTAGGGCTGAGGATTATGTCCAGTTCTTAGCAGACAAAATTGCTCGGTTTCGATCGGATTTGGACTCCACCTTTGCAGATCTAGCCGAGGCACAGGAGGAAAATTTGGCAGACCATCGCTGGGTTGAGTTTCAGGATGTTGCCCCTGGGGATGTGGACAAGGCCATGAGAGCTATGAGTGCCTCCACTTGTGTACTGGACCCGTGTCCCTCCTGGCTGGTTGCCAACAGCAGAGAGGTGACACGGGGCTGGATCCAGGCGGTTGTTACTGCCTCCCTTCGGGAGGGACTCTTCCCCTCCGCACTTAAAGCGGCGGTGGTGAGACCCCTCCTGAAGAAACCATCTTTGGATCCAGCCGTTCTTAACAATTATCATCCAGTCTCCAACCTCCCCTTTGTTGGGAAGGTTGTTGAGAAGGTGGTGGCCTCCCAGCTTCAGCGGTCCTTGGAGGAAGCCAGTTACCTTGACCCATTCCAGTCCGGCTTCAGACCTGGTTACAGCACAGAAACCGCTTTGGTCGCATTGACCGATGATCTCTGGAGAGCCAGGGATGGAGGCCATGCCTCCATCCTAGTTCTCCTTGACCTCTCAGCGGCTTTCGATACCATCGACCATGGTATCCTTCTGCGACGACTGCGGGAGGTGGGGGTGGGAGGCACTGTTTTGCAGTGGTTCTCCTCCTACCTCTCGGACAGGTCGCGGTCGGTGTTAGTTGGGGGGCAGAGATTGACCCCTAGGCCTCTAACATATGGGGTGCCGCAGGGTTCGGTCTTATCCCCCCTACTATTTAACATCTACATGAAACCGCTGGGCGAGATCATTCGGAGGCACGGAATAAGATACCACCAATATGCGGACGATACCCAGTTGTATCTGTCTGCCCTGTGCCAACTCAATGAAGCGGTGGACGTGATGAACCGGGGTCTTGAAGCCATTAGGGACTGGATGAGGGCTAACAAGCTTGTACTCAACCCGGATAAGACCGAGTGGCTGTTGTGTTTCCCTCCCAATAATTTGGCTAGTGTTCCATCACTCAGGCTGGGGGGCCAAATATTACACCCCTCAGACAGGGTTCGCAACTTGGGAGTCCTCCTGGACCCACAGCTGACCTTTGACCACCATCTGTCGGCTCTGACCAGGAGGGCATTTGCCCAGGTTCGCCTGGTGCGCCAGTTGCGACCCTACCTGAACCGGGAGGCTCTCACAACAGTCACTCGTGCCCTTGTGACCTCTAGGCTGGAATACTGCAACGTGCTCTACATGGGGCTGCCCTTGAAGAGCATCCGGCGACTTCAGCTAGTCCAGAATGCGGCCGCGCGAGCGATTGTGGGTGCACCTCGGTTCGCCCACATAACACCTATCCTCCGCGAGCTGCGCTGGCTACCTGTTGATCTCCGGGTGCGCTTCAAGGTGCTACTTACCACCCATAAAGCCCTTCGTGGTAGTGGATCTGGGTACTTGAGAGACCGCCTCCTTCCAATTACCTCCTCGCAACCCATCAGATCACACAGATTAGGCCTCCTCCGAGTTCCATCCGTCAGTCATTGTCGACTGGCAACTACACGGAGGAGGGCCTTTTCAGTAGTAGCTCCGACCCTTTGGAACGATCTCCCCGTAGAGATTCGTACCCTCACCACCCCCCAGACCTTCCGCACAGCCTTCAAGATCTGGCTATCCCGTCAGGCCTGGGGTTAAAGATTGTAATCTGTCCCCTCCCGAATGGTGAATGTTGTTTCTATTTTTAATTATGTATTGTTTTTATATGTCATTGTTTGTATCCCCTTCCTCATAAGTTGTAAGCCTCCCTGAGTCCCCCCAGGGAAAAGGGCGGCCTATAAATAAATTTTCCATTCCATTCCATTCCCAGTCGTGACCGAAATGCTCCGACGTCCCCCTATCCCTGTAGACCCCTCCCCCTCTCCCATGGCCCCCATTCTTCCCGGCAGGTCATGTATTCCATTCATACCAGGACGGGAGGTGAGTCTGGACCCTCATCCACTTCTGCTTCTGCACTCAGTGGAGGGGACTCCAGGTCGCATTCCCGGTCCTACCATACTCACCGGTCAAACACTCTTTTCAGACACACCCCACACTAATTTCTAAAATACAATAAAATACAATAGAATAAATTAGAAGTGGGCACATTTTCTCTCACATTCATACACTCATACACCCAGCAAACTGGCTAAAATGCTGTTCCTAAATAGATAGGCAATTAAAATAATTTAAGAACAGTAAAAAATTAAATGTCCCGGAAGGGAAAGGGGAGGGGGGAGCTGAACTGAGATGGAAGGCAGATCTGCAACCTGGGTGCCTGGCAAGTCCCCCCATTGTTATCAGCCAAGCCTGGCACTTGGGAGAACTAGCTTGAGAGGCAGCACTGAGGCTTCCGAGGCTCCAAACAAGGAAGGAAGGGCGAGGTATCTCAAGGGCGACTTCAGTGGCTCTGACGGTCTTGTACCCCAAAAAGTCCCTTAACTTTAGCAGGGTAACCTCCAGGCAGGGGCCGTTATCGATCATTTGGGGGAGAGCCCAGGTCGGTGTTTTCTGGGTCTCTGGTAAGGGGCTCTCCTCCGGCGCCTCCCGCAGCCTGACTCGAGAATGGACCTTCGCCTGAGCCCCACGGGGAAGGCGCCCAGCGCGAGTCCGAGGTGGTTGGGGCAGCCAGCAGCAGTCGGGGCAGGCTGAGCTCCTCGACCTCCTCCGTGGGGCCCTGGAAGTGGCACAGAAAGCCCAGGTAGGCGGCCCTCTGTACGGCGGCATCAGGGACAAAGTGGCGGGCGGGCTCACTCTAGAACCCAGCAGTGGTGGTGGCCCGCCATCAACCGTGGTCCCGGCGCTCTCTCTCTCTCTTGGTCCCTCGCAAAGCCGGTTCGGCTTCCTGGCCAGACACGACGACGATGAGAACGACCAGGAGGGAGGGCCACCACGACAGCGGCCGCTGGGCTCTCACCTCGGCCTGAATTAAGATCTTCCACGATTTCCTGGCTGCTGATGGCGGTTGGTACGGCCAGCACAGTCCCATGTGCGGGCTCCTCGACTACTCCATAAATTCTACTCTGCCTACCCAGACAAGCCTTGACCTCGATTGATTTCTCTTTTATTTCCCCTTCCTTCTTTTTCTTCTATGTTATGTTGTTTGTCTGTTTGTCTGTGCTCTTTCGTTTCTACAGGGATGATCGTCCTTTTTTCTTGAGGAGGGCCGGATGTCAGCCTCTGTTATGCTGCTTGCTTTTCGGCTGCCATTGAAACGGGGAGGGAGGGCATGGTATTTGGGTGAGGGAAATATTCTGTACAGGAGGACTGTTAATTGGGAGTTGTTCCCACCATTCGTTTGCGCATGTGGAAGGAGGGGAGTTTCCTGCCAAGGACAACTGTCCGGCATACCAACCTGATGATGATTTTTGAAGATGTCTCCTACCTGGCAGCTAAGGAGATATATGATTGGCCTATGGACTGGGGTTACCAAGGAGAGGGGAATGGGTCATGTATTGATATCTAATGCTTTCACGGGCTTTTATTCAGATCCAGCTTTGCCTAGCTTCTATTTACTTATAATCAGTAAAAGTACCCTTAATTCTGCAAAATGGAATTGAGTGGTTTCTTTCTTGGTTATTAAGTGAAGCAGCACCTGACACGGTATGTTTGAAACCATATATTGTCTACTTTAATTTTTTTTAAAATAGTTGTAAATAAGTGAATCCTTGCCACTTATGTCCTTCTGCCATCAATTTTAATTGATTTGACTCAGTCATTTTTGTTTGCCTATCATTTTTTTTCTCTAAAATGCTTTTGTTGAGAATAACAAAGGTTTGTTTTGACACAACCTGGGGTTGTATTTATCGATATTCTCAATATGGCACGTCTAACAAAATGGTTTTTATAATCAAAGTTAAAAAAGGTTATTATTTGTTTTACATGCTATTATATGTTATTACTTCTGGCAACTCTTTATGCACTTTCTGCTCACTCCAGTGAAAACTTGATGTTTTATCAATTTATTTATAGATAAGAGATGGGATATTGATGAAAACATAAATGTTAGTAATCTTAGAAGGAGTGAAGAATCACTATTTAAAAAAAATTGTGATGAAGGTTGGAAGACACTTTGTATATATTTTTATTACTCCTGTATTATTACTTTTCTGTTTCTTTTTTCTTGCACTTTTTACTCTCTCTATTCTCTTTTTTCTTTAGATTTCATCTGCATTAGATTTTATTCTTATAATCAAAGTTATTAATGAAGCAGAGATTAGAGACCAAAAACAGGTAATTTCAATCTGCAGTGACTGCTTCATATAATATTATGAATCTTTTGGTTAACCTAAGAATAATTATATTAAATCGTTAGCACTGGGTTTCCATTGTTCTTTTCTCAGTTCTAATGATTTAATAAAATTATTCTTAGGTTAACCAAAAGCTTCATAATAATAAGATATTGTGATATCTTAACACCTTTGCATGGATCACAATTCATTTCATCAGAAGGGGATGAAGAAATTTACATAATCACAACTTAACTAGTAGCAATTTAGTTATTCACACTTACATTTCAGAGCAAAAGCAGTAGGCTTAAGATGTGTTTAACATTATGTTGGATTGTACTGCAGACAAATGGTTGGGTATGTAATGAATAGGCAAAAATCACTTGAAATAGCAGGGTTAATCATAGGACAAAACCAGCATTAAGGACAAAAAATGTGCAGTAATTTCTGTTCAAAAATATGACAAGACAGATAATGATTTTAGAACATAGAAACTTGTGAAGAAGAAAAGATGAAAATGAATAGAAGTCTCTTTTGCCTAAGACATAATGAATCCCACTGAGTTTTGGTGATGGACGAAGTCTATCAGTGGTGGGTTTAATTTTTTTTAGAACCTCTTATGTAGGTGTGGCCTGCTTTGTGGGAGTGGCTTGTCAGCCATGTGACTGGGTGGGCGTGGCCAACTTGTAAAATGTGATGAAACTCACTTAACAACGCTCTTGCTTAGCAACCAAAATGTTGGCTCAGAAACACTGGCATTGGAAGCATGCAAATCTTAAAACTGTTAAGTTACAAGACCCTTGCACCCCTAACCCTTTAGAAAAAAAAACCCAAGAGGTGTTCAGACTTGACAGCTTTAAGACTTGTGGACTTCAACTCCCAGAATTCCTCTTCTCGCTCTTCATCTTGATGATGTGGAGACGGGCAGGGGGAGAAAGCTGGAACTGGTTCTAAACAGCACTGTAGATTTGTGGAACCTCTTCTATAGAAGAGGTTAGAACTGGCAGGAACCCACCCCTGAAATATCATTTATTATATACTGTGCTATAGAAGGAGATTTTTTTTAAAAAAAGTCTGATAAAGTGATTAGATTTGTCCAACTTAAATTTTTGTTTTGCATTCCTATCAGATTGAATTGCAGTCCAGAATATCTGTATCAGCTAGCCTGGAGGACCTGCTCCCTCTATATATATCTTGCTAATAAAATGTGAAGAAATGATAAGAAATAAGCAAAACTGAGTTATGTGAAAAAAAACCAATGACCTATTTTTATGTATGCCATTAACTTTTTTCTTCCTACATTATTTATGCTTGTTTAATTATGTCATGTCCTTTCCATTGTACATAGTTCTGAAAGTAGCTTACAGCAAGAATTAAAATAATAATGAAGCGGAAAAAAATCCTCTTTTTAAAATAGCTAGAACAGCAGTAAAGTACCTACTAGCTGTTGTCACCTAGTTTGGCTGAAGTCCTTTAATGCTAATTAAAAACTCAGGTTCTGAGATGAACTTGACTTAATGATGATAATGACAGCGCAAATGAATTTCAGGTGCATGATTCAGACTTGTAATAAGATAGACTGCTTCCACATTTAATACTCAAGGCTTTGAGAAGCCCCTCCTCCCGTTTCCTTTTCCAGTGACTTTCTCACTCCACTTTTTTTCCTGATGGAAACTTCTCATAGAAAAAGAATATTCTCTTTCAACTGCCAATTCCCCAAGATTTGACCCAGACCTACTCTGGGCAGAGCAAATAATAAACAAGATGGTTTTTGCTGTTTAAAAGCAAACTTGTGCCAGAAAGGAAGAAAGCCAGCAAAGGAAGGCTCTTCAAGTGTTTACTGCCTAACATTTCAGCTCCTGTCACTTTTCCTAAAGGAGAAAGATGAAGAACAAACCAAACTTGATCTTGGGGATTCATGCTTCAAGGTGCCTATGATCAGAAATATTTTCAAGTACTAATTACAATGGAGGCGCTGCTAAGAGCTGTAAGATCTTTGTAAGATTTGTTATGCAATCCTTGATTACCATATGAGAAAGCCAACTTCATGAAAACAAGTCTGTTACAAATTACATTAGCCTGGAATAATTTTATTATACCTTCATTTTCAGCCAGGCACAGCTATAGAAGAGGAATCATTAGAAGCGGTAAAAAAGAAATATCTTTAAGAGTAACTTGCCAACATTAGCGTGATGAGAGGTAAAAGACACATTAAGAGAGAAGTATAAATTTTATTTATTATTTTTTCATCCTAGCTTTATTACTTTATAAGTAACTTAAGTAACTTATCATTTCTTTTATGTACACTGAGAGCATCTGCACCAAAGACAAATTCCTCGCGTGTCCAATCACACCTGGCCAGTAAAGAATTCTATTCTATTTGATTCTATTCTTAAGGTGGCAAACATACCTAATTCTCCTATTTTTCCCACAACAGCAACCCTGCAAAGTGGTTGGGCTGACAGTAACTGGCCCCCCTGGTTTTTCATGCCTAAAGTGGAACTAGAACTCATAGTCTCTTGGTTTCTAATCCAGCATCTTAACTACTACACCAAAGTGGGTCTCATATGTCCTTAATAAAGATTAATTTCATTTCCAACAAACACTGAGGCTGCTTTTAGGATGACAATATGAAAACTTAACCATGAAGTATATTGACCTTATGCTTTCTATGTGTTCATTATTGTAATGTGTAAGTATGGAAAATAGTATGATCTGGTAAAGTGGACTGCCTCATCATAAGGTTAGTTTTTGAAACTAACATATATATTTCTAGAATAGGGATGTCAAACTCACGTCGTCACGTTGGTGTTATGTGATGTATTGGGACTTTCCCCCTCCTTCGTTAAACCAGGCATGGGCGTGGTCAGTATGTGACGCATCCAGCCTGTGGGCTGGGAGTTTGCCATTCCTGCTCTAGAATGTCTGAGTCAGACAGATGCACTTATCCTTAGCATAAGATTCATAAACCACCATCATCATTTTCCTAGCATTTTTTCCACAAGAACAGGGTCTCCTTTTTGAATCAACAAACATTATCTTGTATCATCAAACCCATCATCTGGGTCATATCTGCATTTTGACAGAGATGGCTGTATATCCATGGGTTGTGCAAAAAAAAAAAAAAAAACACCCTGTTTGAGTAGTTTCTTGCCTGGGCCTGTTGTCAGTTTGGTCTGTGTTCATCTCAGCACTACTCTAGTGGGTGGGCAGTATCCAGTGGCCTCACGAGGAGGAGCAAACCTCACCACCATTTATAAATATACTAGCTGATAACCTGGCATTGTCCGAGTATTTATTTATAGGGGGAAAATGTCTGGACCAAACATAATTTCTAATGTATTTTTCAGAGGAAACCTCCTTGTGGAGTACTGTGAAGCCATTATCATGACTACTCCACTGCACCGTACAATAGAAGCCATTTTACGGCAGTACAGTAGAAGCCATTTGAAGGCACAACAGGCTGTATTGTAACAGAACACTTCCCCCATGAGAGGTGTTAGGGGTGTCTTACCCCCACAGTATTTGTTTCCAGAGAGTAAGTCCTCTGTGTACCAAGTTTGGTTGAAATTGCTCAAGGCGTTCCAGGTTATGGAACGAACACACACACACACACACACAGCCATTTTTATATATAGCAGAATCTTTGGTCATGAATACTACTGACCACAACCAAATTTTTTCTGACCAAAAAATTCACATTTTTTTTCGCAGCCAATTTCCCCTTCCATGCCATTTTTTTTTGTAAATTTCCAAAATTAGGTTCATGTCACAAGCAAATTGGGTTGCAACCAAAGTTATATAACGAATTATAGTCGTAACCAGAGGTTCTACTGTATAAAGATATATGTTACATTCAATATTTATATTTTCATTATCAAGCTATTTTCTCCATTCCCCAATATTATCCTTCTTAGGTTTCTTGGGAAGCTGGAATGAAATAGACAAGCAGACAGACTCAGAGCTACGTTTAATACATCAGCATCATAATCACCTTGAACATCATCAGACTTAACCCAACCACCATCAGTCCATTGCAAAAGGCAGCTTTACCTGCAACAACTTACATCCTGTGACAATACCTTTAACACTATCAACAACATCTGCCTATCCAAGATCCCTGGGAAAAACTCAATAGGTGGATAAAAATGTAAACCCAGTCTAAACATCTGGTTGACTATGCAACTAAACATAAACTCCTAATTTACTGTAGATGAAACTTAGTAGTTATTATGAAAGAATGTTACCAACTGCTGTGCATCAAAACTACTACTGCAGTTAGTGTCCACATTTTTGCATATGTTTCTCTCTGTAACTTCATGTACATATATAAAAGCAATTCTCATTTGGAATGGAGTGAGAGTTTCCATCTGCTTCTTATTTTGCCGATGGCCAGATATGGTATCAGATCCTTTGATTTTGTTCATATGAGAATCAGCTCTCACACTGATATAACAAGAAAAAAGAACTTTATTGTGGAGAGTAAAAATGAATGGAAAGGGGAATAATGAAAGGTGTATGAAATCACACCTGTACAAACCAATCTTTGTCCACTACATACTAGATAAGGTAAATGTCATATCTGCATCAGACAATAAACAAAGATTCATGCCTGGATCACCTCTAATTTCGATTACTGCCAAGTTGTCAGCTTCTGCTTTGCTGTTGCTTCAGCTGCCATTGAAACGGGGAGGGAGGGCATATTATTTGGGTGGGGTTACTTATTGTGCTGGAGGAAGATTCTGGAGATCTTTGGATGGACGTACTACGCATGTGTGGATGTTTCCCGCCTGGGTTAACGGCACCGACATTCCATCTTCGTGATGTCTTTTGAAGTTATCTCACACCTGACACTTGAAGGACTTATGATTGGACTAGGCCTATGATGCCAGGGGGGAGTGGAATGGGCTATTCTATATATCAACTGCTTTCGCGCCTAATTAACCAGACTTTGCTATGCAACCGCTCTTTAGCCATTTTTAATTAGTAAAAGTACATTTGATTTTCTACAAATGAAATCTCGTGGTCTTCTTTCCTAATTATTAAATGGAGAGGTGCTGACACAAGTACTCTTAGGGTTGCCCTTGAAGGCAACTTTGGAAACTACAAGTAACTGAAATATGGCTCCAGGGTATTTACAACACACTTCTGTATGACCATGCATCTTTGTGAGCTGTACTAATTATTAGTGGACTTCTGGGTGCAATTAAAGATGGTAGTTGTCACCTTTTAACCTCTTCATGGTTCAGGGCTTCATAATTTATGACAGTGTCTATCTCTAATTATCTCTCTAAATATTATCTCTAATATTTCTATTATATCTCTCCCCATCCAATAAGAACTTAGACAGGTTTGGCATGTCCTGGGTTCCATTGCCATCTGGATTACCCAAGAAAACTGCATCCAGATTTCATAGACCTAACCTTCTCTGTTGCTGGGTCATGTCTATGAAATACAACTCTTCCAAGATCCGGAAAGCCCCAGCCATGGATCAGAGAGACTCGTGGACATGACTGACTTGTTTTGAACTCTTCAGTTGTCTCTGGTGCACTTATTTTAAGTTTTGCTCTATTTGGATGGCTATTGCTATAAGGTGAGTGGCATTTCATTGTACAACAACCTGGGTCATGGGTCAAGAAGGTGCTGTAGAACAGTGTTTCCCAACCTTGGCTACTTGAAGATGTCTGGACTTCAACTCCCAGAATTCCCCAGCCAGCGAATGCTGGCTGGGGAATTCTGGGAGTTGAAGTCCAGACATCTTCAAGTTGCCAAGGTTGAGAAACACTGCTGTAGAAATAAGCATATTTTCCAATACTAAACCAACATAATAGCATTCAATATGTATTAGATATAATTTTTTCATTTAGCTTTGTATCAGTACTTTTTTTTTTTTTTTTTTACAAAAATGAAATATGTTTTCTAGCCCAAGACGACACTTTGCCAGCCCCAATAGCTGACTGTGAAGGATTCAGATTGGTAAGTTTTTTGTTCTGCTGTTATTTAAAAAAAAAACACTTTCAAATCTATTTTCTGCTGGAAACAAGTACCTTATCTTAATTTTGGAAGCATTTCAAATATTATTTTGAACTTTTATAGGAGAAAGTAAAAAATAAGCATAAAATGACATTGAAAGTTGGTGAATTGTTTATTTTTTTTAAATGAATGTGACCATTATCTGGGAGAAAAATTGTTGCTGAATTTTAATAAAGGAAGAGTATCATTTACTTCAAATGTAATTGACGTATGTATGTATGTATGTATGTATGTATGTATGTAATAAATATATCATGGAATTATAAAGACAGTCATATACCTTTTTGCTTAATTGCGTAACTGAGAATCTTTCAGAAATAACTGACGAGGTTCCCTACAGTATCTTACATTCAAGAATTCCAAATTGCTTTCTAATAGTTTGATGGATGCATTCTCTCTTGGTTTCTTGAAATTGGTAGTGAAAGTCAGCAGGTAATTGCTAAAATATGTCTATGGTGCATCTGTGTTTCAGGTGTCTTGAATCTTAAGCTCCTTATGCATGATTCATTAATAGGATGTGGTGAAAGTTTAGATGTCAGTAACTGATGGTGCCAGAAGTGATACTGCATAGTGTCATCCTTTAGATCAGAATGGCAACATTTAACTAGCAAACCATATATTATATTATCTCACAAATTTCACTCAGATTTTGCATAAAGCATTTTTTTATTTGCTACTGAAATGTCTGCTTCAGAACTTTAGTTCTTAAAGAAACCAGAGAGAATGCTTTCATCAAAATATTAGAAGGCAATTTGGAATTCTTGAATGTAAGATAGGGATTGTCAATTATTTCATAATAAGATCTCTCTTCTCTTCTCTTCTCTTCTCTTCTCTTCTCTTCTCTTCACTCTCCACCTATTTTTTTTAATTTTCTATAAGTCAGTGTTGACTCGTGGCAACTGCCTGGACAACTCCTGACATTTTCTTGGCAAGAATTTTAGAAATGGTTCATGATTGTCTTCTTCTTCCTGGGTCTGTGAGAGAATGGACTCACCAAAGACCAGTCAGCTGGCTTTATGTCAAAGGCACAATGAGAACTCATTCTCTTGGTTTCTAGTCTGGGGCTTTAACCACTACATCAAGCTGTCTTTTATGCATTATTTTAACGTATTTATTAAATACATTTCTGTCCATCTGATATCACCTTCTGTTTCTTTTCATTGCTGCTGTTATAAACATATGACATTGTCCTTGTCTATTTGCATTGCTGCTTGGCATGAAATCTCAGGGAAATTCTATGCAGAAAATGTTACAAAATTTATTTTAGGGATTTGTCACAACAACGTTGTGGAATTAAACTAGACCTCTTCATATGACAATAAACTGCTTAATTCTGACTTCTGTTCTTATGCAGGAATAAAAGATACTGCCCACGTAGAACAGGGAGAAAGTTTATGCAAAATTTAATGTTCTGATAAAGTGCCCAGAAAATTAAGTAGTCTTTTTTTGAGGATTTTATTTTATTGAAAAGTATGTTAATCAACTTTACTTACAGTTTTTAGTAGATACAAAGACTTTCTGTTTATATTGCATTATATTTTATTTTTAGAACTTTAGTATAATTAGACAGATGTCATCAATCAAGCTAGACATTTAAACATATCAGTAACAGACTAGCTTAATACATTCCATGATTCTAAATGCTTTTTGCCCCACCCCATATAATTTTAATATAAAAGATATATTGATATGTTTTAAAAAGGCATAGTTTTAATCATATTTTTATCAGGAAGATAATGAGGAAAAAATCCAGTATTGGTATTGATCAAATATTTGCTAAATTGTTATTTTTCCTAAGATTATAATTAAGCCTATAAAGGACTGTTGCAATAAAGATTTCTCTAAGGTGAGGCTGAGCCATTTAATTTTCCCAAGGGGCCACCTGAAAAACTGCCATATAGGTAAATTGAAAAAAAGTCACCTTCAGAATAAAAGCAATGCAGTTGTGTTGTGTGAATGATGTTCACTTATTTGCATTTGATTTCTAATTTCTGATCAACCTCAGGCAGGCTAGAAGGTGATAGCTAAAAAGGCTGGATGTGCCCTGGGGTCATAAAATACTCAGGTCTGCTCTAAGAGATGGTCAAAGTGGGAACTACCTCAACTCTATGACCAAAACTCTGCCTCCTTATTACACGCATTGCATGGCTCTTGACTTTTCTGTCCCTTTGCCAAGGACATCCCTGTATTATAGGATGCAGTTTGAAGAATGCCCCCATTCTTATCTAAGGTTGATAATGATATTTATTCCTATACAGATATTATTGTGTGAACCCATGCTAGAAGAAATGATGTGCCTTAATATAACCTGATGAATCACGTCACTTGTAGTCTATATACAAGAGTTGTTATGTCTTGGCTGTCATTCTGCTAGCATCGCTTCGCATCCTACCAGTCTGACATTTTTTGCAATGGGGGGGAGGGACGGGAATGTCATGCTGGAGGACATGGGGATGGGTTGGGGGCCAAACAGTGCCAGCCCAGAGAGTGAGATGTGCCAATTCAGCCCAAGATCACCTAAAAGAATGTAGAGACGAAGCAGGTACACACAGAGGGTCTGTTACAGAGGTGGTATTCAGCAGGTTCTGACTAGTTCTGGGGAACCAGTAGGAGAAATTTTCAGTAGTTCAGAGAACCAGTAAATACCACCTCTGACTGGCCCCACCCTCATCTATTCTCTGCCTCCTGAGTCCCAGATATTTGGGAGGAAATGGGGATTTTGCAGTAACCTTCCCCTGGAGTGGGGAGGGAATGGAGATTTTACAGTATCCTTCCCCTGTCACGCCCACCAAACCATGCCCACCAAGCCATGCCACGCCCACCAAGCCACACCAAGAGAACCAGTAGTAATTTTTTTTGAATCCCACCACTGGTCTGTTACCCAAACAACCTGCAAGTTTTAAATTGGTCAAGAAAGTTTATATCATTTGTGCGCCAATTTGGCAGATTCTGCTTTGCTATTTCTGTAACAACTTTTGATTCAGTAAAATATACTCTTGGTCAAAATAATGGCCCAGGGGTCTTTCTTTACTAACTAACTTGAGTGGGATGGGTGACATATTATATGGATACTACTAAAGCCAACAACATCAAGAAATGCTTATAAAATATATGTCATTTGCATTTATATGGACTTTACATTTTCAAGTAAGCGATCTTAGAACTTCTCTTAAAAATGTCAAGTTAAATAGAACGTTCACAAAAATCTAAATTGCTATCAGGAGACTGTTCCATAAAAGACTGTTTCCTACCATGCTCCTTAAAATGGAAAACTACACTCTAACTGCATATTTCCATCTGTCTTTATCTACCCATTTTAATTATCATTATTCAAAATAGTGCCTTAAAATGTATTATAGAGTTATAAGCCAATTCTGTTGTAAAGGTAGCTGGCTGTAGTTGTAAAATTCTTCGGAGAAAAAGAGATGTGAAAGTATCTTTCCAGCTGAGTTGAAAGAGTGAACTTTCAGTTTCTTATGCAGGGCAGCAGCAGTAGAAAAGTCCTAGTATGTGGAAAATTAATCATGCTATCTCTATTTGACAGCTCAAGTGATTATTGTGTAGAGGCCTTCCATATCGCAAACTAACAGAACATAAATTTGATCAATTTTAGGCAGCTGACATCTGCTGTATAGTCATATTCTAGTAGAAGCTTTTGCTTCCCAGTGATAGTGCGGTATTAATTTACTGCCAAGGTAACAATGGTTGAGGGGAACAGAAGTTGTCTTCCATGTGGCTGAAGATCATACAAGTTCCATTTTTATTTAGAGAGTTTTTATATTTCCAGCTAAGCGGAGAAACCACTAACTTAACTGTTGGCTTTGAACCCTCTTTTGCCATTTCTCCTGCTTCACATCCCAGGATTTATTTTTTTGTA
The DNA here is from genome assembly GCF_009769535.1 of Thamnophis elegans. Classification (NCBI taxonomy): domain Eukaryota; kingdom Metazoa; phylum Chordata; class Lepidosauria; order Squamata; family Natricidae; genus Thamnophis; species Thamnophis elegans. The sequence continues at coordinate 31,557,812 of NC_045551.1, forward strand.
CTTGTAAAGAAAATGAGTAGATAGAACCAATATGAGTAGATAGAACAAATATGTGCCTAAGTTATGATTTCATTGATTTATGAGATGAAGATTATTTTCTGTCTTGAAAATAAATTATTCTTTTGTGAGGCAGTGAATGGGGGGAAATTAGCTTGTACAATCATGGGAACAAAATCTTGCAACATTAATAAATTATTAAATCTCTTCCAGCATGCTTTGATTAAAAAATATATCTCACTACTATTTGTGAAATCTGCTATCACAGGTAGGGGAAAACATTCCTTTCCATAAGGGAAGTATCCCTTGGGTCAGATTCAATACATAGTGAGTTATAACCATTGCTTTAGTAATCGTTCAAAGTTAGCATAGCACTGAAAAAGTGATTTATAACCAGTCCTTACACTTATGATTGTGACAGTATCTCTGTGGTCACATGATTGTGAAACAGATGTTTGGCAATGGCATGTATTTACACCAGTTGCAGTGTCTCAGGTTCATATGATTGCCAGATCTAAAATTGGGTGTCATCATGTGATGACTCATTTGATAACCATATTTCTGGAGATAGGAGCACATAACTGCCCCACAACCAGCAACTAATTTAACTCTGTTTGCATTTTCTGGCTTCATATAAGAATATTATTTTTCCATCATGTAGCAAGTCAAGCCATAATGTCCATTTTATATGCTGTACTTCAAATAGTTGAAGGCAAACATGTCCACTGCAATTAGTTACTGTGGCCTATAGAAAGAATGTCCTCTCCCCTATACTCATTGATCACTGACTTCCGTTACCATTTTTTGAACAAGGTTACCAGTAGAACAGTGAAAATCTGGCCTTTATTGATCGACAAGTTTATTGATAGAACAGTGGAATAATGGATTTTCTTTTCCTTTGGTAAGTACATTGCTTTCCAGCTCAAGAATGGACTTGTAGGGTTTTATTTGTTTTAACCAGGTAAAATTGACAAGAAAAATCTGACATTTTCCCTTTCAAGTCCAAGAGAGAGAAAAAATAAATAAAAGTGGCACTTCTTCTCTTTACCTGTTCAGAAGGATTAAAGAAATGGGAAATGGATCAAAGAGGCTCTTTGGTAAACCCAGACTGAACACAACATCAAGCTTTCACCATAGACAAAATACAAAAATACTTTGACTCCAGAAAGTGTTTTCTTGAATTGGCTTCATTTTTAGCTCTTTTACATCCAGGAGAAAAACAACATAAGTAATGGAAAAGTGTGTCTTTTGCTTCTTTTTCATAGCATTGGTTTAGGAAACACATCCATACCATATAAAGGACATTTCATGGATTTGAGCCAAGAGAATGAAGGCAAATATATGCATCCCGGGATAATGTTGCAACATCCAATTTGGGTCAGGCACCAGAAAGAGTAGTTTAGTCTTCCAAGCTTTTGGACTCCTGCTGGAGCACATCCTCAGGGAACTTTTCTTTATTGGAACATGTGCTTTGAGCTATTCTAGGCATTATATTTAGTTGGTGCTTTCCAATTGGTTGATTGGTGTGTTGATGGATGGTGATTGCCTGTTATTTCCTTGTGCTGCCAAGTCCTCAAGTCCATGAACTCAGAGATCCTTGAAATTCAGTTACTACCATCTCTCCCCTTTACTTTACTTTATTATGTATTCTTGAACAGATTGTCCTAATCTCAAGTTTGCAATTGAGATGATCATGTTTCCCCCTTGGTTTTCCCAATGGTGGGTTTCAAATTTTTTTAGAACCTCTTCTGTAGGTGTGACCTATTTTGTGGGAGTGGCTTGGTGGTCATGTGACTGGGTGGGAGTGGCTTGGCAGTCATGTGACTGGGTAGGCATGGCCAACTTGGAAAATGTGGTGAAACTCACTTAAACGACTCTCTTGCTTAGCAACCAAAATTTTGGGCTCAATTGTGGTTATAAGTTCTCTCTCTCTCTCTCTCTCTCTCTCTCTCTCTCTCTCTCTCTCTCTCTCTCTCTTCCTTTCTTTTTCTTTCTCTCTCTTTTTCTTTCTTTCTCTCTCTCTCTCTCTCTCTCTCTGTGTCTGTTTGTCTGTTTGTCTCTCTCTCTCTCTTTGTGGCTCTTTGTCTCTCCCTCCCTCCCTCTCTCTCTGTCATTCTCTCTCTGTGTCTGTCTGTCTGTCTCTCTGTATCTCTCTGTCTCTCTCTCTTCCCTCCCCCATCTCTGTCATTATGTTTGTGTATGTGTGTGTGTGTGTGTCTTTCACTCATTCTCTTTGTCTGTCTCTCTATGTCTATCTGTCTCTCTTCCTCTCTCTCTCTGTCTCTCTCCCCTCCCTTCCCCTCTGTCTCTCTCTGTGTGTGTGCCTGTCTCTCACTTATTCACTTAATCACTCACTCTGTGTGTTTCTCTCTCTATGTGTCTCTTTCTGTCTGTCTGTCTCTCCCTCCCTCCCCCCTCTCTGTGTCTGTTAGTGTCTCTCTGATTCCCTCCCTCCCTCTCCCTCCCCCTCTCTCTGTGCCTCTGTCTGTATGTCTGTCTCTGTCTCTGTCTCCCTCCCTCCCCCCCTCTCTCTGTCTCTCTGTCTCTGTCTCTCTCACACACACAGACAGACACACACATACTGTGGTCAGCTTGTTGAGTGTTCCAATCACATTTGAAACACTCAACAATTGACCTGCATTTATGGTTTTTTGCAGCATTCTGTAGTCATAGGACCAAAATATATGGTTAAAGGTACCTGGCAGTGGCATTTTTCCCTAGGGGGGTCCGCAGAACATCCCAAGACCGATGCCACCACATCTCCCCTCTTCGGGGACAGGTCCTATTCAGAAGGACGAGGACTTCATGGTCCCCCTCGTGTTCCTTGTCTTCCGACTATGGCCCCACTCAGTGGAAAACATAGGCACACGAATGCCCCATGTAATTACAGCCCAGAGCAGGACCAAAGCCACTCTCCCAACTGGCCCTTCCTCCCTTGGAGGGCTTTGGAGGGAAGGTTACGCAGAAACCTGGGTGAGTGAGAACAAATTCCTGCCGTTACAAAGTCTGTAATTGTACGGGCTGTGCTCGCGCACCTATGTTTTCCATGGCATGGAGCAGCAGCGAGGCTCTGCGCAGCCGGTGATGTCTCCCAAGGCCATCCATGAGGGGCAGGGTCCACCTCGCATTCCTTGTCTTCCCAGATGGCCTCTGAAGTCATTGCCAGCCGCACAGAGCCTTGTCGCTGCCATGGAAAACATAGGTGCGCATGTATAGCCCATACAATTACAGTCTTGGAGACTTTTTAGTGGCAGGAACTTGTTCTCACTTGCCCAGGCTTCTGCAGAAGCTTCCCTCCGAAGCCTTCCGAGGGAGGAAGGGGCAGTTGGGAGAGGGGGTTTGGTCCTGCTCCGGGCTGTAATTGCACAGGGCATATGCGCTCCTATGTTTTCCACAGAGTGGGGCCGCGGTCAGAAGACAAGGAATGTGAGGTGGCACAGCAGTGGCAGTGTTGGGGGAGTCGGGGCACTGCCCACTGAGCAGCGCGACCCACAGCTAGCCCAGGAACAGTAGCCACCGCCACCGCCAGCAGTCCTGCGCCACCATTGCTCACTACCACTCTGGCTGGAGCCTGGGCAGGCATACAGAGGGGGTGTGGCAGCAGCAATGGCAGCCGAGCAGGGGGAATGCTTTGATGGGTGCTGAGAGAAGGAAGGAATGAAGGAGGCTGCAGGCTCCTTTCCCCTCAGCTATGCTATCTCCTTTCATTCTCTGCTGCCCAAACGAGCGAATGAGGCAGACGGAGAATGAAAGGAGATATCATAGCCAAGGGCAAAGGAGCCTGCAGCCTCCTTCATTCACATGTTTGGGCAATGGGGGGGGGCTTTCTCATATGCCTTTGGAGAAAAAAAGAAGGCATGCGAGAAATCCCAGTGGGTGGGGAAAGCATGGTGCAGATGGGCAGGGGGACCGAGCGAGCAGTGACCAGAGGGGAAGGGGAAGTGAGCAAGGGGGGGGGGGGCAGAGGGAGCGTTCCAGTATTGTGCCACAGGACGAACGGGTTCCAAAAGATACACAAAATTTCATGAATGGGTTCTAACATACCAGTTAGAACCCGTCTGAAACCCACCCCTGTGTTTACCATACCAAATTTTCCCTATCTGATATGTGATATTAATCTCTACATACAGTACATATCATCTGATCTCTCCTATCTAATATACACAAGTCACATGTGTTTTTCAGCTGTGTTGTCTGTACCCCATGGAAAGCAAACTGGAAAGAGACATTTGCTTTCATGGGACTTCTGTATGGGACTTCTTAATTTGTACAATATTGATGAATGATGAATGCGGAAGGCTGCCTAACAAAATGGACAGAATCTAAAGAAAGCTCAGAAACTGCAATCACTGTTGCAAAGCTAAAAGGGCCCAATGCTATTTCTGAAATGAAGTCACTTTCGCTATGGTCTCCCTGGTAACCACAGAATTCAAAATATAGCAGCTTCTTTTTGAAGAATATTCCAAAAGCATCCACAGTCCCTCCCCACTTTTCTTCCTGATTCTTCAGCTGGTATTACAAGAAGAAAGTGGCAAAGAGGTGGGGTAGAGTGGGGGAAAGGAAGCAATTGCATGATAAATTGCCACTGGGGAAAAAAAGAGCTGAAACAACTGACGCCTGGCTTTTAAGAGCAGGGAAAACAAAGAAATAAAATATGTGACGTTTTCTACATTGCTGCCAATTTCAACAAAAAATAAATGCGGTACATATCTATTCTTCTCCAATAGATACCTGGTTGAGAAACACTGGGTTATTAATTTGGTAGAACAGGATAATACAGAATAATTCAGGCTGCTTTTTGAAATGGACTGGGTGGGGTGATAGTACTGGGAAGATCTCTAAGGGTTAGGCTTAGGGTCACCAAAATATGATAGCTTTCCTTAAACCAAGTTTGTATTTCACTTTGATTTATTATAGCAATAAAAATCAAATATTGAAAATGAGCAAATAATTTTAAGAAACACATAAAGGGAAATGATATTGGCAAAAATAATAATAATAGAATCCATATGCAGTTTGCCTCTGACATTCCTGCTAGGTTGGCTTCACTCCTCAAAATTTATTGTGGATCATTTTTGGTTTATGTTGTCCCCAACACATTCCCAGTTAAACCCTACACCCAGATCACATATACCACACTCAGTTCAGCTAGCAAAAATATAGCTTTATTTACTAAACATCAACAAAATTCAAAGTCCCAAAGGAGTGGCTTTTGATTATTCCAGTTTAAATCTTTTTTGTACATAATAGCAGAATAGAAATGTAGTGCAGGAAACTATTAGGCAATCCCTCCTTGATTTTGAGCCATTAAAGAAACAATTTGGTGAATGGAGATACATGCAGCATTCTGCAATAGGTTTATTAAATATACTCAGCTGAAAGCTGATGTATCACTGATATACTCAGTTGAAAGCTCTTAGGAGTTTTAGCAGTGTCCACCTCCAATGAAGAAGCTTCTTGATCATACAAAAGTTTCTGTATATGTTCAGCTAAGTGTATATACAAACTCATTGTGAGCCTTAATACAGCATGCTTATTTTTCTGAGCAACTTTCCTAACTACTACAATAAGTAAAACTTTCCTGCAATCTGTAGTTTTCTTTTTGCTATGTATATCTTTCTTAAAAGAGACAGTTTTTTGTGAACAGTGTGAGCTTAGAAAAATGCAAAGCAGTCAAACTTGATGCCATTCATGCTGGGAAGAATGTGCTTTGTCAGATTCTTGAATGCTGAGGAAAAAAAAACAAATTGTTGAAGGATCTCTCTTGCATCTCTACTTTCAATCAAAACCACCTGCACTTTAGCAAAACATTAGAAAGCACTGCTATAATCTATTTTAGTTAAACAGTATAGGTTGATTCTTCAATCTTCAGCACTTTTGTAAATCTAGAGTAAGTAACACAGCCATTTATATTGTCACAATTGGATAGCTAGCCCCCAGGTAAACCAAAATAATTTGTTTTTATTTCAGAAATAAATTTAGTGGTAACGTAATGGCTGAAAAAGAAGGGGTAAAGAATTGCTAATAAATCAGAAAGGTGGAAAACTATGTAGGAGGTTGTCTAGCTGTTTCTCTACATTATTGATGGAAGGGATTTTTTTTCTAAATCAGGTTCAGTAATGCAAGAGAGTCAGGTAGTAGAAATGAGAGAGAGATAAATAATTGGCCAGAATGAGCTGGAGATCTCACTGCAACCAGATCTGTGGCAACTTCAAGTGGGTCCTGACCTTCACTCACCCTTCTTAAACAGAGATCTCAGGTGGATCTGCTCAGCTGCAATAAAAATGTCTTTTCTATTCCTACTGCCATCTTCCTATAGTATTGTCTCTGTGTGGTGGAATCTGTAACTGTGTTGAGGGGAAGAGTAAAAAGGTTGGCTAGACTTGAATCTTTGATGGGGAGGAAATGGCTGAAAAAATATCTTCCCTAAAACTAATCCTATCCAAGAAGCTTCTTCAGCTCTGACACTGGCTGCTGAAAGCACGCAAATGACCAGCTGCCTGCAAGAAAAACAAATCCTTCCATTCCGCACCATCCAGTCAGAGCTGAAGCAGCTTCTTGGATGAGAAGCAAAATGTCTTCAAAATTTAAAAAAAAACCGAAATCCAGTTGCCTCCTGTAAAAACACCTCTGGGACAGCTTTATACCACTTTCATTGTACATAAATGGTGAGGAGGTAGAGAGGGTTGGTAGTTTTAAATTTCTGGGCATTTATATCTCGGAGGACCTCTCATGGACTACAAATGCTAACATGCTCGTGAAGAAGCCACAGAAGAGGCTGTACTTCCTGAGAATGCTCAGGAAGAGAAATATATCTCAGCATCTACTTCTGTCCTACAGTCGCAGCACCATTGAGAGTGTCCTGACATATGGCATTCTTGCATGGTATGGGAGCAGCTCTGCAGTGGACAAAAAAGCTCTACAGAGAATCATTAAAACTGCCCAGAATATCATCGGGCTCCAGCTACCAGTCCTGGATGACATCTTCGCATCTCGCTGTTTGAGGAGGTTTCACAACATTCTCAGAGACTTTTCCCATCCTGCTTACAATGTTTTTGGACTGTTGCCTTCTGGCAGAAGATACAGAAAAATTAAAACTCATACTACACGTCTTCTGAATAGTTTTTATCCCAGAGCTATAATTGCACTCAACAATGAACTAAAAGGCCACCATCAGTGAGCTCTTGGACAGTATTACTTGGGCTGTTGTGTGGATGCTTGGGTGGTTTAGGAGCGGGGAATTTTTGGTGGGTGGGGGTGTGTTTGGGGATTGTCATGTGTGTTGGGCCTGGTCTCTGGGTGTTATGTGAATTCTGTTGTATGGGTATACTGGGTGTATACGTACAATGAATGTTTGAATGTTTGAATGTTTGAATGTTTATTTTATTTATATGCCGCCCTTTTCCCCCGTAGGGGACTCAGGGCGGCTCACAACTCAAACCAGGGAAGGGGTGATACAGACAAAATTAAAAACGACACAAAACAATGCATAATTTAAAACACACGACAGTCATACCATTCGAGACGGGGGCAACGGTTCTTTAGCCCCAGGCCTGTCAGAACAGCCAGGTTTTAAGGGATTTGCGGAAGGCCTGGAGGGTGGTGAGGGTTCGAATCTCCATGGGGAGTTCGTTCCAGAGGGTCGGAGCAGCCACAGAGAAGGCTCTCCTCCGGGTAGTCGCCAGTCGACAGTGGCCGGCGGATGGGATTCGGAGGAGGCCTAATCTGTGGGATCTAATCGGTCTAGTGGAGGTAATTGGCAGCAGGCGGTCTCTCAAGTACCCAGGTCCAATACCATGAAGGGCTTTATAAGTGACGACTAGCGCCTTGAAGCGTATCCGGAGACCAATAGGCAGCCAGTGCAGCTTGTGGAGGATAGGTGTTACGTGGGTGAACCGAGGTGCACCCACGATCGCTCGCGCGGCTGCATTCTGGACAAGCTGGAGTTGCCGAATGCTATTCAAGGGCTGCCCCATGTAGAGCACGTTGCAGTAGTCCAGTCTAGAGGTCACAAGGGCACGAGTGACTGTTGTGAGGGCCTCCCGGTTCAGGTAGGGACGCAACTGGTGCACCAGGCGAACCTGGGCAAATGCCCCCCTGGTCACAGCTGACAAGTGGTGTTCAAAAGTCAGCTGTGGGTCCAGGAGGACTCCCAAATTGCGAACCCTGTCTGAGGGGCGTACTGTTTGACCCCCCAGCCTGAGAGATGGAACACTTGGCCAATTAGTAGGAGGAAAACACACCAGCCACTCGGTCTTATCTGGATTGAGTACAAGCTTGTTAACCCCCATCCGGTCCCTAACAGCCTCGAGGCCCTGGCACATCACGTCAACCGCTTCACTGAGTTGGCACGGGGCGGACAGATACAGCTGCGTATCGTCCGCATACTGATGGTATTTTATCCCGTGCCGTCGAATGATCTCACCCAGCGGCTTCATGTAGATAATGACAATAAAGTATTATTTTTCTTCTTTTACTTCTAATAATCTTTAGTCCATTCAAATAATGTCGTAGAGCTGGAGTTATTTTCATTTGTTCTTATGTCTCTGGAGATTCTTCAAATCTTTAACAAGTATCCTTTGTAAGTCCAATATAGGAAAATTATTCAGGCCACTCTCTTGGTAAATTATTTGCAGTCTCTTTTAATAAATAAAACACCAGCTGGTTTCTATTGAAGTGTATAGTCACATACTTTTATATGTCACTGTTGTGACCTATCCATTGTAAATCCACTAGCAAATATTGCTATTGACATATGAACGTTTGACTCTATTTTTCAAAAATCTCCTTCAGTATTTTTAGTGTTAGAATAGTTTGCACTGTTCTATAGCTGCTATAGAAGTTTATGTGTTCTCCTTTAATTGAAATCTTTAGTTTCCTCTGGTATCCAATGTTTAAAATCTTATTTTATTATGCTTTTTTTTTTTAAAAAAAAAAATCAAAACGAAAGCATTTTCCCCCCAAAGAGGATTTTTTAGAATTAATTCCAAAAATCTTACTTCAAATTTATCTGGACCCTTAGTTCATTTATAGCTTTCCAAAATCAAAGCTTTAACAAACATTTTACTGTTTTTTAAAATGTTTTTTTAAGTTCTTAAGTTTGTAGTTAAATTTTTCTTTCATTAAGGATTGAAAGCAAACTCAACTTTTGTTTTCAAACTTGTTAATTCAAAGATTTTTAATAGCTGAAAGCCATTTCTAAAAGCAATTACAAAAGTAAGTGTGCAAATTTAAGGCCTTTCAAAGACATTGACCATGATTTGAACAAGATGGCTCTTTCTTCATCTCCAACTGCTCAAAACCTGCCAGATTTCACTGTTATGCAATCTTCCTGTGTGAAGGAATTCTCTGCAGCACTTGTGGTTAATGTCAGGTCATCTTGTCTGGAGAGGTTTAAAGAGCTGGTCTGCTTACTGGATTTCATTCTGAGCTGCAGTTGTCAGCTCCACTTTTGGAGGAGCCATCTTCAGTTCACTGTTTCTCCTCCAGAAGTCACTTATACTACTTTATGATGTGACATTGCTATGACAATGTTGTAAGTTCTTAAAACAACCCCTCAACAGCCAATGTAAACATTTTAATAGTATCCATTGAACTAGAACACATATCTTTTATTTCTAATATAATGTTGTATCATGATATATCAGGACCCCCCTTCATTAAACTGGGTGTGGGCGTGGCCAGCACATGATGCATCTGGCCCATGACAGCCCTGATCTAGAGCATTGTTTTCTAGTTCAAAGTCTCACTCACCAGAGTTAAAGTGCAGTATTATGTTTTGCTGGCTATTGAGTCTTTTTACAGTTTGTCTTATAAATGAGTTCTGAACATTGGCTTTGTAGTATGTAGTTTTTCCTCAGAAGATATGCTAGAGTGTCCTAAACTGTCAATCAATACAATTTTTCTTTAGTGTAAATCAATGTGATTTTTATTTATTGATCAGCAAGTTAACTGCAATTTATTTCCTTAATAGAAATATTGTAAAATCTTGACAAGGAAAATACTTTTGTCCATCTATATCTAATGCATTATGCAGAACTTTCCCACCTAACCACTAATCTATTATTGATCAGAATCTTGAGAAGGAGATCATCCATGCCCAGATAGCTAGAAGCATTTTATAAAACAGCTACAGAAGCTTAGAGGAATATCTTTTAATAATTTGAAGAGGGGGTGCTTTCTATGTGGTCCTACAGAAGGATTCACACATGTTGTTATTATTTACATAATGTTTCAAATGTATTATCTACCTCAATAAGCTATACTGAAATCCACATTTTCTGTGGTCTTCAGTTATTAGTTTTTATTTTGATACATATTAGATTAACTATTGGAATTTCTCTGTTAACATGATCAGAGGATTAACTGGAATAAACTTTCAGTTCATTTCCTCAGCAGATGGGAGTATTTGCTAACTATGTCTGAGTTGGAAGTTGGACCTGAATAGTATTTCCAAACATCAAACAATATTATGACCGTAGGGTAGTCCTAATAAAAAAAATATCTTAGAAGTAGGCAATGGTGAACAAGTCTCATGGTATTATTATAAACATTACATAGATAGGTCCATAAAGTCACCAGGAACTGATTTGACTTGAAGGAGATTACTTTTTTCATTGCATTATCCTATGTAGATTCATATAAATATCCTTCCTTGATACCTATCATATTTGTAACTACTTTTCTGTCTACCATTCCCAAAATTAGGTTACTAAATCTAGGCAGCTATCAGTGTGAATATCCTATATGCCCTGATAAAATGCTAAATCATGCATTTCAAGGGCATTGTAGGAAATGAAGCATGGTGTTCTCAGCTTCTTGCTACTCAGCCTCTAGCAATGGGGGTTCCAAATGCAAGGCAAGATCTCTGTTTCCCACCTCCCCCCAGGGAGGATTTTGTTAACAATCTTTCAAGGCTAAACCCATCCTACTTGCTATCCTGTTCTTCAATACAAAAACTGATTTGAGATGGAGACTAAATGAAATGCTATCTAATGCAGAGCTTAATACTTCACCAAGCTGAGATTTTCTATACATATATTCATCCAGATAATGAATAAAACAAGTTTACACAGAGGAAAGAATGATACTTACAAAATGTGACTGCAAGGTCAGATGTGACTACCAAAACAAATAAGCTTACAGGACCGGAAGAAATACTTATATTTAACTGAAAGAAGATACACCTTCCCTTAAATAATTACTGTTAAAATGGAGAAATAACTAGGTTCGTGAAAATATGCATGTTGATGTATATGTCAAGGGTTACAGTTTTGGAGTTGGGTCCATCTTAAATTCAGAACTATCTTCTTTTTGGGGAAATGCGAGTGTTCTACTTTTGATCAGTGCTGGCTCTTGGTGACTACAGTGTTCTTGGCAATATTTCAGAAATGATTTTCTATTGCCTTCTTTCTAGGGCTGACGGAGAATGACTGATCCAAGGTCACTCAGATGGCTTTGTGCCTGAGGCAGAACTCAGTCCCCACCCTCCAGTTTCTAGCTTGATGCTTTAACCAAACTGGGTGGACATAAGGCTACTGTAAATAAGCTACAGGACACCTGGTTCACATAAGAAACTATCCCATCCACAACTTATATCTAGGCAGAAAATTATTTTCAGTTTTGCCCATCCTGGTTTTATTACAAGCTTGTGCCGGATTCTGAATATTCAGTATACAGTATATAGCTATGGCTCTATTAAGTCGGTCTTGCTGTGAGAAATATTAAAAGAGGTATTTTTTAAAATTAGTCTATGTGGAGAAAATATAAAAATGTAACATGCACAATTGGCCCCCACAAAAAATCAGTTTAGGAACATTTATTTTGTTTATTGGTGCCCAGGAGATGCATCCCATTCCTTCTTTACTGCAAAACCACAATGCCTCCACAGCTCAAGAGCCTCCTACAGATACTATTAGGATGAGGTATAAATAAATATCATCAAGGCTACTGAGGTGCTTGTAGCCACAGCTGTGATCTGAATATGAGGTTGCATCTAACAACGAATTCTTGTGCTTAGATTGCTTCCTGATCTAATTAAGATTGACTATCATCCAGAACCTCTACAGGGCAGTGGGACATATAAGGAAGATCATTTGCTGAGTTTCCAGATGGCCCTTGGGAGGCGTTTGCCAGGGAGTTGGCAGGCGGTTCCATCGATTGCCAATAGAGTCATAGGTGAGGCTTTGTTTCTGGTAGAGACTGAGGCCTATGTAAAATCTTCCCTCTTGTTTGACTTATGTAACAAATCACTCTTGAGTTTAATGTAGCTTCTACTTAATGCAAATCTACACATCTACCTTCCTCCTCCATTCTGTTGCCTGATACATTCTTCATTGCAGACTCCTAGCTTGTCCTCCTGATTCCAAACTTCTGCCCAATCTTGAGAGGTTGCTTTCAACCTAGCTTTGATAACAATGATCTTCATTGTGCATCAGGGATAGTGGATAATGATTTGGTTATGTTGCACCAATGTTAAATGAGAGAGAAAGAATTACATTTGTGACTATTTTTTGAAGCTTCACAAGAATTCCTACAAGCAGAACAGAATGAAATGAACTCAATATACCATGGAGCTGAATTGATTTTCTCTGCTAGATTCCCCCCCCCCTTTATTTGCATTTACAAAAACATTAATTTTCACACAGTGCTGCCTCGACATTAATTACTCTCCAACAAAGACAAATGATCTTGTAAACTGCTCAGTGCCATGCATGTATTAATGGTGACTGTATGGTAGGATCAGAAATAAGTGGAAATTTAAGTAATTAATATAATGAAGCAAAGCAACCCTGCAAGGTGAATAAAGACATAGCTCCTCCTTGAAAACTGTTTTATTTGTAAACATTGCTATGTTCAAGCCATGAATATCACAAAAGGCAAAACTCTTTTCATGTTGCATAAACATTGAAATTGTCCTCATATCACTGTTTTCTTTAAAGGGTGTCTACTTTAGAGTTATTTTTTCCCTGTATCAGAACTTGCATGGTTTTCTATAGTGAATCTAGGTATACATAATTACAACTTCCACATATTAACTGTCACACAAAATCAGTGAGTTTGGGAAGATAACTTTCAAGATGTGAATGAATTAGTTATAGCAAGATCCAGTCTGAATTGGTCAGTGGGGCCAAACATTTATTCTTTCAAGCTTTTGGGGTCATGCTGGAGCCCATCATCAGAGAACTTCTCTCTCCCTCAGGAATGTACCCTGGGATGTTATGCACATTATGTTTATATGGTTCCTGATTGTATGTGGCTTTTAGTTGTTGTTAATTCAAGTGTCAGGGTTCCAAATAGCATTCAAAAGCAAATCAGAGTCTGAGGCAAAGGATTCCTCAAAGTTCCAATTTATGAAGAGAGCCATGTTGGCACATCTGAGAAAACCTGAATCTGGAAGCTCCCAGGTTTTCCCACCCAGTTGAAAGTTCAAAATCCTGCCCCCACACCCACAAGTCCATCACATGGCCCAATCTTCCACTCCCATGTTGGCAGTTTCCACCCATCCAGTTCTGGCCAAGGGCAGAGACAAAGGATGACCTTAGCTTTCTGGAAAGAATGTAATTATGGCTACATATGACCCAATTCCATATAATTCCCCGTCCCATTTTCCCCCAATAGAAAATGAATAGTAGAAAGTGTGGCAGGCCTGAAGTCCAAAAGAAAATATGGCTTGCAGACCTGACATCAAGCTTGAAAGAGTAAGCTGGTGATTGACTCACACTGGATCTTGCAACATTATCCTGGGACAACTTCATTTGTGAAGTTGTTATAGTTCATCATTAATTAGTGATTCAAAAATGTGAAAACTTTAGGTTGCAATCATTGTCTGATATGGCTAAATTCATATTATCAAATATTGTAGAAAATAATTCAGCAGCAATAGGGTATGACAACAACAACTTTTAAAGATTTAAAAAATAAGTAGAGGTATTACATTTACTAGCCAAAAACTAGATATATATGTGCAAGCAAAGTCATAAGAATAGTAACTTCAAAATACTGATTTCTTGAGTCATCTGTTTACATTTTATTTTGCAGAAGAGAGACAATGAAAAACCTAGGCAATAATTTCTGGGGAAAGAGGGTAGAATAATAAAAAATGTATAATGAAACCTTCATGATGTCAAATTTGCCTCAGGGAGAGGGAAAGTTCAAGCAACATTCAACAACCTGGATCAAAATTCAGTTTACTTACACATTTCTTTGAATATTGTTATCCATTATAACTCTAAATTTGAAGGAATATTCTAGCACTGATTTTGTTATCTAGTTTGGGTAATGAAACGCCTGCAAGAAAACAACCAAGCATCCCTCCTTTCAGCTCTGAGCTGAATATCTACAAATAAAGGAATATTCATAGCAGAGTTTATATTTAAGTAGCAATGTGGATACAAATGCATGCAATGCAATGCATACAAATTGATGCTATTTTTGTACATTAAAAAAGGGAGGCTCAACGCATGAAAAAATATTCATTTAGTTATCTTCATCTGTATCTGTAACATACAGATTAACCTCTAAATCTGTATACCCAGGTGAGAATCATTCATTGATTGGATGATAATTTGTCAACTTTTCAGTGAGGAAAATTGAATAGCTAAAAGTTTTTTCTTGTTTTAGCTCCTCTTTTATAGTAAATCTTTTTAACAGTAATTTTATTACAAATTACAATTGTAAAATACAAATTAAAAAAAGGAAAAATAGAAATTTCAGAAAAGGAAAAATAGAAGAGAAAGAAAAAAATAAGGATATAGTAAAGAATAAGAAGAGAAACATATAAAGAAATGACTTTTCCTTCATTACAAGTATAAACTATTTTAGTAACTTATCACCTATTCTTAAAATATCACCTATTAAGAATCACCTATTCTTAAAATAATCCATTTTTCCATATTGTATCTCTTAACAATAAACAAATCCTTAAAATTTCATAATTTTATTCCTGATCAGCAAATGTCCATTAAAGTTACCAGAGATAATACCTCTATTTTAATCTTTATCAAATCAACTTTATATTACTTTCTTTTATTTTTAACAACCTTCATAATGTCCTAGAACTTGATTTCTTTTCATTTTTTCTTTCTCCTTTCTCGCAAAATTCTACAAATCTTTAATAAGCTTTTTTTAAAAAATCCAGTATAGGGAGATTATCCAGGTCATTCTCTTGGCTTGTTATTTGTATATCTCTTTTAATTATTAAGATATCAGCCAGCTTCTTTTATATGTTTCATTTTACATCTTTTCCCATGTCATTTTTGTAACCTGTCATTTTTTAAATCACTTTTAGATCAGTGTCAGTTTTGTGTGGTAAAATTGTTTCATTTTTGATAAATTGATTTTAAGCATAACCCATCCACAGAGTTAGAAACCTTCAAAATCTCAATCTATCATATTTTTGTAAAATAATTAAAAATAAGCATTTCTTGTGGGAAAGTTCTATAATTGATTCCAAAATCTTAGTTCAATTCCATAGAGACCTTTTTTCATTTATAGCTTTCCAGAATCATAATTCTAATCACACTTTGCTCCTATTCTAAATAAATAAATAAATAAATAAATAAATAAATAAATAAATAAATAAATACATACATACATACATACATACATACATACATACATACATACATACTCGCATACATACCTTAAACTTGTATTTAAAATTTATTTTGCTGAAACTGAAAAAAAAATCATTTGGTGTTTTGAGACTTGTCAATTCAATGGTTCCTAAAAGTTCCTAAAAGCAATTTCTGAAAGTGATTAGAAAAGAAATATGTGAACATGCTAACCATGTCAACTATCATTGGAGCAAGAATCGACCATTGACTTACCTGAACGGTCCTTCTATGTGTGCTGCGAGGGGAATCCAAGCATGGGTTAACTTTGTCCATTAGCCTAGAGACTGAGTTATGTAAATTGGTGACCACGCCTCCTCTGACTGGATGGGTCAGTTTTGTACGAAGTCAGCCGGTTAATGATGCATAGCAATGTCAATGATGGTCGTAGCCCAATATGTTGGAGTAGTCACTTCAGAATAAGTCAAGTCATAAGTCAAGTAAGAGTCAGTCATAGTCAAAGTCACGAACAGCCCTGGCCAGCCGGAGCTGCAGGCGGGTTTGGATTCCCCTCGCAGTACACATAGAAGGACCGTTCAGGTAAGTCAACGGTCATTCTCCTGTGTGCTGCTTGGGGAATCCAAGCATGGGACATGCCAAAGCAATTAAGAGTCAGGGCGGGAGCTAGGCTGGCCAGGGTCCCCTGTAGAGGGGAGCACCTGTTGCAAAACTCGCCGCCCAAAGGAAGCCTCAGCCGAGGCATACACGTCAACCTTGTAGTGTCGGATGAATGGCGATGGTGATGACCAGGTAGCCGCTCTGCAGATTTCTTCCACTGAGGCTTGTGTGGCCCAGGCCGCCGTGGTGGCCGCACTTCTGGTAGAATGAGGAGTGATGGGCCTGGGAACCGGTCGAGACTGGTTGTCATAAGCAAGAGCGATACACGCCTTCAGCCACCGGCCTATGGTATGGGAGGACATCTTCTGTCCCATGGATGATGGCTGAAAGGACACAAAGAGCACTTCTGATCGCCTGAAGGATGCAGTGCGCTTCACGTAGCGACGAAGAGTCCTGTGCACATCCAGGTGATGCCACTGGCGTTCCTGCGGATGAGAGGGGTTGGGGCAAAAGTCCGGAAGGACGAACTCCTGAGCCCTGTGGAATAACGTATAACTTTTGGTAGAAAGGCCGGGTCCAAACAGAGGAAGACTCTGTTGAGATGGAATATGCAGAGATCCGCCCGAACTGACAGTGCTGCCAATTCAGAGACCCGCCTGGCCGATGTAATTGCCACCAAAAACACAGTCTTAAGAGTCAGTAGCCGAAGACTGATGGATATAATAGGCTCGAATGGAGAGGGCATAAGAGCCCTGAGTACCAACGTCAAGTCCCACATAGGGTAACGGTGCATGGTCTGAGGTCTGATGTTAGCCGCTCCTTTCAGGAAGGATTTGACTCATGAGTGTTGAGATAAGGAACACCCCTGACCGCCCCCAATCACTGTGGCTAGGGCTGCGACCTGTCTGCGAAGTGTGTTGGGCACCAAGCCCTTGTCAAGTCCAGTTTGCGGAAAGTCTAAGACTTGGGGTACTTGGTACTACCAGGTGGCCTCGTAGATACGGGTGGTGGAGGGATGACGGGCCGCTTGGATCATGTCAATGACCTTGCTGGAATAGTGAAGGCTGGTTAGAATAGCCGCTTACTTGCCACACGGCTAACTGCAGCAGCTGGGGGTTTGGGTGTATGAGAGCCCACTGGTTGAGCTGGATCTGGTTGTCCGGAATCCTCCACGGACGTGAGATCGACAGGTGCACAAGGTCGGCGTACCAGGGGCACCGGGACCACATCGGGGCCACTAAGTGGACCTCTGCTTGCTCCGTCAGTATCTTCTGGATGACCATCGGGAGGATCGGTAACGGTGGAAAGGCATAAAGGAGGCTGGCCGGCCACAGGCTGTGCAGGGCATCCACTCTCTCTGCTCCGGGGGTCACGTACCTGGAGTAAAAATGAGGTAGTTGTGTATTGTGAGGCTGCGTGAACAAGTCCACCTCTGGATGGCCAAACCGGCGAGAGAGCTGTTGGAAGAGATCGGAGTGGAGTTGCCACTCCACTTGATCCACTGTGGCTCTGCTCAGCCAATCTGCCTGGACATTGGAGTCGCCTGATATGTGTTCCGCCCGAAGGGACAGCAGTCTGAACTCCGCCCAATGGTGCAACTTCTCCGCCTCCAACATCAGGGCCCTGGAATGCATGTCCCCTTGGCAATTGACATGTGCCTTGGAAGCCACGTTGTCGGTTAGAATCAGCACGTGATTGTGAGTCACAATGTCCTGAAATTCACGTAGGGCCAGTCGGATGGCCCAGAGCTCCAACCAAAGCTCCAACCACCCACCACCAAAGGGATCTGAGACGTTTGGGCGGGAGTCGAACCTTGAGCTGGGAATGGCTGGGGTGTGACCTCTGATAGGGGAGCAGGAACCATTGCAGAGGATGCGCGTGGAATCTGGCCCAGGGAATGATCTTGATGCAGAAAATCATCTTCCCTAGCAGTTGAGAAAGCAGGGCCAAGGGCACAAGCCGCAGAGATGACACCTGGGCTGCCAGTCGCTGGATGCTCAGTCACCTCTCCTGGGACAGGAAGACCTTGCACGTGATGGAATTGATGATGGTCCCTCGGTGGAGCAGCGATGTGGTTGGCTGCAGATGACTCTTGGGGAGGTTCAGTACAAAGCCGTGCCTCTGCAGTGAGTCCATTGTTACCTGTAGATCCCATAGGGCCTGTTCCCGAGACGGCTACAGGACCAAGATGTCGTCTAGGTAACAATTCACCCTCACTGGAACTGAGCAAAGCGAAGCAGGCACCACTGCTAGGAGCTTGGTAAAGGTGCGAGGGACCGATGAAAGGCCGAAAGGCAAGGCCCGGTATTGGAAGTGACGGTCCGCGAAATGGAAGCGAAGAAACTCCGATGTGCCGGATGAATGGGCACATGGAGGTACGCTTCCTTGATGTCGACTGATGTCATCATGTCGCCCTGGCAGATGGATGCCAAGGTGCTCTTTAAAGACTGCATCTTGAACTTCTGATACTTGATGTACCAATTGAGTCTTTTCAGATCTAGACTGGCCCGCCATCCCCCTGAGTTCTTGGGTACCAGGAATAAGATTGAGTAAAATCCTAGGCCTTCCTGCCCTCTGGGAACATGTTCTATGGCGTTGATGGATATGAGATGATGTATTTCGGCCTTCATGAGACGCCGCTTCACTGAGCATCTGGGGACGGGCCACTGATGAACCGCCTCGGGGGGATGGAGAGAAACTCTAGAGTGAGGCCCAGCCTCACCACCTGAAGGGCCCAGGCATCAGACGTGGTCTCCGCCCACTGATGAGCGAAGGCCAGGAGATGGCCGCCACTGGCTCCTCCTTGTGGGAGTCACCGGTACCTCCGAAAGGACCAGTTCCGAGACCCACGAAATGGCCTCCTGTTGTGGGATTGTGCCTGACGTTGCTGGCGACCCCTATCCCTGGCTCCCGCACGGTCCTGGCCATGGTCCTGTGGCTGGTGAAAGGCCCTGTTGTAGTGGGGAACATAGGGAGCCGCTGTGTATCCAGAGTAACCACCCCAAAAGGGCTGTCGTCTGTTATATGGCTGCTGCTTCTTGTTAGTGCGCCCTCCTGTGGAGGGAAGAAACTTGCATTTGTTCCTGGTCTCTATGAGTATGGGGTCAAGGACAGAACCAAATAAAGCACCGCCCTTGAAGGGTGTGGACGCCAGGCGCCATTTTGACTTAACATCAGCCTGCCAATGGCGGAACCACAACAGACATCGAGAAGCCACATTGGATACCACGGTTCACGAAGCAAACTTGGCAGCATTGAGAGTGGCATCCACCGAGAATTCCAGGGCAGCCATAATCTTGGTAACGTCTTGGTGAAGACGCACCTCATCAGGGGCCAGTCTCTCCTGCAACTGTTTGAGCCAAAGCACGGAAGTTCTATTAAAGAATGATGCCGCAGTAGCAGCACGCAAGGCCCAGGCCGCAGCCTGGTGGGTCTTACGAATGACAATCTCAGCTTTACGATCCTCTGCCTTCAGTCCCTCAGAAATTTCTGATGGAATTAGAGGGGAGGCTATGGCAGCTACTGGCTGATCCACAGTTGGAAATTGTAAAATGCCTTCCAAGTCAGGAGTAGAAGTGTACAATTTCCTGTCTCCATTGCTGGGCGGGGCAACCACAGTCAGTTGGTCCCATTGCTTTTGAATAAGGTCCAGAAAAAGCTTTGGAGAAGGAACCACCTCCTGCAGTGAGACTGGTTCAGCAAAAAGGCACTCAGTAGTATCTAGGCCTACTGCAGAACTGTCCTTAGGAGCCACCTCCCCATATGGGTAGTGGCTTTAGCTTTATATAACAGGGACTTGAATAGCGTGGGGCGAAACAGGCCAGAGGAATTAGGCTGATCAAATATCAGGCCTTCATCATCAGAGAAATCTCTATCTATCACTTCCCCTTCCTCCACCAAGGCAGAATCCTTGCTATAAGTAGAGGGGAGAGGAGAAGAAGGCCCTGCCTGAAGATCCGGAAGATCTACTTGTGGAGCTTGGAGAGTAGGCCCACCTTGGGCGCTGGCAACCATAGGGGCCTGATTCCTACGAAGCAATTCAGCATCCACCCCCCTGGATATAGCTGCAGAGATCATCTGGTAAAAGTCTGGAGAAAGGCCCTGGTCATGGCCTTCCATAGGCCTCAGGCCTGCAGCCATGGGGGTAAAGGTTGCAGAGGGCCCAGCACGTGGCATTGAGTAGGCCGAGACAGCTTGGGCCTCAGAAATTACTGGAGGGAGTTGGATCCCCAACCCCCCCCCCATGCCTGTCTCAGAAATAACAGCCAAAGGGCAATCAGGAGACCAGGTCTGGTTTCCTGCTGGGTGCGGAGCTGGAGCTGGTGAAATGCGCTGAGGCAATAGTGTGGGAGGGGAATTTCCACCCTCCTCAGAGGCCTTAGTCGCTGCCTTGGTTTTGTCCTTTTTCTTATGGGCCCTATCCGGAGCCCCGGAGGTTTCCCTGGGCCTCTGATTGGTGGTTCTAGAGGCGGCCCTGCCAGGCCTCGAACTAACCCCCACTTGGGCAGAATGCTGGCTATCGGTAGAGGGCTCTACTATACCGCCTGAGGTGGATTGGTCAGCCATTGCAATGTTAGAGGTGAAAAGACTCAAAAGGCACAAAAGCACAGGTTTTACTATGTAAGGAGAGCGGGCCGCGTGGTCAGCAGGAACAGCGGTAGCACAATCTTCTCACTAAGACAACCAGGGCCGAAGTGAGGGAAGTGGGAGGACCGATGAGTCAGCAGCCTTTTGAGCACGAAGAAATGCAGCGCTCCGATCTTGGCTGCCTAAGGCGCATGCGCTAAAAACGCCCCCAAAATGGCAACCGCAATTCAGGCACCAAATTTAAAAATGCCTTTCAGCCAGCAAAACCGCCCCGAGACTCCCACAACGTGGGTCGCTTCAGCAGTGGTGGCAGCGCACTCCCAGAGCAAACAGCGGCTTAGTAACTGGACAAACTGTGCCGCGAACGGCGGGTGGCTTCCAGATGAGTTCGAGTAAACCACGCCATGAATGGCAGGTGTCTCACAGGCATCTGATGCGGTGAGGAAGCGCCAGGCATGGACAACAGAACTAGCGGCAATAAGCCTCGTGCGGCAGTTACAATCGCCAAGCCCAAACCAACGGCCTCGAGAGCCTGCCGCCAAGCCTCAAATCCAACGGCTCTAAACGCCAGTAAAATACCTGCCACGAAGCAGTAAGGCACTGAAGGACTGGGCAGGCAGCGAACTGCCGCATCTCCCTTCGTCTTGCAATGACGATCCGAAAAGTACAATCATCCACTTGTAGAATCCAAGATGAAGCAGAAATTTGTCTCATTAGTCTGGACAAAAATTGGTATACATCTCTTGTGGCTGGACTGAGTTAAAAAACTGACCCATCCAGTTAGAGAAGGCGTGCTCACCAATTTACATAACTCAGTCTCTAGGCTAATGGACAAAGTTAACCCATGCTTGGATTCCCCAAGCAGTACACAGGAGAAGATTCTCATTCCCCAGAAATCTAAACCTACCAGAGACCACTATCTTGTGAACTTCTTGAGAGGTGCTGCTATCTTGGAGTGATCTCAAATCCTTTTCTTTGTCTGGAAAGGAATTATGAAGAGCAGGTTTATGTGCCAGCTCTTCATTCTGTTATGGTTCTGCTACTTTTGCCATTTATTACCCAGAAGTGAATAACTGGCAATTCTTCATTCTCTGGCTTCTCAAAGCCTTTTTCAGTCCACTTACCTTAACTTGTTTCCCTTATTGAAAAACTAATGGAAAGTTCAACTATTTTGTAACTGGAGGCTGAAAGCAATGAAGACACAGTCAAAGTTAGACTATTGCACAATGCAGCAAGCAAGAAAATGGAACTCTGTTCATCTAAGATAACTGGGCTTTCTGTTGTAGGATAGTGATTGTTATTAATCCTAAGCGTTCTCCAACAAGTACTGTAGAAAATTACCTAGAGTAAGCCACATAGTTCAACCCTACATATGCAGTGGGAGATTTGATTAATTAGCCAGTACCTTTTCAGGGATATTTACTGGCTCAGAAATAAAAAGAAGCAGTTACCCTGAGACTCTTCATTTATCCTGATATTTCAAAAAACTTTATATGCTTCCTAACTGGGCCTGATAGATTTCTCTTAATTTTGTTCATAACAATCATTCTCTGACTTGCCAGCTGATAGCAAAACTCAGCTATCATTCTCTATTTACATTTGTAATTGTTATATTTATTTTCCACTTTTCTCTAAGTGGTGCTTAGCTTGAAGACCTCTAGCAAGGGAGAAATCAGTCCCCAATGAGAAATATTAAGTATATTTAAAACAAAGAAACAATTGGGTCAGTTGTCTCATACAGAATTCACTAAGAGATTTTAATTTAACTATTGTTGACTCCCATTTTCATTTGCACTCTGCAGTATAAAGATAGTGGATAGAGATCTGCTTTATAGGATTGCTGTAGCTGAGATCATATGGATGAAATGCTTTGAACTCTAATATTAGGTGCAAAGCTTAAGTATTCCCTATTATTCCTTCAAATGAAAAAACCGAATGCTACTAAATTATTAGGATGTGCCCTGAATGTCTGAGCAAATTTTAAAGTTTTTAGAAGCTTTCCTAGACACAAACCTATAGAATTTGGGCAATTCCCAGTATCTTTGTTTATAATTTATTACAATTCTCAAATTATGTAACAAGATCAGTTTATGTTGAAGGCATAAGTAATTATTTTAAACTACTTTAAAAGTTAAAAGGAAAGCAGAAAAATGTCTGTTTGATCAGCCATGCTATATAATTTATTTTATAGGATAGTGTTTCCTCTCTCTCTTTCTTCCTTCATGAACCAAATCCCAGGCTACTAAACCCCTTATTCCCAGGTAGTTTTTAAAATTTATTTTGTTTTAGAACATTCATATAACTACCTATTTTAGCTAACTCTGTGTAGCTCCCAATCAAACTAAAATTCCTGTCTAAAATCCAGAGAACTGTGTCAGTTTAGTCGTCACAATGCCTAGTTAGACAGAACAGAAGTAATAACTGATATTCATATAATAGCTGTCAACCTGGATAGCTTTACAAAGATGTTGCCAAGTTCTCACTGACTACTTGTCACCATATTGCCCTCAGAATCAAAAGTTATAAACCTCATGACAACATTTATTCCAGAACATGAGGCTACTCTGCACATTAGGAAAGTGATGGATAGGCTAGAGAGGACCTATGGTGGCACAGTGGTTAGAATGTAGTATTGTAGGCAAATTCTGTCCACAGTCTGGAGTTTGATCCCGACAGGGCTCCGTGTTTACTCAGCCTTCCACCCTTTTAAGGTCGATAAAACGAGAACCCAGACTGTTGGGGGCAATATGCTCACTTTGTAATCTTCCCAGAGAGTGCTATCAAGCATTATGGGATGGTATGTAAGTCTTATTGCTACTGCTTTTTTTTTTTGTAAAAAAAACCCTCTTAATTTCTTACTTCCCTGCATGCTACTTGCTCCATTAAGCCTTTGTTATAAGTTTAATAAAGCCATTTTTTTCTTATCTTATTTAATTTTACTGCTGTTCTTGTAACAAAGATATATAAGTTTCATGAAATAAAGTCAGTCCTTTATTCCATTCATTGAGAAAGCCTGAGATTTTTCTTCATTTTATCCTACTTAACATCCCTTGTCTGGCAGCTCTCTTAAAGCCTGCAGCTTGTGGTAGATTTTTATGTGGGGTTTATCCTGAGTTCCCCAAATAGGATCATCTGAATCTCATTAGAACTAGTCAATTATATATTAAATATGCACAGAGGGGAATTTTGCCTGTTTTAAATGTCTTCACAAATAACCTTTTTGGTGCCAAACTGAAAAAAGGAGAATTTTCAGACTTTTTTGCCCATTCCCCTCCCTAATTAGTCCAACTAAATTAGTGCAACAGAAAGAGGTTTGATGAAGTCCTTTCTGTGCTATGGGAAGATTACACATACAACCTAGTGACAGGAATCAGACTTTAAAGAGAGAAGGATTATTGGGAGATCACAAGGTACCTCACAAAACAAGCAATATTGCAAAATGATATGAATAACTGCAGCACACAGCAGGCTGACTTAATGTTTTAAAGCACTGTAAGCCTCTTTTGTAAAAACCATCACCACTATCTCAAACAGCAGGTGGGAGTAAGCCAAAGCCCTCCAAGCAACTGAATTATTTATGCTTCCAAATTAATATGTCTTTCCAGTTCTTGTCTTGCATATACTTCAGTGTGCATTGCAACATTTGTTAAAATTTGCATCTTCCTTTAAAAGCCAAGATGAGCCTGGTATGCTCTCCGGGGCAGAGGCAATGAATCTTTTCCCATCGGCTAATGAATAGCCTCCTGCTGCAGTAATCTTATCAGGAAAAATGCTTTCAAAACTATCAACCAGGGTGAAGGTATGTATTCCTAGTTCCATTGAGGCCACCAGACAACTTACTGATGCAAACTAATTTGCTTTGAGAATATATTTATTATTTATTTATTTATTTATTTATTTATTTATTTATTTATTTATTTATTTATTTATTTATTTATTTATTTATTTATTTGACTTATATACCACTTCATAGGGCTTTCAGCCCTCTCTAAGCGGTTTACAGATTTTTTTAGCAAATTGAGTCAGCAACTTGCCCCCACAGTCTGGGTCCTCATTTCACCCACCTCGGAAGGATGGAAGGCTGAGTCGACCTTGAGCCGGTGAGATTTGAACCGCTGAACTGCAGATCACAGTCAGCTGAAGTGGCCTGCAGTACTGCACCCTAACCACTGCGCCACCTCAGCTCTAAATGTGATCTAGGGTTACCCAGGATCCAAATGAACAGCTTCCCAATGAGTCCCAAGATCTCATATGGTATACCTGATTCCCCCCATCCCATTTGATTCTTAAGCAATCTGTAAGGTTGCTTAGACTGAGAATTAGTGATTGGAATAAAATTGTTCAATCAGCTTTATGGTTGACTAGAGAATTGAGTATGGCTCTCCTTAGTCCTCGCTGGATACTATAATTAACTACTCTGCCATACTGCTCTGATAGCTCCTGATGGTCAGAAATCATCAAGTCAAAACTTTCAAAGCAAAAAGAAAAGATTATAGCTGTCTGAAAACAATTACTTTAAATGGCTGAAAGTTAAGAAAGCAAGAATTTACACAGCTAATCTAATATTTTAAGAAGTACATCCAGATGTTCCCATGCAGCTTGATTTTAAGTTAACCAAATTTTGTATTACAATGCTAACTTTTTAAACTCTTTGAAGCATGATACTCATTTGCAACTTCAAATTTACTTGCAGCATCTTTGTTCTGCGATGCTTTTATGTTGCCTTTGTTTTGCCATCAGCTCACAAATGAAGCAGTTTCAACTTATTTCTAATTGTATTTGAGTCAAAATAAGGTTTCCCTGCTTTTCTGAGTATCATCCAAAGACAGTTTAAACATAGAATCTCTTGGACCTTGGAGGCAATACACAATATTGCAGTGACTTGAAAAGAAGGCAAATGAGGACAGGATTTAGCAGTGAGGACAAAAACTTTCATGATTCTACTTTTCTGATTGTTTTATACAGTTTTCTGGGTAATCATCAGTAACTAATTAGTTTTCTGCTGACTCAAGAGTCAGTAGAGTTTCATCTCAGTGATGGGCAAGGACCTGTTTCTTTATAGTATAGGTAGCTTCATAACATGCAGGATTTAGCAGTTTATGCTTTCCTGTTATTATTTTTAAGATCTAACTGCAGATGTAAGAAAATTTAGACATGACACTGGGGATAGGGTAGGAATGTATGATCCATTAAGGGAGGGATAGTAGAAAAAGTTACACAGTTCTAAGAGGAGGGGAATTCACACTTTAATTTTGTTTAGAATAAGATGAGACAGACAGAGAAAACTTGGTAGAACATTTCAAGATTCTGTTATCTACCTTACTACAATACAGTAAATAGCATTCCTGGAATCCTATCTGTTTCTTGACCTGGCCTGGCCTACCTTGAAGAGCAGACAACATAGAAGGGAACATTTGAGTGAGGTAGGTATGCATTTCTGATTCTTCCAAGAACTGCTTTGTATTTACACATGGGGATCATCAAGCTCCCTTAAGTCCTATCTCCAACAATGAAGGATAATCAGAGATGAAGACCAACAGTTGGATAAAATTAATACAGATCTGCATTGAAGTAAATTGGATGATATAGTCCAGATATTTTAAGACTACAGCCCCACCCCCTAGGGATTAGCTATTGGCTGGAAATTGCAGAGTTTTATTTGGAAACAGCTTGGGAAGGCCTATTCATACTTCTGCCATTAAGCTGTATCAGTGCTTTTATTTTGTAGAGCAGGCCTTTGTATCAGTTCTACATTATTTCTACCTAAGCTGTTTGGAGACCTTCAGCTCTTTTGTTCTGCCTTCTTACAGTGTTGTAGTGATGTTAGCAAAGTCTTTTTAGTATTCTAACTGTGCTCGTTAATGCATAGCTATTGCAACTATAGAAACTTCTCTACTGGAACATAAATAGCCATTAAAATATCCTGTAAATGCCCAGGGCATGTGTTACATTAAATAAAATTCATCATTTAATCTCCAGCAGTTGATGTAATTTTATAAATAAGACATAAAAACAAGAAAATTAACCTATAGTGTGAATCATGTTTCAAAGTTGACAAGTATTGTCAAAGGAGAGCTACAGCTAGATACAGAGAGGACTAAAGAAACTAAAGATATATAGCTACACCTTTTAGGACTCTAATTATTTTAGAATGATTTTTTTCTTTTGGACTATTTGTTCAAGGGAGTTGTTAATAATCCAAGTATAAAGTTAAACTAGGTTTCTCATGAAAAATTGATTAATAACTTGGTACTACTGAGGTTTTGGTAGAGTATATGCCAAAGGAGCACAATTTTATTGGCCAGCCTCACTCATTAAACATAATTTTACCTAGGCAGCTGTTATTAAAAATAACATTTTTCTTCTGGAAAGGGATATGAAAATTTTACCAAAAAGGTTTCCAGAGGGACTCCCATATTAGATTGTTGCAGCAAAATTGATAGTTTATGTGCCAAGTCATTTTCAGCTGCTAGCAATCACATAGGTAGATTTTCTCCATAATGATCTATCCCTGACCTTGTGTTTCAGGTCTTAAACAGTATAGTAATTGCCTCTCTGAGTCCATCCACCTTGGGTTGGTCATCCTCTTCTCTTTTCACTCTTTCCAACATTACAGCCATTTCCAGAGAGCTAAGCCTTCACATTTGTGTCCAAAGTCCACAAATCCAGAGATACAAGTGTACTCATGGTGTCTTTCAGATTCCACTTAGAGTGTGAGGGGTAAGGAGATGCCTGGTTTTTGTGCGCAGGACCTTTGTCAATGACTGTAATACCCATTTCTCCACTGAGACAGACAAAGTATGGAACACAAAGAAACTACTGTATTTTTCGGAGTATAAGACACACTTCCCCCCTAAAAGAGGGTGACACCGAATGTAGCCCTGCCCACCCACCGGCCCCCACCCTTTGGCCTCTGCCTCCCAGCAATTTACATCCTTGCAGCAAATGGGAAAATGGGGATTGGCTATGGCAATCCCTGCAGCCTGAAACATCTGATCATCAGGAGACCTGTGCTGAAACTGAAATTGAAAGTGAAATGGGCTGTTTGCTGTTTGCTGCAAGAGGCAAATTCCTGGAGGCAGATTTTTTTTTTCTTGTGCTAATCAGGCTAAACTGGAACAAGCTGTTTGCTATAGGAATACTCTACAAGCCTCCCAAAGCTCTGCATGCCCCCCTTTTCTCAAAAAACAGCACAGTTTTGCAGAAACTGTACTGTACTTTTTGCTGTTTGCTGCAAGCAGGCAAGCTTTTGCAAAAAATGGGCCATCTTTTGCTTGTTTATGCCCTCCTAGCCCCCAGGAGCACTCAACAAGCCTCCCAAAGCTCTGCATACCCCTCCTTTTTTTTTGTGCAAAAATGGCCTGATTTTTGCTCCCCCGCCCGTCCCGGAGCACTCTACAAACCTCCCAAACTCTACATGCCCTTTTTTGTGTGTGCGCGCACACAAAATGAGGTGTGCAGAGGGTTTGGGAGCCCGGCAGAGTGCAAAAACTTTTTTTAATACTTACCTCTTCAAAATCATGGTGCGTCTTATACTCCAGTGTGTCTTATATTCTGAAAAATACGGTATTTTTTAAAGACTGCTTTATTCTTCTTCTAGACAACTTAACAAAATGAAGAAGCTTTTTAAAATAAATGCTTGATCTGAAGAGGCCCAGTGCTATTGTATCTTCTTTTAAATATCAGAAAATAACATATACTTTCAGAAAGCCACATCAATTCTAACAGCATCTGTACAAGTATAATCTGAAATGTAACACCACAAGCAGTATATATTGTCTGTACTGTTTGCTGCAAGGAGGCAAGTTTATGGGGGCTAGAGGCAGATTCCCCCCCTTATTTTCTTCCCCAAAAGCTAGGTACATCTTATAATTCGGAGCATCTTATACTCTGAAAAATACGGTAGTGGAGGCACAAGAAAGGACTACTGCTGATTTAGATCCTTAAATCTAGACCCTTAGATCTAGGACTGTCAGTTCATTTCAGCAGTAGCCTAAGAGTTTTCCTTGTGCTATGTTACATGAGCAAGATCAAATGAAAACCATCATATTCCCCAAACACAATGAAAATCAAAGTTTTTGTCCAACTCATTATTGGTTTGGGATCTCCTAGCACTTTTATATGTATTTTAAATTTCACTGTTTTAGTACTGTAGAAAGTTAGCACCCACCCCCTCCTAGAAAAATGAAATATTCTAGGAAATTTTAAAAAGGCAGAATATTATATTTTCTCTAAAGGAGAAACATATTTCTAAAGACATAAATTCAGAGCCTCAGCTCCACCCCCAGCAGTTATTTTGATGCCAATTTATCTACAAGACAAAAGACCTTCACCCTCAGGACATGATACGATTAGCTCTCACTCAAGATCCAAACCAGGACAAAAACATTAAGCCATAATAGGAATTGCCCAACATCCTTTCAGAACACAACCCTCTTCATTACATCATCACCTAGCAAGATTCAACCAATCCTGGGACTCAAGACAGCCTACAAAGGTACCCCTACATGGCCCCATGAGAGTCTGAAAACCAATCAGGATACCTGCCCTTACACAGGAACAGAAAGCTCTAAGCGGGGTCCAAGAGAGGGTATAAATCACTCTCTCCCTCCCTCTCCCCCCTCTCTCCTCTCCCTCCCATGTGCTTATTTGCCCAGGACCCCAAAATCCCATGTGGTCCTGTCCACCATTAAACCATTTTTCCAAACAGCCTCCATGTTTCCAGTTTCTTTCTCCCCACTTGGAACTGAACCCAGATGGACATTTCTTCCAACAGTATCAACAACCAAAAATGTTAGCCGAATATAAAAAAGAACAAAAAATACAAACAAAAATAGACACAGAAAACTGACAAAATATACATAATGAAAAAATAAAACCCAAAACTCTGCTATTAAATAGCAACTTAAGCCTTAACCACATGTGGAACTATTGATTGCACTTGCCACTATGTCAGTGAAAACTGAGATGACATCCAGAGGCTAAAGTCACATATAAGATGTTAAATCAAGATTTTAAATAAGGGTAACAGAGTCTTTCCACTGGAATAAAGCAATCTTTTAGCTAAGACCATTTGGTAAGTCCAAAAGCTCTTCGTACTTGGAAAGATTCCAGAATTTTAATACAAAGTTGCTAAACATTAACAACTGTTCTCCTTTTCCCAAATCACGTTAGCAACTATATAAATATGAAACCAAAATAGTACAGAGAACAGACTGAAAACATCAGTGTCTCTGGCATTACATTAAGCTCCCAGTTTAAACCCAGCTTCCGCTAAACAAAATAAATTCTTGTTACAACACCTGTTATGTTTTGAAAGACTGATTAACCACAAACTGAAACAATACATTAGTGTTTATTTATTATAGAGAGAAGGGGTATATTTTTTTACCACAAACTCAAAAGAAAGGTTTCCCCCCTCTTTTATTTCCATTCAACAGCCCATCAAAATCTTTAGTGCATTCCTTATCAGTCCATTCAGAATGATTTATTATTTCTCAGGGGAAAGAATATCTCTTTTAGATCTGTCAGGCTCTTACTGAGAGAGTGGAACTGCAGTGGTATTTTAATTGTTGAACTGCGTAGTTCTATGGTACTTTAAATCACGAGGAAATGCTTTTAAAAGTATGAGCCATTCAATACCAGATCCTGTCTCTAGAATCTTTCAAGGGTCAGGAGTCAAACTAACTCCTTGCCATTCATCCACGGTGAGAAGGGCTCCTTCTGAAGTCTTTAATTACAATCTGTTTTCCTTTGCTTGTTGAGATTTATGATGGGAGATTAGAGGACAATTTCCCCCTGATAACTTGATTGGGGACACATAATTCATTCCAACATCTGTTAGTTAATACAAGCTAATTGTAGTGGGGCATATGCACATGCATGGTGTATGGTGAATTAGGCTCTCTGATTCCAATGAAGAGGGTCCTAAACCCTCCATCCACAATGCCTAGGGAAAACATATTTAGCAATGCTAAGTAATTTAATTCCTTTAGTTAATCCCTTTACACTAGATCTCTATCTCTGCTGGTTTGCTCAGGAGGAGGCATATGACGATATTCCTGTCTTTTTAAAAATCAGGTGCTTAACCAGAGAGGTGAGGTGGTTCTAAATGTCAGAAGTTGAATCACTGACATTCATTAGGAATGCGAGTGTTGGTGCATACCAAGATTAAAGGACTAGGAAGGGGGTTGTAAGAAAATAGAAGGAAAATGAAAGAAGAAAGAATTCAATTAGCCATTCTTAGAAGCCATAAGCATCCACACTTCAAAGTTAAACCTCAAAACACAATCCATGAAATAAAATTAAATCAATAACACATTTTGCTCCAGTGATTTCTAGTTGGCTTTATAATTTCCAATCCAGATTTCATGGGTTGCTTTTCCCCTTTAATTGGCATGAAGCCATCATTGGGAAATTTTCTGAAGGGAGCATTGGACCAGAACTGGGAACCAATCTGTCCATCTTCAGCCATGGAAGTTCCTTGAGTGATTTTATACAAGTTGTTTGTTGCCCAACTCATCTCCCTACAAGTAGATTTTGTTTAGTGACTTTCTTGTTTAGCAACAATTCACAATTATGAGAAGATGAAATTGTAACTTTATGACCAGTCTTGGCAGTTATGGCTTTTGCAGGTCTGTAAAGCAAAGTAAGCATGGTCATAGTTTCATTTAATGACTAAGTTGCTAGTCACAGTTATGGTTACTAAATGGAGACTATCTGTAATTTTGGGGAAATGGAGGAAGGAAGCAATTCTATGCACACTGTTCTAAAAATACAAATATAGTGAGTGGGTAAACAAATAAACAAATAGGATCAATGATGTGAAGTCGATGTTGACTTTTTGGTGACTAAATGGACTAGACCCATAATGGTGAACCTATGGTATGCATGCCACAGATGTCACATGGAGCCATTCATTAAGGCCTGCAAGATGTTGCCCTGTTAGCACCAGCGTGCATGCATATGCTGGCCAGCTGACTTCAGCCTTCATTTTCGGCCATTTTTCGCCCTCCGGAGGCTTCCCTGAAAGCAGCCAGGTCAGCGGGAGACATAGCTCCAGCTCTCAGGGATGCGTAAGCAAGTGTGGGGAGGGGAAGGGGAGAGAGAAGAGAGAGCACTGGGCAGGAACCACAGTAGGAATTGGGCAGTAGCTTTTTTTCACCCCTATCTGGAGAAGGATTTTTCAGGCATAAGGAGACTGAGAGAGGGAGGCTCAAGGCAGCTCCACCCTAGCCCAGAGGTGGCCAGGGGTTGCTCTTGCCCTTGGGCAACAGTTCCACCTCCTCCCTTCCTCAAGCCTGGCAAGAAAGCCTGCTTCTCCCACCAAATCCGCCCAAGGAAGGAGAGAGAGAGCCCAACTCGGTCGAGGCACCTCTCACCAAACCAGAAGAAACAACAAGCACCAGGTCGCCACCCCTTCTGGGTTAGCCTTAAATTCCACCCTACACTGCCTGAGAAAAGGAGCTTTATTTTCTCACTCACAGCAGGGAGCATCGCAGTCTCTGGCCCTTAACTGCTTCTTCTAGCTCAGAGAGAGCAGCTCGCCTGAGCCCGACTCTCTCTCTCCTTCCTTGGCTGGATCTGGTGGGAGGAGAGGACTTCCTTGCAGCAAATTCCAGAATCTTCCTCCAGCACAATTAGTATTCCCCTCCCAAATACCATGCCCCCCTCCCCGTTTCAATGGCAGCCGAAGCAGCAAAGCAGAGGCTGACAGCCCGTGTGGGAAGAGAGAAGGCGGGCTGGCTTGAAAACAAGTGGGCAGTTTGCAGCTGGTGCATCCTTTGCTTGTTGGGGTGCTCCCCATTGCCCTTAGTGATGGGAGCCACGTTTTCCCATTGTAGCATGGCAGAGGGCTGCAGTGCCTTCATGCCCCGCCTGGCTTTTGGAAGAGCAGGCCGAGGGGCTCCAGTGGGTCCCAGCCAAGGGGGCAAGGAGATCCCAGCTTGCATGCAGGAGCAAGGGCGCCTTTAGGCTTGCAGCTTTCTCAGCACCATTGCAAACTGGGCAGGGATGGCACCCCTGATGCCCAGTGCCTTCCACCCGCAGCAGCCATGCCCGTCACTCCCCACCGCCTTCGAAGGCAAGCATTCCTCTCAATGGGGTGGCTGTGCTGGCCTGCTCTGGGCCCCAAGCCTTGCTGCTGCTGTGGGTGAAAGGCACTGGGCATCAGGGGGCACCATCCCTGCCACGCTTGCAGCAGCGGTGAGAAAGCTGCAAGCCTAAAGATGCCCCTTGCAGGTCAACCATGCCTGGCCCAGTGGGGGGGGGCATCATGAGGCTTCAGGCCAGGACCTCATGAACATGGCCACTCCACCAAGAGTAGCGGTTGCCTCTGTTGCCTCCGAAGGTGGCAGGGAGCTGCAGGTAAAGCTGCTGTGAGTAGAAGGCACTGAGCATTGGGGGAGGGGGGGTTGCCGTCCCTGCCTGGTTTGAGTGGTGCCAAGAAAGTCGCAAGCCTAAAGGCACCCTCACAGGTCAGCCATGCTTGCCTGGGTGGGATGGTTACAAGGCTTGGGGCTAGCATGGCCACCCACTGAGAGGAGCAGTTGCTTCTGTTGCCTCTGAAGGTGACGGGGAGCAGTGGGCGTGGCTGCTGTCGGTGTGAGTAGAAGATGCTGGATCCGTTGCCTCCAAAATGACTGTTATCTTCCTCCCTGGGCTCCATCTCCCAGGCAGACGGAGTGAGAGCCCAGGGCCAAGCCCATTGGCCACAGCCACCACTTCCAAAAGCAGGCTGCTCAGCTTGCCACCAGCACAGTCTGGGAGACAGTGAAAAGTCTTGGGAGAGACTTCTGGGTGTGGCAGGGGAGGCTGTTTTTATCCTCCCCAGGGTCCTAGAAAACCTCTGGAGCCCTAGGATGGCAAAAAATGGGCCCACCGCATGCCAAAATCATTGGGGGAGGGGGAATCACACGAACATGTGTGTGTGTGTGTGTGTGCGCGCGCACGTGCATGTGCATGTGGGGTCATGTACATAGCATTATAGGTGTGGGCACACCCATGTACCATCCATCTGCACTCTCCCCACCTTGGCATGCAATGGCAAATAGATTAGCCATCACTGGACTAGACCATGCAGTTTCTTTCTTGGCAATATTTCAGAAGTGGTTTGCCATTGCCTGCTTCCCAGGGACAATGAGGAGTGATTGGTTCAATGTCATCTATCTAACTTTGTGCCTAAGGTGGGACTAGAAATCACAGTCTCTGAGTTTCTAACTTAATGCCTTAATCACTACACCAAGCTAGTTCTCTAATTGGAAGGGTTCATCATAACAAATCCTGTTTTCAGTGCAAGTGCAATCTATAATTTCAGCTTCATTTTACCTTGCAGCAGCTTTGGGCACATAAATGGAACAGAGGAATTCATTCATTTCAACCTTTTGCTTCTGTTCATTATCTTCAATTGATGTACTTAAGCTCTTTATTCAACCTTAAGATAGATGTTCTGTTTGGAAAACAAGCAAGCTGGAATCAGATGGTGGAACCAACAATATAATGACATTTGTAAAATGTGACACTGACACCATTTACTACAAGAATGCCATAGAAATTTGGCCAAAGGTGAGGTTTACAATTTAATAATTGCAAATTAACGGCTTGCTTAATGAATAGTATGGGAAAGATCATTCCCACGTATACTGCACAATCCAAGAGTGCAGGAAATAGAGCAGAAGATATAAACTTTGTCATTTCAATTGAAGGCTGTTTAGCTGGACTCTGACCTGCACCTTAGACAGAGCTTTTAGGTAGAGGGCAATGCCAAACAAACAAAATCAGACAGATCGAAGTCCTGCTCCTTCAGTGGCCACTTTGCCTTAACAATTTCACTGATGTGAGAGAACCAAAGGATATGTTTTTGCCAGGATGAATCTTTTCAGCTATATCCTCTGTCTTTTTAGTAAACACCAGATCATGTCCTGTATTTCTACATAATAGAAGCAACAATGCATAAAATGAGATCTGCCATGTAGTCAGAGCTATGTGTACATGTAAAAATCCTATACAGATAGTGACTTATGACCATTTTTCACACTTATGATTGTTGCAGCATCCACATGGTCACATGATCAAAATTCAGATGCTTGGGAACTAACTCACATTTATGACTGTTGCAGTGTCCAGGGGTCATGTGATCACCTTTTGCGACCTTCTGATAAGTAAAGTCAATGGGAAAGCGAGATTAACTTAAAACTGTGCTACTAAATTATCAATGGAGGTGATTCACTTAACAACCATGGGAAGAAAAGTTGTAAAATGGAGCAAAATTCACTTAACATATGTCTCACTTAGCAACAAAAAATTTTGAGTTCAGCTGTGGTCATAAGTCAAGGACTAACTGTAGTTTGAAGAAGGAGCAATATGCTTGGATTGGCAAACTTGAACATCTCATGTTCTTCCTGGTCCACTTTATCTTGTTGATCAAAAGTTGATAACATCATTGCATTAAACACTGACCTTCAATTTTTTTCACCTCTGTGGAACTATGAGACTATTATGACATCACTTGAACTGTGGGCTCACATTTTTAAGCTCGTGTTGGAGATTTAAGAAAGTGACCCTTCCTTTGGGAGCTTTGCAGTTTTGGGTATTAAGGAACAGAATGGCTGTGTTAATTTTCAAAACTTAAAGATCTCCATTTTGCTACCAAAATCTAACCAATAGTCAAATGATGCAATTCCAAGGCTGCTCTGGGGATTCTTAAATACCATGGAGACTCAAAAGAGGTTGAGATCTATCTTAGGAATATGGTTTAGTCCAGCATTGCCTTTTAAGCAGAGGTGGGTTCCTACCAGTTGGGACTGGTTCGGCCGAAGTGGTAGTGGTATGCCGGTCTGGGTCGCAGAACTGGCAGTGACCCAGGCTGGCCATGCACCCAAACTGGTTCCCCTGTTGCCACCATTGCGGCCACCATCTTTTTTGGGAGTTCTGCGCATGTGTGCGCAGTGTGCATCCAATATGTGCACGAGCGAACTGGCCAGCTAGTAATGCCAGCTAGATCCCACTCCTGCTTTTAACATAGGCAACAAACTAATTTGTGAAGAAGTCTGGAAAAATAGATAGAGATGTATGTCTTAGGTTGGAAAATTGCCTCAGTTTTCTTGCATTTGCATGCTGTAAAATGAGCAGCTGTTGCTAAAGATTTGTCACATCTATGCCTACTCAGAGTCATTCAGCTCATGCAGTTTCATATCTAGCAAGAGCCTGTATGACTCATTTGGTTGGTCAATTTCTCCTCAGAAAGGGGAAAGAATAACTCAAAACATAAAAATTTAAGTGACATTACATTATTTTAGCAGTTGAAACAGTGCAATTTGATCTGTCTCTCCTGAATAATAAATCTCCACTGAATTCAATGAGGTTTATTCTAGGTAAATATTGAATATGGATCTGTGATTTTGTTCTGAGAGAGCTGTATAAATTTAGAGATCATATAAAATTGATCTCAGACAGAAGATGCTAAAATTCAATTCCATTTGCTGAAGTTGGGATTGGGGGTGGGGGGGAGGCGTGCAATGGTCAGCAATTCCCTTCAGTTTTATGTAAAATATCCACCATCATTCTTATTACTGGGTAATGTTTGATTTAGTCATCATGATGTCATCTGCCATACTACAGCATAAATAGTAAGCAAGTTAAACGAGGAGGTATACAAGAAGGGAAGCTTCTGTGGGTATGTAATTATCATTATTTCTTAATTGAAGTAATTACTATTAAGCTTTAAAAATAACAGCAATTTACTATTTTATTTCTCAAATTACACCTCCAATTATATTAATAAGTGGAGGTGTAATGTTACTTTAGAAATAATGAATAACCTCCATTCAGTCCTGTAAGTGTATGTTATGGGCAATAATAGTTGGTCCTTTGTATAAAGTATTTCAGAGAAGATTCCAAATGGTTATCAGGTTATCAAATGACTTCCTCTTTGAACTGTTTGAAGCAACAGAATTGACTTACTCTCTAACATTTCCCCTCCCCTGCCATCTTGAATGTTGGTATGCAATTTATTGAAGGCTGAGGTATATATATATATATATATATATATATATATATATATATATATATATATATATATATATATATATATATATATATGTGTGTATGTATGTATGTATGTATGTATGTATGTATGTATGTATGTATATATATCAGCCTTTGATAAATTGCATGCCAACACTCAAGATGATGGCGGGGGAGGTGGGGAATATTAGAGAGAGTAAGTCAATTCTATTGCTTCAAACACTCCAAAAAGGAAGCCAATGAAAATCTTTTGGACTCTTCTCTGAAGCCTCAGAGGTTCCAATCTATATACAACTACTACAGAAACCCATTTCATTTCTAAGGTTTCTATCCAAAATGGTATTCCTTCAAGCATTGCTTTTGGCATCCCAGTGCAGTATCAGCGATATTTATAAGGCAATCTAGGATCATGCATCAATGCATAATTTGCAGCAGAGATGACATTACTTTCATAAAAGCACCTTGGGGAAAAAACAAAATATACAGGGAAATGTATGAGCAGGGAAAAAGAGGCTGTGCTGTGTGCCAAGATTATTATGTGCCTAAGAGAAGAATGGAAAACAATGCATTGGGAGCTACCCAGAGTTGCTTATAAGATTGGAAGCTATATAAATGGTCTACATAAACAAATACCCCAAACATTGAAGAGCCCTACTGTAAATTTTAAAATTATGTCTTCCAGGTGCTATTTCATTATATTCGATCATTTAAACCAGTGGTAGTCAACCTGGTCCCTACCGCCCACTAGTGGGCGTTCCAGCTTTCATGGTGGGCGGTAGGGGTTTGCTGTAACTCTGCTTTATAAATTTATTTAAAGTAAATTTTACTACTAACAGAGATACAAAAGTGGGTGGTAGGTATAAAAAGGTTGACTACTCCTGATTTAAACCAACGATAAGTCTCACATAGGAGAGAAAAATGTAGAAAAATGATATTGCATATGTGAAAAACATGGAAGTAAATTAAAATTCTTGCATACAGCAATCAGAAATGAATCTCCATCTATGGTCAAGAATGCCAGAATTGGAGGCCAAAAAGATACAATCAGATACTGCTGACTTGCAGTATTTAAGGAAGGGAAGAGAACCAAAGCAGTCCTTTGGAGACTTGAAGGCCAGTCTTCTTTTCGTATGGAAAATTTGTTATATATCCATGTGGTAGCTATGCTTCCTCAAACATGCTTAAAACAACAGGCAGAATAAAATGATAATTCATTCTTATTGGCATGATCAATAGAAAAATCTGGCATTACGAAGTACTATTAACTAACTCAAAGGAATCCAATTAATATTATTAAGGCTAATTACCTGGTTATGATTACTGGTGCTCCAAACCAATATAATTATTAATAGTCATTTTCGGTGCCATAAAAGTTACAAGGAATAAATGAAAATTCTAAACAGGCAGAATGCTATCATTGAAAGGAGCCTGATTAGCTGCAAGAAGGAGGTGCCTCTATTATTATGACAAAAGCAGTAACAAGATAGAATTTTTGCAGATGTGTTACCACCACTGGGACAAGGTGTTATAAATACAAGCCTATTGGCAAGCACTGTATGCTAACAATCAGATTGCTTTCAAAATGATAATAGTGCTAATTCTTTCTCATGCAGCTTGAATGGCAGACTAGTGAAAAGGGAAGTAAAATTTCCTTGAACGTTCAGATAATATAAAACTTCACTGCGAATACATTCAGTTGGCTTAATTTCCTATTATATGGCTTACCTCTTCATGTTAAAAGTTGGGAGTGACAATAGGACCCCATATTGGTCTGCTGGTGGGAAGTAACAGTGCTCCATGCGCCTTTGGCATTTAGTCATGCCGGCCACATGACCACGGAGATGTCTTTGGACAGCGCTGGCTCTTCGGCTTTGAAATGGAGATGGGCATGACCCCCTAGAGTTGGGAATGACTAGCACATATGTATGTGCGAGGGGAACCTTTACCCTTACCTTTATTGGCCTGCTGGAGAATCTACCATCACAAGATTCCAGCTGGTATAAAACTGTCCAGAAAGACAAAAAATTAAAACTTGGGATATGTCTGTCTAGAATAGACTGTAAGTGAGCTCCAAGTAGATGGCTGCCCATGTTTTGATCTGAAAAAGGAAGACGAATATAAAAAACTATCTGACATCTGTTCAAAATACTAGAAGAACATTTTTGTAGTTGATATTGCAGTAGGTTAGCTTCCTACCCACTCATCCTTCCAGCCAGGCAGTGTCTGAATCTCAATACACATTCAGATGGGCAAGTTTTTTTTTTTTTTTTGGCATACAGGCACAGACATATTTCACCTTGCTCTCATCTCACTTCTGAAGAGGAAAAAAGGTCTCTTTTTAAAAAAAGACAAAGGTAGAACTCTGGGAAAATAGAACAAGAGGCTTCTGTTCCTGAATGGGCAAAAGAAGACTGATAAAAGACTGGAATTACATCAGAAACTGGAGGAGGTTAGGTGAAATAAAAGCCCGCCACAGGGTTTCAGGATTTAGTTGATCTCCAAGGAAAAATTAACTACTCTAGACAGACATTACATACATTTAAATTTCTTTTCTCTCTGTGTGCTATAGGGCTGATTTCACTTAATCCTTTTTCTCTGCATTGGTAGCTCATACAAATGGAAAGCCATTATTTTTCTGAGATCCCTAGTTATACTAAACTATCTGTGGTCTAACAAGATGTTGTTAACTTCTTGGGCTTCCCCACTCTAGTCCAACCCTTTCAACCTCTATATTGCACTGGTTCTCCAGGGTATACTTACTAGAAATTACAATAAGTCCATACTTTCTAACGTAAGAAAAAAGAGTTTTGTTCGATCAGACCTATTATATAGGTCTATATAATATTCTGGTATTTATCCATAAGAAGAGCACAAATGTCAAGCAGGTGACATTCAAAAATGATTTCTTCTGATATGATATAGATGATATTGATACAAACGTTTCTTCATTGATCTGCCCAATTGCTTGAAAACCATCAGTTCTGGTGATCCCCCAAACCTCCCAACTCCTTCCTGTAATTTCTATCCCTTATGTCCTATTCTATACAATAAACCAAAGAATAAATTGCATTGCTTGGCTATTTTCCCCTTGTAGGGGTGTTTACTGCAATTCAGCTTCATTGGATGACCTGAAGTTTCATATTATCTAGTATTATTGTATGATGAAAATGAAACATCTATTTTCTTGACACTATTTATAGTTTCGATCTTACCCCTGTCTACTTGCCTTTATTCCAAGCTCAGATGTTTTCAGATGTGTAACTTCTGCCCTCTGAAGACTTGCTGTACGCCCTTCTTTTTTTCCTGAACTTTTCTTATGTCTTCAATCATCTTAAATCTTGACTCCCCAAAAACAGAAAGAGAAAAT
The DNA here is from genome assembly GCF_009769535.1 of Thamnophis elegans. Taxonomy (NCBI): domain Eukaryota; kingdom Metazoa; phylum Chordata; class Lepidosauria; order Squamata; family Natricidae; genus Thamnophis; species Thamnophis elegans. The sequence continues at coordinate 31,597,958 of NC_045551.1, forward strand.
CTTTTCCAGGTGTTCTGAGCCTCAAGGACACCTCCACAGGTTCATTTTTGATGTGTAATGGCTGGAACGAGTGGGAATCCAGGAAGAGGGAAGAGGCAGAGGGGCTGGAAATGTGTGTGTGTGCACAGGCTGTGAGTTTTAAAAACATCTGAGTGAATCCAGGAAGAGGGAAGAGGCAGAGGGGCTGGAAATGTGTGTGTGTGCACAGGCTGTGAGTTTTAAAAACATCTGAGTGAATCCAGGAAGAAGGAAGAGGCAGAGGGACTGGAAGAGTGTGTGCTGTGCACAGGCTGTGAATTTTAAAAACGTCTGAGTGAATCAGTGACATCAACTTGGCCACTCAGTGGGAGTGGGAGTGGGAGTGGGAGTCCACTCAGTCATATGACTGCCAAGCTACTCCTACCCGGTCACATGATCACCAAGCCTGGTCACATGGCCACCAAGTTACTCCCACAAAACAGGCCACACCTAAAGAATAGGTTCTACAAAAATTTGAAACCCACCACTGGGCTGGAACTATACACAGTATTCTAAGTATGATTGTGTTATGCCTTTGATTAAAAGATTTTTGATCCTGGCAATTTGATTTAGATTCTTTCTTTCTTAATCTTAAAATGGACTTTGTGGTTTTCATAATGGTAATTCCCCTGTTACATGTATTCACGGAGTGATCCACTTCTCTGTGTTTCTATTTTCACACCCCTTGGGAAAAAAATTGGGTTTTGCTTATGGGCAACTTTCATCTTACCATAGATTCTCTGGGGGAGTGTCCGTGACAGAATTCTTAGACTTCCCTACACATGGCTCGTCCTTACTTTCAGATCACTTCTGAACAAATTTTAAAATACCAGTCACCGCACACTTTCCAATGTTCACAAGAACATTTCCACTCTGCTACATTCTTTCCCTTCATTAGTTAGTTACTGAACCACCCTGACTTTCATCCAATGACTGCTAACTTTTCTGATAACTTCTAATTGCTTTTGCTTATCATTCCTTTGACAAGGACTACAAGTCTCCTCCTCCTTGTCCTCCTTTTTCTTCTTCTTCATTAGAAGACCTAAAGATATGCAAGTAGAATGATTGATTGCAACCATATTGTAATTAAAAACAACTATTTGCAGAAGCAATTATTAATGAAAGGCTGGATGCTCTCTTGTTTAATCAGAAATGGAATTGAAAAATTCTGTAGTACCAAATTGCTAATACCAGATGATATAATTTTTCTTGGTCACATCCATCCAAAAATGTGGCATTGACATTTCCCTTGACCTCTGCAAATGTTAAGAGAGAGGAAATTTGAAAGCATCATTCAGAGTATGCCTTATATTTCTGAAAATATAATACTTTTTCTTAAATAAAAATTAAAGCTCTTCTATCTTTTGCTTGATCAGTCATGAAAGAGATGCAGATTATATTAAAAGTGAATAATGAGGCTGTGGGTCAATGCATAGATAGTCATTTTTGGCTAGTGGTGTTAAGCAGCTTTAGGGATTTTAGCAAATTGACCCATCTTGTGATTTGAAGCTGTGTCAACTTCAATAAAATTCGCAAGATGGTATAAGTCAGGGTTAGTTTGAAACTTTGAATTTAGTCCAGTTTAATTAAGAAGCATTAGTAAAATGTGGTAGAAAATGGTCTTGTTAATGATTTTTTACTGATTTTTGTACTTTTTATATAATTTTGTGATATAAAATAATATAAATTATTTTCCTCTATTGTTGAAAATACTGATAAATCATGAATAATTTGGCCATCATGTCTTTAAAAAGTATTATTTTGTTCATCTACCTCTCATACAGTACTTTAGTTCAAATTCTGCAGAAAATCTGGACTGAATATTTATTTTTTAAAAATGAAATTGCCTTATTGTCATAAGCATTTAAGCCCATGGAAGACCACTCCATTGGGGTTAGAGATTGGTTGCTGTGAAGAATGTAGGTGGTTCTTGGCTTAGCTTCTTAGAGCTTTTGATATTATTGAATGTCTGGTGAGGATTTATTAATGAAATGCCCACACAAATATCGAATGTATAAGTGTAGAGTTAAAATACATGGACATGCCTGTACAGCAATTAGCTTTAAAGTAAGAATTCTTTTTTTAATGCTCTGTCTCCAATGTTTTCTAAAGTTACAGATATTCTTGCATAGTGACCATAGTTGGCACTGGCAATTCCATCACTGACTTCTGTGGTTGCAGAACTTCATATGACTATGATGGAGTTGTGATATCACTTCCCATTTGTTCATTAAGAGCATCATCACAATTAAGCAGGAGCTCAGGTGACCAGATTTGCAATTTTACTGTCATGCGTTTTGTCACCTCTGGTTATTATAACCAGAGTTGGCAAGCATGCAAAAGATGATCATGTGACCATGTGACCCAATGCATATGTGCATTAGTCACAACATTAAAAAAATACTGTTCACATTAATGTAATGGTTATAAGTGCAATGAGCTGGATTTTCTTACAGCATTGTAATTTCTTTTTTCTTAAATATATTTTTATTGTTTACATATAAGTATATCGAGCACAGTGTTACCGTCCTGGTGTTTCATCCACCATATAAACCAAAGTGAAAGACAAATAACATATATACTACTTTCACATTGCTAGTCTTACACAATTATTTTTGACCAACATATTCATTCTAATACATATATAATATCTCATTTCAGGTTAGCATTGTAATTTCAAACTGTCACTAAATGAGTGAGTTGGCAAGAAAAGAATATCTCTATGTATGTATATAGCATCTATCTATCTATCTATCTATCTATCTATCTATCTATCTATCTATCTATCTATCTATCTATCTATCTGTCATCTCTCTCACTATCTCATCTCTCATTTACTGTATCTATCTTCTATCATATTTTCTCTCTCTCTCTCCTCTATCTATCTATCTATCTATCTATCTATCTATCTATCTATCTATCTATCTATCTATCTATGCATCTATGCTTCATCACAGTTTTCATCATCATAGTCTGAACCAGACAAGGTTACATTCAGTGTTGTCACTCAGTTTCTTGGAGTTTGGGATTTTTGAAAGGAAAATGAGTCATAGTGGCATAGTGGTTAGAATGAAGTATTGCAGGCTAACTCTGTCGACTGCCAGCACTCTCTGATCCTGATCAGTTCAAGGTTAACTCAGTCTCCCATCTTTCCCAGATCAATAAAATGAGGACCCAGATTGTTGAGGCCAATATGCTGATTCTGTAAACCATTTAGAGAGGGCTATAAAGCACTATGAAGTGGTATATAAGTTTAACTGCTAGTGTTATTGCTATTGCTAAAATGTAATGTCTGCATGTGTGCAATTGATAGTAGCATCAATGGTATTATAAACATAATCAAGACTGCAAATTTTCTTTTTATTTTGGGCCATAGTCATTCTTTCTCACAACAGGTGTTGATGTTCAGGTAGGATGGTATTTGGCTCCCAACATATTAGTGTTTTTCCTGAATTTCAAAGAAGGCTATCTGTTCATAGGTCTCTTGAGTATCACCTATACCATAGATACTATGGGTTGTTATAATCCTGACAAAATGGTATTATATTGTTGAAGTAAAGCAAGGGATTATTTCTCTGGTGATTTGATTTAAATTCTCCCTTTTACTCAAAAATGGCACTCAACTAGTAATTCCTTGATCTGCCTTTTACTTTACCAATGTTACTTTTCTTTTGTAATGTCCCTCCAGTTTCTTTGGATTTCAGCCCTTGAGAATTTTGCCAATCAAAGAACAGTGGCTAATATAAAGAATGGTTGCTGAACTGGACGTCTAGTTTAATGAAAAGAAGGACTAGAGATGATGTGATAGCAATGTTCCACTATCTAAGAGGCTGCCACAAAGAAGAGGGGAGGTCAACCTATTTTCCAAAGTACCAGAAGGCAAGACAAGAAGCAATGGATAGAAACTAACCAAGGACAGAAGCAAACTAGAATAAAGGAGAAATTTCCTGGCAGTTAGAACAATTAATTAGTAGAATAACTTGCCTCCAGAAGTTGTGGGAGCTCCAACACTGGATGTTTTAAAGAAGAGAATGGACAACCACTTGTCTGAAATGGTATAGGGTTTCTTGCCTGAGCAGGGGGTTAGATTAGAATACCTCCAATACTTCCAACACCATTATTCTGTTATATCAATATATACAGATATAAATTTTTAGTTAAAAAGCAAGCATGCTGTTCCAAAAGCATTTGTACAATACAAAATTCAAGCAATACAAAAGTTAGATATTAGATGATGGAGAAAAAAGTAGTTGACTAATAATGTGAAGCTAGGTGAATGCCAAATGCTGGACAAGTAGATCCATTTTCCCACATTCACATTATGAAATATATTTTGTGAAGATTCCACCTCTATTGTCTACAGATATCTGACCATTGTTTTCAAGAAGAAGGAAAGGGCTATAGCTTAGTGCTGCAATTTCTCCTTTGATCTTGCTCTTCAGCCTTATCTTTTGGTTTGTTCTGTGTTTGCTTTCTGTTTATTTTCTGCTTCTGGCCTTTTCATTCCTGATATCAGGATTCAGACAGTTGTATATGACACATCTCTGAAAACATTGCAAGCATTACAATATTATGACTAGAATGAGTCTGATTTATGTGAATACTAATTCTGATTGGCTAAATTTAATGTGAAAGTAGATTTCCATTAATAATTCACTCACATGGATTGTGGAAGCCTATTTTATTATTGTACATGTGACTTTCTCTACAACACTCTAGTAGAAATGACATTTTTCATAAGGCAACTGATTTGTTTCCACTTACTTAGTCTGCAAAGTTTACAAATAATTTTACAAACACGAAAACCACAACTCTACCAACCACAACCCCACCACTTTTAGCAAAGTGAAACCACCAACTCCAGCAGGGCAGCTTTCTGTATATAAACCAGGAATAAACTTGCACCAGCGCTCATGTTATTATTATTTTATAAGCTAATGAAATGTCTGCAAGCCAACAATTAAGCTCAGAGAACACCAAGGACTCCATAATTTTAGTAAGTTTGCAATCTTAAGTATCAGAACCATTTTGTGACATAAACAGCTTCACTGGCACAATGTATAACTTACCAGCTTGGAAAAGCAATAGGAATATGTTGATCTGTGGTACTGAGCTCTGCTCACCTGTATTATACTCCATCTCTGCAACTTGGCATCCTATTCCATTGATTGTAATCCATGTCTGCAAAGCAGTGGTAATGGACTGTAAAATCTTAAACATTCTGGTGCTTCACTAAAAACAAGGCCTCCACTTCCTCCACTTCCTTCTGCTGCAGTGAACATGGCTCCCTCCAAGTCTCCAGTCATTTATTTTCTGATTGAACAGACTGTCAAGCCAGATCTCCTGCTCTCAGCAATTGTTTCTCCCAGCCTAATCTGGAGATAGGTCTTTGAATGATATGACACCAGAATGAGAGTCAAAGCCTTAAAAAGACCCCAATCTCTTCTACCTATAATGACCCCTCATTTTCATGTCATTTATTCCTTCCTTTTTCTCACCATGGGGAACCCATTAGGGAAGGGAAAATGGACTAGTTGCACATCAACTGTGAAAAGCTTAACTGATGTTAATCTATGCGAAAAGCAAAAGAAAAGTAACAAAATTAAGAAGCACTCACACTGATGACTGATTGCAATGACCAGAGCATTTTTTTTTCTTTTGGAAAAAAATGAATAAATGCTAATCTATATTTTATCGGGAGCAAGATCTGTGGAATTTATTTCAGCTTTCTCTAACTTGATTTCTTCCAAAATAATTTGACACTGAAACTCCCAACTGGGTGAAAATTATTGGATTCACAATCCCAAACATCTAGAGGGTAACATATTGGGGATGTTGATCAATAATTCCTTCCTTCCTTCCTTCCTCCCTCCCTCCCTCCCTCCCTCCCTCCCTCCCTCCCTCCCTCCCTCCCTCCCTCCCTCCCTCCTTCCTTCCCTCTCTCTTCATTTACAAATCCAGTCCTCAAACCAAATGGATTTAATTACTTATTCTTAATTAGACTGAGCAACCTATGTCATATCTTTTTAATCATTTTTTTCTTTTCATTTTTACCTACATCAATATATTGTGTTATTAGAAACTTATGGGTCATTTGTCCTCTCCCCCTCCCTCTCTCTTATTTTTAGTATATTTATATTCTACATCTTCAGACAGAGGATACTACCATATAATAATGTAAAAACACTTCTTTTTGTTTTGGCTTTTTAGATTTGATCCAGTTTGGGGGTAATTATCTAAAGGCGTTCTTAGAAAAAATAAGATGATAGATATATGACATAAAAAGAGAGGAAAGGATGGGTGAAGGGTGAAGGAGTCCCATATAATTCTGACAGCCATAGCTCAAATATTTTTATTAGCTTCAAGCAACTTGCTGTCAAAACAGCTACAATTCGTATGGCTCTAATCCAAGAGATATTTGCTTGTCAGAGCTTTCTGCAAGAGTACCCTGAAAGGTGAAAAGAAAAACAAACAAATCATGGTCACATCATTTCCTCTTCCCTGTCTGCTTCATAAAACCTCTTTAAATCCCTTTTGTACAACTTTCCATTTAGTTAACAACACTTCAGTATTTTTTTTTCAGACAAAAGTCCCAATATTTCCATTGACATTTCCTCTGTGCAAATAAAGCACTCCAATATAAGTAATACTGTAACTTCTTGTTCCATATGCTCCCTATGATTTTAATGTATTTAATACCAACTTTTTGATGGACTAGCAACTTAAAGTTGGGAACTTTGATTATTTGTTCAGTCTTGGCACCTAACCTTCTGGAAGAGTTTATTTTGTGAAGTTGCTCAGTGTATAGCATCCTTTCCTTAGGTTTCCCCAGATGTTTGGGCCATAATTTTCATTTTCTTTGACCACTGGTCACTTTGGTTTTTGCTGCCAAAAGTTCCAGTCCACAGTAGGTGGAGAGATCTGAGGAAGAGATTTTGGAAGAGATTTCAAAGTCTAAAATAGTTATGCAGTGTCTATATGAAAATATAACCTTGTATTCAATGTGTTTGTTGTTTTCAAGGCATTAAAATTGTGCTACCATATTTTAGTTGTTGTTGTAGTAGTAGTAGTTTATTCAATTTGTATGCTGTCCTATTCCCGAGAGACTCAGGGTGGCTAAAAACCAATGAGAGGAAGGGGATACAAATAAGAAAATAAAAGACAAACGAATTAAAATACAACAACAGTCGCACTTCAAATGGGGCTGAAAATTCATCGGCCCCAGGCCTGCCGGAACAACCAGGTCTTAGTGGCTTTGCGGAAAGCCAGAAGGGTGGTGAGGGTCCGGATCTCAACGGGGAGATTGTTCCAGAGGGCCGGAGTAGCCACAGAGAAGGCCCTCCCCCAGGGAGTTGCCAGTCGGCACTGGCTGGCGGATGGAATTCGGAGGAGGCCTAATCTGTGGGATCTGATAGGTCTTAGGGAGGTAATTGGCAGGAGGCGGTCTCTCAAGTACCCAGGTCAGATACCATGTAGGGCTTTAAAAGTAACGACTAGCACCTTGAAGCGTGTCCGGAGCCCAATGGGCAGCCAGTGCAGCTCGCGGAGGATAGGTGTAACGTGGGTGTACCGAGGTGCACCCATGATAGCTCGCGCGGCTGCATTCTGGACAAGCTGAAGTCTCCGAATACTTTATTTTGAATTTTGCCAGTGAATTTTTGGTAGTCTTTGAAGTGATGATGAAGAAGAATGTAGTCTATAAATTGTTCTCTCCTAACATCACAGAAACTGTACCGCAGTGTCTCAGATGCATTTCTCAATATGTTCCAGATTATAATTATAAGAGCTGAGATGGCACAGTGGTTAGGGTGCAGTACTGCAGGCCACTTCAGCTGACTGTTATCTGCAGTTCAGAGGTTCTAATCTCACCGGCTCAAGGTTGACTCAGCCTTCCATCCTTCTGAGGTGCTTGAAATGAGGACCCAGACTGTGGGGGCGATATGCTGATTCTGTAAACCGCTTAGAGAGAGCTGAAAGCCCTATGAAGTGGTATATAAGTCTAACTGCTATTGCTATTGCTATAATTTCTTTTTTGTTTTGTAATTCCTGTCAGTTACATCTTAATATCATTATGTAAAAAGGGAAGATGGAGGCTACTTTGGAGCCAGAGGAGGTTTTTTTTTCATTGGAGAGATCATTTTAGTTTTCTTTTTTCCTCAATTATAGAAAAAAATCATTCTTGGTTATTGTTAACTGCCAAGAATTTTCTTCTAGGGCTACTCCAAAGGGGGCACACCAGTGTTAGCACTTACTTTAAAGAAGAGTTTGGTTGGCTTAAGGGACATGGTGGCTCAGTGACTAAGATGCTGAGCTTGTTGATCAGAAAGGTCGGCAGTTCAAATCCCTAGTGCCGCGTAACAGAGTGAGCTCCCGTTACTTGTCCCAGCTTCTGCCAATCTAGCAGTTCAAAAGCATGTAAAAAAGCAAGTAGAAAAATAGAAACCCCCTTTGGTGGGAAAGCAACAGTGTTCCATGTGCCTTCGGCATTTAGTCATGCCGGTCACATGACCACAGAGATGTCTTTGGACAGCGTTGGCTCTTCGGCTTTGAAACAGAGATGAGCACTACCCCTAGAGTTGGGAATGACTAGCACCTTTACCTTGGTTGGCTTACAGAAAGGACAACAGAGGACAGAGTAGTCAGTTATCAAGATATGAATCAATGGTTTAATAGAAGGTGATAAGGAAATGTCTCAGGAAGCTCTAGTCAGACCATGTCTTAAATGATGTGAGAAGGGAACTGAATATCAGAAGGAAGAAATCAGGCAATATTTGCACTGATATAGCCAAGGGTGTCCAAAGAAAGGGGGTTAAAAAAGTCAAAATGGTGGTTTCAATCAAGTGACCAAAGCCCCAATTTTTAATGTGTGTTGAGACAATGGCCAGAAGTTCATGGCTGCTATTTTGACTTTTTGGATTGTTTCTTTGTGCAAACAATGAAAGGTTATTTTGCTATTATGCGATAGAATAGCAGTCTCAACCTTTAAGTAAAAATCATCTACTAGAAATTGCAGTTCGAAGTGTGGCTGATTTTCCAATAATGTATCAAAAGATGTTCCTTCTATAAAAAGGAATTCCCAGCCTAAGATATTAAGCTCAGATAAGATACAAGCCCAATATTGATTCTCATGGTGTAGTTTCCTAGCTTACAATCTATGGCAGCAAAGTGTATCTCATAAACTGCTCAAGAGATCCACTTTTTGGTGGTGTGGTAGCCAAAACAGCCATTTGGAATATTGTATTGTAGGAATCCCTTATCCAGGACAGAGACATTTGCAGATGCAAGTGTTGCTGGGCAGCAAAAAGTTTATTGAGAAGTTAAAACCTACACAGTGTGAATCATTATAGCTCCAGGATGTGTCACAGGAACTTGGAGAGAAAAAGATACAGAATGACACGATAGAGACCATTCTTCTGAGTGGAATCTCTTAATTATTGTGATACCAAAGTAAATGGAAACTATCTGTCTTCATGTGTGATTAAGGGAGCCAAAAAGGCAACAGTGGTCAATAGTCACCGACTAACTCACATAAAATAAATTGTTACTAAAATAAAGAGGCACATTATTCTCTATCACTGGCCTCCAAGTCATTTATCATCAACTCTTACCATAGAGGTTTAATGGATACCTCCTAGAATTCATCAGTCTTCCAGTTGTTTTGATTCAATTACCTCATATGGTCTTGCAGCGACCCTCCCTTCCCTCTCTTTTAAATGTTAATTTATTTATCCTTAAACATTAATTTAAGTTCTTATCTAGATTACTACTGTGCTTGAATAGAAGTTAGAACATGACAAATGCTTTAGACTGTTGTAAAGAACAAACAGGATAACAGTTGTGAAAAGTCGTGTGTGTGTGTGTGTGTGAGCGGCAAAGACAGTTACACAGAATATTGTAAGGGGGACTGAAAACTATTGCAAGACATTACAGCGTATTTAAAGAAGCTACAAAATATAAAGCTGTGTGAATACCACAGTAATTTATCTCCCTCTTTTTAAAAAAAACAAATGATATATGTATCATTTGAAGAGTCATGATGCATGGTGTAGTGGTTAAAATGCACTATTGCCAGCTAACTCTGCCAACTACCAGCAGTTCAATCTTGACTGGCTCAAAATTGACTCAGCCTTCCCTCCTTCCAAGATCGGTAAAATGAAGACCCAGATTTTGGTGGGCGATAGCTGACTCTGTAAACCACTTAGAGAGGGCTGTAAAGCACTGTGAAGTGGAATATAAGTCTAAATTTGAACTAATTAATCAACTAATTTGAACTAAGAGCCGAGATGGCGCAGTGGTTAGGGTGCAGTACTGCAGGCCACTTTAGCTGACTGCTATCTGCAGTTCAGCAGTTCAAATCTCACTGGCTCAAGGTTGACTCAGCCTTCCATCCTTCCGAGGTGGGTGAAATGAGGACCCAGACTGTGGGGGCGATATGCTGACTCTGTAAACCGCTTAGAGAGGGCTGAAAGCCCTATGAAGCGGTATATAAGTCTAACTGCTAAACAAAACAAAAAACTGCTAAATGCTATTGCTATCTAAAATCAAATCTGCATTTTATTACATTATAAGACTGTAGCCAGGATATCAATATTGAATTATACAGCCAATTCTGAGGCAGTGATGTGAATGCCTGAAGAGAGAACATTTTGCTGATTAGATCTATAAATACAAACCAGAAATTGTTATGGTCAGATTGATTAAACCTGCATCCTAAAAATTCAACATGAAAAGTAAAAATGTTCCTAATTTTCACCTCTTTTATTAACGAAGGAATCCTGTTTGTGCACTCTGAGCTTGGTTGCTTTCTTGGTGATATTTCATTACCCAACTTCAACATCTTCAATACTAGAAGAGAGTTACTTTTTATATGAATAATGTAAGAAAGACTTCCTTCTAACAATGAAGATGCTAGAGATAAATGGTCTTTCAAAATTCTCCTTCAAATGTCTTCTTGGAAGAGAATTTGGGTGGTAATTTTCTATTAACTTCTCCAGGAAAAGGAGGAATTCTCCAACAATTTTTAAACGGTGGTATTTAAAAATAACAGTGCCACTGCTACTGAAAATAATTAGTGGAATATATTCCTGCCTGATGTTTTTCTTATTTACTGGGACCTAAGAATCAAGTGGGCTTCAATTTTCTGAAGAAATGGTTCCACAGTGAAAAAACTAGACATTCCCATACCCCTATGTTTGTGTCACAGGCAAAAATATGTAAATGCAAAAATCTCTTATAACCCTTACTGGACTTTGCTGACATCAGGACTGAATGACAAGACTTTAAAAATTTATTTATAGATAAGAGATGGGATATGGAAAGACAAGACCATTTAATGTATTTTAAAATTAGATGATAAATGATTAAAATTGTTTTTACTTCTGACGAAGGGTAAGTATATATTTATTTCCTTTTTCTTTTCTATATTCTAATTTTCCCCCTGTTTTTCTGTTTTCCTTTTCTTTTCTACAGATTCTATTTTTCTTTCTATTTTTCATTTTTATTATTGTAATTCTATTTTTTAAGTAAAATTACTATAAAAATGAAAGAGAAGGGGAAAAAAATCTAAAGAAGCAATTTCCAATCTACTTAAAAGAATGCTTTCCTTTTTCCCATAAACAGCCCTTTTAAATCAATATATCCTGAGATCTTATTTGTACTTTTCAAGAAAAAGTCCATAAAGGGTTCCAGTCTTTTATAAAAGTAGTTATTGTTCCTTTTCTAACCAGACAGATCAATTTGGCCATTTCAGCAAGTTCTGCCATCTTCACAATCCACAAAGCTGGATCCCCTTTTAAGGCCTGCTGCATATGTGAGAAACAAAAAAATAGAGTCAAAACTCTAACTGAATGTTTGATGCAACCATGTTGACTTGTTATCATCTACTACTGATGTCAAACTTATTTTCATCAAATGGAATTGAGTGGGAGAAAAGTATAGGAGGATTTATCTGCACAACTAGATACAGGAGGAAATGGAGGAAACTATAAACAGAGGAAGAGAAACAGATTTACTTTTTCTCCTATGCCATCACTCTGCTAAACAACTAATACCACAACACTGTCTGATGCCCTAGGATGTCAAATCATGTAGTAAGGCTAATTACTATTTTCTTCTAATCTTTCCTATTACTTATTCCTTGAGCATCTTATGAGTATCACTTTATCTTAGGATTCATGTTAATTGCTTTTATTTCGCAATCCCGTGACTATGTATCTTATTATTTATGATGATTGAATTTTATGATTATGATCATGTTTTATCACTTGCTGCTTGTGTGTACACTGAGAGCTTATGCACTGGAGAAAAATTTCTTCTATGGCTAACCACATTTTGCCAATAGAGAATTCTATTCTATTCTGTTCTGTTCTACTCTAAGATGAAAAATAATCCAAGTGAAACATTTATTCCTTTTTTGTCGAACTAGCAAGCTATTTCCCAGTTTTGAAGCAATATTGGCTTCCAGAATAGCACATCTGATATGACTGAACAAATTACTGCCCCAAATATATCTCCACATTCAAGCGTTTATGGCTATTCAGTGTTTTTGGGTTAAATGCTGTTTGAGAATCATTTTTAATGCTGCCTTGTCCCTATTGTTTTCTTCTTCATTTATAGACACTATTGATTTAATCCTGTAGCTGTCACGACATACTGGAAATTTTAATTTTATATTATTGTACTACCATACCAAATGTACCATTGTGATGTTTTCCAGTATCAGTTCAGATTTGGCACAGATTGGAGGAAAGGAAGTGGAGGTTTCTAAAAGCAAAAATGAAGAAGAGAAAAACCATATGAAGAGTAAATGTCTACGGAGATTCTCAGTCATCCAGTTCATGGTTGTCCCAAAAGTGCTTTTTTAAAAGCACTTTAGGGATGCGAAGAGGACTGTATTGAAACAGATGTGTGTATTGCCTGAAGGAAATAGAAGACTATTTTCAATCTAAAAAAAGCATATTATTTTGGTTTAGGATTTCATTGGAAGAAACCAATAACACCCCTAAAAGTGCTTCTGGAAATTATAAATGCTCCTTTACATGCTCCTTGAAATGAATTATAAAGTACTGAGTGCTAGAGAAAATAATTAGTGTCTTTTTGTAATAAGTAACAATAAATATTCTGTGTATTTTAATTAGTAAAATTGTTCTAATGTAAACACCTGCTCTTTGCCCAACTTTATTGTTTTTTTAGATTGATAATTTTAAAGTTTTCAATAATATTAAAGCTTGTTTATATACATTGTTTTTAGCTTTGTTGTTTGCATCCAGTCACTTGTCTGTGAGATGGACAGCCATATTTAATATGACAAATAAAAATGAATCAAATATTTCTGTCCTTTGTCATTTCCCTATAACTTTGACTTTTTGTCAGTTTTCCAGCTGATATCATTACTGTTCCAAATGTTAAGGCAAATTTCTGCTTGTGGAATTATTTCAAAGGTTGAATTTTTGGCATATTTCATCAGACTGGAACAACAGCTGTTTATCAAGAACAAATATAAGGCTGACAAAAATAGAAACAATTTTTGCAAATACAAAAATAATCAATCACAGCAGTGAGAATCTTCAAAGTAATTCAGTGGAATTGGTGACAAAATTGCATAAAGTATACAAAGCTTATTGAATAGGTTGAAATTCAAATGAAAGCAAAGCTGCTGGGAAGATGTTATTCTTTGCTAAAGCTTGTTCAGCTGGATTTATATCCTTAATACTGATCATAAATAAATTATACATTGAGTGACTCCTCTAAAGAGCTACACGTACGAAAGCCTTTCTCCCTGTTGTTTGTATTATTCATAGAATAATAAAATCTATTTTTTTTAACAAATTGTGATCTGTGTCAAATTACTATAGGGGGAAAACTCTGTAGTGATATATACAGAGATCTACGCTTTGTGAATCATAAAAAATGTAAGATTTACAGGATTATAACTGTGCTGATTTAGCTTGGAAATGAATCTGCACAATATTAGCTGCATTAATGCATACACAGATTTTAAAGTTCTTTTAGTTTTTAGCGGCAAAGAATTTTAATGTTTGGTTCACTCTCTTATAGAAATCAATATGCTAGAATGGAAATAGATTAACCATTAAACCAGTGAATTCAACTGTGCAGTAAGGAGTTGAAAGTGAAACCAAAATCAATGTGAGTTAAATCACACCAACTTATTCCAGTTACCTCAGTGAGAAGATATTCAGACTTGATTTGATCTGAGGTTAGTTCCAATTGTGTCCAACATTTTTTAATCTTCTCATTGCTGCTTTTTATTATTTATTTTTAATACCATCTTGATTTTATTCAGATACTTCCTTTTATGATTTTAACATTGTTTTTATTTTTTCACATCAGCTTAACATATTGTTTTTAACTTCTTTTACCTTCTTCCCCAATACATTACTATTGACTGTACCAAAAGGTCCCTCTTTGTCCTTACTGCGCAATTTAGAATGAAATTTTATATTTTGCTTTTCTTACATCTTTTCTAATAAGAGCCACTTTACTGTTCCACGTGAATGTGAATGTGTTTGTGTGTATTCACACCAATGCATATGAGCAATCACTATGAATACATGGTATTGTAGTTGTTGATCACTGATATTATTCAAATTGCTGTGGCCACTGAATTGGTGGGCTAATCTGACCAGAAGCTTCTATGACTATATTTACGTAGAGAAAATGATGGTGAATGAGACTGCAGAAACAGTTGGATTGCCAAGGTTAAGGATAATGCACATTATTGCCCTAGCATTACAAGAGAAACTATGCTTTTAGTCTATTGTATGTATTTACTTTATGTTATTCTGCTATTCCTTTTCTTCCAGAAACATCCATTATTGGGTGTGTTAAAAATGTAAGAAAAAACAGACAGTTGCATCAATCTGAATATTTTTCTTCTATGTTTCTGTTAAGCAAAGTTTCTCAAGATATGAAATGATAGCATAAAACTATAATCAATAAAACAAGATACTGTATCTTGCTGCAGTACACTAGTAGGAAAATGCTTTTATAAGAATGTCTTATCCAAAATCTGTTAGACACCAGTCTTAGAGCGCTCATTCCCTTCTTCTGACTTTATAATTATCATACAGTCAGCACTGACCATAATTTTCTGAATAATTCAATAGCAATTTGAATATTAAGATATTATGGGAATTTTGATTCTTTAGGATTTTCAGAAAACCAACAGCTGATTAATATTAGTACAATCTTTCCATGCTAATAGTTGAGCTATTCACATTGGTAGTATTTTCTGAAGACAACTCCTAAAAATAGCATAGTAATAATCTTAACAATTAATGGAATATTCAAGTTTTTGGTACTCTTTCAATATTTCTATTTTATTTCAAGTAATGGGAATTCTGATATTTTCTTTAAAAAGGTGGCATAGAACTTCATAAATGCAATTTCCCTCTATCTTCTAACTGCATAGTAGAATATTCTATCATCTTCCCCACCTCTTATCTAAATCTACTGTATTTATCAGGGGTGGGTTCCTGCCAGTTCTAACCTCTTCTATAGAAGAGGTTCCACAAATCTACAGTGTCATTTAGAACCAGTTCCATCTCCCTCCCCCCGCCTGTCCACACATCATCAAAATGAAGAGTGAGAGGAGGAATTCTGGGAGTTGAAATCCACAAGTCTTAAAGCTTTCAAGTTTGAACACCCGTGCAGTTTTTTTTCTCTAAAGGGTTAGGGGTGCAAGGGTCTTATAACTCAACAGCTTTAAGACTTGCACACTTCAATGCCAGAGTTCCTGTGCCAACATGACTGGAGGAAGAATTCTGGGAGTTGAAGTCCACAAGTCTTAAAGCTGTCAAGTTTGAACACCCCTGGGGTTTTTTTTCCTAAAGGGTTAGGGGTGCAAGGGTCTTGTAACTTGACAGCTTTAAGACTTGCGTGCTTCAAATGCCAGAGTTTCTGAGCCAATATTTTGGTTGCTAAGCAAGAGCGTTATTAAGTCAGTTTCACCACATTTTACAAGTTGGCCATGCCCACCCAGTCACATGGCTGGCAAGCCACTCCCACCCAATCACATGGCTGGCAAGCCACTCCCACAAATCAGACCACACCTACAGAAGAAGTTCTAAAAAAATTTGAAACCCACCACTGGTATGTATCATCTATCAGTTTTGTCTACAAAACTGAGTAAAAGAGGCAAATAATCCATAAATAAAATCAGCATAATCCTAGACTGATAAGCAATAAAATGGTCAAAATAGTTGTTCTAAATTCTAAACAGAACTTTTCACACATGGAAACTGTATGTTTTGAATTGAAAAGTGTTTTCGCATCACAATATTTAGAATGTTTAAAACCTTTCAAAAATAATAGATAAACCTACTCATAAACTATACCAAATAGTCAGCAAATCAACATCATACAATGAAAATATACAAAACCATGTATTCAGCTGATGAATAGTTTCAATCTCAGCATATTTCCTCCCCCTCCCCACCTCCATACCAAATACAATAATCAAAGTTTAAATGCTGGATCTCTGTTAGGCAAGAATTACATAGAACAGAATAACAGAGTTGGAAGGGACCTTGGAGGTCTTCTAGTCAAAACCCCTGTCTAGGCAGGAAACCCTACACCACTTCAGTCAAATGGTTATCCAACATCTTCTTAAAAACTTCCAGTGTTGGAGCATTCACAACTTCTGGACTCTGGAGACAAGTTATTCCACTGATTAATTGTTCTAACTGTCTGGAAGTTTCTCCTCAGTTCTAAGTTGCTTTTCTCCTTGATTAGTTTCCACCCATTGCTTCTTTTTCTACCCTCAGGTATTTTAGATAATAGTTTGACTCCCTCTTCTTTGTGGCAACCCCTGAGATACTGTAACACTGCTATCATGTCTCCCCTAGTCCTTCTTTTCATTAAACTAGACATACCCAATTCCTGCAACCATTCTTCATATGTTTTAGCCTCCTGTCCCCTAATTATCTTTGTTGCTCTTCTCTGCACTCTTTCTAGAGTCTCCACACCTTTTTTACATTGTAGCGACCAAAACTGGATGCCGTATGCCAAGTGTGGCCTTACCAAGGCATTATAAAGTGGTATTAACACTTCACATGATCTTGATTCCATCCCTCTGTTTATGCAGGCTAGAACTGTGTTGGCTTTTTTGGCAGCTGCTGCACACTGTTGGCTCATATTTAAATGGTTGTCCACTAGGATTCCAAGATCCCTCTCACAGTTACTATGGGACATGGCAATTGAAAATGCCCACTTTGGAATGCCCAGAAATCATTTGACATTCTTATATGGAGAGAACTCAGAGGGACTGGAGTCTGTCAACATGATTGGATGAAGAGATGGGGCCATGAATTGCTTTAAAATTATTCAACAATAGTATTTCAGCCCTGCTTTCAGTACCACTGCTGAAATGTCTTTGGCACTGGATTTTTTTCTTTTAAGATTCTTCAAGTTTATTTTTAAGTGATTCAATTTATATTGCTTCTACTTTGTTTGTAATCTGCCTTGATTAGAAAGCTGGGGCATGAATGCTGAATATAAACAACAACTGGAAGAGCAGACTCTGAACAGATAAATGTTATCACATATTCTTCTTTACTGTGGTGCTTCTGGGACCTGAATGTACAATTTGTTAGGTAGTGATGAGGGAGACAATATTAATTCAGAGCTTTCACCCTGAGCCTTCTCATAAGGCAACAGCATCCCTTGAGGTTATCAGATAACACCTAAGCAACATAAAGCAAATTGCATTGCAGTAGATAGAAAGAGATTTCAGCTCTTTTTGAAAATCAATTATGGCTTTATCATTTAACTTGTTGTAGCAAGTTTGGACAGAAATTTAATATGACTGTTTTAAAATGGGAAGTGTATGGTTGCAGCCAGACGAACAATATGGCTCACAGAAGCTCAGAGAAAATAATGGCAATTTATTTATTTAACAAATTTGTATAACTGCTCCTCTCACAAAAAATGATTTTTTAAAAATTTTCAATCTCCAAAAGAAAATGGTGACATAATTATGATGATAATAATAATATTAAACCGTAGCTATTGTACATCTGTCATTATATTTTAATATCTAACATGATTGACACTGGGCACAGCTGAATTGTTTCATTAAAGTGCAATTTACACCAGATTTTTTGCTGACAGGAAGGACAACATTTACTGCCCCAACAGTCCTATCCTATTCTGCTTCAGCAACAAGGTGATTTGGTGTTTCTTTCTTAATCTTTTAATATAAGAAGATTTAAGGACATCAATTAATGGATTCCCTTGGCTTTTTTTCCTTCTCATCAAGCACCAACTGTTCATCATTAAAACAAGCATAAATTACGATCTAATGATGGTGTGATGGTTGGGGCTGAGGGTGGAGACAAGTTTTGATAGATGGTTAGGGTCATTGATTTAGCCATTTCTTAGAATCTAGTCATGACACATCACACCTACATGGTGAGTTGATGGGTACTGAGTAGCAGCCCTTCATCCCATAGATGATAGTCTGTGCCTGCAGTTGATCCATGAACTAAAGGTTGGCTCTGCTATGAACTGGAGATGAGATATAGGCAATATGAGGAATGGCATGCAAAAAAATGTTATAGGGAACATTGATGTCATGTGATGGGGATGTAAGGATAGGTGTATTGTGGAAATCTGAAATGAATATGGACCTGAGGAATTCATATTTCAATGATGTAAAAATTGTTTCTGTATAATGTCTTTTCTGAACTATTTGATTGTAGTGTACAGTGCTCGCTTCATTATTAGTTTATATCATCCTATTCCATCTTCATGCTTCTCTGAATATACTGGGACTACAAGTTCCTGAATTCTGAGCCAACAGGCAGAGTATGAAATTTTGGAAGACTTGGATGCGATATCAGATTGGGAAAAGCCGCGCCCATTAATTCCCACCACAAAACATCACTTTCACAATAGGGGATTTATTAATTTTAATTTAGTTAAAAATTACATATCACAGTTGCAATCCTACAGGATGAAATATCAACCAGAACCCAATGAGACTTACCTTTCAACTGTAAGACTGCAATATCTGAGCACAGTAGCATTTATTCCTTGGTGATTTTTACCTAGGTTTGTATTGCCTAGGTTTTACCTAGGTTTGTGTGTGATAAAGAGTTAGGACATGAGAAATAAGATGCTAGAATGAATTAATGAGAGTAATATACCAAATCCAACAGCTAATTTCACAGAGATAATGAAGTGATTTATGTGATTTAGACAATAACCAGCTTACAATATACCATGTTCTGATAATATGCATTTTTATTTATATCCAGAAATACAAATGTCAGAATCAAAATACAAATATAAATATTAGACTAGATGCACAGCCCCACCTTTTAACACAAAATTGGATGTGTATGTATCACCTAGGTAGAGCTGCTGGTGACACTAGTGTAAGAAACAAAAGATGCTTGGTTGTGACTGGGAGTGACTGGGTTTTTCTATGGAAAACCCTGTGGGTACTACTAAAATGACTACCTAAGCTAGAATGGCATATTGGCATACTAGTGCTACCTGTATTAATCAAGGCACATTGGGCACAGAATTTAGTTCTCATTTCACTAGAACATCACAAACAGCATTGTTAACGAAGATGAGAAATATAACGTTGAAAGGGAATGAGCTAATTTTTCCCCCAGTTGTCTCACTGGCAGTCTAAATCAAAACAGTTATAAAATAAAGCATAACATAAGCAGCATAATACGGGTCACTGAGATTTGCTTTCTGATTGGATTGCTTAACTTAGTACTGTTGCAATACCTTTTGTATTATGGTAAAGACTTTGCAATGAATATCAAGTTAAAAAAAATGAGAAATTTGATTCTGTAAATTTATTTTTTTCTTAAATTTGTATGCCACCCATCTCAGCTATAGATAAATTCTCTAACCAAGAGTATTTTAAGTATGTTGCTTGGTCATGTCTTAAAAATATATTTTGACTGTAAGTTTATGCTTATTGAACATGCTTTGGCTTTTAGTCTATTTAAAAGTATCATTAATTAATGAGGAGGATATATCAATACGTTCTTCACTGCCTTAATTCTGGTAAATAAATTAAACAATATTTAAGAGAAAAGTAACAGAAAACTTTAAATCTGGTTTGTAGATATACCAGATATATTGTGATTCCTATTATCTTCAGTTACAATGCTAGTTTGAAATGAGGGGAATTTTAAGCCAACATATCTGAAAAATCCTACATTAGAGAAGCTGATCCATCTTTTTCAGTTAGCCATCTACAGAGAAATAGAACTGTATCACCAATTCTACATGAAACCTTTACTAAATGCTCAATGATCCATACTGAAACACAAGAAAGGAGCTGTCTTTCTGGATTTAAGTGAGGTAATCTAGTTCAATATTTTGCTACAAACAGGCTCCAGTACAACCTAGAAATTTATGTAAATGTTTAGATGCATATGATGATGGCTATTCCATATTCTATATTAACAATGTCTCTGAAATGTGAACCTTTGAGAATCCAATCTGGGTCAGTCATCGTGATCAGAGGTTTAGTTTTCTGAGCTTTTGGACTTGTGCTGGAGCCCATCTTCAGGGAACTTCTCTCACATTCTAGTGAAACCGAAGTTCTCTGAGAATGGGTTCTAGCACAAATCTGAAAGCTGGAAAGATCTTGGCCCGTTGTCTGACCCAGATTGTATCCTGGGACACATATATTTGCCACCAGTCATGTGGTGTCTCATTTCATTGTTAGATGTACATAGAAAGATGATCTAGCATCCCTTGGCAATTCATCTGATTTATCTTTGGTATTATCAAGCTTAATATTGTAGGTGATGAAGGAGAAGAATTAGTTCAACATGGATGTAATATTCATTTTAATATTGTTCCTAACAATTTAAAAACCTTTCTCCATAGTATCTGGGGAAAGGAAGGAAGGTAAGCAGATCCAACTCATCTTTCCTAGTCTGGATACATTCTATGTGTTTGGAATTCAACTCCCATATTTCTAGGTAATTGTCTTGACAACTAGAGACTCCTGAACTTTGAAACCCACAGATTCAGCTTGTGCACTTTGTGAATAATCAGAAAAATCCTCCAGGACTTACAAGAATTATTATTATATAGCACAAGATAAACAAAGTTTTTTTTCCAGGAAAAACTTCCAGGTAGTAGTGTTACATATGTTAGTGAAGTTTTGTTTTGTTTTACATATGTTAGTGAAGTTTTGAATTGTAACTTTAAAAAATTATAGCTTGATTCTATTAGGCTCTATGAGAAGAGCATTTCTGATATGATTAGGTAAAGAAGTCACAGCATGGAAAGTGACATCTTATTAGCACTGAAATCAAACACTAGCACTGTTGGTTGCCTTCAGCTCCTCCTTTGGCACAATATGCCATAAGATCAATTAGAAGATTACATCAATGCTACAGTGAAGGCATAAGGAAAGCCTCCCTCTTTTGTGATGGATGCACAATGCAGAGACTTGGGAGACTGTAATAGAAAAGAACTGGGCTTCAATTCTGCCAAAGAGCATATTTCAAGATATAGCTTACTTGCTTGTAATGTGTTTAGTATACTTGCCTAGCCACACATTTGTTTTAGCAATGGAATTTGTTCCATATGCAAATATTGTAGTAAGTTGTTTAATTCACTTTTTTTAAAAAAAAATGGAAATTCTTTGGAACTTTTTGCAAAACTTGTGAATTTAAAAAAGGATTTGGGTTTGATAGTTTGCTTTTGCTTTTTTATTTTGCATCTATAAAAAGTCTGAAATAAGAGCAAAACAAAACTTAACTCTTTAACTCAGATGTAACATAAAGAAAGGCTATGTAAAGTAAGAGTAAAGCATTTTAGTGTTTGGGACATGGCTATAGCACCATTTAATTAGTGTAATTTCCTTAGTAGTTCATTAAAATTAAGGGGGCAACTGTATTTTTACTCTAGAAAGTTATGAGTTCCAGACAGACTCCTATATCTACAGGATATTGTGTAGTGCAATTAATGTTTAATAGTCTTTATGAATTAACCTGATTTTTTTAATTTACTGGTGGGGGGGAGAGAGCATTAGATTAAGACCTAAAGTCAGGATTGAACAGGTGAATCTAGTAAAGCTGTGAGTACTTCTACAAGGCAGTAAGTGCTCAACAAATGCTCAATTTGATAGTATGACTATAGACAGCTTATTTGAAAAGTCACAGTGGATCAGACTTGTACATCTTCAGACTAAGTATTCTTTCCTTTTTGTGTTTAACTGTGGGGGACCAGCTTGTTGATTTGGAACATATGCTATATAAAAAAGAATAAATGAATAAACAAACATTAACAGTCAAACAAACAGAGGCTACCAATATTACTTGAAGGCATTAATTGCATATAAAGACAACTTCCTTAATTCTAGTCTGAATGACAGACACAATGCTGGCTGGGATGATGGAGAATATGCTTCAATTCATTTCAGAGTTATCAGATTGGAGAAGGATGAAGTAGGTTAAGATCATTTACTTACAAGATACTCAACAGCTGTGGATAAGGAAAGAAAAAAAGCCTGATACAAAAAAATAATTGGATCCTTAACTTGCACCAATAATCAACAACTGTGCTGTATGAAAGCCACATTCTAGATTATGTTAATTGGCAGAGAAAAAAATGAACCCTTCGATGTCAAGTTTAATGTGCAGAATTTATTAAATTCATGACAATAATCACATTAACGCTGTTAAATTTGGTTTTTGTTCTGAGGTCATCCACTTTTTCTGACCACCTTTTGGACCATGTCTTCTGGTATACCACTCAATGGCAAGTGTGATCAAGAAAGATTCACCATGCCTTTTTTAGAGAAAGATATTCCAATCATGGCATCATCTTCCTGCTCATTGGGGGCCAACACCAAGCTTTGAAAGCTTTCAGACCAGCTGAAGACTTGTCAGTGTTAATTACTCTTGCCATGGGGTTTTCATTCCTGCTATCCTTTATTATGGTTTTAAGCTGTAATAATATATTTTTATCTTGATACCACAAGATTGCTTATTAATGATGAAAATTAGATGCTTTATGTTTGATTATGTACTATCAACTCAGTATTGATTCCTGGTGACCACATAGACAAATTTCTAAATAAATAGCATTAATAATAAAAAGGGATCCTCCACATTGTGTGTGTGTGTGTGTGTGTGAAATACAAAAATAATAAAATCTAAAGCCATTATTATATAAGGAGCCTTTATAAATTAATTCAAAAGTTTCATAATTTGTTTCCATCTGCTCAATTGCGGCTGGTTATACCCCTCAAGGAAAAATGTTTCATAAGACAATAAAAATATACAATACTGGCTTTCAGTTGCATTTTTGTGAAATAATAGCACTTAGCTCACAGATCACTGTCCTAAAACTTGCCTTTTAGATGCTAAAAAAGAATAATTCATGTTGGCAATTGAAGACCTCAAAAAATGTTCATGGAATAGCAAGCTACTTCTAAAAATAAATAAAGGACAGGGAAACAGGTTGAGCATAGTAATTCAAAAGATAAGCAAAGAAATCAGTAGCAAATTCATCTTAGGTTCATTTAGAATATAAATATTTTTTAGTTGGAAAGAAAGTTAGTATAGGAAATTTTGTGTAGTAATTCAGGGTAGAGGTTATGGTATTATAATATCCCTCACTAAGTTTTTAATTTAAACAGGAAAATTGAAATAACAGAATGTGTTAATTATACAATAATAGGGCTACCAGATCTGGACTGCAATCCCTTGGATGTCCACTGGATGACTGCAGAGTGTTGCAGAAAACCCAAGCTTTTTACTACCACCTAATGGTTCCCTGTTTTTTTTTTTTTTTGTTCAGATCTAACAGTGTTCTTGGGAAGTAGGGAGAATAGAGCTTTGATTCTGCTGAAGAAAAAGAGTTGATTGCTCTGCAAATATAAATCACTTGCCATACAACCAATGGGATTGAAATATGGATTCCATCCATGAGTTAATCAGAAAATGAGGAATGTCAAGTCTGAAAATGAGGAACATCACCGACTGTGTATGGCTACACATTTTGATTGGCACTGCTCAACAAAAGACAACTGCACTCATATGGCCCCTGAAAGATAATAAAGAGTGAATTTGCTACTTTTCAACACTCCTTAGGAAAAAAAAATATTTTCAAAGTATTTTGAATCCCAAAATTAGCTTGTGAATTATGTGTAACCTGTCTATAATTGATTGTAGAAATCAAGAAAGAAAATCTTTATATCATTCACATTAACCAAGTCATATACAAAATAGTTTTGTTAATTTAATATGACTGCTTTGATTCCAGAGGTTGGGAGGGAGGGCACTAAGATTTTGAGCACAACTTTATTTTCTGTTTGATTTTATCAAATGTCTTGTTTAGATGATATACAATAGAAAGTGAGCAAATATACAAATCCTATCCTATGAAATATGTGTACTGGTTATATATGTTATAAAATTGCACAAAAAGTATGCCATTTTTTTCTACTGTGTGACAATTCTCAGCAATTATTCTACCTAGGTATATCATCTTTCCAGTTAATTTAAACAAATTAAGTTTGCAGTATCCTAAAAAGATAGTCCAATCCTGATACCAACAAGCAGTAAACTCAATTTAACTTCACTAGCTGAGGGTTTACTGGATTCCTTGCCAGAAAATTACTCTCATATTTACATAGGCCATCAGTTTAATACCGTAGTTCTTTGTTTTCGTAACAGTGCCTTGTGTGAGTTTTACTATATATTCTTTTAATTAAGCACATCTTTGTGGGAAAACTGCACTTTGATTCTTGAAGTTTTATAAAAATTGAGAGGAAATGAACTTGAAAAAAATTCTGATATCTATATTTAAGTTGAAAGATTTCAACGTCTGCTAATAAATTATCTGTTAATTTTTTTCATCTAAAATAAACAAGTATAGTTTTGGAAAGCTTTTGGTAAAATTTAGTACATTTTTTAAATCCAGCACTCTTACTGAATTAGCATTTACAGTTCTGAAGCATTACCTATTAAAACTGTATTTAGAATATGTAATAGACAGTAGAAGCATTTTTTTCAGATCAAATCATTGGTCTAGCTAACTGCCATGTTTTAATAACAGCAGATCTCTGTGTGGTTCAGATAGATCGTTTCAGCTGTATCTGAAAATGCCCAGAATTGAAACTTATATCCTCTTTGTAAAAAACACATTTTACTACCAAACAATAATACTTTTCTTTTCCTTTGATATTAAAATTCATTTCTTTGAACAAATAAATTCTTAATACTGAGTTCCAAGAGAAAATGAGACAATATAGAACAAAATGAAGTGTGTGCATGGTACTTAAATATTTGGAGCAAGTAAATGAGTCCTCAGGTTGTCAGTGAAAAAAAAGGCATTAGATGGTGTCAGAGTTACACTTTTAAAAATACTGTTATGCTTAGAGTTTGAGAAGAGATAGGGAGACAGTTTGAGAAGAGGCAGGGAGAGCAAACTTGTTTTTAACAGTAGCTATACTGTTTGCAGTAGAAATACAAATAAATAAATAAATAAATAAATAATCAAATCAATAAATAACCATTGAGACATTTACATTAGCCTTCTAGAATTGGGCTTGTCTATAATGAATATTTTACACCAGAGAAGAATGTATTATTTTCAGGAATTTAATATCTGAAATGTGTTCCAAAAGTACAAAATACATTTCCAGTTTAAAATCTCCTAGTTAAAAAAAAAGTCCTAGTGATTCTGCATCACTACATTTTTTAACTGAACTCCCAATATCTCATCTTCTTGCCATCCTTAAGGCTCCTATAGATCTGGTAAGAACAAAAGCCACTGTTGTGCCAATCCAAAGATAACTTACCAGGCGAAGATACTAACAACAAGCACTTCCGCAGTCATTTAAATGGAAGAATCCAGTTCACAAGTCAAATGGTGCAACAATAGGATGTGCAATTTAACCTACACAGAACAGTGATTGAGGCACATGGATTTTAATTAGCACAGATACAGTAGATCTTATTCAGGCTGGAACTAGAGGGCTTTTTCACCCTGAAAATATCAGTGAAAACAAATAGTAAATTATGGAAGAAATTAACCTAGCTTGGAATGAATCATACCTTTCCACTACTATTACATAGAAAGTCATCTTACACAGTACCAAAAGCAAAGTAAGCATTGCAAGAGTATTATTCCAGAAATAAATTGGTTTCTTGAAGTATTTGCCCAATATGTGGAATATTAAATTCTGTGTTTAAAAAAACAAAAAAACCCAACAATTTTGTGAAAAACAAACGCAAAGATTTTTTTTTGAAATCATGCCTTTTCATCTCAGAAGAAGACCAGAGAGAACATCCTGAAACCTGTGAAGTGAATGAGAGAGAGAGAGACTTTTCCTTGAACTCAGATCCTCCTCAAAACAAAGTTGTGGAGAACTTGTACCAATACAAATTTGCTTCCAGAACAAGTTTAAAAGACAGAAATAACGTAAGAATGACTATTCGAAACATCCCTATCTTGCTTATCTGTATGCTACATAGTTAACTGTAACCCAAAGAAAACAGCAATTTCTCCATTGTATGAGAACAATTAAGATAAACATTGTTACATGATCGTGTCAGATGTAGTTAGCAAAAAACCTCAAATAAGTGACTTTTTTTCCTTTTAGACAAAACAATCAATAAAAACGGCTTTTTCTTGAATGAGAAAAAGTAAGGTGATCTTTCAGCTTTCGAATGAAACCATTCAGGATCTGTCTTTCCACATATTCCCCATCCCAAAGAAATAAGAAAAACACAGTTTTCTTCACTGTTTCTAGAGATAGAGGTATCCAACCCAGTAGACCAGGTTAAAAAGCAGGAACGACGTGGGAAAAAAGACTCTGGAATAAGAGTCGAGTTCTAAGATGTCTATGTGTATCCGCCCTTTCCTCCAGGAACCTGATTTGCATTCTTCGTAACAGCAGAAAAAACTCTGACAGTCTTTCCCATCCAGACACTCATAGATACAATTGTCTTCAAATTCTTGCCAGTACATGGCATTGTTCAGTGCGATGACTGTAGGGGGAGGTCTCATCTCTAACACAGAGTAATTCTGCAGAAAAAAAGACACAAAGAGGTTGTACCATGGCAACAATAGAAGTCTTGAAGTTTCCTAAAATAGGGAATCCAAAGAAACCATGTTGCCCAGCTTTCCTTTGACACTTTACATGTCAAGATAAATGCATCTGAATGTCACAAAGCAGTGGTGAGTGGAAGTAAGTGTTGGCAGATGCAGTATCCAGCACAATTTTTTTCTGGAGGGCACTCAGGTGTAAAAGGGCTTTCCCTACTTGCATACCACTATGAAAGAGACATAAAATGATATCTATTTTCTGCCATGTTCCCATGAGCTTTTCTTCACCTTGGTTTCAGTGTACAGGTGAGTCAGATGCATGCCAGATTTTCTGTGCTGGTATTAAGGAAATATTTTGCCTCTTAATCTACCTCCATGCATGGGGAACCTCAAAGTATATAAAATGAATTAGGTTTTGCCATACATTCAGAAGTGGTATTCAGCTGGTTTGGAGTGGTTCAGGCAAAGCAGTAGTGGAAATTTTGAGCAATTCAGAAAACCAGCAAATACCACCTCTGGTTGGCTCCACCCTCCTGCCCCCATTGTTCCCTGTTCTATATTCCCTTGTTTTTTAGCTCAGCTGATTTACATGGCAGAGCGAATTGCTGTGCCTCAGCTGAGCTAAAACACAGCTCACCAGCGCTGACATCGAGGGTGGTCTTTGAGTGCTGTGCACGTGTGCAAGGCACACTCTCATAGAAACAGTAGGAAAAGATTTGGAATCCCACCACTGCATACATTTCCCTTTATTGACATCAAGCAGTGATTGGAAACAGACACGGAACAGGGGTGGGCAAAGTCTGAAACAAATATTGTGTTGGAATAATGTTTTGAACTCAACAGTGGGGAAAAACCCAAAGGCAATTTTGCTGATTTCCCATGTGAAATGGTAAGGAGAACATATAGATTTAAGATGCACTATGATGGCATGCTTCTTAAGACTGAGTAATAATAATAGTTTAATTAAAACTATAATGGTATTTAATATATGATGTTTATAAATAAAATACCTAAGTTTTAAAATATTCTTACTCACCATCATGTGACCAAAGCTGACATCAGGCAGCTCAAATAAATAAAAAAGTAAAGTATAAGAACACAAGTTATAAAACAATACATTTATAAAATATTTTAATTATTAAGGAAATCATAAAAGATTCCATAACAACACAATTTTATTTGTATCTACTTTGAATAATTCCATTCATTCAGAAAGTTTACTATTGAGTAAACATGAATAGAGTTGCCTTAACTTATCCCATTTATTTCTGATAAGTGTCCACTTTATACAACAAGATCCAAGTAAACATATATGCTTTACCTTTTCATGGATATCATGGGGAAATGCTTAATTTAAATTGCAATCTTCAACTCAGCAGAGCAAGCCATATGATTCAGCTGCAGCTGCAATTACCACAAGGGAAAAGGTGGTTCCCACCAACCTTTCTGTAACTCTAACACCAATACCAGTCCTAATCCTAACCTTGTATTGATTTCAAGTAGAAGTGAATTTTCAAATACCGATTTCTTGTTTACAGAACATAAATGAATATATTCTCAGGGATTTAAAACAAAGTAACTATTTTTTTGAGATAACAGGGAAGTGATTATGGGAGAATATTGATTGCAGAAAATATGACTTCAGCAACAGAGTGGTCAATGCCTGGAAGGCACTACCTGACTCTATTATTACATCTTCAAACCCCCAAAACTTTAACCTTAAACTGTCTACTGTTGACCTCACCCCATTCCTAAGAGATCTGTAAAGCGTGGGCATAGGCACACCATCATGCCTACCATCCCTGTCCTACTGTCCCCATTTATTTGTACCCATTTCATTCTCACTCATGTTTATTCTTATACCTATTATTTTGTAAATGATTGACAAATCAAATCAAATAAAAACAAAAATAAATTCTACTAGTTCAAACAAAGAAACAAGGTTTGTATTATAGGTTCTAGTTAGCTGAAAAACTGTCACATTTTGCAGTATTGTATTATGGGGCTTTAATAACCTGGTCATTTCTATTTGTATGAACATCAATACCAATTAAGTGTCTGCTAAACTTTATTTGGAGTTAGTTGTGAGGAATCTCACAGTCATGTTTTATAGAGGTGGAAAGGTTGCAGCGAGCAGGAAAATAATAGAAATGTACCAGGCTATACATTTATGAGCAAAGCCAGGAATTTGTTGCTTTTCTACTTTTAAAATATTTTTTTTGTTTTAAA
Source organism: Thamnophis elegans (assembly GCF_009769535.1). NCBI lineage: Eukaryota > Metazoa > Chordata > Lepidosauria > Squamata > Natricidae > Thamnophis > Thamnophis elegans. The sequence continues at coordinate 31,627,271 of NC_045551.1, forward strand.
ACTATATTAATGTTGATATATCCCATGAGGATTATATGAAAAAAACAAAAAGACAGTTATTGTTGGTTATTCAATGGAACAATCCTAAATGATCAGGAATATATTAAAAGAGTTAATCAGGAATTGAGATTTTTCTTCAAAGAAAACTGGCCAGGAGACACATCCATACAAAACTTATGGGATACAACTAAGGCATTTATAAGAGGGGTCACAATATCGGCTACAGCTAGGGGGAAAAAATTGAGAATCAAAAAATAAGAGAGTTGAAAGAAAGATATAGAAATTTAGAGAGTGAACTTCAAAAGAAACCACAAAATAGAAGTATAAAAGGAAGTATGGAATTGATTAAATATGAATTGGCTATATTTGAAAAAGCAAAATTAGCACAGTCTATAAAAAAAGCAAAACAAAATTTCTTTGAGAATGCAAATAAACTGGGGCGGTGGCTATCCTATAGACTGAGGAAGCAGAAGCAAGAGAATTGGATCAATAAATTACAAGATGAAAAAGGCGAGATCTGCTATCAACTAGAGGAAAAGAAAACAATTACCCAAGAGTTCTATGAACAATTATATAGAGAAAACCAAGACTATACAAAGGAAGGAATACTACAATATCTGGAAAAGTCTGATCTGCCAAAGATACCAGAGGAAATAAATGATATGCTCAATGAAGAAATTAAAACATCAGAGATAATTGAGGCCATACAAAGACAAAAGAATAATAAAGTTGCAGGGCTGGATGGACTGCCAGCAGAAATATATAAAGAATTCCAGGTTATACTTGTTCCAATGCTGTTGGAAGTTTATAATGCTGTGTTGAAAGAGGCGAAGACACCATTATCATGGATGGAGGCTAACATTGTATTATTATGTAAAGTGGACACAGATCAGATGTTTATACAAAATTACAGACCAATCTCACTGCTAAATGCAGATTACAAGATTTTTGCTCTGATAATAGCAGAACAGTTGAAAAAATTCCTCACATTGTTCATCCACACAGATCAAAATGGATTCCTCCCCAAAAGACAAATTAAAAACAATATGAGAATTATGCTGGACATTCTCGAATATTATGAAGTGCATAATGAAAAACAGGTTGCACTATTTTTTCTCGATGCCCAAAAGGCATTCGACAATGTGAACTGGGAATTTTTTCATCAACAATTGGAACACATGGAATTTGGAGATAAATTTATAAACACAATTAGCGCAATATATACAAATAAAAAAGCCAAAGTAATAATTAATGGTGAATTAACGCAAAGTATAGCAATTCAGAAAGGTACAAGGTAAGGTTGTCCCCTATCCCCGCTGCTGTTTATATTAACCTTAGAAGTTCTAGCTAGGAATGTACGTAAAGAGGAACAGGTAAAGGGACTAGAAATTGAAAAGGAACAATTTAAGTTACAGGCTTTTGCGGATGATCTAGTTTTCGTGTTAGAGGATCCTAAAAAGTCTGGTATGAAACTTTTTGAGGAATTGACAGAGTATGGGAAAGTAGCGGGTTTAAAGATAAATATGACAAAGACTAAAATGCTGGTTAAAAATATGACATCCAAATTGAAAGAGGAGTTAACGAAGAAATTGGGTATCCAAATTGTCAAAAAAGTCAAATATCTAGGTATACATTTATCTGTGAGGTGTGTGTCCATCAAAGAAGACAACTATACTAATCTGATCAATAAAACTAAGACAGACTTAAAAATGTGGAAAAACTTACAATTGTCCCTGATTGGTAGGATCGCAGTCATAAAAATAAATGTACTACCAAAATTTCTTTTCCTATTTCAGAATATTCTCATTAAATTAGAAAAAGGTTTTTTTTAAGGAAGTGAATGTATGGTCGCTTTGACTTCACGGTACTGCATTGTTTTAAATGTAAAAATAATAAAAATATATTTTTTAAAAACCCCATTGATTGATAATATGGCATCAACCCATTGTTGAGTCTCATGGTCAATGTTAGTATTATTTACAGATTAAAGTTTTGCAAGAAACTAACTTCAAAATAATGCAATTGTTTCTAGCAGTTGGACTTAAGATTGAATAAAATCATTGTAGAATTTAAATGCAAGGTTGTCAGTAGAAGCATGACTAAACTGAACAGTTACTACCTTTAAGACCAGACCCTTGTTACTCTGATGATCCACTGTCATTATTGTAATTTATGAATTTGTTATAATTAATTCAATATTTCATAAGGCATGATCATTTTACATTAGATATACAGATCCCTGAATTCCTGTATAGTACACTAAAATACTAGAGGTATTTATCAATGAATCATATTTATACAGCTCCACATCTCATGAATATCACTTTCAGTTGGGATAAAATGAAATAGAATAAAATAAATGTGAAATTCTGTGCATTTCTAGTACAAAGAACACTTACAATATATTCCTCTTATTAGACGGCATTAGCCAAAGTGTTTGTTTAAGGTCTAAATCCAATTAATTACTAATCTCTGTGATAATGCAGAAGAATTGTGCTGCATTTTCAATAGGATTTTATCTTACCGACTTTTTCTTTTTTGTACAGTGTGGCTTCCTGCAACTTGAGTAGTAGTTCAGGGTTGCATACTCCATCAAAGCGGCAAAGACAAATAAGAAGCATACGGTCACAAAAAGGTCCATTGCAGTGACATAGGAAACACGCGGCAAGGAATTTCTTGCAATGGTGCTCAGCGTTGTCATGGTTAATACTGTGGTGATACCTGGACAACAAAACATACTTTTCTTGTAATATTTCCAGAAATGCAGCTATCGTCAATTTTTAGAACAAAACCTTACTTTATTAGAGTATGAGTTTTGTTAGACTGTAACCTGGATTCCTTAAGGAATTAGATCTTTTGGAATTTCTGTTCCTGATGATATCTCTTGGATAATGAGCATTTTTGCATTATACTGTCTTTCATATTTTATATTCTTCAATTATTATGAAGATCTTTAAATGTTATCAAATCCCATTACAGCATATTTCATAAGATCACACTTGATATAGAAAAAATATTCATAAATCACCACCCAATTTCATATTTGGTTTTAAAAGACATCATCTGAATTTTAAACTGCTGTATAGCTACATTTAGAAATATTATTGGTAAGCTCACAAGAATTGAGATGCTTCAATAATATAGACAGAAATCTGCAATCCCTCCATGCCAAAAGAGTTAGTTATATCATTGCACCTTAATGGAAATGGATGGATTCATCAACACCACCCTCATTGAACTGATTGTTGCAATTAAAAAAAAACGGAAATGAATGAGTGGGGAAAAATCTGGAAAGAAAAAAATAGACATATAGAATATAGTATACCAGTAGTATTTTATTTTTGACCGCAATTGAACCCAAAATTTCCATTGCTAAGCAAGACAATTGTTAAGTGAATTGTGTCTCTTTTTATGAACATTTTTGCCATACCTGTTAAGGGTTAGGTGGATTATGTGGCTGTTAAGTGAATCTGGCTTCCTCCACTGACTTTGCTTGTCAGAAGCTAGCTGGGAAAGTTTCAAATTGTGACTCCCAGACACTGCAACTTCATAAATACATGCCGATTACTAAGAGCCCAAATTTTGATCACGTGACCATGAAATGCTGCAATGGTCATAAGTGTGAAAAAGGGTCCTAAGTCACTTTTTCCAGTGCAGTTGTAACTTTGAATGATCACTAAACAAATGGTTGTAAGTTGAGGACTACCCAGGATTGGGTTCCGGCAGTCACTACTGCCTGTTCGCTCATTGGCGTTCTGCGTGCGCTTGATGCATGCTGTGTGTACGTCTGCAATGTAATAAAAATTGCTCTGAGCATGTAAAGAAACAAAAAACAAGATGGCGGTGCCTATGATGCTACCTGAACTGGTTTGGGAGCATGGCAGGCCTGGGTTGCTGCCAGTTCCAACGAAAACAGGCTGCCAAACCACTACCAGTTCGGCTGAACCGTGCCGAACCGTAGGAACCTACCACTGGGACTACCTGTACTTTTCTGTGGCTGAACTCTTAACATTTGAAAAACTTATCAAGGAAGCAAATGAAAGAAAATATTTTTTTGGAAGCTTCAGGAACTGCAGTATACACTTCAATAAATTATTTGACATCTCTGTTCTCTGCTCATTATTTTTTCCCCTGTGCATTCTTTATTACAACATACCCTGTATTGCAAATTAAGAGTTTGCTAAAGTGGATGAAATCTTTAATTCATACAATTGGAGCACGTTCCCAGCATTTTTAAAATTAATATCATCAGATGCATTAAATTTTACAGCAATGGATCATAACTGAATTAAGAGAGTGAAATCCAGAACTTTTTTGGGGCCAGTAAATTTCCCTATTCATTCTAGTTAAATAACATTAATTAACTTTCACAAGTAATTCACTAAGTAATATTAAGGTTATTTTCATCAGCATGCTAAATTGCAGACAAATGTCTCTTGAAATATATTTGGAATCAGGCATTATTTTACTATTTCTGTTGAAATACCCCCCCCCCCTCCCACTGCAGCTATGTGGAACAAACAAGGTGAGTCAATGACTCTACACAGGAGAGTAAAGGATAGTGTTTTACAGCAAAATTCTTACATCTATGCATCATTTCTGTATTTCTATATTGATTAATGTAATTTGTTTATTGCCTGAAACCTATTGTGATTTCTTAAAATCATAACATCCATAACCAACTTAATTTTGCAACTCAATAGTACAAATTATAAACTGAAGTAATTCAGTATGGTCTTGTTAGTTATAACTAGTCTCCAAATTAGTCTCTGGAAGAACTATAAATTATGGTGGTTTGGGAACACTACATGGGTGGGTAATATGTATATTTTAAGGGAACAAGTCTTTCCGAAAGAGTGGCAGGTATATTTGACAGAGATAGAAATCCTTAGTGGACACTCCCTAATTATCCAGTAGGATGGCCAGAAACTAATGGGGAAAGGCAGTCTCTAAAATATCTAGGCTCTGAGCTGCATAGAATGTCATAGATAGCAATCAGTAACTTGACTTGCATGCTGAAACTTTTAAATAATCTGATGCAGCAAAGAAGCATGATAAAAATATGACAAAGCGACTAAACACATGCATTACTGCATTCTGGACCAGTTAAAATTTCCACATAATCTTCAGTGATAGCCCATGTATAGCAAGTTAGAGTAATCTAATTACTCAAAAAAAGATGGTAAGGGTCTGGATGGCTGCCTTCAGTGTACTGTGTTCCAGGTAAAATTGCAACTGACACAGAAGGTGCAACTAGGCAAAAGCTTTCCTTGCCATGGTATTTAACTACACTTGGAGCAAGAACCAGGAGTCCAGGACTCCCAGATTGCAAGTCTGCTGATTTGACTTCTTTCCCATGCAACCATTATGCAGATCCACATCACTGGCAATCCTTTGGTGGGTCCAAAACCAACATGGTAGAAAGTAGGTAGAATTTGAAAATAACACAAAGATTTGCTGGAACTAGGCACAGGGTTGTGAGAAATTTCATATAAGAAGATTTTGCTCAGCTCTTGAGAACATTGCTTTCACAGCAATGTATATCTTATGTTTGTAAGCTTATACCTGAAATATATAAAATCACAAGGAGGAAATTGCTTTTCCATAGTGCATATTGTAAAGACTTTTCCATTTCTCTGAGTCAGCCAGAGGAGGGCCATGTTTAGCTCATGTAGAGAACTCTGAATCTCAAACAAGTTATTATTATTTTATTGGAAATAAGTCAATGACCTCCAATTTAGTTTCACTCAGTGAGAACCTTTAAGTTTTGAAACAGTAGGTGAGATCTTTGAAGAGTATTACTGAGTAGGAAGTGCAGGAAGAAGATAGTTTTAAGTCGGTGATCTGCTGTGAAGCAACATATGCACATTTGCAGTACACATATTGTTTCTTCACTTTTCCTTTATAAAATCCCTTGCCTTCTCTTAGGAGATTGTGAGATTGTCAAAGGAAGCTTACATATGATGAAAACACATTGGGTCTGGTTCATATTAGTGGGTAAGAAGGTTTGCTTCAGTGGAAAAAAGCTATAAGTAGTAAAATTACAGAAAAAGAGCATTAGCTAGCAGGAAGCAAATATTTGGAACATCAGGTAGCCACTTACTCCAGTTATCACCATCTTGTCATGCAGTGCATGGAAGGTAATGTTGCAGATTTGTTTAGCTGCTAATACATTTGAAAACTACTAAGTTTCATGACTATCCTATACAGTCCATGCCCTGTTGACCAAAGCATTTGATGCTAAACATGGAAATTCAAGGCAGATGAAGATGAATGTGTTCATAGCTGTCAAAAAACAAATTGTTTAAGAATATTGCTACTCAAAAGAGTCACAACAAGAATCAAATTAATTAGGGGGTCGAAAAAGGGTCATAGATATTCTCATTGCATGCCCCAGTAGGCCACGTTTTTCTATATCGAAAAATAGTCTCGGAAAATACAATATATAAGCATTGGTGTAAATCTCTTTCTGTCTAGATATATTCAGATAAGTGTTTATTGAGAATTAATAACTCCTTGTGTAAAAGAGGCTGTTTGATAAACTGATCTCTAATAGAACTCTAGTCACTTTTTTAGAATACTCCCATAACAGAAAGAACATTGAAAACTGAGAAATATTCTCTATTAGTCCACAGAATTCTGATCAATAGGGTAAGGGATATTTTTTAAAAACATTTAACATGTTAGGTATGCCAGGAACTAGGATCACAGTAGGAAGTTTCCAGTGAGCTTGGAGAAGCCAAATTTGTTTTAGAAGTACCAAAATTTTTAAAGGGTTAGGGTCCCACAAAAGTTTGGGAAAACACTATATAATGATCATGAAATGCTGACTGCTAGAGAAAAGGATTGAGATCAGGGTTAGGTTAGGATTCTTAAAAGCAAGAAAAGGAGTAAAAAAAACCTGACTGGTTGTCTAGTTAAATTATTGATGAACAATGGTGTTCATACCCTTTATAAGAACCTATGTATTTAACCTAATATTATGATTGCACAAATAATATATATTTAAAAACACTGTTCTTTTCCACCCCATAATCTTCTGTTCAGCATCCAACCTGAAGTAAAGTTGTGATGAACACATGTCTTCAAGCAAAAACAAAGAAAGCCCAGCTTTCCAACCTTTTGAAAAAGCATCTTTGGGACAACCATGACATGGATGACTGAGAATCTCCATAGACATTTCATGCTAAATTTGGGGAGATGGGGCTAAGGAGAAGTTTAGCACATATCACTTTGGATACTGTAGAGTGATCAACAACAGTGGAAGGAAAGCTAAGAAGATGCAAAAACTGAGAGATTAATAGTAGAACGCCAGGAAAATGATATGAGAATTAATCTTTCAAATACTTCTGCAACCAGGGGCTGGGAACCATGAATAGGGGAATTCTTGCAAAGTATAAACATTTGTTAGCATGATTATCAAGTGAAATAAAACAATTATTCATTGGAGATACATTAGAAAGGATCCTCAGCAGGCTGAGGAATGAATAAAATATGTAAACCCCAGTTATCTTACCTAGGGCTGTTCTTGCTGGTGTAGCATCTTTCTTAATCCAAAATGATACCCAGGATAGGACAACAGTTAATATACAGGGAATATATGTTTGAATAGTGAAGTATCCCATTCTTCTACTTAACTCGAAGTATATAGTCATGACTATATAATCACCTGCAATAATAAAAAATTGATATCATTGGAAATGTAATTAAAGCAAATAAATAATATTCCCACAACCATCTGTAGTGTTAACCCTGAGTCTCAGCATTGCCTGATTACAGAACCCCTTATATCTCTGATGGCAAGATCAATAGGCTGGAGGGCCAAGTGTTTTCAAATTCATAGACATTTTGATATAGTTTTCTTGGCAACAACGCGGAACTGGTTCAACAATCCTGAGATTTCCCAAAGCACTGTTAAACAGATCTGCCCTGCTGACCTTTGTTAAGAATTTTCAAATTCATTCTCAATGGACTATATGGTGGAAGTAGTTTACTTCTCTATACTGCTGAAAAATAAGAAAAACTTACCAAGTCTACTCTGTGCCATAGTGGTACAAAGAAAATAGCACACATGGAGGACAGTGGTGTAATTGATGGGTAGCACAAAAAGAACTACTGTCTTCATATTAAATGCACCAGAGGTTATGGTATTTGTACAGATACACCTGTCTAATGGACGGATCAATCGATCAAACAATCAATTCAGAGCTATGAAATTTGTAACAGTCCCAATGGGATGTACATAAAATGCAAGTTCTGGATTCATAAAAATAAATATTGGCTCCTGCCCTCTGAAGCATCTTATCTCCAGAGGTGAGATTGGCTCTCATCCTTCTGATGTTTTGAAATAGCCTCTAGACCTGGCTCTCTAAACCCAATGGGAGAACTTCATACTGGAGTGGTTAATGAATTAAATCCTCATCCCATCTCCCAACAACATGTGTGTCTAGCTTCCACTTTTCCCAACTGGTTTTGATGGTTTGTAATTTTTAATGACCTTATCTACTGCTTGCCATGACTGTTGATTTTAATGTATTTTCTGATTTAATATTTTATGCTGTAAGCCACCCAGAATCATTGGATATGAGATGGGAGGCAAATCCGTTTCCTAAATAAATAAATAAACATAACCAAAACTGTGGGGAGAGGGGGAGAAGATAGATTCTATAAGAATTTCAAATAGTCTTTTAAATTAAAGACATAGAGTTAACAAAGTGTAGGAGACTAATCAAAGGGATAGAGTTGAGAGTGAACATCCAGGGTGGGAAATTTGATATTTCTTTTGACATTTAGTACAATTACTCTATGTAGTAAGTAGTCTCTTGTATTATGAGGACAGTATGAATTATAAGGGTTATATCATAGTCAATTTGTGCAGAATGAATCTATGTCACTCATAGCTATTCTGAGTTGAAAATCATTCTAATTGTGCCAGAAAACTTCCCACTTGAAAGATATATTAGCTGTGTAGAGAAGTTCATGCTCAGTATGGTTGTTTGATCCTTGTACATCTTAGATGATATCAAAGTTAGCAAAATAGGGAATGTGAAAAAGAAAAAATGTTTCATTTATTAATTAGGTAGCTAATTATAAATCAATTGATTATGGAAGCAGATTTAAATATCAATAATTAAATATCAGCTTTAGTTGTGCTCCTTTGGCAGGTCACTTCCAGGCATTTATTGGGTTATAAAGTTGCTTATATCCATTTAATACTGAATTTAGAACTTGCTCTGTGACAGAGATCTCTCTGGTGAAATAGTTCCTTCTGTGGTAGCATAAATGAATGTGATAATTCTCTTTCATCTTTCAAGAAGATTTTCTTCAGAATTATCACCGGAGTCTGTGAAAAGTTTTATATAGAAGTGTATAACATTTTCCTTCTTATATGAAAAACATCTTGCAATATTTCCTGGTGGTGGTGGTAGTAGTAGTAGTACAGTGTTTCCCTGAAAATATGACAAGGTCTTGTACTGGGCCTTATTTTTGAGGAGGTCTTATTATTTTTAAGGTACAGGAGGCAGCGAGCGTGGTCATCTCATGGCTGCTGCTGTGTTGTGCTGCTGCTCGTCAGCTGGATGCTTTTCAATCAAAGCACTGCTCAGCTGCAGGAGTAAATGGAGGTAGGTAAGGAGTGTGGCACAAGGCACAACCAGAGAAAATGGTGGAACCAGCTGCACATGTGTTTAAATATTTTTGGGGTAGGCTTATTTACAAGGGGGGTCTTATGCGCTCAAAAGCCCAATTGGGCTTATTATCCAGAGATGTGTTATTTTCAGGAAAACAGAGTAGTAGTAGTAGTAGTAGTAGTAGTAGTAGTAGTAGTAGTAGTAGTTAGTAGTGGAAGTTCTTTAATATTTACATAAAATATCTAGGTCAGTAGTGCTCTCCTAATATTTTGGACTTCAACGCATCCAACATTTTGGCTAAAAGCAAGGAATTATAGATGTTAATGTTTAAAACTAAAAGTTTTCTCCATTTATATAATTGAGTAAATCTCTAGTCTTTATGAATCATTGTGCCCATTAAAAATCCAATTAGCTACAAAGGCAGAGCCATAGATTAAATATGGATAGAGTTCTGAGTATTGTTTCATCAGCAGTAGTTGATTCACCAATTGTGCTTGTTAGTGGAGGAAAAGTGACTATAGCAATTACCACTGTATTTTATCTGGGTGTGACTCATAAAAGAGCCTCAAAACTTGAATTGGTTCAAAAAAATTCTCTGCTCAACCCTGCTGACAGTGCTATTCTTAGTGGAAAGTATGTCTGCTATGAAATATCTACAATTTCAATGAGGTTTTTTTTTTCCAAATTACATTGCATACAGGACTCAAAACTCTAGAGAAATATGACTTCTATTTCTGAATTTGTAGACTAGAGTTGAGACTTGAATTGCACTGATGATATTCCCTACTTTGTGTAATGAAACATCTGGAAGAAAACAACCAGGCTTTGAGAACACCAAGGACCCCTCATTTCAACCCTGAAACTTGAATTGTTTGATTTTTCAATTATTATCATGTGAACCACTGTGGGAATTCTTATGGAGGAACAATGATTTATAACAATAGGAAAACAAAGTGGTTATTGCTATCGTATTGATTATTTTGGAATTATCACATAAGAAGAAGCATAATAAAGAATTACAGTTAAGGATATAATTTCATTGCCAGCGAGTAGATGGATTGATTTGAAGATTAAGTCCTGAAGTAGCAATTGCATTCAAGGCTATATTCTTTATTCCTCTCATTTCATGTTACAAGTATATTCTGTTCAGCCTTTATCTACATAAGTGCTTTTTTCAATCTGTTTGTTCAAGAGGATGCAGTTTTCATACCCATGTTTTCTTGGGACTGTTTCCCATTTAGCTGCAATTCAAACTGACAAAAAACTTCATTATGGTTCTAGCAACAACCAAGAAAAAAACTAATCAAAGAAAAAACTTTTTTGGCTGGGTATGGGGAGGGGACCCAACTTCTCTTGCTGAGCCAACTGTCTCATCATGAACCAACATTGCTGAGAATTATTCCCAAATTTAGTCTTACTACATTTGTTTCATTTCTAAAACTGCCAGGTATTTAAACTTTCTTTTGTGGCTGTCTATGCGGTGAAATTTACTCAACAGTGTTTCACTTAAACACCTATTGAAAGATACAGTTTTTAATGCAAAGGTAAACAGAATGCAGAACACAATTTAGAAGCAGATTTTTGGTTGAGATGCAATAGTTTGGGGAGTAATATATATAGCTTTTGCCTTTCTTCTCTTTTGTCTTTCCTCCCTTCCTTGATCCAAAATAAGATTTTCCACTGAAATAGGGCTACTGAAATGAAGATCAACAAAGGTAGACATTTGGGTTACCTCAATCAATTCAGGCACTGCAAATAAAATGTCTAGGCTCAACATATCCCCAAAAGCCTTGTTGGTTGATTGTACTCACTCATTTTATGCAGTTGGTTTAAAAGAAAAATAGTACTAAGTTCTATTTTTTACAAATGTCTCCTTGCTTATTTTATGCATTGTATTGATTGAGATTCTTAAAGTACATTTACAACAGTTCATTTAGTGACTGTTCAAAGTTACAACAGCACTGAAAAAAGTGACTTATGGCCATTTTCACACTTAGAGCCATTGCGATATCCCCATGGTCACATGATCAAAATTCAGATGCTTGGCACCTGGTCCATATTTATGACGATTGCAGTGTCTCAGGGATACGAGATCCCTTTATGTGACCATCTGACAAGTAAAGTCAATGGTGAAGCCAAATTCACTTAACAACCATGTTAATAACTTAACATCTGCAGTGATTCACTTAACAGCTGTGGCAAGAAAGATCATAAAATGGGGCAAAATTCACTTAACACATGTTTTGCTTAGCAATATAGATTTTGGACTCAACTGTAGTCGTAGGTCGGGGACTACTTGTAGAACAAAGTAATCAAAATACTAAAAATATTCAGTAGAAAGAAGAACAGTCACAGGGCACTAAACAGTAAAACAACTTCAATATGAATTTCCCTCTTCCCCCATCTCTTTCAATGTGTTTGAATTTTCTCCAGGAATTCAATTGCCTTACATCCAAATATTTCATGGTCAATTATTGGTTACTTAGATTATATACCTTTTAATGGTCAATTATTGGTTACTTGGATTATATACCTTTTAAGGAACTGGAAAAAAAGAAACAAATGATTTTAGGGCGTAAATCAAGAGGGCTTTGGGAAAAATTAGAGGGTTGCTGCATATATGAAAGTTTAAATTTTAAAGCAGCTAAAGCTAGTCCCAATCTGCACTCAGGCCCACCACATCAATTCAATGGCTTTACCTCTGGCCTACCTGCTTCCTCCTTCTTCCAGGGATGGATTCTTTGCTTCATTCGGCCCTCTCTCTTTTGCTTATTTCTGCACTTCTCCCAACAACAAACAGCCTTCAACCCATTTCCCATCTTTTTGGATAAGGGGATGCCTTTCTAACCTTAAGGATATGTTGTTCTTGCTTTCACAAAATGGCTACCAGGGTGGTCCTTCCCAAATCACAACATTGCTGACTGAATACTGGATGTGAACAGTTACAGAACTCCCATCTGCCAAATGAAAAAGTAATGGTGATATTCCTGACATTCATTTAATCCTTTCCTACTTACGTTTTTCCCCTAGCAAGATTTTTTAAAACAATGCCCTGTTTAGTTTTCTACCATTTTCTACCATTTTGATTTTTTAAGAATGTCTGCCTACAAAAGCCCTATGAGTTCAGTGACCTTGTTAGATATAAATATGTTTTATTTTGTTTGGCTCTCACATACACACAGCATGTCAGTCCCCTATTTTTTTAAATTAAAAGAACGTGGGGCAAAGGAAGTCATCAGCTCACAGATGACCAGATACATGACACAACTCTCTGCAAGGCTGAAGGAGGCCTCATGGAATCATATATTCAAGGCTACCAAGTTGAAATGATCAAAGGACTTTCATTTTTGGGGGTGGACGGTGGACTAAGCAGTCCTGTTAGGCACATGGAAGTCCCATTTTACCTTTCAATGTGCGCGAGAAAAACCTATCTCCTTTTTTTTACTCTTACTGACAATCCCAGAATAGGAATCCCAGAGAATGATGAAGTATGTATTGCAACACTAAGACATGAACTTTATGACTACTACACTTCTGTTTAACATCAAGATGCAAATCCAAAAGACCATGGTTTATACCACATCATATTGTGGTGTCGAATTGGCTAGTGTGAACTCTAGCAAACAACCCTTCCCCCACCCAGTCTTTTCAGATTGAGCATGTTCCCTTTGGTTCAGCAGTGAAATGTTGTTCATTTCCTTTGTTAATTGTACAAAGGAACACAATTAGGAACGCTCTCCCCTTTCGAACTCCTTTGATAAGGTAATTCATATAGAAGAAAGAAATAAAATTCAGGAAGATTTTGATAGGAGTTATAAGTTTTAATTAAGTTTGTTAGTTTTAAAAGGTTTGACCAGACCAGAGTCTTGATTTTTGACTATCCATAAACTAACATGGTTCTTCTCTTACAATGGAAAGTCAGGTGATCGTACCTTAAAAAGGCATCTGATCCCCAGTCCTGACTGATCTTCAAGAAGCATTTACTAGTTGGCCTTATCTACTTGGCTATCTTCCCCTGTTTCTGACACTCAGCAAGAAAACACATTTTGCTTTAGTATAGCATGTGGTAAAAAGATGAAACTGCATTCTAAATGTGCAGTGAAGTGGCTGTGAGTATCTGACATTTTGCTCCTCGCCTGTTATCAAATGGTGAATGTTGGATGATGCCAGAAAATACCACAGTTCTTTTCAAACAGGTGGAATTGATCCCTTTTACCCTACTTCAGGTACTGTTTATTTCAATATCCTGAACATATAGGGATAATGAACCTTAAACCTCCACATTAAAAAGAATTGGTGGAGAGTCAGCAATAAGCTGGATTTCTGCTTCCAGAAGAATGAATGAAGAAGTGATGATGGCCTCTTTTGTATTTGTGGTTGCAAGTTGAAGTAAATCCTTGTGGTTTTCATAATAACTTCAATTTCGGATTACAGAGTAATAGACCACTATAAATATAGCAGTGGGAAATGTATTGGGAACAATTTAGATAAAAGCATTTATGCTGATGGACTGTAGATTGAATGAAGTATTTATAATGGCTATAAAAAGGCTTGCATTCCCTTACATTCACAGGACAGTATTAAGATGTTGTCATTGTTAAAACATTTGAAGTTATTTTTAGAACCACTGTATCCCTTGGGTGATAGAGTAGAACAATCTCTCCCCCCACCCCTGACATTTAGAAATGTGGTTTTACTTTCAACTCAACGGTGTTTATATGACATGAGTCAGTATAGAGTAATTTGCATTAGAGGCACTCACTCTTCCTGAGGCACTAATCTTTCATTTCTCTTCAGCAGATTGTAGCATTTTCACCGGCTCAAGAAAATGTCAATGTTTTCTTGAATGACACTGTCTAAAGTTTGAAAAGCTGCTGCCTGATATTTAGTACATAATCAATTTCATTTCATCTTTTAAGTTGAAAGGAAATGCTAGCTTAGGAATGGGGCACTCTCAAATGTCTTTAAAGGTCCCCATTGTTCTTTCTCTTCTATATTTGAACTTCTTGAAATATTTATTCACACGTAATGAAGACATAGTCTAAAATGAAAGCCCCTTCAGATAGTAAAAGTACCATTTTGTGCAGAAGAGGTGAACACCCTGGCATAGAATTGAAACTTGCATTCAACATCTATCACAGACCAGAGGTTTTCATTAAGAACTACTTTTTTGGCAATCAATACCTTCTCATCCATATGAATATTTTGAAAAATGTAAAAAAGTTTTTACATTTCAAAATATTTCTAATTCTAAAAAAACCCACCTTTTTACATTTCTTTTTTGCATGATGTTTTTGTATTTCCTAACCAATGGCTTTTAAAAGTCAGTGAGAAATGAAACGAAAATCCGAGTAATTTATTTTTTAATCCAGTGACAGACCCTAGCAATTTTGACTGATCCCAAAGCTAAGGAGGGTTAAACTTGGTGTGTATTTGTCTGGGAGATCACCAAGACATTTTAGTAGTGCAGGCTGACTGGCAAAGGACAAATCACAACATGGACATTCCACACTGAAGTGGACCGAGGAAGAACGAGGCAGGAGGCTCCTGAGGTAAAGTCAACAGCTTTATTAGAACAAAACTGAATAGTAGAACAGGCTAGCAGTAGATCGGGACTCCGCCCTGCTTGACAGCTATTTATACGGAGCTGTCAAGCAGGGAGGCCCATAGGCACACGTCTGACAGCCCGCACTCAGCCAGCCGTGCCTTAGCCAATCAGGTGCGGCTTGGCTGTTGCTGGCTGTCAGTCGTACGCGCGAGGACTAAACACTTCTTCCCCCCGCAGCGAGGGCACATGCACAAACGTAGTGCATACGTACTCGCGAAGATAGGTGGGACGGTGGTGGACACGCCCCGAGTGCCTCAGTTCAGGAGGCGGTGCTGGAGAGGTAAGATGACTCTGTAGCAGCTCCTCCCTGAAGGGAGTGGAGCTCCGGGTGACATCACGAAGGCCTAGTCCGGAGGGCGGAATCCCAGAAACAGGTAGGCCAGGAGGCGGGGATGCGGCCTGAGTAGGCGGGTTAATACAAACTTGCCAGTATGGGGCGGTTGGGTTAAGAAGGCTGGTGGCAGAAGGCCTAGTAGGGGCGAACAGGGGAACAAGGTCGGGCTGAGCTGGAGCAAATGGTTGCCGGGAGGCGGTAACTGGGTAGGAGAAACCTGACTGGGGGAAGGCCTCATGCAGAGTGGCGGCAGGCATGAGGCTGGCTGTTGGGCGACGGTGGCTGGCCTCTGCGGGTCGGATTGAGTCGAGGCCTCTGGAGGTAGGCAGTGCCTTAGTCGGTCCACATGGCGCCGCCACTCTTTGCCATCCGGTAGGTGGACCCTGTAGGAACAGGGATCAGTTATTGCAGGATGGCGGCAGGCACCCACCGAGGATCCACAGAGTAGCTCTTGGCCCAGACCAGGTCCCCCTCCCCGAAGGATGCCCTGCGCCAACAGTTTGTCAAGTTCCGCATCTACCTTGGCTTGAAGGCAAAAGGCACCCTCCGGGCCTTCAGCCTAATAGGGGAAACATGGGGGTCCCTTTGTACTCCCCCAGCTTACCATCAAAAACATCGGCATAATCTGCCAGGATGTCTTCGATGCCATGGGGCGTGTCCACCGTGAGGTGCACCCCAGACAGGGATAGGCCCAGTGGGGAGAATCAATCCAGGCCCAGCAGAGCCAGCAGTGGCTTCTGAACCATTAGAACAGGCAGGCAGCAAACCAATCCCCTATACTCCACCCGCACCACATAGCAACGCAGGGTAGGAATCTGAGTCCCCTGGTAGTCCCGTAGAACAGTGTCCAGGGGAGAAAGCTGGGCCTTCGAGGTGCCAGGGCAGAGACGGGAAAAGGTTACCCATGAGAGGAGGGAGCAGGAGGAGCCCAAGTCCACCTCCATCATGCAGGGTGACCCTTCGATGAGAAGGGACAGAGTTATCTTTTTAGACCCGGCCGTTGCCTGGCTGACCGACTCTGCAGGAGTGGCAGGAAGACTCTTGTGCACGGCGAAGCAGTCGTCATGCCAGCACTGTTGACGGCGGGGTTACAGGGTCCGCAGTGGTGCAGGCTGGCCGTAGGACAGCTGAGGGACTTTGGGCTGAAGAGGCAGCGGTAGAGAGACCTGGCAGACCTACGTTAGGTCCCCTTTCTTATTGCAGTGGCGGCACACAGACGATTTAAAGGGGCAGGATGCCCGGGCATGGTTGTCTCCGCAACCTAGGTAAGTGGCGGCTGCCGCGGCTTGGCAAGACAGTGACTGCTGCTGTTGTCTGGGGATGGCCCTCAGGCAGTCAACCTGGTCCTCTTCATCAGGTTCATTCAGTGGTGCGAGCTCGTCAACGAGGCAAGCTCTGTGTGCAGGTGGAGGCGGGAATCTGGACATTTCAACAGTAGATTGTTCGGACAGCTCCGTTGCCCTCGCCTCATCCACAGCTTGTGGCAGGGTGATATCCACCTTTGCCAGGAGCTGCCGCTTAAACCGGATGTCACACACCCCGCACATGAATTGTCGTCCAAGTCAGGGAATTCGCATTGAATCGGCCCGGTTCTCAGGGACTGGAGTAACTGGCTGACGGACTCCGTGTCTTTTTGAACACATTGCCGGAAGGCATAGCGGCGAACAAGCTTGGAAGGGGTAGGTGCATAGTGGTTCTTCAGGCCGGCCATTAGTTCGTCCCAGCCAAGCTTGTACACCAGCCTCGGAGCTATGAAAGCTCAGTCCGTGCCGAACATTTCGGGACCGCAGGCACTGAGAAAAAAACTGTACTTGCGCGCCTGCGAATATCCCTGCCGGTTTTTAGCTATTAAAAAGCACTCGAACCGCTCCAGGAACCTGGCCCATGACTCGCCGGCGGTTCCAAAAGGAGCAAACAGGGGCATTGCAGCCATGGTTCAAGCATGAAACTCTTCTCAGCAGTGTGAGAGAGGAGAAAACGAATTCTATGTTTTCTGTTCTAGGGCTGTTAAGTCAGGGCCTGTGGATCCCGTCCTCGTCGCCAGTGAAGTGGAACGAGGAAGAATGAGGCAGGAGCCTCCTGAGGTAAAATCAACAACTTTATTAGAACAGAACTGAACAGTAGAACAGGCTAGCAGTAGATCGGGACCACGCCCTGCTTGACAGCTATTTATACGGAGCTGTCAAGCAGGGAGGCCAATAGGTGCGCGTCTGGCAGCCCACGCTCAGCTAGGCGCACCTTAGCCTATCAGGTGCGGCTTGGCTGTTGCTGGCTGTCAGTCGTACATGCGAGGACTAAACACACACCACCACAAATTACTAGAAATCAAACTCAGTTCAAGTGGACTTTACTTTTTTTTTCAAAAATGTACTTTTATAGTGTAAAATATTTCTTAACTCAGTGCTTTAGCTCAATGAATTTATTTATAAATCTCAAAGTATATATAGGAAAAAAAAACATTGGACCAGAAATATTAAAAGTGAAGTCTTAAACAAAATGGATTAGCCAGATTAGCCATCATCTATACATCTTTATTATCAGATGCTATTTCTATGTCCTGGGGAGATCAAAGGACTCTTCACTACTAATAAAGGCCATGAGGAATTGGAGAAATGGAGGCCATGAAGTCTTTGCAGTAATGCAGCAATGATAGCTATCTGTCACTCATAATCCCTTTTTTGGTGAATCCTGCCAAAAGTCAAACAGCTATCACTGCCTGCCCTGAAGCCCCAATGATTCCAGTCTTCAAAGTGAGAAGATTGTTTTCCTTATTCCTTTTTGGCTGTTCCAAAGATTTTTGCTTGCTAAACCTTTCTAAAATTGCCTTTAATATGGCACAAACAGAATCTTAATTCTGCTTTCAACCATCTCTTTATTTCTTTATTAAACAAACTCATACGGTTGCCAGATTTGCTAGCTCCAGATGGTGAACAAAATAAAAACACGAACACTAAAATGACCATCTTGTAAATAAATGCTTTTAAAGGTTACAATTCTTTAGGGAAGGATTATTTCAGTAAATTTTATAAGCAACATATTTTAGGCATTATATCCTGCACAACATGAATAGTATCCTTTTTTTTCCTTTTTGCTGTTCAAGTATCCACTCCTATTATAGGCTCTACTGAATGTTAGTAAAGTAATACACAAAGCAAGTCAAGGCACTTACTTCATTAAATCTCTCTAATGTGGAAGGGATATAATAGTACAATTTATTTATTTAGTGTATGGCAAGTAGTATGGAAATGAATGTAGACAAATAACTATGGACAGAAAATAAGTAACTTACTATCTTTTTGGTAATAAGTATTCTTTTATGGCTATAATTCTTTACACAAGTATCATATAGAAACTCCGTAAATAGCATATTTTATGCCATGTATCCCATAAGAATAAATTGTACCCTTTTTCCTCTTTTTTGTTGCCTAAAGTTATCATCCTAAGTATACAGTATACAGGTGAAACTCGAAAAATTAGAATATTGTGCAAAGTTCAGTTATTTCAGCAACTTAAAAAGTGAAACTAATATATGAGATAGACTCATTACATACAAAGCAAGATAGTTCAAGCTGTGATTTGTCAAAATTGTGATGATCATGGCGTACAGCTCATGAAAACCCCAAATCCACCATGTCAGAAAATTAGAATATTACATGCAATCCATAAAACAAGGATTGTACATAGAACAATATCGGACCTCTGAAAAGTACAAGCATGCATATGAACTCAGTACTTGGTTTGGGCCCCTTTTGCAGCAATTACTGCCTCAATGCAGCGTGGCATGGACGCTATCAGTCTATGGCACTGCTGAGATGTTATGGGAGACCAGGAGGCTTCAATAGCAGCCTTCAGCTCTTCTACATTGTTCGGTCTCATGTCTCTCATCTTTCTCTTGGCAATGCCCCATAGATTGTCTATGGGGTTTGGGTCAGGAGAGTTTGCTGGCCAATCAAGCACAGTAATCCCATAGTCATTGAACCAGGTTTTGGTGCTTTTGGCAGTGTGGGCAGCTGGAAAATGAAATCAGCATCCCCATAAAGCTCGTCTGCGGAAGGAAGCATGAAGTGATCCAAAATCTCCTGGTAGATGGCTGCATTGTCCCTGGTCTTAACAAAGTCCTGTTGTTCAGTGGTCCAAAGTCCTCTTCTCTGATGAGAGCAACTTTTGCCAAAAGCACCAAAACCTGGTTCAATGACCGTGGGATTACTGTGCTTGATTGGCCTCTTCATTCTTCCTCCATACTCTGGGTCCTTGGTTTCCAAATGAGATTCAAAAGTTGCTCGCATCAGAAAAGAGGACTTTGGACCACTGAGCAACAGGACTTTGGACCACTGTGCTTCATTCGACTAACATGAAAGAAAAATGACACCCTATATTTGAAAAAAAAAAAGAACCATGGCTCATATTTTATTTTAGGCATCCATTCCTAACTATGATGACATTGAATTGATAAAATGACAACACAATGCAAACTTTTTTTGGGTACATGCATATGGAAAGGATGCAAAGTTGGACTTTCATTGTATGATACATGTTTTTTAACACCCCCACCTTGTCCCTGTAGATACCTATTATTTTACATTTCACTCATGAACTTTTTGTTTATTTCTCAGTGGCAATAACCTCAGAAGTATTTTAAAATATTGGAATTTTAAAAGGGAATACAAACCTGTTGTCATGCCCCCCCCCCAACTGCCTTAGTTAGTAGTTAGTAAGTTAGTTTGCTTGTTTGAAAAAAAATCTAGGGTAAATGCCCAGGTTGATTTGTAATAGAAATATCCGTTAAGCAATGCCTATCTAATTACTGCAGTCATTAAATGGGGCCAATTATTTAGGCGACTTGCTTCACAGTCCTTAAACTTTTGTAGAATATTTATTGTTGTTGTTTTTGAAATAGTCTTCATTCTTGATGAATGCCTGGACAAGTTCCTGAAGAGGGGTTTTTGGATATGGTTTTTCAGAAGTGACTTGCTATTATCTACTCCTTAGCCTTCTTTAGAAGGTGACTGTCCCAAGATCATCTAATTGGCTTTGTGTTTAAGGTAGGATTGTAACTGTGGGTCTCCTGGGCTGATGCCTTAACCATTACACCAGATTGACTCCTTATAGATCATATATAGATCCCGATAGGATGGAAATTTACTATGTCTTTTTTAGATCATTGGAAGAAATAGCTTGTTTTTCACTTAAAGCCTGAAATATTGTAGTCATTTTTCAAATCAGAAAACTTTCTTACATAAATGTCTATTTTTTTATGTCTATTTCTTCTATTCTCTGTGCCTTCACTATTATTCTATTATTGATATACTCAGATGGGCTGAGTCACATACACACAGATACCATTAGGCTTAATCACTCCATTCATTCATGCAGCCCTTTATGCATAGAACACTCTAATCTTTTCTTCCTCTGTCAACAGTCCTGTCAGGCACAAAAGACCAGGTCCATGGGTAAAAGTTCAAGTAAGGTGATTTATGGCTAAAAACCTAAGCACAGAAATTATCTCAAGTAAGTGTGCCTGGTTACAGTTAGGTAAGGGTCAACAAGGGGGATTGGATTTAGTTCACTTGTGACTACATAGGGATTCTAGGCTGATCCTTCTTTTCACTCTGACCTCCAGTTCTGCCATTCTTTTTCCTGCTAGTCCTTTCTAAAACTTCTAGCTTCCTGTATTAATTTTGGAGCTATACCAGAGGTGGTATTCAGCAGGTTCTGACCAGTTCTGGAGAACCGGTAGTGGAAATTTTGAATAGTTCAGAGAACTGGCAAATACCACCTCTGACTGACCCCGCCTCCATCTATTCTCTGCCTCCTGAGTCACAGCTGATCAGGAGGAAATGGGGATTTTTCAGTAACCTTTCCCTGGGGTGGGGAGGGAATGGAGGTTTTACAGTATCCTTCCCCTGCCACTCTCACTAAGCCATGTCACACCCACCAAGCCGACATAACCAGTAGTAAAAAAAAAATGATTCCAACCACTGAGCTATACAGCTTTCAGAATTTCTATTTTGTCATGTCTGCATTATCTTTATCTTATAGACAGAGACATTACTCAGAGTAGAGCTGTTTAAAATTTCTCGTGTTCATATTATTGGGGCTAGGATCAATTTAAGGGGTTTGAATTATATAATTCATTGGGACCCAAGAAAGTATTTCCCTCTCAACTTAAATCCATCTGTAATGTTAATCTAGAAGTGTAGGAGGAAGGAGTCCCCCTCCTAGAGTTCAAGATTGCATTGCCCCCCCCAATTCCTTAAAACACTCTACATCATGGAACCTACAGGGAATCCTTCAAGTGGAGTTCCTTTTAGCCTGTGTGCAAACTAATTTCATACTCTCTTGCCGTACATCCACTGCTCCTCTTCCAATGATCCCAAATGAAATATTCTTTTATTGAGGAAAAATGAGACTGATAAGGACCATGGTAGAGAATATTGTTTTCCTCTCTGGTCTGCCTCTCTTGATTGA